>NC_137171.1:127315287-127915287 GCF_951804945.1 Podarcis cretensis | reverse complement strand
CCTAATTCCGGCTTGAGATTCATCCAGCCCAGCCTTTCGCATGATGAATTCTGCATATAAGTTAAATAAGCAGGGAGACAATATACAGCCTTGCCGTACCCCTTTCCCAATTTTGAACCAATCAGTTGTTCCATATCCAGTTGTAACTGTAGCTTCTTGTCCCACATAGAGATTTCTCAGGAGACAGATGAGGTGATCAGGCACTCCCATTTCCCAACCCCCTAACCGTTATTGAACGGCATCCCGGTTATATGTATTCCCCTTTTCCCAAAAGTTGCTCCAAGAAGTTTTCCTCAGCGTTTGACCCACGTTGAGCCTGGAGTGTCCTAGGGAACCTTCTGCCACTGGAGAGTCAGGCTCAGGTGCCTTCTCCTGGCAGCTCATTCAGAAGACACCCTTGAAGCTGAGGCTCTTTTGGGACAAGGGGAATACATATAACTAGGATGCCATCAAATAATGGTAAGGGGGTTGGAGGGAAGGGTCTCCAGCCAGCCTGCCCCTTATTTTGAATTGGGGGGGGATGAGGGGCTAAGAAAAGCCCTCCCTGAAAACCAAGCGGGGGGGGGGGAATGTGAGCAGGTGGAGGTGCTGATTTCTTCGTATTTGAGAGTTGCTGCTTCTCAAAATGGTGCTTTTAAAGTGGGGAGGGGGTTGGAGGTGGCGTTGAGCTTGACTTGCCCCTGTTTGGGACCCAGCAGGAAAGGAGGGCATATCTTATTCCAGAAAGAAGTCTGACAGAGCTGACTCCGGACTCCAGTTCAAAGGAAGAGGGACACCTGCCATCCTTTCTGTGTTTCCTGCCAGAAAACCAGTTTCTACTGGGTTCCCAGAACTATCTGACCCCATTTCCCACACCAGAGCAGGGCTGGACCAATCAGAAGCCTCTGCATTGGACAGCTGGCCAATCCGCTTTCAGATTCCCCTGGGCCTCCTCCTCTCCTTCGCCCGGTGTCAGAGCTGCCCGAGGTCCCAGCTCACAAAGGACCAACGCCAGTCTTACAAAAGTCTTTATTGAAGATCAGTTTCGATTTCAAAGCCGCGGCGTGCAGCTCTACGTCTGGAGTCTAGACCGCTGAAGCTCCGTCTGAATCTCCTCCCCCCAGACACCAGTTTAAGACTCTAGCCTTGCTCCACCTCTTCCTTTGCTCTTTCCTCCTCTGGGTCCGCCTGCTGCTGGGGTCTTGCCCTTTCTAGACTCTTCTGACGCTGAGTCCCCTGAGTCTTCCCCCTCCCTCCGGCGGGCTTTAGGACCTGGTTCCCAATCCGGGTTTTCTGCTGTCCTGCGTGCCTGTACATTTGAACTTGGCGCGCGCGCCCAGCCAGCAACCTTTCTCCTGACCGTTACACTGCTCCTGTCACTGCTTCCCCCTTCGGAGAGGCTAGCTGGACCTGACTTCCCCTCCGTTCCCTCACTCTGCGATAGAGGCGTGGTCAGCCCTGCCTCATCTTCTCTCCCCACTGGAGGAGACGCTGGCCCTGATACATGGGACTCTTCCCCCCCACTACGCTCTGGTGGGGGAGCTGGTCCTGATCTCCCGCTGCTGCTTTGGGAGTCCCCGCTGGCCCCTTGCTTCTGGTGCATCCCCCCTGGGACCCCCCTTGCCCTGGCCATCGGCGCCCCCTTCTGGGAATCTCCTGAATCGCTGGAGAAGCTCATGGAATCTCTCGGGCCACTGTCATCTTCCCCTACGCTGCCCTCAGATTCTTCCCCTTTGCTCTCCGTTTCCCCTCTCCCCTGTGTCTCTGCTCCTGCGCCCCTGACACCCGGTTTCCTGAGGGAGTTTTCCCCCTGAGTTTCCCTCATGGCTGCTCCCCCTCCCAGCTTCTCCTTCATTTCTCCTTCCTTCTCTCTTCCTGTTTCTCCCTCCCCCCCCCAGTATTTGGGGGCATCTGGATCCCCCCCCCAAGGCCAGGCAGCTCCTGTAGGAGCCCATGGAGGCAGCAGGTCCAGGAGATTGCATTTGTCCGAAAAAGGCGGGAACGCCATTTTGTTTTTCCCAGAGACGCCATGGCTCCCCTGTGGTCCTCGGGGGTCCCACGCTCTCGGGGTCTCTCCTCCCGGATGAAGGAGGGCGGCACCTTTGGTCCTCAGCCGCCTCCCTGCCATGATGGCTTGGCCTCCGCAGGGCAGCCTCTCTCCCCGCCATGTTGGCCCCACGGAGGAGGAGGCCTCCCCATTGGGAGACGAGGAGGGAAAGCCCCTCTCTGTCTCAGAGGCCCAAGGAGGAGAATAGTAATACAGTGGTACCTCGCGTTACAGACGCTTCAGGTTACAGCCTCCGCTAACCCAGAAATATTACCTCAGGTTAAGAACTTTGTTTCAGGATGAGAACAGAAATTGCGTGGTGGCGGCAGCAGGAGGCCCCATTAGCTCAAGTGGTACCTCAGCTTAAGAACAGTTTCAGGTACTTTCAGGCAGAAGTCAACTTCTTGCCTCAACTTGGAGGCTGTCAGGGCATTAAAGGCAGAAGTCCAGGCGCAGCTTCTCTTCTCAGGCCGATGTTCCGCTTTCTAGACATGGTGGTCAGATGCTGAACTCCATTTCTGCCCCTTCTTCCCTCTCCTTCCTGGACTGAGTCGTATCTCATTCAGACTTGGGGGGTTCCTGAACGAGGGGCCCTTTCCCTCTCAGTCCGCCCCCCACACCCAGGGGGCCCCCTCAGCCCTCCTTCTTGGGGGTCTCCCTCCCCTCCCCCCAGCTTCTCCCCTTGAACTCCCGCCTGACTCCTCTTCCTCTCCTCCCCACCTTCCCGCTCCAAGCTCCCCCCTCAGACCATCCCTCAGAAAAGCAGCCTTGCATTTTCCCACCAAAAGGGCTGGTTCCGCCACCCCCGGTGGCATGGCAGCCAATCAGAGCGAGGCTCCAGGAAATTTCTGAGGGACTAAGTCCGCTGACTGGCCTGGCTCTGCTGTCCATCACAGGCCCAAACAAGGGGGGCATCCAGCAGCTGCCATATATCTAATAATCAATCAATCAATCAATCAATCAATCTTTATTACGGTCCAGAGACCCAACAAATCATTACAAAACAATTTATTAGATATATCTAATAAATGGGTGGAGGAAAAGTCTGGGAAGGGGCGAGAGGCCCCTCCCTGCCCCCCTCAAGGCTCCTCTCAGGTTCCTCCAGGGTCCGAAGCCGCCTCCTCCATTTTGGGGGGCCAGGAAGGGAGTGGTCCCTGCAGCTTGGCCTGCTGGAAAGGGGGCGACATGCCAGAGGCCAGCCTGGCAGGGTTGTTGTGGAAGGAGGAGCTCCTGGGAGGAAAGGAGGGGCCAGGGAAATGCCATTCTGCCAGTAAAGTGCCTCCCTCTCTCACTCCTCTTCCGAAAGAGAACCAGGGGTGTGTATATATATCTATGTATGTTGGTAGGTAGGTAGATGATAGATATGTATGGGTGTATAACAGACATGCACAAAATTGCCCTCATTCAAGATGGCTGCCGGCCCTTCCTCCCGCTCCAAACATAGAAGGACCGGTTGCAGGGCAGCAGCTGAAGAAGGAGCAAAAAGGGTTTTCTGGTGTGTGTGTTTCTTTGTGGCTGATTAGCTGCTCTCCCTGTGCAAAGTTTGATCCATCTTTTAGATTTAGGGGAGCAAGTCTCAAACGTTTGTTGGGGGAGACCTAGGGTTTTTTTGGGGGGGGTTATTTGTCCTGTCTTCACACTTCTTATGATGGAGGACTGCTGTAGCCACTCCCAACGACACGTTCTCAAGATGGAAAGTGAAGGAACAGCTGCAATCGCCTGAGGTTCCTGCGCAATGTTTGCCATCTTGCCAAAGGTTTTCATTTCATTATAAATCATCTCCCAGAAAGCCTTAATCCTTGGGCACGTCCACCAAAGGTGAAAGAATGTACCTTCAGTTTCTTTACATTTCCAGCATTTCTTATCGGGCAAATGATAGATTTTTGCAAGCTTGACTGGTGTCATGTACCACCTGTATATCATTTTCATAATATTCTCTCTTAAGGCATTGCATGCCGTAAATTTCATACCTGTGGTCCACAACTGTTCCCAGTCAGCAAACATAATGTTATGTCCAACATCTTGTGCCCATTTAATCATGGCAGATTTTACCGTTTTACCGCTTCTTATGATGGAGGACCGCTGTAGTCACCCCCAACGACACGTTCTCAAGATGGAGAATGAGGGAACAGCTGCAGTTGCCTGCGGTTCCTGCGCAATGTTTGCCATCTTGCCAAAGGTTGCAGGCAGCTTTACCTGCAGCAATTGCATGTTGATTGCCCTCTTAAAAGACAAAGTCCAGCAACTGGAGGAATGTGTAGCTACGCTCCAAAGAATTAGAGAGCTGGAGCTCTTCTTGGAAGCAACAGAGCACACCGTCTCCACCAAGGAGGAGACAGGGGACTCCCCTGAGAAGGAGGCTAGTTCACCAACACAGGAGCCAGATATATGGAGAAACGTGACTCAAAGAAGTAGGAGGCCCAGGGTTCGCTCTGATTGTTTAGAAATACACAATCGCTTTGAGGTCCTCTTCCCTAGCATGGAAGACGAAGAGCAGACTCCATTTGAGGATCTCTCCCTCATTACAATCGATCAGGTATATGAAGACGAGCAGCAAAGTCAGTCCTCAGGGAATGTGCAGGCGACCTTGGAATGGACAGCTCACGGAAGAACCCCGACCAAACCTAAGAGGAGGCGTGTAGTGGTGATAGGGGATTCCCTACTGAGGGGAACAGAAGCAGTGATCCGTGGGCCTGACAAGATGTCTCGGGAAGTGTGCTGTCTCCCCGGGGCTAAGATCCAAGATGTAACTGAACGACTGCAAGGAATCATAAAACCCACTGACAAATACCCCTTCCTCTTGGTTCATGTGAGAACCAATGACACTGCAAGCAATAGCCTCCAGAAGATCAAAAGAGACTCCGAGGCTCTGGGCAGGAAATTGAAGCAATTAAATGCACAAATTGTCATCTCATCTGTCCTCCCAGTTGAACGACGTGGCCCAGGGAGAGAGAGAAAAATAGTGGAAGTGAACAGCTGGCTTCGCAAATGGTGTAAACAGGAACGGTTTGGATTCTTAGATCACGGACTGCAGTTTCTTGAAGATGGACTTCTGGCAAGCGATGGGCTGCACCTCACAACGGTTGGGAGGAATGTTTTTGCCAAAAATCTCAGAAACCTCATCAGGAGGGCTTTAAACTGACTAATGTGGACTTCCGGGTTGGCGCCTCCGGCAATGGCGGAGCTCCTCCGATCGGGAGGAACTTACTCTGTGAAAAACAGGGTCTGACCACCACGGCGAAGGCGGAGACCCATTGAAATCACAAGCGGGAGAAGCTTGTGAACCTGGGATTCGGCTGGCACCTTTTGCACCTCCCCTACTCGCGGGGAAACCCTGTTTTGGGGTTCCGGAGCGATGTGGGGTGAGTGGCGCGGTGCTTTGAATCGACTGCTTCTTTCACGGAGTGAAGCCGCATTGCTGTTGCTGGAGAGTGCTGACTTTTTCCTGTGGACAATTGGATTTTAAACAACTACCCGTGAGTAGAACGGAAAATTGGATCTTTAAATACCTTAATTTGGCGCTGAAGCGGGAAGGCATAAACAGGAAGTCCGCCTTCCGCTTTTGTAAATAGACTGAAGCAAAGACGTTACAAGCTAAAGTCTTTGAAAGCTTTCGACAAAGGATTAAATCCCCATCGGTTAAAAATACAAAAACCCCCTTGGAAGCAGGTGAAGAGGGGGGAAATTTTGAACTTAGTAAGCCTGCAGGAGTGAGGGGAAAATCAAATCACCACAGCTCTGAACCTGGGAACGGCTGCCAGATGACGTTTGGGGAAAGTTCATTGACAGAACGGATTTGACAGCTAGCTAAAATAAGAGTAAGATACTGTTTCCATTGTCCTCTTCTGCATTTAAAATGGAGGAAAAGGTAACTGAAAATCGAAACTATGTTTATTGTTTGAGTTGTGCTTGAAAGAACTGATACAAGTGGAGACTGTTTCCCTCTAGAGGGAACTTGTGAAACTGTTATAGGAGTGTAACTGGGAGGTCTCCAGCTGCAAGATAAGGATTCTGAGAACCAGAGATTGACCTTGGACTATTCAAAATCTTGATAACTTCATAAAGAGGCAGATGACATGACTTTTAAAATTGATAATTTGGAACAGAAAGTGACTAATTTGAGACAAAAAGCAAACACCAACACAGAAATAATTCAGGACCTGGCACAGGAACCTGCTTTGGCAGAACAAATGGTGGAGGAAAAGGAGAAAGTTGTTGTTTTTGAACCTAAAATAACACAAGCGGGGTCCTTAATTTTACAGAAGCAAATTGAGGCCTATAAATTGAGGCCTTTTGTGACTGAATCTAGAAAAAGCCAGATTTTGAGGATTGGATCCTGGTTTGGACTCATAAGGAAAGTTGGAAAGATCCCTCTATTCAGGGATTAATTGACTTTTGGGACATGGACTTGGATTTGGAGCAGATTGAAGTTTTGGGGGCCTTTGGATTTGGAGGAATCCTGAAATATGTCCTGAAACACTTTACAGACCCTAGCTTCAACTATGGAAATTTGGCTGAACTGTCCAGAAGGAATAAAAGTATTGTTAGGATGGAGTTGTCTTGAGATTTGCTCTCTAGCATTAAAGAATATGAAGAAGATTTGCAGAAGGGACCTGGATAAGAGTTAAGAGCCTCGGACATAAGATCTCCAGGTTGATGGACTATATGGAATTGACGGAAAGGACTGGCAGAATCCGAAACCAGGGAGAGGAGTTGATGGAAGAAGATTGGAAAATTTAAAGTTTATATATAGAAATATCGCAAAATTAATGAGGGATAGAAAAATGGTGGATTGACATTTTATGGATTTAGCAGAAATGTTATAAGGAGTTAAGTATATATAAGTATTTTAGTTTTAATGTTAAAATAAGGTTAAAAAAATATGTTATTTATAATATGATAGAGAATAGAGAAAGATGGAAAGGGTTTGCTGAAATAACTAGTAGAAGTGGAATACAAAAAGGGAGGTGAGAGGTGGTCGATGAAACAAGGGAATGAAAGAAAAAGTATCGAAAGGGGGGATGTATTTTTTTTAATTGTTTTTGTTTTGTTTTATTTAGGGTTAGGGTTAGGGAGTGGGTTTGGTTTGGTTTAGTTTAGTTTAAGGTGTTTAGTTTAATGGGTTTAGGTTGTGTTTTGTATTGTCTATATATTGTATTGTCTTTTTTTCTTGTTTTTTCTCTTCTGTCTTCCTTCCTTTTAAAAATAATAAATATTATCTTTTTTAAAAAAGTAAACTGACTAATGTGGGGGAGGGAGACAGTGCTCCTGAAGGTAGGAGTCTATCAATTGATGAAGATGATCATCCAAATGTCATAGACCAAATGGAGCAAACAGCACGCAGACCTAGTGGTGGGAGGAAAAAATCCTTAAATAAGAGACACGGGGGAATGATTAATGGACTTCAGTGTCTACACTAATGCGCAAAGCATGGGAAATAAACAAGATGAGCTTGAGCTCTTGGTACAGCAAACTAAATATGACATAATAGGCATCACTGAAAGCTGGTGGGATAAGTCCCACGACTGGAATGTAATAATAGATACAATCTATTTCAGAGAAACAGACCAGACAAGAAAGGAGGAGGAGTGGCGTTATATGTCAGGGATGTGTATACCTGTGAAGAGATCCAAGATTTAGAACCTCAAAGGCAAAGTGAGAGCATTTGGGTCAAAATTAAGGGAGAGAAGAATAACAATGACCTCTTTGTGGGAGTTTACTATAGATCCTCAAGCCAAACGGAGGACATAGATGATGCCTTCCTGGAACAGATGGCCAAGCATGCAAAAGGAAGGGAGATAGTAGTAATGGGGGACTTCAATTACCCGGGTATTTGCTGGATGTCAAACTCAGCCAAGAGCATAAGGTCAAACAGATTCCTCACTGGCCTTGCAGACAACTTCGTTGTCCAGAAAGTGGGAGAAGCAACAAGAGGAACAGCCATTTTAGATCTGGTCCTAACCAATGTAGATGACCTGGTTAGTGGGGTAGAAGTGGAAGGATCATTAGGCGTGAGTGATCATGCTCTTTTGAAGTTTACTATACAGCGGAAAGGAGCAGCCAAGCATACTAGGACTCAATTTCTTGACTTTAAGAAAGCCGACTTCATAAAACTTAGGGAAGTGCTGGGTGAGATCCCATGGACAGTAATACTAAAAGGAAAGGGAGTTAATGATGGCTGGGAGTTTGTTAAGAGGGAGATAGTAGATAGATAGATAGATAGATAGATAGATAGATAGATAGATTCTTTATTGTCATTACACAAGTGCAACATTGCACAAGTGCAACGAAATTGGATGCCATCCCTTAAAAACAACAAAAGCAAAACAACAACAACAACCAAACAAACCACATTCCAGCCACACCCACACCCACACCCATCAAACTCCCAGGTCACACTATCGAGTTACAGCATTTAAAAAGGCCACAGCTCTTGGATAGAAACTATTTTTCAGTCTATTTGTCCTTGACTTGATGTTTCTATATCTCCTGCCAGAAGGCAGTAGTGCAAACAGACTGTATCCCGGGTGAGATGCATCCTGCAGGATGTTGTTTGCTTTCCTAAGACAACGGGAACCGTACAGTTCTTCCAAAGATGGGAGAGGATGACCAATAATCCTTTGGGCTGTGGTTATGACCTTCTGGAGCACCTTCCTCTTCCTAGCTGTACAACTGGAGAACCAGGCACAAATACAGTATGTGAGAATGCTCTCTATGGAGCCTCGGTAGAAGGACACCAGCAGTCTCTCACTCAGATTGTTCTTCTTTAAAAGTCTGAGGAAATAAATTCTCTGCTGGGCCTTCTTCACCAGAGCAATGGTATTTGCGCTCCAAGTCATGCCCTGATCGATAGTCACTCCCAAAAACCTGAATTCCGCCACCCTCTCCACCCGTTCCCCTTTGATATACAAGGGCTGAATGTCCGCCTTTTTTTTCCTGTAATCCACCACCAATTCCTTGGTCTTAGCCGTATTAAGAGCCAGATTGTTCTCTCCACACCAAACACAAAGCCGCTCCACCTCGTCCCGATAGGCGGACTCATCCCCTCCTGAAATGAGCCCCACCACCGTAGTGTCATCAGCAAACTTGATGATTTTGTTGCTGGGATAGATGGCTGTACAATCATACGTATAGAGAGTATAGAGCAGGGGACTCAACACACAACCCTGTGGTGAGCCGGTGTTAAGGCTAAGGGCTGTGGACATATGTGACCCCACTCTAACCCTCTGAGAACGTTCTGACAAAAAATCCAAAACCCAGAGACAGGTGGAGTTGGAGAGTCCAATCGCCTCTAGCTTGGACACCAGTCTATGGGGGAGGATAGTGTTAAAAGCAGAGCTAAAATCCACAAACAGCAGCCTCACATAACTCCCCGGCTGCTCCAGATGGGACAGAGCAGCATGGAGAGTGATAGTGATAGCGTCTTCCGTGGATCTATTTGCCCTGTATGCAAACTGGTAGTTGTCAAAAGTTGATGGAAGACAGGAAATTATATGACGGCGCACCAGTTTCTCAAAACACTTCATGATGATTGGAGTCAGTGCAACTGGTCTGTAGTCGTTCAAACTACTGATTGTAGATTTTTTAGGCAGAGGAACAATAGTTGACGACTTCAGGCAGGGTGGGACAATAGACTGGTGTAAGGACTTGTTGAAGATCTTAGTAAAGACCTTCGCCAGCTGATCCGCACAGCCCTTCAACACCTTTCCCGTGATGCCATCAGGTCCAGCAGCCTTCCTCGGATTCACCATCCTCAATACCTGTCTCACCTCATGCTCCTCTACAGTGAATGAGGGGCCCCTATGGGCTGGTGGCTGTAATACCGGCGTCTCAGGTGGCTCCTTCTCGAAGCGAGCAAAGAAAAAGTTAAGCTCCTCCGCCAGCAAAGGGTCACCATCGACAGCACCAAGGTTAGGTTTGTAGTTGGTAATATGCTGAATCCCCTGCCACATCTGTCTTGTGTTGTTACTCCTTAAATTATCCTCAATCCTCTGCCTATAGACCAGTTTTGCCCGTCGAATACCCCTCTTCAAGTTTGCTCTTGCCACACTGTAAAGCTGCACCTCGCCCGACCTGAAAGCCCTATTCCTTTCCCGCAACAGGCACTGGACCTCTCTATTCATCCAGGGTTTCTGATTGGGATAAAACCGGATGGATTTATTTACTGTGACAGTGTCTGTGCAGTGATTGATATAGCACAGAACTGCCGCCGTGTGCTCCTCCAGGTCTGAACGATCGAAAATATCCCAATTGGTTCTCTCAAAACAGTCCTGCAGCTGGTGGATAGCGCCTTCAGGCCAGATTTTAACAGTCCTTGATATTGTGGGAGCCCGTTTCCTGAGTGGGATATATGCTGGTACCAGGAACAGAGACATATGGTCGGACTGGCCCAAATGTGGCAGCTGTAAGGCCCTATAGCCGTGATTTACATTCGAATAAACTTTATCCAGTGTCTTGTCCCCCCTTGTGGGACATTTCACATGCTGATAGAGCGTTGGGAGCACTGTTTTAAGTTCAACATGATTGAAGTCTCCCGCAATGATGTGCACAGCTTCAGGATGCTTGTCTTGCTGGCTGCTGATAAGGCTCTGCAGGCATCCCAGAGCCAAGTTGGCATTGGCATCTGGTGGCACGTACACACCAGTTAGCATAACAGCTGTAAACTCCCTAGGGAGATAGGCTGGTCTGCATTTAACAGCCACATATTCCAAATCCGGTGAACAGTAACTGCCCACGGTCTTAGAATTATTGGACCAGCATTTGTTCACATATACACACAGCCCCCCTCCTTTGGTTTTTCCGAAGTCCATGCCTCGGTCATGACGATGTACCACACAGCCTTCCAACTGAATAGCCGTGTCTGGTATGGACGGTTGAAGCCATGTCTCAATGACAAATAAGACGCAGCAATCTTTTACGAGACTGTTCTTTGCTGCCAGCAGCCTCAATTCATCCATCTTGTTGGCAAGAGATCTCACATTAGCAAGAAATATGCTAGGGAGTGGTGGTTTAGATGGACTCCTCTGCAATCTTACCAGGACGCCGGCCCGACAACCCCGCCTTTGCCTCCTGTCTCTACGCCGCCTTCGCCTCCTCCCTGGAGGCATAGTAATCCATGGAGAGCCCGGTGGCCTGGCTACTCCCACAGGAGCGTTATCTGGGCGAAAATAATCAGCTCTCACAGCTTGTTCACACTGTAACCTGACCTTCAGAAGTTCCTGCCTGCTATAAATAAATAAAAATAAATAAAAGCACAACTTCAGGCAATACCAATGAGACGGAAACATGGAAGGTGCCTAAAGAAGCCAGGGTGGCTATCTAAAGAACTTTTAAGTGAGTTAAGATTAAAAAAGGATGTGTACAAAAAATGGAAAAGGGGGGAAACCACCAAAGAGGAATTCAAACAAATAGCCAGCACGTGTAGACACAAAGTCAGAAAAGCTAAAGCACAGAATGAACTCAGGCTTGCTAGAGAGGTTAAAAGCAACAAAAAAGGCTTTTATGGGTATGTTCGTAGCAAAAGGAAGAACAAAGAAACAGTGGGGTCACTCAGAGGAGAAGATGGTGAAATGCAAACAGGGGACACAGAAAGGGCTGAACTCCTCAATTCCTAGTGAATCTCCTCAGAGGTTTTGAGAAAGGAGGCAGATTGGTGAAGATTAATGACGCTAAGACTGTTTTGATGTATGGAAGTGATGTTATATGGAAATCGTCTGGATATGGCTCCTGGACAAAAAAAATAATATCCACGCAGGATTACAAACTGTTCTAACCAGCTTGCGGAGACTATCAGAGGTCACAAAGAGAAAGGAAAAATATATGAAAATAACAACAAGAGATGTGGAAAAACAATAAAACAATAAACAAAAAAATCGTCTTCTCCGATAAAGAAAACAATGCCCGACCTGAAGAATTTGGAGCAAGTGATTCAGCAGAGCCCAGAATAACACAGCCCAGAATAACTAAGGAGATAGTACAAGAATACTTGGCTAGTTTAGATGTATTCAAGTCTCCAGGGCCAGATGAACTGCATCCAAGAGTATTAAAAGAACTGGCAGATGTGATCTCAGAACCACTGGCAGTCATCTTTGAGAATTCCTGGAGAACAGGTGAAGTCCTGGCAGACTGGAGGAGGGCAAATGTTCTCCCTATTTTCAAAAAGGGGAAAAGAGAGGACCCAAATAATTACCGCCCAGTCAGTCTGACATCAATACCAGGGAAGATTCTGGAGCAGATCATTAAGCAAACAGTCTGTGAGCACCTAGAAAAGAATGCTGTGATCACCAATAGTCAGCATGGATTTCTGAAAAATAAGTCATGTCAGACTAACCTGATCTCGTTTTTTGACGGAATTACAAGCCTGGTAGATGAAGGGAACTCCGTGGATGTAGCCTACCTTGATTTCAGCAAGGCACTTGACAAGGTGCCCCATGATATTCTTGTAAAGAAGCTGGTAAAATGCGGACTTGACTATGCTACCACTCAGTGGATTTGAAACTGGCTGACTGACCGAACCCAAAGGGTGCTCATCAATGGTTCCTCTTCATCCTAGGGTGCCACAGGGTTCTGTCTTGGGCCCGGTCTTATTCAACATCTTTATCAACGACTTGGATGATGGACTCAAGGGCATCCTGATCAAATTTGCAGATGACACCAAACTGGGAGGGGTGGCTAACACCCCAGAGGACAGGATCACACTTCAAAACGACCTTGACAGATTAGAGAACTGGGCCAAAACAAACAAGATGAATTTTAATAGGGAGAAATGTAAAGTATTGCACTTGGGCAAAAAAAATGAGAGGCACAAATACAAGATGGGTGACACCTGGCTAGAGAGCAGTACATGTGAAAAGGATCTAGGAGTCTTGGTTGACCACAAACTTGACATGAGCCAACAGTGTGACACGGCAGCTAAAAAAGCCAATGCAATTATGGGCTGCATCAATAGGAGTATAGCATCTAGATCAAGGGAAGTAATAGTGCCACTGTATTCTGCTCTGGTCAGACCTCACCTGGAGTACTGTGTCCAGTTCTGGGCACCACAGTTCAAGAAGGACACTGACAAACTGGAACGGGTCCAGAGGAGGGCAACCAAAATGGTCAAAGGCCTGGAAACGATGCCGTATGAGGAACGGCTAAGGGAGCTGGGCATGTTTAGCCTGGAGAAGAGGAGGTTAAGGGGTGATATGATAGCCATGTTCAAATATATAAAAGGATGTCACATAGAGGAGGGAGAAAGGTTGTTTTCTGCTGCTCCAGAGAAGCAGACACAGAGCAATGGATCCAAACTACAAGAAAGAAGATTCCACCTAAACATTAGGAAGAAGAGCTGTTCGACAGTGGAATTTGCTGCCAAGGAGTGTGGTGGAGTCTCCTTCTTTGGAGGTCTTTAAGCAGAGGCTTGACAACCATATGTCAGGAGTGCTCTGATGGTGTTTCCTGCTTGGCAGGGGGTTGGACTCGATGGCCCTTGTGGTCTCTTCCAACTCTATGATTCTATGATTCTATGGTTGCCCTGACCCAGCATGGCCTCTGCTCTTTCTGGCCTCCTGGGCAGCGTCAACTCCGGGACGGCCCTCCTCGCGCGGTGAATGGAGGGGCGAAGTCAACTTACACTTGGACTTGGAGGCTGTCAGGGCCTGAAGCGCAGCAGGACAGGCCCAGCTTTTCTCCAGCTCCGCTTGCCCAAAAGCAGCTGCTCCCCTTCAGGCCGATGTTCCCCTTTCTAGAAATGGGGGCCTAATGCTTCCCTCGCCCTCTGCTCCCTTCCCTGAGTACTTGCACCATTCAGTGCTTTGGACGCAGCCCCGCTTCCCTGGCGGAAGAGCAGGATTAAGGGCACCAGGAATATCTACCCTTTACGAACTCCGGAGGGGAGCTTCTCGCTCCTCCTGTGACAAGATCCCAAAGGCTGAGGGTAGCATGAGAGAACTAGTCTCTTTTGAGACAGCACCAATTTCCACTTCTTGCTTATCAAAACCCACAGACGCTCAGCTAGGATTTTTCCAGAAGGTTCTACAAGCATCTATCAGGATGGTAAGAATTTTACTAGTGAGCCAAAAAAGATTTTATGTGCTCCATGTCCTCTGCTAGTAGTAGTACAAGGCGCCCAATGACTGATAATCCCTCCTCATTTGTCCGAAAAGGTTGGGAGAAGGAGTCTTCTATCCTTGCTTTAGCATTTCCTGAGGATACACCTGAAATTTGCTTTCACATTAGTTCGCCTACTTGCTTAGCCTGAATAGGGGAGAGACATGTGTTGTTGCATCTGGGACACAGGAAGTGGTCCGGTTGTGAAGATGCAGGTGGGAAAAATATTGCGCCCGGGAAAGGGAAAATGGGAGTCAACAGACACTCAAGGAATAGTTTCGGAGAAAAAGCTTTATTTCTACCATCCATGAACTAGTAGAAGGAGCAAGTGTGATAATATGCTTAGCTAATGCTTTTAGCCTTAGAGAGAAAAAAAAGCTTTGAGAGTTCCTGAGGCGAGGCTTGGAGGCCTGGCTGGGGGGGGGGGATCCAGAAACAGTTTTAGGGTTTTTAGGGTAACCTGACTGTCTTTCTCCACTCCTGCGAAGTGGCCCCTCCCTGGCTTGGCAGAGAGGACAAAGGAGGACCCTCTGCTCCCCGACTTGGGGGTCTCCCCCATCAGGCATGATCTGAACAGGGACCCCCATGCCCCCTCCCTGCACCCCGGGTAGTGGCATAACAAGGTCAGGGGGTACCTGGTGTGGAAAAGTTTTTGTCACCTCCCCAATATTGACCTCTATTTTTTTGCCTGCAAAAATGTTTTGACTTTATTTCATATTTTCTTACAAAGGAATGTGGATTCTGGGCCTCTGATAACAAGTAGGCCACTGTGGAGAGATGCTTAAATCTATAGGATGCATTGTGTTTTGGCTTGTGTTGTTTTATATATATTTATTGTTCATTTATTTCATAAAATTTATTTTAAAAAACCTGTAAAGTTGTTTACAATACAAAAAAAACAAAGAAACAACAACACCACAGCAGTAAAATCAATAAAAAATAACAAGCCTACTTTAAAACAGAGAAAAGCTAAAATATTAAAAAAGATTAAAATTTCTTCAGCTTCCTAAGCATCTGGCTATGCTTGCCTAAACAAGAATGCTTTTAGCCGCTGCCTGAAAAGAGTCCAGCAAAGGCACAAGCAGGCTGCTGCTGCTGCTCTAGCGAGTGCTGGGGGGCCGCTCCCTTTCCTGCCAACTCCATCTGGCCTAGGGGGCGGAGCCTGCCCTCACCGCCACAGCTTAAGAGGCCCAAGGGGCGGAGCCTGCCCTCACCGCCACAGCTTAAGAGGCCCAAGGGGCGGAGCCTGCCCTCACCGCCACAGCTTAAGAGGCCCAAGGGGCGGAGCCTGCCCTCACCGCCACAGCTTAAGAGGCCCAGGGGGCGGAGCCTGCCCTCACCGCCACAGCTTAAGAGGCCCAAGGGGCGGAGCCTGCCCTCACCGCCACAGCTTAAGAGGCCCAAGGGGCGGAGCCTGCCCTCACCGCCACAGCTTAAGAGGCCCAGGGGGCGGAGCTTGCACTCACCGCCACAGCTTAAGAGGCCCAGGGGGCGGAGCCTGCCCTCACCGCCACAGCTTAAGAGGCCCAGGGGGCGGAGCCTGCCCTCACCGCCACAGCTTAAGAGGCCCAGGGGGCGGAGCTTGCACTCACCGCCACAGCTTAAGAGGCCCAAGGGGCGGAGCCTGCCCTCACCGCCACAGCTTAAGAGGCCCAAGGGGCGGAGCCTGCCCTCACCGCCACAGCTTAAGAGGCCCAAGGGGCGGAGCCTGCCCTCACCGCCACAGCTTAAGAGGCCCAAGGGGCGGAGCCTGCCCTCACCGCCACAGCTTAAGAGGCCCAAGGGGCGGAGCCTGCCCTCACCGCCACAGCTTAAGAGGCCCAAGGGGCGGAGCCTGCCCTCACCGCCACAGCTTAAGAGGCCCAGGGGGCGGAGCCTGCCCTCACCGCCACAGCTTAAGAGGCCCAGGGGGCGGAGCCTGCCCTCACCGCCACAGCTTAAGAGGCCCAAGGGGCGGAGCCTGCCCTCACCGCCACAGCTTAAGAGGCCCAAGGGGCGGAGCCTGCCCTCACCGCCACAGCTTAAGAGGCCCAAGGGGCGGAGCCTGCCCTCACCGCCACAGCTTAAGAGGCCCAGGGGGCGGAGCCTGCCCTCACCGCCACAGCTTAAGAGGCCCAAGGGGCGGAGCCTGCCCTCACCGCCACAGCTTAAGAGGCCCAAGGGGCGGAGCCTGCCCTCACCGCCACAGCTTAAGAGGCCCAAGGGGCGGAGCCTGCCCTCACCGCCACAGCTTAAGAGGCCCAAGGGGCGGAGCCTGCCCTCACCGCCACAGCTTAAGAGGCCCAAGGGGCGGGGCCTGCCCTCACCGCCACAGCTTAAGAGGCCCAAGGGGCGGAGCCTGCCCTCACCGCCACAGCTTAAGAGGCCCAAGGGGCGGAGCCTGCCCTCACCGCCACAGCTTAAGAGGCCCAGGGGGCGGAGCCTGCCCTCACCGCCACAGCTTAAGAGGCCCAAGGGGCGGAGCCTGCCCTCACCGCCACAGCTTAAGAGGCCCAGGGGGCGGAGCCTGCCCTCACCGCCACAGCTTAAGAGGCCCAAGGGGCGGAGCCTGCCCTCACCGCCACAACTTAAGAGGCCCAAGGGGCGGAGCCTGCCCTCACCGCCACAGCTTAAGAGGCCCAAGGGGCGGAGCCTGCCCTCACCGCCACAGCTTAAGAGGCCCAAGGGGCGGAGCCTGCCCTCACCGCCACAGCTTAAGAGGCCCAAGGGGCGGAGCTTGCACTCACCGCCACAGCTTAAGAGGCCTGAGCAGCTACCTGCAGCAAGGGACAAAATGGTTTTAAATGTTTTAAGCTCTTTTAATTTGCAGCACCTTAAATGGTGGTTGTTAGTTATTATAATATTATATTATTTCATTATTTTATTTTTGCTTGGGGTGGGATAAGCATTTAGTCAGGGTGGGGAGTAGTTTAATTTGAGCGCTCTTGTTTCTTGCTTTGTTTTTTTTTAATTATTATTATTCTGTTAAGTTATTATATAGTTTGTATTTTGCTTTTTAAGGGGAAGGGTCAAGGCTGCCTGGGAGTGGGCCTCGGCCAATAGAGTGGCTGGGGCAGGTTCCACGGGGGGGGGGTGTATTGGGACACCCGATCTCAGTGATCACGGGCAGCAGGAGGAGTTACGCTAAGACCAGACCATGTCATTACCGAGGAGGCAGGTTTAGTCGTTGTTTGAGGACTATCCCTGCCTCCGGGTCTGGTCCTGACCGGAAGGATACAGGAATCAGCAAGGGAAACCCACATGACCTGAAAGTGTTGCTGTGCAATGCCAGGTCACTGATGACTAAAACCACTGCCATCCACGACCTGATTGTGGATGGAGGATTTGACCTGGCATGTGTGACAGAGACCTGGTTGGAGGAAGCAGATGGGCCTGTCCTTGCCGCTGCTTGCCCACCAGGTTTCTCTTACGCACAGCAACCCAGGCCTTGTGGGCGGGGAGGGGTGTTGCAGTGATTTTTAGGAAGTCATTAGTCTGCACCAGGCGTCCTATTGGGAAGACTCAGTTCTCTGAGCGCATGTTCTGGAAGCTGGGCAATAAGGGCAGTACAGGATTCCTTTTGGTGTACCGACCTCCCCGCTGCACCAAGGATCCCCTGCCCAAGCTGCTTCAGGTTGTGGCGGATGTTGTCCTGGAGACACCTAGTTTGGTTGTCCTAGGGGATTTTAACATCCATGCCGACACGACCTTACAAGGGGCTGCTCGGGACTTCATGGAAAGCATGGCCTCCATGGGGCTGTCCCTGAATAAGTCTGGCCCAACCCATAGCCGCGGACATGCCTTGGACCTGGTGTTTACCTCTATGGATGTTGGTGATCTGACACTAAGTAAAAGCGAAACGAAATAAGTACCATGGTCAGATCACTTCCTGGTGCAACTGGACTTCTCCGCGACCCATCTCCTCTGCAGGGAGGTGGGACCAATTCGGATGGTCTGCCCCTGCCACTTAATGGATCCAAATGGTTTCCAGAGAGTGGTAGGGGATGCTTTATCCCATGTTGATGGCCTTTCAGCTGATTCCCTGGTGGCCCGCTGGAATGCGGAGTTAACCAGGGCTATCGACTGTCTGGCTCCGAAGCGCCCTCTCCGATTGCATGGAGCCCGGACAGCCCCGTGGTTTTCCCCGGTGCTGAGGGTGTTGAAACAATCGTTGAGACGGCTAGAGCGCCGGTGGTGGAAAACTCATTCTGAATCAGACCGGACATGGGCTAGAGCTCAACGTCAGCCTACCAAGTGGCAATGGCGATGGCGAAGAGGGCCTTCTTCGCCGCCTCCATTGCATCTGCAGAAAACAGCAGGAGACTTTTTCAGGTGGTTCGCAATCCATCAGAACCACCTGTACCACCGGGGCCTGGTAGGGACCCCAAGATCTCCTGCAATGCTTTTGCAAAGTTTTTTGCAGGTAAAGTCGCTCAGATTCAGGAGGTAGACTCCACCGTGGGAGCAGGGCCAGGGCGGGAGAGTGCTAGAGTTCTGTCTGGTCCTGTTACATGGGATCAATTCCAATCTGTTACCTCCGAGGATGTGGACAGGCTGCTTGGACAAGTGAAACCGACCACCTGTCTCCTTGATCCTTGCCCATCCTGGCTAATAAAAGAGAGCTGGGAAGGGCTGGGTGATGGGCTCTGTGGGGTGGTGAATGCTTCCCTCTGTGAGGGAGCCTTCCCAGACCCGCTAAAAGAGGCGGTCATTAAACCGCTTCTTAAAAAACCATCTTTAGATGCGGCCACAATGGCCAACTATCGCCCAGTCTCAAATCTACCATTCTTGGTCAAGGTTATTGAGCGGGTGGTTGCTGAACAACTCCAAGCACGCCTGGAGGATGTGAACCATTTGGATCCCTTCCAATCGGGATTCAGGCCTCATCATGGGACTGAAACTGCCTTGGTCGCACTGGTTGATGATCTCTGGCGGGTTAGGGGCAAAGGTGAGAGCTGTTTCCTAGTTCTGCTGGATCTCTCAGCGGCGTTTGATACCATCGACCATAACATCCTTATGGACCGTCTAGAGGGGCTGGGAGCTGGGGGCACTGTCATACAGTGGTTCCGCTCCTTCCTCCTGGGCCGTGTTCAGAAAATGGTGGTGGGGGATGAGTGTTCAGACCCCTGGGCTCTCACTTGTGGGGTGCCTCAGGGTTCCATCCTCTCCCCCTTGCTTTTTCATATCTATATGAAGCCGCTGGAAGAGATCATCAGGAGGTTTGGACTGGGTGCTCATCAGTATGCAGATGACACCCAGCTCTACCTCTCTTTTAAATCAGAACCAGTGAAGGCGGTGAAGGTCCTGTGTGAGTGCCTGGAGGCGGTTGAAGAATGGATGGCGGCTAACAGATTGAGGTTGAATCCTGACGAGACGGAAGTACTGTTTTTGGGTAACAGGGAGCGTGTGGGTGATTCCCTGGTCATGAATGGGGTAACTGTGCCCCTGAAGGACCAGGTGCGCAGCTTGGGAGTCATTTTGGACTCACAGCTGTCCATGGAGGCGCAGGTTAACTCTGTGTCCAGGGCAGCTGTCTACCAGCTCCACCTGGTACACAGGCTAAGACCCTACCTGCCCACGGACTGTCTCGCCAGAGTGGTGCATGCTCTAGTTATCTCCCGCTTGGACTACTGCAATGCGCTCTACATGAGGTTACCTTTGAAGGTGACCCGGAAACTGCAATTAATCCAGAATGCGGCAGCTAGACTGGTGACTGGGAGTGGCCGCCGGGACCACATAACACCCATCTTGAAAGACCTACATTGGCTCCCAGTACGTTTCTGAGCACAATTCAAAGTGTTGGTGCTGACCTTTAAAGCCCTAAACGGCCTCGGTCCTGTATACCTGGAGCGTCTCCACCCCCATCGTTCAGCCCAGACACTGAGATCCAGTGCCGAGGGCCTTCTGGTGGTTCCCTCATTGCGAGAAATGAGGCTACAGGGAACCAGGCAGAGGGCCTTCTCGGTAGTGGCACCCTAGTCCACAATATTAATGGTAGGTTTATTGTAGCTGTGAGAGACAGAATAACAACTGAGAAACCCAGAAGACAAAGTCAAAGATTGATGAGGTTGGTTTTTTTTTCTTGTTCCTACTTTTCTCTTTCATTTATTCCCAATATCATACCAATCTTAATCCTTTATCTTATCTTGACAGCCACTGGCATGCAACTTTCATCATATTTAACAGATCTATATGTAAATAAACATGCATGATGAAAATTGTGCTCTTCTTGTTGTCCATCAATTGTTTTTGGTGCAGTCCCTCCTCAGAAGGCCCTATTTCGTTCCACCGTCTTACCTTCCAGGACTCTGGGCTGTCTTCCAGCTTTCCTTTGTTTGGTTAAAATTAAGACACATGTAATGTATTTTAACTGACTGATATTTTCCCAAACCGAAGAATCTTCTGGAAGAGACCACACTGTGCGATAGATTTCACAGTTAATACTTGTTTGGTTCCTCTAGAATCCAAGCTTGCTCCCCCTGAGCCCTAAGGGAAGCTTACAAAGATCAAAGATTCACCTTCACTTTTATAAACCCATATATGACAAAGGTCCATGCAAGCAGATGTGGTTTCCTGTGTGAAATATTCCCCAGTTGTAATCTGTCAGTTGTCTGCAGCCCCCTTTGAGAGGGACCCCTTTTTTCTAATGTGCCATCATTTGCACCATTTTAGCATCCCCAGCCGAAAAAATATTTAATCTTGTACAGTGGTGCCTCGGGTTACATACGCTTCAGGTTACAGACTCCGCTAACCCAGAAATAGTGCTTCAGGTTAAGAACTCTGGGGTTGCAGTTTTCAGGCTTGGGGACAGGGTGGTGACTGTTTTTGGCACCAAGTTCTGTCCATAAACCCCACTGAGTACAACGGGATCTACTCTAGGTCATTACTGTGCAGACCATGCCAGCCTTATGAAGTGGGGTGAGGAGCAAAAAAAATGAAATGGAAATCAATGGAGATGTTTAGAAATGGGGCTTCTGGTTCCGGTCTGCCTTAATGGATCCTGCTCCCAAGATAGCAGAGATTGATAGCAAAGAATAAACAAGGAAGCTTTGAGGGTAATTGTCCTTGCAAGCTCCCCCCAGGGCCCAGGGGGGAGTGAGCTTCACTCACAGATTGTCTTGATACCTGGCTCTTGCTCCACCATGGAATCTGAGAGGCAGATTGCCTATTGGTAGCCCTCCTACTTGGCCATTAAGAAGCAGAGGTACTTCTGTTTATTAGAGTGAAAGTAGAACTAATATACAGACATGTGCTGGAACAGAAGGAACAAGATCATAAACTGATACAAAGCCAAAACGATTCAAACTGCAAAAAAGACTTCCTTCGATGTAAAATATGGTATGGGGTGGGAACCTTTACTCTATATATATATATATATATATCATGTTTGCAACATAAATGATTCAGCAGCACGCACCCCCCCCCCCCCCGAATGCTAACAAACTGATAAAAAGCAAGAGGTGATAAAAGAGAATGGGATTATACTTCTGGATTACAATGAAAAAGAGAACTATGTGACAAAATTGAAATGGATTTAAAGTCCCAAAGTTTCACTATATTCCTATGGAAGGAAATGGAGTTTGAGCTTTGATGATTGGCTAAGGCTTTGGCAGGACGCCAGATCGTTATTGAGAGAGTTGGACGGAAGGAGAAGCTGGAGTCTTGCCAGAGCTTTGGAGGGATGCCAAATTACTCTCTATCTAGACTCAAACAATAACAAAAAAGGGAGAGAAGATGGCGTGTGACGCAGTTGAAATTACAGCCTCATTCTCTGTATTTCAACAAAGTCTCTCCATATCTTCAAACAAGCTGATACCTTGCCAATAATAATTAAAGCCCTCCACAAAGGACCGCACCATTAAACATCAAATTCTCAAGTTTTTTTTTTAATATAGTTTCACTTGCATTCCATTTCATTAATTGAATCTTTCTCCATGAGGCTTGCCAAATCATGAAGTAGCTGTCAGTACTGCAGTGTTTCATTCTATCATTGCACAGTGTGACACTGTGCCTTTAATTGCCTAATTACCTAATGTATCATCGTGTGAGAACGGGAGCTATTTCTATATCTCCTCCTCCTCCCCTCTGGTCCTTGCAACTGGCTTTTGCTGAAGGATACAGCTGCGTGAGTCAGCTCGTCGCTCTGTTGACTTCTTATCTTCTCGATGCTGCATTCCAACCAGAGTCTGCTTCTGCTGTACTCTGCTACTGCGGCGAAGTTCCTCACCATTCGGACAAGTGAAGGAGGGCGTTGGCCCAACAGTAGCAAGGATGAAAAAAGATGAGACGCTCACCTCACATCTTCTGTAGCAGAGCGACAAAAGTCCTTTCAAAGTCCGAATTCAAATCTTTGTTGAAAAACAGGAATGCTCCCGCTCATGGCGTTGGCATTGGAGATTTTCCAATTTGTGCAATGCTAAACAACCAGCGCCCCTGTCTCCACTGTAGCGAGTGGCAGTTATCGGACAGCGTGCGGGTGAAGGCACGTCCGTCCCATCCCTGCGGGGTTCAACAGGGATAATTACCCCCAGATTCACCTTCTTTAATTACACGACTAGGGTCCGGTGTCCTGGGAAAGCAGCCAAACGCCATAGGCCATCACACCGGAAATCTTCTCCAAAGTCTTTTTTTATATTTTCTCTCTGATAGTAAGAGCTGACAGTGAAAAGGAATTCTCTCTGAAGGGGGTGGATCTTCATTGGGGGGTTTTAAGAAGAAGCTGGATGGCCACCTGTCATGGATGCTTGAAATGAGAATTCTGGAAGGGGTTGGACTAGATTCTGAATCTATGATTCTATACTTCACCCTGGTGTGAGATCTTAAATTGACTTTTGAACAAGTGAAATTTTATACACATTCCATGTGCTGATATGCTTTCAACCCCGTATGAATTATTTGGTGGGCCATGAATGAATCTTTTCCCACATTTCAAACACTAAACCATTTTCTCTCTTGTATGGATTCTTTGATGGGAAGTGAGATTGATGCTATGACTGAAGCTCTTCCCACATTGCAAGCACTGAAAGGGTTTCTCCCCTGTATGAATTCTGTGATGGGAAGTGAGTTCACCACTCAGACGAAAGCTCTTTCCACATTCCAAGCACTGATAGGGTTTCTCCCCTGTATGAATTCTTTGATGGGAAGTGAGACCATCCTTCCGATTGAAGCTCTTTCCACATTCCAAGCACTGATAGGGTTTCTCCCCTGTATGAATTCTTTGATGGGAAGTGAGTTCACCACTCACACGAAAGCTTTCCCCACATTCCAAGCACTGATAGGGTTTCTCCCCTGTATGAATTCTTTGATGGGAAGTGAGATTCCCCTCCTGACTGAAGCTCTTTCCACACTCCAAGCACTGATAGGGTTTTTCTCCTGTATGAATTCTTTGGTGGGAAGTGAGATTGGCGCTGTAACTGAAGCTTTTCCCACATTCCAAGCACTGATAGGGTTTCTCCCCTGTATGAATTCTTTGATGTGAAGTGAGATTCCCCTCCTGACTGAAGCTCTTTCCACACTCCAAGCACTGATAGGGTTTCTCTCCTGTATGAATTCTTTGATGGGAAGTGAGTTCACGACTCAGACGAAAGCTCTTCCCACATTCGAAGCACTGATGGGGTTTCTCCCCTGTATGAATTCTTTGATGGGAAGTGAGATCACCACTCAGACGAAAGCTCTTCCCACATTCGAAGCACTGATAGGGTTTTTCCCCTGTATGAATTCTTTGATGGGAAGTGAGATGGGAGCTGTAACTGAAGCTCTTCCCACATTCCAAGCACTGATAGGGTTTCTCCCCTGTATGAATTCTTTGATGGGAAGTGAGATGGCAGCTCCTCCTGAAGCTCTTTCCACATTCCAAGCACTGATAGGGTTTCTCCCCTGTATGAATTCTTTGATGTGAAGTGAGATTCCCCTCCTGACTGAAGCTCTTTCCACACTCCAAGCACTGATAGGGTTTCTCTCCTGTATGAATTCTTTGATGGGAAGTGAGTTCACGACTCAGACGAAAGCTCTTCCCACATTCGAAGCACTGATGGGGTTTCTCCCCTGTATGAATTCTTTGATGGGAAGTGAGATCACCACTCAGACGAAAGCTCTTCCCACATTCGAAGCACTGATAGGGTTTTTCCCCTGTATGAATTCTTTGATGGGAAGTGAGATGGGAGCTGTAACTGAAGCTCTTCCCACATTCCAAGCACTGATAGGGTTTCTCCCCTGTATGAATTATTTGATGGGAAGTGAGATGGGTGCTTTGACTGAAGCTCTTTCCACATTCCAAGCACTGATAGGGTTTCTCCCCTGTATGAATTCTTTGATGTGAAGTGAGATTCCCCTCCTGACTGAAGCTCTTTCCACACTCCAAGCACTGATAGGGTTTCTCCCCTGTATGAATTCTTTGATGGGAAGTGAGTTCACAACTCAGACGAAAGCTCTTCCCACATTCGAAGCACTGATAGGGTTTTTCCCCTGTATGAATTCTTTGATGCAAAGTGAGACTATCCTTCCGATTGAAGCTCTTTTCACACTCCAAGCACTGATAGGGTTTCTCCCCTGTATGAATTCTTTGATGGGAAGTGAGATGGGTGCTTCGACTAAAGCTCTTTCCACATTCCAAGCACTGATAGGGCTTCTCCCCTGTATGAATTATTTGATGAGAAGTGAGATGGGCCCTCTGGCTGAAGCTCTTTCCACACTCCAAGCACTGATACGATTTCTCCCTACTCTGTGTTATTTCGTGTGAAGTGAGGCTCTTCCTTCGAATGAAGCTCTTTCTTTGACGGGAGGTGCACTGGGAGCTCTGACGGATGTTCTCTCCACACTCTGAATATTTATATGACTTCTCCACTATGTGGATTCTGTTGTGCTCCCCCTTGTTCTTCCCTTCTGATTCATCACCATCTGCAATAAAGAGAGAAGCTAATTAGAGGAAATGGGAACTCCAGATTATTGAACAATGTTAATGAATGCTTGTGACAGAGGAAGAACTGAAGAGAATGAGATGTGAGGCCGTCCTATAGGTTTTACTGTTTTTGTTTTCTGGTATTAACTGAGATATTTCTTGGCTTTTATCTGGGATAGATTTTGTTCTGGCATGATCGTGGAATCCACTCCATCTGCAATCACAACTTATATTATGATCCAACAGGGATCCTTACTGAGAGAGTCCACGATCCCACGATTCTCCTCCTTGACCTCTTTATGCTGAGCTCTCTGGTCAGGATCCAGCAACGTCCACGCCTTGTCTGTGAAACAAACAGCAACATCTTCACCTGAACACTCCCCATCAGAAGTTATTTCAATCTGGTTGGTCCAAATTTTAATTGACAGATGGCAATATATACAACTTAGAAGTATATTCTGTGACGGTGCTAATTGCTTTATGGCCCCAATTAGCCCCAGTTTATTGCGGTCCGGCACACTTCTTAGCCAAGCTGCGCCAACCTTCTTCCCTCCGGTTTCGCCTTGCAGAGTAAAAACACAGCGGAACAAAACTGTTGCTGCTTGCTTAGATCCAAACACAACAAGCACTCATGAGTCCAAATTAACAGTTCTTTATTGCAGCAAAATATTTACAGCTCAGCATTTCTCAGATTCTCCTGGACTGCTAGCATTCATGGCTGCCTCCTGCCTCCGTCTCTCTCAGGCAGCAGACACACAACAGTGAGGAACGACTCCTCCCTCTTTCTGAATCACGTGACAGGAATTGAGGGACATCACACAGAACTCTTTAACCCTATGAGTTCTGAAAACACTAACATATTCAACTCGGATCAAAAGAAAGGATTTGCAAAAGAAGATTCGAAATTTAAAGTCACAGTGATAAAGAACAACAATTGTTATCCAAAACCTATAATCTTTTATTGGACTGGGAATTGATGGAGGAAGAAGTGAAAGAAACGATGATTAAATGTTACAGATAGGTAGCCGTGTTGGTCTGCCATAGTCAAAACAAAAAAAATTCCTTCCAGTAGCACCTTAAAGACCAACTAAGTTAGTTCTTGGTATGAGCTTTCGTGTGCATTCGTGTGTATCTGAAGAAGTGTGCATGCACACGAAAGCTCATACCAAGAACTAACTTAGTTGGTCTTTAAGGTGCTACTGGAAGGAATTTTTTTTGTGATGATTAAATGGTCTTAGGATCTCGGACATACTATCTATCTGTTGGGAACGGTGGAACGGAAAGGTGGAACGGAAATATCCTAACATCCTCCCCCTTTCCGTGTAACCTGTAGTACCTGTGGTTCAACCCAATTGCAACCTCTGTACGTAAACCTTAAGTTGTTCTCTGTTAACAACTTTAGACAACAGATCAGCAGGAATTTCATTTCCTGGCATGTAGGACACCTGAATCAGTCCTTTCTGAATACACTCTCTTGCACGATGTAGCTTAATCTGCAAGTACTTGGTTCTTTGCTTGCAACTCTCTGAGTTCAGCAAAGCCAAACAGGATCTATTGTCTTGATACACTTGTATAGGACATTTCACAGAAATCCCAATGTCCTTAAACAGTTGCATCAACCATTCACAATCCAAGAGTGAAAATGACAGAGCATTGAGTTCTGCTTCACAGGAACGTAGGCTCACTGTCGTCTGCTTTTTGCATAACCAGTCAAACAGACAGTGGTTGTACATGTAGCATACTCCAGAAGTGCTTGTACCATCCGTGGTGTCACTTCCAAAACTGGCATCTGCAAAGATTTCAAGATCTCCAGTCTTCTGACTGGTGAACCTCAGCCTGTAGTGCATAGTCCCTTTCAAATAGCGGGCTATGCGCTTCAGAGCTTTCCAATCCTGAACAGTAGGATTGTTAGCATGTCTGCTGAGCAGGTTAGTGCTTACAGCAATGTCAGGTCTTGAGCATCTAGCAATGAAATTCAACTTGCCTAGAATGCATCTGTACAGCGTTGTGTCAGAAAACGCTTCAGCAGTACTATCTACCTGGTAACCTGTCACCATCGGTGTGTCTGCTGGGTTTGCATCAACCAAATTCAACCTGGTTAATACATCAGCAATTTTCTGTGTTTGGTGTACCAGAAAATTACCTGCTTGGTCCCTCTCCACCTGCAGAGAAAGATAGTTGGATACCTCACCAAGATCCTTCATGTCAAAGTGCTCCTTCAGCTGAGCTAGGGTGCTTTTGTAAAAAGCCTGATTCTTCCAAAACACCAGAAGATCATCAACAAAACATAAACAATACAGTTTGTTTTACCGGTACCAGTTCCCAAGTTTGATTCCTGTTCAAGGAATCAACTTCAGCCTTCATGGCATTAAGCCAAGGCTCAGCATCTTTAGAGGATAACTCCTGAACCTCTTTGAAGCTTGAAGGTTCCCACACCTTCTCTGAGCTACTAAGAACAGCAGTTGCTGTCTTAGCAAACTCATCAGCAAATCTCTTCGGAGGTCTGCCTTTGGTCGCCCTTTCAGACCTGCGAACCAGACACAAGTCTTCTGGACTCATCTCCTCCCTCTTAGGAGAAAAGTGACCAATGGTGAACAGTGGTTCCTCCAGTTCATTGTCAGACGCATCAGATGGTCTGACTGAGGCCTTTGCGCTCTTGTAGTCTGCTGTGCCATCACTGTCACTGACACCAGCAGCAGCGCCACCAACTGAACTGGAATCCGAACTCTGATCATCATCATCATCCTCATCCTCAGCTTTCTCAACATTATCTGGTTTGTGCACATCACCTTCATCCTCCTCTGGGTAACTCTGGAAAATTCCCACATTTTCCCCCCACTTAGGATTGTACTCTTGGTGAACTTTATGGACTTAAGAGTTAGTCATCCATACCCTGTATGCACCTTTTTCATACCCATGAACAAACCATGTGCCCCACGCTTCCCAAGCTTGTTGCTTTGTGGGGTGTGTACCCACATGTCAGAACCAAAGATTCTCATGTGCTTGACGTTCGGTTTTTTACCAAACATTTTCTCGTAGGGAGTGCAACCTATAGGTGATGACAGTCTGCGATTTAAGGAATAAGTAAACGTCGACAGAGCTTCCCCCCAAAACTTCTCAGGGAGGTTGGCATCATGCAACAAGGTTTTTAGGCCTTGAAGCAAAGTTTGGTTTGCTCGCTCAGCAAGCCCATTCATCCATGGCGATCTAGGCGTTGACAAGTCATGCTGGATTCCCTTCTCAGTCAAGAAAGCTTCAAACTGCTGAGAAGTTTTAAAAACCACATTGTTAGGAAAGCTCTATTTAATGTTTGGACTCGCTATAAAGATTTGTTGGAAAACAAAACCCCAAGGTGGTTGTCGCCAATGGAAGCCAAGGAGGTCGGTATGAACTTCTTCAACAGAATAAAGGCAATCTATATGGAGCAAAAGGCCAAATTGATTATAAACAACGTGGTGTCAGAAGAAATAATGGTAGCGAAGGGTACAAGACAGGGTTGCCCACTCTCCCCTTTGCTATTTATAATAGTACTGGAAGTACTTCTGAACTCAATAAGACAAAATAAGAAAATAAAAGGGATTAGAATTGGTCAAAATGAATATAAAGTTAAGGCGTTCGCAGAAGATTTAGTAATAACAACAGAAGACCCACTGAACTCAATAAAAGAGATATTGGAAGAACTGGATCAATTTGGTAAGGTGGCTGGTTTTAAGTTAAACAAAAGAAAGACTAAAATAATGGTGAAGAATTTAGATTCGAAGGCAATCGAGGAATTACAACAACAAACAGAAATAGAAGTGGCCAAAAAGGTAAAATATCTAGGAATATGGATAACCCCGAAAAATATAGACCTATTTAAGAATAACTATGAGCAGGTATGGAAAGAGATAAAAAAGGACTTGGAGAGGTGGGGGAAGCGGAGATTGTCATTCTGGGGTAGGATAGCTTTAATTAAGATGAACGTTCTCCCGAGAATGTTATTTCTGTTCCAGAACTTACCGATAATCAAGGGCACTAAGATATTTAAAGAGTGGCAAAGAGGAATCTCAAAATATGTCTGGTAGGGCAAAAAACCAAGGATTAAGTTTAAGTTGTTAACAAAAGCTAAAGAAAGAGGGGGATTCGCTCTGCCAGATCTGAAATTATATTATGAGGCATCGTGCCTTTGCTGGGTGAAAACGTGGATAAAATTGAAAAATAAGGAACTATTAGACCTGGAGGGGTTCGACAATAGAGCAGGATGGCATGCGTACTTATGGCAGGGGAAGAGGAAACACAAGGGTTTCGCAACGCATATTTTTAAAGGCCCCCTAATGGAAGTTTGGGAGAGGAATAGATTTTTACTAGAACCTAAAGTACCACACTGGCTATCCCCATTGGAAGTTATGAGCGTGAAAAAAGTAAACATGAGAGGTGATTGGGTAACTTATGAACAAAAGTAGGGGGGACATGGAAACTGAAACCATATGACCAGGTTAAAGAAAAAGTCTATGATTGGTTACACTATTTCCAAATAAACGAAATGTTTAGACAAGACGTTAAAGAGAGAGGATACGCGGATAAAGAATCTAAATTCCAGACTGAAATAATAAACAATGATTACAAAATTCTTTCTAAAACGTATAATATGCTATTAGAGTATAACTTGATAGATGAGGAAGTGAAGTCTGTGATGATTCATTGGGCAAGGGACATCGGCCATAATATATACTATGAAGAATGGGAGAAACTCTGGAAAAAAAATCTTAAATTTACAGCTTGCATAACGTTAAAAGAGAACCTCATGAAGATGTTTTACCGTTGGTATATAACACCTGCAAAATTAGCAAAAATATATAAAACTTGCAATAAATGCTGGAAATGCAGGGAAAAAGAGGGATCCTTCTTCCACATGTGGTGGGACTGCAGAAAGGTCAAAGGCTTTTGGAAAAGTGTATATAATGAAATGAAAAGTATATTAAGATATAACTTTGGGAAAAAGCCGGAGGCTTTTCTGTTAGGCCTAGCAGGAAGTGATATAAAGAACAATGACAGTAAATTCTTTCAATATGCAACAATGGCCGCAAGGGTCCTATTGGCCCAAAATTGGAAACAACAGAACATACCGACGCTTGAGGAATGGAGAGCAAAACTACTAGAATACGCGGAGATGGACAGATTGACGGGGAAAATTAGATATTTAAAAGACCAAAGGTTCATTGAGGACTGGGGGAAATTTGTGGAATATCTGGAAAATATAAGTGAAGGTCAGATAACGCTAGTTGGGTTTAAAAAAGCTCTGTGAAAAGGTTGGAATATTGTCTAAAGAGAAAAAGAAGGAAAGAGAAAATAATGTCAATATAAGCTAGGATTTGTGTGAATTTGTTAAATTAGGGTATGGATGATGTCAGGGGTTCAGGAGCAGAGGCACAGGGAAGAGAGGAGATGGAGAGCGAAGGGGAAGTATCCGAGGGGAGCGTAGGAGAAGAGGACAGTGGACCGAGGGATTCCATGAGCCTCTCCAGCGAATCGGAAGATTCACAGAAGGGGGCGCCAGTGGCCAGGGGTAGGGGGTTCCCAAGGGGAACGTCCCAGGAGCAAGGGGGCAGCAGGGACTCCCAGAGCAGTAGTTGGAAATCAGGACCAGCTTCCCCACCAGAGCAGAGTGGGGGGGAAAGAGTCCCAAGGATCAGGGCCAGTGCATTCCCCACCAGGGAGAGAAGATAAGGCAGGGCTGACCACATCTCCATCGGAGAGTCAGACAACGGAGGGGAGGTCAGATCCGGCCAGTATCCCGGAAGAGGGAAGCAGTGACAGAAGTAGTGTAACGGTCAGGAGGAAGGTCACTGGGTTGGCGTGAGAGGCAAGTTCAAATGTACAGGAGCGCGGGACAGCAGAGAATGAGGATTGGGAACCGGGTCCTAAAGCCCGCCGGAGGCAGGGGGAGGAGCTAAGCGACTCAGCGTCGGAAGAGTCCAGAAAGGGCAATGCCCCAGCGGGCAGGAGGACCCAGAGGAGGAGAGAGCAGTGTAAAAGGTGGAGCAGGGCTAGGATCTTAAACTGGTGTCATAGGGGAGGAGACTCAGACGGGACTTCGCCGGTCTAGGCTTTAAGACGTAGAGCTGCGCGCTGCGGCTTTGAAATGGAAGCTAAACCTCAATAAAGACTTTTGTACATAACGACAGCCTGGTGTTGGTCCTCTGTGAGCTGGGACCTAGAGGCAGCTCTGACAGATGATTTCAGGGGAAGCTGAAGGAAGTCTTATAGAAAGAAATCTGTGATAACAAGGCGTAAACTGTTTTACTTTCTTGTTTGTTATGATTTAAAAAACAATAAAAATTATGCAGGAAAAAAAAAGGAGGTGAAAAAACTCAATATGGAATCCAAATGGCCAAAATACTGTGAAATCTTAGGACAAGAGGGTGAAAAAGTGAAACTACAGTTATGAGAAACTGAAGTTTAAAGTACGAGATTGGCTCCATTATTATCAAATAATGGAGGTATATAAACAAGACAGGAAAATTGGCTTCCAAGTGGAGAGATCAAAACTAGAAACAGAATTGTTAGATTCCAATACTAAGAATTTGTCAAGAATGTATAATTTGTTGCTGAAATGGAATACACAAGAAGAAACAGTAAAATCAGCAATGATTAAGTGGGCACAAGACATTGGTCATATTATGTTTGCTGACTGGGAACAGTTATGGACCACCGGTATAAAGTTTACGGCATGTAATGCCTTAAGAGAGAATATTATGAAAATGATTTACAGGTGGTACATGACCCCAGTCAAGCTTGCTAAAATTTATCATTTGCCCAATAACAAATGCTGGAAATGTAATGCAACTGAAGGTACTTTCTATCACCTTTGGTGGACATGCCCGAGGATTAAGGCCTTCTGGGAAATGATCTATAATGAAATGAAGAAGGTACTTAAATGTACCTTTTATAAGAAACCAGAGGCTTTTCTCCTGGGCATGGTCGGCCAATTGGTGTCAAAGAGAGACAGGACTTTTTTTATGTACGCTACTACAGCAGCAAGGCTACTTATAGCAAAGTATTGGAAGACACAAGAACTACTCACTCTGGAAGAATGGCAGATGAAGGTGATCGACTACATGGGATTGGCCGAGATGACTGGCAGAATCCGTGACCAAGGAAAAGAGACGGTGGAGGAAGATTGGAAGAAATTTAAAGTTTATCTTAAGAATGATTATAAAATTAATGAGTGCTAAAATGTCGAGGTTAGAGAAAAAGAGAGGATTACAGCTGTAAATGATTAGGTAAGAGAGAAGGGGGAAAAGAGTAATTAGTTAAATTAAGTCAGGATTTGCTGAAAGAAATTTGGAAATAGGGATGCAGAAAGGGGAGGTATGGGGAAGTCGGAGAAGCAATGTTTATGAAAAGAAGGTTTTGAAATTATATTTGTGTGTGTTTATGTGTTTGTTTGTCTCTGTATAGTGCATTGTATTGTGTTTAATATGTGTTGGAAAATTAATAAAAATATAATAATAATAATAATAATAAAACTGCTGAGAAGTGAACTCCCCGCCCCGATCAGTAAAGAGACAGCCAATACGTTTACCATGAACATTTTACAACCAAGCACAGAATGCCTTGAACTTAGGGAATGCTTGCGATTTCTGCTCAAGCATAAACACATGAATGTACCTAGAAAAAGAATCAATTAGAACCATGAAGTACCTTGCTCCTCCTAAAGAGGGCGCAAGTGGACCAACCAGGTCTGCGTGCACTAGCTGGTAGGGTTTAGAAGCCTGCCTGCTAGACTCCTTGCTTTTGGAGCAACCTTCACCTTGTTCTCTGCACAAGATACACATTTCATGTGATACTTACAAGGTTTGATGTTCAAACCTTCAACCAACCCAGGCATCTTGGCCAGCGCCTGCCAAGACATGTGACAAAATCTTCGATGTGCTTCATGAATGCATCTGCATGAAGAACCTTGTTAGTTTGTGCAACACAACAAGAATCAACATTAGACACAACAGCATTGTCATCGTAAGTTATACAGAATAAACCATCTATAAACTTTGCATGCAAAATGTCCTCTTTGCCTTTCCTGATGACACAGACGTTCCTCTTGAAGGAAATCTAAAAACCACGCCCAGTCAGCTGTGGGACACTGAGCAAATTGTCTGCCACACCTGGAACAAAAAGTACATCTCTGATGGTAGTGTGCAGACTTGCAAGTTTCACAGTCCCTTTTCCTGCAATTTGCAACGTCCTTCCACCAGCCAGGTGGATCTCTCCGTCTTGAGGTTTGAGGGAGATAAACAGGTGCTTATCCTTTGATAAATGGCGGGTAGCGCCAGAGTCCACAATAAACCTGGCTTTAGCCTTTGGAGCAGCTTTTCTGGCAAGCAAAACCTTGTTTCCCACCGGCGTGGGCTTTTGCTGCTTGCCCCCCTGCTCCTGGCCATCAGACTTGCCTTTAGCCTTTGGTGAAGCTGTGCCAGCAAACAAAACCTTGTTTTCCACAGGCGTGGGCTCTTCACCCTCCCTCTGCTTCGGGCCATCTGCAGGCATCTTGCTCTGTTTACCTCTGGCCTTCCGGCCTCTGCAAAGGCGATGACCTTGGTTCCCACGAGAAACAGAGCTCTCAGCTGCCGACTCCTTGGCTCCCCCTGGAGGCTGGAATGCTGCCTGGGATGACATCACAGTCAGCTCCCCCTGCAGCTTGCAACCGGTGCCCTCAGCATCCCTGCATTCATTCGCATTCTGGGAAACAGCCAGGACCTCCGATGCATTCACACTCTGGGCATTCAGACTCTGAGCTGGGATGACTGGCAGATGAGCTTTCTTCAAAGCATTCCACATCTTACGTGCAGTCGTATTTCCAGCTAGCGTTTTTATTTCCTCCAGAGAGACGGACAAGACGATTAGGTCTATGGCCCGTGAATCCTGGGCCCTCCATCTATCAGTCAGAGGAACTGGAGGGGCTTCAGACACAGTATGCCACACTCCATACTGACGCAGCAAACTCTCACACCATTTTGCCCAGGTCTGATAATTTTTCCCATTTAACTTTGGGCATTCAGCAGCTTCAGAGGCTTGGAAAAACTCCATTTCATTTTTAATTTTTTAAGTAATTTTTATTGGGTTTTCACATTTTAAAAACACACACAGATGAAAACAAAAACAAAACATGTATAATTTCATAACCTTACTTTCTTAACCCCACTCCCTGACTTCCCCCCACCCCCCTTCATACATCCCAAATCCAATAATTAGCTCAGCAGGTTCTTATCTCTCTTCTTTAGCATATTATTGTTATTTTTAAAATTAATTCTTATTACTTGGCCAAATTTTACTTGTCCAATTTTCTTATAAATATTAAGTCCTTTTCTAAGGTCGACCCAAATTCCCTTCCACGAATTTCCCTTCCACGAATTTCCCCCTTTTTGTATGGAGCCGGAGTCTCTTTCTTTACCTCAAAGACTCCTTATCTTGGCAGCTCATTAATCATGAAGCCTCTGGCTCGGCTCCCAGGCCAATTAAGCCCTGCCGGACATCAAAGACTCTTTGCCGCGGCCCAACAGAAAAGCCTCCTCTTTTGCTTTTCCACATTCCTCAGCAGTCTGTCGCAGTCTTACTCTCCTGTAAGTGCCATGAATCTGGGCCCGAAACCTGTTGTTGGGATACTGCCAGGGAGACATCGACCGTCACTGCCTCCAGCCGGACTCCGGACATCCATCGATCCCCGTAGACGTGCAGTATCAGCAATTAGCGACACGAAGCCTCAGAAATAGATTGCCACATTCTTAGGCTGGTGCACACTCTATTAGCAGAATTCACACAGCAAAAGTTGCACAGCAGGAGAGCATAATTTAGAAAGTTTATTGAACGTTGGTCAGAACAAAGAAAAACATGACCGCCTGCTAGCGCGTTCAGGCACAGAGAGAGAAAACGAAAGCAATAGCAAACATAAACATCCTGTGAACAGGAAATACGCAGACTCTGTGACTCACATAGCCTGCTCCCTTTTAAGGTGGAACAGAAATATCCTAACACTATCTAGAGCAATAGGAGAAACTCTGGTGAGAGGATATACGATTTACTGCCTCATATACAATTAAAGAACATTTTGTAAAGATGTTTTATAGGTGGTACTTAACGCCAGTTAAGCTGGCAAAGATATACAAATTGAAATCCAACCTCTGTTGGAGATGTGGTGGAGAAATAGGAACAACAACACATATGTGGAGGAGGCGTGAGGAAATTAATAAATTTCGGATAGTAGTACACGAAGACCTAAAGAAGATGTTGAAAATATCAATAACAAAGAAACCATAGACATATCTCCTTGGATTTAGAGTTGGAAGAGATACCACGGGGTGGGGGAAGAATTTTTCTATATGCAAGTACTGTGAGGAGAATCAGAACTTACAGGGTTAAACAGTTCTGTGTGACGTCTCACATTCCGAGGCATGGTTTTGTTCACATACGGGAATCTTTCTTTGTGTGTGAATTACTTTCGTTTTTAGCTGTCAAGCCAAGTAGATGTCCGCTCGATCTCTGAGTTGATTTATGATGTATTTCTGTACAATGATTAAAGACTTCTTAGATGAGCAAGAAGCCTGCATGCAGCCTTGGATTTATCACCCACCCAAGGCACAACCGCTGCTGCGAAACTCGGCTTGGAGCCAGGAAGACACCTTAAGGCTCACAGTTGGCACGGAGAGTTGGCACAGGAAAGTGTGGCGGACGCCATTACATTCCACAAGTGCAGCTGCTAGAATAGTGATTGCTGCTCGGTGGAAGTCACAAACTATACCTGACGAGAACGTGCTCGCCATCAGTAAATAATCAGTCTCACACAGAGATGGGTTGAAGAATTCTGGTTGCTGCTGCAGCGGCTGCAGCCCACATTTTATTGTGTGAACTCAAAAAGATATAAATACAAGGAAGGCAACCTTTTCTCAGCCAGCAGATAAGAACAACGCCATGCCATCACACCAGGCCACGTAGTTGATCAGGCTATGTTACGTGGGCCAATCATTTGGGACAGCATGAGCTGTCCACGCGTTGATCATGCTCCAAGCGATGCCTCCTGCTATGAAATCACCTTGCAACAATAAGAACTTTGCTCATGCTCTTATGTACAAGCAATCATTTTCCCACATGCCCTCTTTTCTTGTTTATATTATAAGAGGGACCCTTAATCAGAATCATAAATTTCATTGCCCAAACGTTTATATTTTGCTACATAAATTCCTCTCGTCATTCCTGTGGCGGGTCGTGGTTTGTACCACCATGCAGTACATTGGGCAAACAAAGAGGGTAGGCATTGAATGCAGCAGCACAACACAATGAATCCTGTAAGAAGCAAAATTACAATTAGCAAAAGTTTTCTTAACCATGTTCTATTAGGTAGCCAAGACGACAACCATTGCCATGGATCAAAACCTTCGGGTGGGTTCAAAGGATTATGGGCTATCATTTGTTCCATATAATCAATAGTAGCAGAGATATTAGTCAATTGATCAGATATATACATACAACAATGAGAATGAATCAAGGCACAAACTCCACCTTTGGAAGCAAGGATTACATCTAAAACATAAAAAAATTTAAGCGCTACATCTCTTATTTCTGACATTTCTTTGTTGATTATTTTTTCTCAGCAGCTAAAAGGCACTAGCCAAGCATATTCCGCTTGCTGTAACTAAAAAGATTGCAACAAGGTAGAGAACAGAGCCCATTGTCTTCTCAGGCCCTGCTAAAGAACCACATTGCAACTTGCTTTCTGTCCGGGAACCATGCCAAAGCACAAGAATGAAACAACTGGAACACACTGAAACCCCCTCACCCCCTTTCCTGCCAAGAGTCCACAATAGTTCCAAGACAGCTTTCTGTACATGCTCAGGGGAACACACCATGGGGCAGGACTCCTGAGGGAGGAGAAAAGAAGAAGAGATCTGGGGGGTAAAACCCAAGCGATGCCAGTATAGCGAGGGCATCCTTCAAAGCCAGGCTCACTTCCCAAACAAGAGGCAGCAAAACTGTCATGATATTTGGTGATTGAAGTGGCTTCCCAGGGAAAAGGGGGGCCAATGCGGTAGGGACGAAGATGGCCTTTCAACGTGCCAGGAAACACTGGAACAGCTGTGGAAGGTGACTCCATCCAGGGCATGTCAATGGGGCGATGTCTCCAGCTGCAGTGCGGGTTGAGATTAGGTGGGAGGTCATCATTGGCATTCAAAGGTCTTGGAGAAGACGGTATCTCCCAGATGCCTTTTTTCTGATGACAAAGATGGGTGTATTCCACGGGCTGGTGGAAGGTTCAATGTGCCCCAGTTCGAGTTGTTCTGCAATTAACTGGGCTGCCACTGCAAGCTTTCCTTTAGGCAAGGGCCATTGATGTACCCACACGGGGGTGTCTGTGGTCCAGCAGAGAGAAAGCACAGTCTGGGGCATGGCAGGGGCAGCCCTTAGCATAAATTTGTAGAAATGGTGGTATCTCGCCCCCAAAGGGAGACAGGAATGTCCAGAACTAATGGTAAAATGGTCATTTCGAAGCCATGGGAGCCTTGGATCAAAATGGGATGTCTGCTGCGGCGGGCTGAGGCAACTCCTCCAACGCCGACAACAGTGGTAGCTGGTTCGGTGGGCCAGGCGGGGGGCCAATCCTTGACGGCAATCACGGAACAGTCCGCCCCCGTGTCCAAGACCCCTTCAATCGTGCGGCCCCCAAGGGTCATCTGGATCTTTGGGCGTTCTTCCGTGACTGAGAAGGTAGCAGCCACAAGAGGGTCATGGTTTTGGGCTGACCCTGGGATGCATATGATTTTTGCTATAGGAGAGCCAGATTGCAAATGCGCCGGGCGATCAGAGAAGACAGTCACATAGGGGTCATTTTGTTGTAACCCGTGTAAAATATCTGGAACAAGGTGGATCCCTTGCTGTAAAACCTCTGACAATGGAAAAACAAGGCACTGTGCTGAAGAAGAAAAGCCAGCCCCCACTGACACCCGAACTTGATGTGGCACCACGGGGACTGGCAAGCGTAGGTCCTGAGTCAAAAAGAGGCGAGGTCAAGCCAGAGGTGGGGTTACCGGAGAGTGCGCTGGGTCCCCTATTGTTGAACCTGGGCCTGGGGTGGGCCCGACTGCCGGTTTCCCGTCAGCTGGTTTTGCTGGTTTTGCTGGTTCTGCTGGCCCTGCTGAGGCGTGGCGGAGCGGCACTGGTTGGCCCAGTGGAAACCCTTCTTGCAAATGGGGCACTTTGTGCTGGGGCGACGTTGCAGTGTGGTAGATCTGCACTGTGCACGAAAATGGCCCACTTCGCCACATCCAAAACAGGTTTTATCCTTTGCAGGATTTTGGGACACGGTGGAGGACAAAGCTGTGGCTAAAAGGCGAGCTTTATGCGTCTCAGTCCCCACCGATTGGCAGGCTTTAAGCATATTTGCAATGGCTATATTGGGAGTTGTCATCAAAGGGCGTAGCGCTTGCTTACAGTCCTCATTCGCATTATCAAACGCAAGCTGGCGTACAATCACTACTTGGGCTGCCACGTCTTGAACTTGTCGCTTAAGGGTGTTATACAAGCGATCGACAAATTGTCCATAAGGCTCTGTGGGGCCCTGGCGAACGCTTCCCCAACGGCCATCTCGCTCATTTTTATCATCAGGCACAGAGGCCAAGGCCTCCTGGGCGGCGGCGGTAGTGGCTTCCCAATACATGGGATCAAGAGCCATCTGCTGGGCGATGTTAAAAAAATTACCTTCACCAATTAAGCCATTAAGAACATCTGTATGAGTTAACATTATTGGAGCTGGGGGTGCAGGACCAGCAGCGGCAGCAGCTATCGCGGCTTGGTGGGCAGCCTGCGCAGCGTTGTTGAGATTATTGCGAATTCCATCAACTCGGCGTTGACAAGCCCAGTGCCAGGCTTGAATAAACAAAATCATTTGATGGGGTTGCATAACAGTACGGGCCAGCAATTTAATATCTTCTGGTACCAGATTCTGTTGAAAAAGAGTGCCAAAGAGTCCCAGCGTATAGGGTGACTGCAAGCCATTGTCCCTGACAGAGGAATACAGTTCCTTTATGAATCTCAAATCAAACTGCTCATGCCGGGCTGGGCCTCCCCCCGGGGCGGGAGGAACAATTACAGGAAAGAGATTTGGAGTGCCAGAATCAAAAGCCAGCAACGGAGCGGCAGCACGGAGAGATTTTTGAAGAGGAGTAGTAACGGGAGGCGCAGAAAGCGAAGAATGCGGAGAATGCGGGGGAGGGACAAGAGGAGCCGAAGGAGAAATGTCCGGCGGTTTAGGAGGTAGATAAAACGGTGGTTCCGAAGAAGGCAATGTGGGAGTCGGGAGGGTAGGTAAAGTAGCCGACGCAGCAGCCAAAAGAATATTCGCAGAAGTTAAGCTGAAAATAGCTTTGTAGACTTTACACCAGGCATGCAAAACTTTGACATCAATTTGAGGATGGTTGTGGAAAAAATGTCCTATTTTTTCCCAGTCTTTTAAATCCCAAGTGCCATTCTGAGGAAACCAGGGGCAGTGGGTGTCCAAAGCTTGAATAAGCGCATTGAGGTCGGCATCAAGTACAACAAGGTTGTTACTGGCAAGAAGGAACTTAAGTTCATCAAAAAATTTCTTTTGTGGCGCCGAAAGAGACTGCCCCATAACAGCAAAAGGAGCGGGAGCACTCACCGGGGATCCGAAGTGGATGAAAGACGCGTCTGGAACCCTTGCCGGACAAGGTGAGCGCTGGACGATGCAAAACAACGTGGAGTCCGAAGTCAGTCACACGGGGCACCAAATGACGAGAACCTGCTCGCCATCAGTAAATAATCAGTCTCACACAGAGATGGGTTGAAGAATTCTGGTTGCTGCTGCAGCGGCTGCAGCCCACATTTTATTGTGTGAACTCAAAAAGATACAAATACAAGGAAGGCAACCTTTTCTCAGCCAGCAGATAAGAACAACGCCATGCCATCACACCAGGCCACGTAGTTGATCAAGCTATGTTACGTGGGCCAAACATTTGGGACAGCATGAGCTGTCCTGTCCACGCGTTGATCATGCTCCAAGCGATGCCTCCTGCTATGAAATCACCTTGCAACAATAAGAACTTTGCTCATGCTCTTATGTACAAGCAATCATTTTCCCACATATACCCACAAAGGAGGAATGGATTTGTAAACTAAATGAATATTTAATTTGGGCAAAATTAACTGCTATAAGAAGAAATGGATCCAAACCACAAGAAAGAAGATTCCACCTAAACATTAGGAAGAACTTCCTGACAGTAAGAGCTGTTCGACAGTGGAATTTGCTGCCAAGGAGTGTGGTGGAGTCTCCTTCTTTGGAGGTCTTTAAGGAGAGGCTTGACAACCAAGTGGAAATGTTTTGATGAATATATGGCAAAATATTGCTCAAGGAAAGATATGCTAATATGCCTAGGTTAAAATGTGAAGTACTGGATGGAAGAAAAATTAGTAAGGAAAGATAATAAGAATATGAAGATGATTTGAGAAGGTTGTAGAATGCAAAGATTATTGTAAATTGTATAATGTGGAGGAAATCGAGTGGGGGCGGAGGGAAGTGGGAGGAGGGAGAAAAGGATAATATGATGGATTGAGGAAATAGAAATGCAAATGTATGGGGGGATGGGGAGGAAAAGGTGTTGGCTTTGGTACATCTGTATTGTAAAGTAATATGTGAAAACCAATAAAAATAATAATAATTAAAAAAAATTAAAACAGGAAAATATTTAAATTTATATGTAAATCTCTTTCTTCACTTTGAACCCCCCCTCCCATTTTCATGATGAGACCAACTCTGTATTGTTTCATTGGTAACAGAAGAGGAAAAATGACTATTACTCACTTAATCTAAGCACAACGGCCACAATAGCTTCAGTCTAGGCATTTGGCTCTGCGATGTTGAATGTTCTCTGTGCTCTCCTGTTTCCCCTTTTTTTGTTTCAGTTGAAAGCAATTCATGCACCCAGAACTCATACACTGACCACTAATGATGAACTATATGTTATAGATACTCCTGCAAATTTATTCTGCTATGTTTGAGATATACAGGCTCAGCCTACATATTTGTAACATCTATTATTCCTATCTTCCTTGTTTTATAAAGCTAATAAAAGTTAAACAAAAAGAAGAGAAAAAGGCAACACACGGAGACCCCATCTGAGTTCACACTGCACAGCAGGATCAGGTTCCTTTAAGGAGTCCAGTGCTGCGCGATGGATCAGTGAGTTGTCAGACATTGGCAGGGCATCCAGATCACAGAACTGGTTTTAGACATTTTGAACTGCCAACACATCGCGGTGGCCGGGGAGCTGTGACCTATTCCTAGCTCAAATTGCCTGCAGATGACAAAGGAGCAGGCAGGCAGGCAGGTGGGGGAGCCCGAAAAGGTGCTCCCCTTCTCCATCTCCATTCACCTGCCTCCCCCCCACCCCCTAGCTGAGGAAGCCCCAATTCCTCTCTGGCTCCATCCATCCAGGTCCCCATCTCCCCTCCCCTGGGACTCACCAGATCTCTCAGAGGCCCCTGGGAGAGAACGCTCAGAGGTTGTGGGGAGGGATGCAGGAGACAGCCGGACCAGGTCAACCGTCCATCTTCCCCCTTCCATCCTCACTAGCTTTGCAGGATCCGTCTCTTTCATCCTTCCTGAGGAGTCAAGGAGCCAAAACAAGCTGGAGGGTCCTGGGAGAGAGGAAGAAGCAAAGGGAGCCTCAGAGGCCCTGCAGGGATTCTCCTGTGCTAGATATTCTCCTGCCCCTGGAGAAGCCCAAATGGGGCAGCCCCTTCCCAACAGAAGCCCCATTTGTAAGCCTCTCCTGTGGTTTCAATTTCCCCTGTTTGCTAATCACCCCACTTCGTAAGGATGGCAGGGTCTGTCCAGTAGTGACCTGAGAGTTGATCCCATTGAACTCATTGGGGCTTATGAACAGAACTTGGTGCCAAAACCAGTCACCACCCTGTCCCCAAGCCTGAAAACTGCAACCCCAGAGCATGGGCAGAAAATAGCAGAGTAGCTATTACAGTGGTACCTCAGGTTAAGTACTGAATTCGTTCCAGAGGTCCATACTTAACCTGAAACTGTTCTTAACCTGAAGCACCACTTTAGCTAATGGGGCCTCCTGCTGCCACTGTGCCGCTGGAGCACAATTTCTGTTCTCACCCTGAAGCAAAGTTCTTAACCTGAAGCACTATTTCTGGGTTCACGGAGTCTGTAACCTGAAGCATATGGGACCCGAGGTACCACTGTACATGTACTGTAGGTGACTGCATGCTGGGTTCTTTGTATGCAGAGCCCAGTTCACAATCTTTGAGCTGTCGCATCGCAAGCCAGGCAGGTGTTGTGGCCATATTTGCCTCTTGCATGGGGACCAAATCTTTGGGGAAGCTCTTCATCTCCAATTGGTAGGAAAGAGGGTTCATTGACCTGCTGGTGGGAGGAGGTGGCTTTTCAGCCCATAAATTCAACTCACGGTGGAATATCTGGTGGGCTGGATCTGGAGCACAAAGGGTCAAGTTCTACTTGCATGAGCCCTTGTGTTCCTTCTTCAAACTCATTAGGCAGGAACGTCAGAGGTCAAATCTGGAGAATATTTCATTCTGGGCTACTTATGGCAGAGCACACAAGACATGCAATCAATTCTTTTCAGTTATGTCAAGTAGGTCCTTCCCTAGATTTCTCAAGTGCAAGGACCCAGGGCTGTCTGAGTTAGGGGGTTCCTTGGGGTCCAGGTCAGCTGGCTAGTCAGGATTGTCACCTCCAAAGTATATGTCAACTAAAGGATAATAGTCTGCCTTGGATTGAGGACTTTTTGGAGGTGTTGCTGAATGTGGAAGCAGAGGAGCTGGTGATGCCACACTTTGGAATAATCTTGACACTGATACACCACTCCTTAGATATTCTCTGTGCTTATACACGATATTCACAAACTTTATGCTCCTCTTGTGACAAGATTCCCAAAGGCTTAGGGTAGCTTGAGGGAAGTAGCTTATTTTGAGACAGCGCCCATTTCCAATTCTTGTTTATCAAAACCCTCCCCCTAGTTGGTTTGGTTTTGGCTTCTGACTGGACAGCGGAGCATTTGATAACCTTGCATATCGTTTCATATTGATATAAGGATCTGGTGTGCAGATTCCAGTAGAGTACAAACTTCTAAAGTCTTTTGTCTGGAGCAAGAGTTACACTCAAGCAGGTTAAAAAGTTTTTTAAAGTCAACTTTTTTATGTTGCACTATTTTGTAATTTTTAACATTAGTTCCTCTACCTGTTTAGCCTGAATTTGGCCTTGAGTCGTTTGAGCTCCTGGTCTCAGTGCCAGAGATGACTTAGCAGTTGAGCTGCCTGGGCCCCAAACCTCTTTCTGCTCATCCTTAGAGCTGCTGAGAGATCCTATAAGGTCAGTAATAGGATCTGGCTCCTGCTGTTTCTTAGCCACCTCCTCATTTTCCTTATTCACGTAAAATGGAGTAATTTTTGCTTGGGCTTTCTTAGAGAAGCTCTCTTTGGAGGAGGGTCTGTGGCACTTGGGGAGAGAACATTAATTTTGTAACTACTCCGGGTCAACATTGTTTTTCCCCTTAATTCCTCATCAAGTTTCCTGATATCTTTAATAATAATAATAATAATAATAATAATAATAATCCTAGCCTGAGGAAGAAATTGAGGCTGAAATGATTGAACAATGCAAATGACTGCTTGTGAAAGAGGAAGAAGGGAGGGGAGTTACTGCCTTTTTTGGCTGGTATTAGCTAACGTATTTATGGGACCCGGAGATTCAAAAAGCCTGGCTCGTTCCAGGGATGGATTTAATTTGGCTCAGTCGTGGAATCCGCTCCATCTCCAAGCTCAGTCATTTCTTTGCTCAACCAAAGACAGACAGAAACAGAAAGGAAAACAGAAAATTTGAGAGGATGTGCTGCTCTGGTTCGGCAGAAGCGGCTCAGTCATGCTGGCCACATGACCCGGAAGCTGTACGCCGGCTCCCTCGGCCAGTAAAGCGAGATGAGCACCGCAACCACAGAGTCCGCCACAACTGGACCTAACGGTCCGGGGTCCCTTTACCTTTACCTTACCTCCATGGCCCTAAGATCTCTGAAGCCTACACTGAAGAAAGTCTGGGCAGCTCAGACCAGCCTCCTGATGGTTTGAAGACTGGTGGAAGCATATTCCCAGACAGAACAGGAGATACCGTATTTTTTGCTCTATAGGACGCACCTTTTCCCTCCTAAAAAAGCAAGGGAAAATGTGTTTGCGTCTTATGGAGCAAATGCAGGGGGGAGGCAGGCAGGAAAAGCCCCCAAGAGCCGCACACAAGCTCCGAGGAGGGAGAAGGGACTGACTGGCCGCATCAGTCCCTTCTCCAACCTCGTAGAAAAGCCCACAGGAGCCACGCACCCTTTAAAGAGCATGCAGCTCTTGGGGGCTTTTCCCAGAGGAGGGACAAGGGACTGACTGGAATTCCCCCACCTCCCGCAAAAGCAGGGAGAAGCGCACAGGCTGTGCGCAGAGCTGGGGGGGGGGTTATATTTTCCCCCTTGATTTCCCCCTCTGAAAACTAGGTGTGCCCTATGGTCAGGTGCACCCTATGGAGCGAAAAATACGGTACATCTCCTATAGAAAGTTTTACATTCCAGGAGAGTTGTGGGTGTGTTGACATCTCAGATGCTACAGGTGGCGCTATGGGGCTCCCTCAAAATAGAGGAGGTTTGTCCTTCAGAGATCTGTATGGAATTTCAAAACTGATTTCATGATCCAGCAGGGAGCATTACCAGAGAGGCCACGATCCCAGGATTCTCCTCCTTGACTTCCTTCTGCAGAGCTCTCTGGTCAGGATCCAGCAAAGCCCACTCCTCCTCTGTGAAAGGAACAGCTACGTCTTCAAAGCACACTGGATCCTACGAGAAAAAGGGAGCATAAAGATTATATTTTTTTCTACACATTGCTCTGTTCTTTTCTGTAACAATTTTCTTGTGTATTTGAGTTATGGGAATTAATCTTTGTGTAAGTGGGGCAATTCCATAAAACAATAATTTTATTATCTATATGGCACTCATCTTCAAGTAAATCTTTGCTAGCATTCCCATTTTCCAGATGGAAGGACCTCCTCTCCCTTCATCTGGTGGGGTGGCCCCTCCCCCTGCCCTCAAGCCAACTTCAAGGGGCACCAGGAGGGGGAGGGGAGGGAATGTTGGTTGGTTGGCATCCATCTGTCTTGGGAGACCATGGAAGAGTGTGTCTTTGGGAGTGAGATCTGGGGGAGAGACATGTGTTGTTGCATCTGGGACACAGGAAGTGGTCCAGTTGTGCTGCTGCAGATGCAGAAGGGCTTTTCTTCTCCCTGTGCTCCCCCCACGTGGGAATGTTCCCCTCTGGCTGCAGCCTCTGCTCACAAATGAGACTTTTCCCTCCATCTGAAGGGGGTTTATTTTCTTGACCCAAAGCCCCCTCCCCCAAAATGAAGGCAGCATCTGGATCCCAAGGAAGAACAGAGCTGCAGTCCTGCGAACTGGACCCCTCCCTGACTTGGCAGAGAGGACAAAGGAGGACCCCCTGCTCCCCGACTTGGGGGTCTCTCCCCACTGTGCATGATCTGAGCAGGGACCCCCACGCCCCCTCCCTGTCCCCCTGGGACCCCCTTCTCCCCATGGCACCCTCAGGGGGAGGAGAGAGGAGACTCACCCGAGTCCAGGAGGGGCTTTTGCAAAGGAGAGAGGAGAAGAAGGCAGGGAGGGGGAGGGAGGGGGAATTTACCCATGGAGGACCTTGCCCCTCCCCCTTCACTTCCTGTCCTCTCTAGGACTCCAGCTCTGCTCCTCTTAACCCTTGCCGAACCCAGCCCTCCCTCTCCCCGCTGCTTCTGCGCCTGCGCTTAGGGGCTCCCTCTGCCCCACGGAGCCCCCTTGGGAGCCCGACTCGGCGCCAGGGAGACGGGGCTTCCCCAGGAGTCTCCTCGAGAGCAGGCGCCAGGGAGGAAGAGGAGTCCCCGATCCCCCCAAGGGAGACCCTTCCAAGTCTTCCCTCCAGCTCCCCATCTTCCCTGGGGCAGCCCCACTGAATCGGGGAGACGCCTCCTTCCCTTGGACCTGGAGGCTGGCAGGCCCAGCTGGGCTTCTTCCAGGCTCCTGCGGAGTCAGACTTGGGGGGCCCTTTCCCCCCTCTCAGTCCGCCCCCCACACCCAGGGGGCCCCCTCAGCCCTCCTTCTTGGGGGTCTCCCTCCCCTCCCCTCCCCCTCAGTCCGCCCCCCACACCCAGGGGGCCCCCTCAGCCCTCCTTCTTGGGGGTCTCCCTCCCCTCCCCTCCCCCCCCAGTCCGCCCCCCACACCCAGGGGGTCCCCTCAGCCCTCCTTCTTGGGGGTCTCCCTTCCTTCCCCCCCCTCAGTCCGCCCCCCACACCCAGGGGGTCCCCTCAGCCCTCCTTCTTGGGGGTCTCCCTCCCCTCCCCACAGCTTCTCCCCTTCAACTCCCGCCTGACTCCTCTTCCTCTCCCCCCTCAGACCATCCCTCAGAAAAGGCGCCTTGCATTTTCCCGCCAAAAGGGCAGGCTCCGCCCCCGCTGGCTTGGCAGCCAATCAGAGCGAGGCTCCCGCCCCCTGAGTGAATTTCTGAGGGACTAAGTCCGCTGACTGGCCTGGCTCTGCTGTCCATCACAGGCCCAACCAAGGGGGGCATCTCTAGAGATCATCTCCGTCTGTCAGTTACCTGTCAATCCATTTTCAACTCTTTGGGTTTGAGATCATTTTGCCGGAGCCCTGAGGGGCCCAAGTTTCATAAACAGTGTTAAGAAGTGGTTGGGTCAACTCCCTGCAGGAGTTTCTTGTTGTACATTGTTTTAATGGTTTGTATTTCTTCTGTGACTGCAACCCAAAGTGTGTTTTATAAGCTGGTCTCCGGCTGTAAGAGATTATCTTATTTTATCTTATCTTAATAAATGGATGGCGGAAAAGTCTGGGAAGGGGCGAGAGGCCCCTCCCTGCCCCCCTCAAGGCTCCTCTCAGGTTCCTCCAGGGTCCGAAGCCGCCTCCTCCATTTTTGGGGGGCCAGGAAGGGAGTGGTCCCTGCAGCTTGGCCTGCTGGAAAGGGGGCGACATGCAAGAGGCCAGCCTGGCAGGGTTGTTGTGGAAGGAGGAGCTCCTGGGAGGAAAGGAGGGGCCAGGGAAATGCCATTCTGCCAGTAAGGTGCCTCCGTCTCTCACTCCTCCTCCAAAGGAGAACCAGGGGGGTGTATATATATCTAGGTAGGTAGGTAGGTAGGTAGGTAGGTAGATGATAGATATGTATGTGTGTATAACAGACAGACACAAAATTGCCCTCATTCAAGATGGCCGCCGGCCCTTCCTCCTGCTTCAAACATAGAAGGACCGGTTGCCCTGACCCAGCATGGCCTCTGCTCTTTCTGGCCTCCTGGGCAGCGTCAACTCCGGGACGGCCCTCCTCGCGCGGTGAATGGAGGGGAGAAGTCAATTTACACTTGGACCTGGAGGCTGTCAGGGCCTGAAGCGCAGCAGGACAGGCCCAGCTTTTCTCCAGCTCCGCTTGCCCAAAAGCAGCTGCTCCCCTTCAGGCCGATGTTCCCCTTTCTAGAAATGGGGGCCTAATGCTTCCCTCGCTCTCTGCTCCCTTCCCTGAGTACTTGCACCATTCAGTGCTTTGGACGCAGCCCCGCTTCCCTGGCGGAACAGCAGGATTAATATTTTTTTTTTAATAAAATTTTTATTAGTTTCCAAATTTTTAACAAACACAAAAACAACATAAAGACAAACATAAAAGGTCATACTTTCTTTACCTCATTTCCATAAGCCTCTTTTCCCGGACTTCCCCATACCTTCCCCTTTTTGCATCCTTTATTTTAAACAATTGTTCAGCAACCCTTCTTAGCCAATTAAAAATAAATTCATTCTTTTCGATTTCACCCTTAACACAATTTATCGCTGCAGTTCTACGTCTTCCTCTCCCTCTGCATTATAGCACTCCTCAAGTTTATAGTAACTCTTAAGATATATTTTAAACTTCTTCCAGTCTTCTTCCACAGTCTCTTTCTCTTGGTCGCGGATTCTGCCGGTCATTTCTGCCAGTCCCATAAAGTCAATCACTTTCGCCTGCCATTCCTCCAGCGTGGGTAACTCTTGTGTCTTCCAATACTTTGCTAGAAGAATCCTTGCTGCCGTAGTAGCATACAAAAAGAAATTCTTATCCTTCTTCGGCACCAGCTGGCCGACCATACCCAAGAGAAATGCCTCTGGTTTCTTGTTAAAGGTGCACTTAAGCACTTTCTTAATTTCATTATAAATCATTTCCCAGAAGGCCTTAATCTTTGGGCAGGTCCACCAAAGGTGGAAAATGGTACCTTCAGTCTCTTTACATTTCTAACATTTATTATTGGGCAAATGATAAATCTTCGCAAGCTTGACTGGGGTCATGTACCACCTGTAAATCATTTTCATAATGTTTTCTCGCAAGGCATTACATGCCGTGAATTTAATACCTGTGGTCCATAACTGCTCCCAGTCAGCAAACATAATGTCATGACCTATATCCTGTGCCCATTTAACCATAGCTGGCTTCACTGTCTCATCTATTGTATTCCACTTCAACAGCAAGTTATACATTCTTGATAAATTCTTAGTATTGGGTTCTAACAGTTCTGTTTCTAGTTTCGATTTCTCCACCTGGAAACCAATTTTCCTGTCTTGTTTGTAAAATAATGGAGCCAATCTCGTACCTTGGACTTTATTTTCTCATAACTTTGTAATTTAAATTCACCACCTTCATGTTCTAAAATTTCAGAATATTTCGGCCAATTAGTTCTCATATTAAGTTTCTTTACCTCCTTGGCCTCCATAGGTGAAAGCCACCTGGGAGTTTTATTTTCCAATAAATCTTTGTACCGTATCCAAACATTATATAGCGCTTTCCTGACAATGTGATTTTTAAAACCCTTGTACACTTTAACCTTGTCGTACCAGATATATGCATGCCAACCAAAGTTATTATCAAATCCTTCCAAATCTAGAATATCTGCGTTCTCAAGAAGTAGCCAATCTTTTAACCAGCAGAAAGCTGCCGATTCATAGTACAGTCTCAAGTCCGGCAGGGCAAACCCCCCTCTTTCTTTAGAATCGGTAAGTATCTTAAACTTAATTCTGGGCTTTTTGCCCTGCCAGACAAATTTAGATATATCTTTCTGCCACCTCTTGAAACAGTCCAGTTTATCCACAATTTGTAGTGTCTGAAACAAAAATAACATTCTAGGCAATACATTCATTTTGATTACTGCAATTCGACCTAACAAGGAAAGTTTCAGGTTTGACCATATTTCTAAATCTTTCTTTATCTCAGTCCAGCACTTATCATAATTATCCTTAAATAAGTTAATATTCTTAGATGTCATATTAATCCCCAGGTATTTTACACTCTTTGCCACCACTAACCCAGTTTCCTCTTGGAATCTCTCTCTTTCAACATTTGTTAAATTTTTTTCCAGTACCTTGGTTTTTTGTTTATTCAACTTAAATCCTGCGACCTGGCCGAATACTTGAATTAATTCTAGAGCTCTTTTGGTACTAGTGTCTGGCTCTTGCAAGGTCAATACTAAGTCATCTGCAAAGGCCTTCAGTTTGTAATGTCTGGCTCCGACCTGAATCCCTTTTACCAGCTGGTCCCCCCTAATCATGTTTAACAAGACCTCCAGGACCGAAATAAAAAGTAATGGGGATATTGGGCACCCCTGACGTGTCCCTTTTTCTATGGGTAATTCATCCATGACCACATTATTTACAATTAACTTTGCCTTTTGCTCAGAATAAATTGCACTTATACCATTTTCAAACCTTCTGCCTACCCCCATCCCCTGGAGATTCTTTTTCATAAATTTCCAAGATATATTGTCAAAGGCTTTCTCCGCGTCCACAAAAATTAAAACTGCTTTTGTATTAATGTTCACTGTCAACATTTCTATAATGTCAATTATATTCCTTACATTTGTAGATATATGCCTACCCGGGAGAAAGCCTGCCTGATCTTTATGAATCTCCTCCACCAACACCTTCTTTAATCTTTTTGCCAAAATGTCTGCAAAAATTTTATAATCCACATTAAGTAATGATATAGGGCAATAGTTCTTGATCTGTTTTTTATCCACCTCAGTCTTTGGTATAAGTGTAATGAAGGCTTCTTTCCACGTCTCAGGTGCCCTTTTCCCCTCTAGTATCTCGTTGCAAACCTCCTTAAGCGGCTGTATTATCCAGTCTTTCAAAGCTTTGTAGTATCTGGAGGTTAATCCATCTGGCCCTGGAGATTTCCCCAATTGCATATTTTGAATGGCACCCTCAATTTCTTGTTCAGTTATTTTCTCGTTTAAAAGCAACATACTTTGTTGCGAAATTTTTTGTAATCCATGTTTCTTGAGAAATTCTTCCATTTCTCTTTCGTTTTCCGGCCCTTGTGCATAAAGTCTTCTGAAATAACTCTGAAAGCAGTTGCTGATCTCATTTGGTTTAGAAATGTTCTTTCCATCTACCTCCAAACTTGTGACTGTGTTCAATTTCTGTCTCTTCTTCAATTGCCATGATAGGAGTTTCTGTGATAAAATCTTAATTGGCAGTGGCTAATTGCTTTATGGCCCCAATTAGCCCCAGTTTATTGCGGTCCGGCACACTTCTTAGCCAAGCTGCGCCAACCTTCTTCTCTCCGGTTTCGCCTTGCAGAGTAAAAACACAGCGGAACAAAAACCGTTGCTGCTTGCTTAGATCCAAACACAACAAGCACTCATGAGTCCAAATTAACAGTTCTTTATTGCAGCAAAATATTTACAGCTCAGCATTTCTCAGATTCTCCTGGACTGCTAGCATTCATGGCGTCCGTCTCTTTCAGAGACAAAGAGAGAACAAAAAGTAAGGCTCCTCCCTCCTTTCACACGTCAGAATGTGAGGCGTCACAGAACATCTTAACCCTATAAGTTCTGAATCCCAACACCCCCTCTCGCCGAGCATTCTGACAAGACCTGTGGATGTACCTTTGCAGACCTCTGTGAGATCAATCCCTTCCCCAATGCCTTGCGCCCTCTCCTGGCGTCCCTGTTAGCATCTGTGGAACATCCTCACAACTCTCAGATTCGCACTGTGCGAAACTTACCCACGCACCTGTGGCCTGATACCTCTCAGGTGGAATACCCTTCGTTGTGCGACTGGACCTCCTGGGCACAAACTCAGGCACTTCCTCTGACTCACTGCGGTCAGCAGGTGTGTCCTCTGCATCCCGGGATTCCCCCTCTGACTTAACGCGTCTTCGAATCCTTTGCATTACCCTCACAGGAGAACTAGGCTCACTCTTGGGCTCTCTTTTTACAACTTGTGGAGATGCCCCATCCTGCTCCTGACTTTGGTCAGTGAGCTGATCGTCATCAGCAGACTCAGCCCCTGGCTCTCCTTCCTCCTCATCAGAACCTTCCTGCTCTGAATCAGAAAGACATTCTGAAAGAATATCACGCCTGGCAGGAGTCTTTGACTTTTCATCCTGCTTATAGAACTCAGCGTGTTTACTGATCAGCAGCTTACTCTGATCACCTGACGGGTATGCAAACCTCCATGCACGAGCCGCTGGCTCATATCCACAGAATATCATTTTCTGGAACTTGGGTTCACCTGGCCCTCGCAAAGCTTCAGGCAGCGGCACCGAGGCCGTTGACCCAAACACACGGAGGAAGTGAACCTGAGGTTTCCTCCCGTGAAGCATGAAAAACAGGGTGTCTCCTACCACTGAATTGTAGGACCGATTCCAGGTGAAGCTCACATATTTAATTGACTCCATCCAAAACCTTGGAGGTAACCCAGAATCTGACAGCATCACCTGTGCAGCCTTAACCAGAGCCTCACTTCTTAGCTCTGCCACCCCCCTCTGTTGAGGAGAAGTCACTGTGTGACTTATCCCTTTCTTGTGAAAGAACTTCTGCAAAGCAGACCCAGTAAACTGTGTACCTCTGTCACAAGCAATTGCCTGCACTTTCGTGGAGAACCTTAGTTCCACCTCCTCAATCCAACTTCTAATCAGCTGTGCTGCATCTTCCTTGGATTTGAGACCATGAGTCCAGGTGTTCTGCGAAAAATCATCCTGCAGCGTCAGCAGAAACCTGGCCCCTCCCAAACTTGGTTCCTTCATGGGACCCAACAGATCTATGTGCACAAGATCAAAAGGTTTTGTGGTTACCCTCTCTACCCTGGGGTAACTGCACCCTCTTACCTTTGCCTGTCTGCAAGCCTGACAATCTAGGACTCTTGCACATTCCTCAATTCTACAGCCTTTGCTAACCTCAGGTAGCACCTGTAGTTCTTCAAGAGAAGAATGAGCTGTCTTCTTATGCCACGCACAAGCACATGAAACATGAGTGGGAACTGTAGCACGCAGGGCTTGTGCTTTCTCAACCTTCCCCTCACCCTCCAGAGACGTTTTAAGAATGAAGAGATCATTCTGCCCCTTTGCAACTCTGACCAGTTGCTTCCCTCCTTTGGAGATTGTACAAAAATCATGTTCAAAGCAAACCTTAAACCCCTTTTTCAACAAATAAGGCACAGATAAAATACAGTGTTGCATTCCTGGCACAATGCAAACTTCCATCTGCTCCTGCAAAACAGAAAAAAAGGCATTTGCAACTTTAGTTACATTTTTCTTTTCCCCATTTGCAAACTGAACAGTTTTTCCAGCCGGAATTGCTGTGCAATTCCACATCTCGACTGCAGGGGGCTCTGGAATCAGATTTCGGTTAGCTCCTGAGTCGATGACAAAGCGTAAGTCAGTGTCTCTCTCAGAGCTGTCCTCAAACAACGCCATAGCAACAAACGTCTCGCTGCCCCCTCTCTTTGGGCTTCTGCAGCAGTTCTCTCTGGTTGTCTTGGCAACCAACTCCCCCTTGCTCAGGACCTTGGCAGCTACCGTAGAAGTAGCCTCCTCCGTTGCCTTGGAGACCGGACTGGCCTCTGCGTTCCCACGCAACTCTTTAGGCCTTATCTTCACTTTGTGCAGGTGGCCGGCCTTGAAGCGTCTAGCTCTCCGCAGCTTTCCAGACTTTGGCTGACGACCAGTGGAAAAACACTGCCCAGGGCTCCTTTCAGCTGGCCTGGCCCCCCTTCTTCCGGAAGAGCCCTCTGTGCCAGCCCTGCCCTCGCTGAAACTGCGTTTCACTTCAGCACTCACAGTGGAAAACTTTTGAAACTTGCCTTTGGAATTCTCAGCCCCCCCGACTTTCACCTCAGGGACTGGGGCTTCAGCCATTTCTAGGCTCTTCATGATTTCTCCAGGGCCCTGGCCTCCTGCTGAAGTTTCACACAAACTTCTCAGCACCTCCCAGGCAGCCCTTGCTGACTTTACGCCTTCCAAACTAGGCAAGAGCGATGCGTGTACGCATGCTTTCAGCATAGCAAGCTCTCTTTGCATTCTCTGCTGGCTATCTTCAGGCAACGCAGCCTCAAAGCCTGCAATGTCTGTCCCTTCAGGACCTGGATTCAGGGGTAGTGGCTCCTTCTGGCTTACATCCCAAAGCCCAGTAACCAGAAACCAACCCCTTACTCTTCTGGACCAGGTTGCCCAACTTCTTAAAGTGAGCTTTTCAAGCGGAACGTCCTCAAGGACCTGGCTGTCTGCCATTCTCTCCTCTTTCCCGGGGCCCCAGCTGCTACTCACGTAAAACCAGTCAGCTCTCCGGCACCCGATTTTTCAGCTGCTTTCCCAGCTCTCAGCTCTCAGCAACTCTTGCCTCTTAGCAGCAGGCAAAACACAGAACGCAGACCTCCGCTTCGGTAGCGTCTTCCCAGCTGATCAAGCTGACTTCAAAGCACACCGGCAGACTTTCAGCAACAGTTTTTATAAGCGGTAATTAGTCCCCATAACCTGTGATAAAATCTTAATTGGCAGTGGCTAATTGCTTTATGGCCCCAATTAGCCCCAGTTTATTGCGGTCCGGCACACTTCTTAGCCAAGCTGCGCCAACCTTCTTCTCTCCGGTTTCGCCTTGCAGAGTAAAAACACAGCGGAACAAAAACCGTTGCTGCTTGCTTAGATCCAAACACAACAAGCACTCATGAGTCCAAATTAACAGTTCTTTATTGCAGCAAAATATTTACAGCTCAGCATTTCTCAGATTCTCCTGGACTGCTAGCATTCATGGCGTCCGTCTCTTTCAGAGACAAAGAGAGAACAAAAAGTAAGGCTCCTCCCTCCTTTCACACGTCAGAATGTGAGGCGTCACAGAACATCTGAACCCTATAAGTTCTGAATCCCAACAGTTTCCCACATTTATCTGCCGATTCAAATGTCTTTTGTCTCATTCGTTTAATTTTCCATTCAATCTCCTGATTCATCAATTCCATATATTCTGATACAGTTTAATTTCTCTCAAAATCTCATGTGACTTTGGGTTAGATCTCAATTTCTTTTCACTGTCTTTAATCTTTTCCAAAATTTTATCTTTCTTCTCCTGCTGTTGCCTCCTTTTCAAAGAATTCTGCTGTATCAGGAAACCCCTCATCACGGCCTTGCTTGCGTCCCAGATCACTCGTTTTTCCACTTCTGTCCTCAGATTTATCTCAAAGTAGTCCTTCAAAGTCTTTTGGGCCTTTTGGTACACCTCTGGGTCTCTGAATAAGGTGTCATTCATTCTCCATCTGAAGGAACCAGCTGTTGTTATTTTCATTTCCATCTTTACCGCATTATGGTCGGAGCATGTCTTTGGGCAGATTTCCACTTTCTTTATCTTTGGAGCCATTCCACTAGTAATCCATATTTGATCTATTCTTGTCCAGGTCATCTGTGATTCTGAGAAGAATGTTCCCTCCCTCTCGAGAGGATTTCTTGTTCTCCAAATGTCAATCAGGTCCAAGTTGTCAGTCATTTCAAAGAAAGTTTTAGGTAATCTCCCGTCTTTGGAGATCACCTGTCTTTGTGCTTTATCCATATTTGTAGAGACGACACCATTCATATCGCCTAAAAGAATCACCTTATAATCCAAATAGTCCATTAATGTCTCGTGCAATTTCTTGTAAAATTCTGCCTTCCCTTCATTCGGTGCATAAATTCCAAATATCAAGATTTTTTCTCCTTGAATCTGTATCTCAATTGCCAAAATTCTACCCTGTTCATCTTTAAAAATCTGTTTTGGAGCCAATTTCTCTTTTGCATAGATCACCACTCCTCTTTTCTTAACTTTATCTGATGAAATAAATTCTTGTCCCAATCTTTTATTTATAAGTAATCTTCTCTGTGCCCTTGTCACGTGGGTTTCTTGTAAACAAATCAGATCCAATTGTTCTCTTTTCAAAATGTGGAAAACCTCACGCCTTTTTCTGGGAAGGTTCAGTCCATTACAGTTCCAAGTTAAGAATCTCAGAGACATTGTTAATTAGTTGCCTCCAACTGCGCCCTGCAGCTGTTCTTCGTCCGTTGGTGATTTAAGTCCAAATGTCAAGTTCCCCAAATCTGTATCCGAGGTTGAGTTTAAAACCCCTTTCACCAAGTCCTCTCCGTACTTATGCAAAAATTGTTCTTTGTCATGTACTGTTCTTATCTTGACTTACTTTCCTCTAAAATTAAAAGACAAACCCTGTGGAAATTCCCACCTGAAAGGTATGTTGTTCTTCTTCAGCAGGTCCACCAAAGTCTTGAATTGAGTTCTCACCTCCAGAATATATTTTGGGATATCCCTGTAAATTTGCACAGAGACGTTTTGAATCTGAAGTGTTTTCTGGTAATGCAAACTTAGTATCTTGTCTCTTTCCTCTTTGGATCTCAATGTTATCAGGCAGTCCCTTGGAATCTTCCTGCCTTGCCTTCTGCCCAGTCTGAAGGCAGTTGTTATCTCAAATTCTGTTCCCTCTAGGTTTTCCTGCCAAAAATATGAAATTTCTTTTGTGAGAAAGTCCACTAGGCTGTCCCCTTCACTTTCTGGAACCAATCTAAGTCTTAAATTCTTCTCCTTACGCTGCATGTCCCATAAAGAGAGGGTCGCCTCATGCTGGTCAAGCCTCCTGCAAACCGGTACTAAATTTTCCTGTGTAGATTCCGCAGTGGATTTAGCTTCTTCTGCAATCTTCCTTATTGTGGCGTTTTCCTCGACCAATTTGTGAATAATCTGTGTGTTAGATGTCACACTCTTGGTGTTCAGGTCTAATTTTGCCGTTAAATCTGCCAGTTGTTTAGTATTTTCTGTACTCTGTTTGTTCAATCTTTCTAAAGATTCATTTATTTTCAATAATGCCTGCGTCACTGACTCCATGAATGCACTTATTCCTTTTTCCTGTCCGCCTGGGCCTGTTGGCAATAGTCCTGATAGAGAGCCCCTTTTCTTTTGTGCTGCCTTAGACTTAGATCTTGTTGCTATCTCCTCTGCAGGGCCACTCATGTCCCAAGGTCATTCTCACAGGAACAGGTTGAATGGAAAAATCCAGTGACTTTGTTTTTAACAGTCAATGTTGCAACTGTTACCTTCAACCCTCTAGAGGGAGCCAAAATGTCCAATAGAACAAAGAAACAATAAATCCAAAAACCCTCAGAGGGAAAGAGTTGCTAAAAACTTCTCTCAGTCTTTTTAGTTGCAACCATGTTATTTCTGCAAAGTCTCAGTAAATTGTATCAATAAAGTCCCCACTTTGCAACACATCTGACAGTTGCCTGTCAAAGTGCTTCACCCAGGCAGTCCGTTCCCAGAGTCAGAGTCTGCAGTAAATTGTCCCTTAAAAACTTTTCCCGCATGTTTCCTTTCTTCTTCTTCCCCCCCCCCCTGTTCCTGCTTACTAGGGGGGGGGACTTAAGCTCAATGCTAGGGTTAGTCCTTTTAAAAATTAATCCTTAAATATATCGATTACAGCTTGCTGGATCCGTTGCTTTAGCAGTCATGCAATCTGGGGAAGGCAGACTTCCTTTATTTACCATCCCCACTTTCGGCCGAATTTTTAGGAAAATTAATTTAAAGTCCCGAAAAGTTTGCCAATCCTACTCACGGGAGTCTCTTTCAGTCCAAATTTCAGGAAGGGATCGGCGCTCTCCGTTAATGGCGATGCGGCTTCACTCCACGGGCTGGGTAGCGACTCTCAGCTCTGCGCACCCCCGATGCTCCTCCGGAGCCTTTAAAAAGGCTCTTTTGCAGTAAAGGGGGGCGCAAACGATGCCCACCGAGTCTCCTTGTTCACAGGCTTCCGCGCCTGTGATTTTAGGGGTCCCCGCTTCGCCGTAGCGGTCAGACCCGAACTCGTGGAGCAGCTCCCTCTCCAGAGATCGGAGAGCGAGCCGCCATTAGCGCTGGTGCCAACCGGAAGTCCGGCACTGAGGCTTTTACCCACAGCGCCACCCGCGTCCCATTCCACATCATCATAATCCCTAAATCTGGAGGGGGTTTCTTTACCTGCCCACTTTTCCTTGACCCCAAGCCCCCTCCCCAAAATGAAGGCAGCATCTGGATCCAAAGGAAGAACAGAGCTTCAGACCTCCTGCGATCTCCTCAAGCCCCCTCCCTGGCTTGACAGAGAGGACAAGGGAGGACCCTCTGCTCCCTGACTTGGGGGTCTGCCCCCACTCTGTATGATCTGAGCAGGGACCCCCATGCCCCCTCCCTGCCCCCCTGGGACCCCCTTCTCCCCATGGCACCCTCAGAGGGAGGAAATAGGGGACTCACCGGATTCCAGGAGGGGCTTTTGCAAAGGAGAAAGAAGAAGGCAGGAAGGGATGGGGGGGGAGGGAATTGAGCGATGGAGGACCTTCACCCCCTTCACTTCCCATCCTCTCTAGGAATCCAGCTCTGCTCCTCTTAACCCTTGCAAAGCCTGCCCTTCCCTCTGCCTACAGGCAGATCTGCTGCTGCGCTTAGAGCCTGCCCTCCCCGCCCCCATTGGCCCCAAGGAGCCCAGATCTAGGTCTTAGCAAGTGCCTTGGGCAGCTGAATGCCTAGATCCCAAACCCCTGCGGATGTTGGGAGGACCCTGCTCTGCTCTTGCTTTCCATTTGGGACGTGGCAAACATTGATCCGGGGAAGAGTTCAATCTGGACCATCCTGGGCATTTATTTGTTCATTTCAGAGATCCTGGGATTATGGGCTCTATTTTGCTGTCACCATCTGCAGCGATCCTGGAGCCCAAGAAAGCAAAATCTCTCACTGCCTCCATTTCTTCCCCTTCTATTTGCCAGGAGGTGATGGGCCCAGTGGCCATGATCTTCGTTTTTTTGATGTTGAGCTTCAGACCATATTTTGCGCTCTCCTCTTTCACCCTCATTAAAAGGTTCTTTAATTCCTCCTCACTTTCTGCCATCAAGGTTGTGATATCTGAGGTGGTTGATATTTCTTCTGGCAATCCTAATTCCGGCTTGAGATTCATCCAGCCCAGCCTTTCGCATGATGAATTCTGCATAGAAGTTAAATAAGCAGGGAGACAATATACAGCCTTGCCGTACCCCTTTCCCAATTTTGAACCAATCAGTTGTTCCATATCCAGTTGTAACTGTAGCTTCTTGTCCCACATAGAGATTTCTCAGTAGACAGATGAGGTGATCAGGCACTCCCATTTCCCAACCCCCTTACCGTTATTGAACGGCATCCCGGTTATATGTATTCCCCTTTTCCCAAAAGTTGCTCCAAGAAGTTTTCCTCAGCGTTTGACCCACGTTGAGCCTGGAGTGTCCTAGGGAACCTTCTGCCACTGGAGAGTCAGGCTCAGGTGCCTTCTCCTGGCAGCTCATTCAGAAGACACCCTTGAAGCTGAGACTCTTTTTGGGACAAGGGGAATACATATAACTAGGATGCCATCAAATAATGGTAAGGGGGTTGGAGGGAAGGGTCTCCAGCCAGCCTGCCCCTTATTTTGAATTGGGGGGGGATGAGGGGCTAAGAAAAGCCCTCCCTGAAAACCAAGCGGGGGGGGGAATGTGAGCAGGTGGAGGTGCTGATTTCTTCGTATTTGAGAGTTGCTGCTTCTCAAAATGGTGCTTTTAAAGTGGGGAGGGGGTTGGAGGTGGTGTTGAGCTTGACTTGCCCCTGTTTGGGACCCAGCAGGAAAGGAGGGCGTTTCTTATTCCAGAAAGAAGTCTGACAGAGCTGACTCCGGACTCCAGTTCAAAGGAAGAGGGACACCTGCCATCCTTTCTGTGTTTCCTGCCAGAAAACCAGTTTCTACTGGGTTCCCAGAACTATCTGACCCCATTTCGCACATCAGAGCAGGGCTGGACCAATCAGAAGCCTCTGCATTGGACAGCTGGCCAATCCGCTTTCAGATTCCCCTGGGCCTCCTCCTCTCCTTCGCCCGGTGTCAGAGCTGCCCGAGGTCCCAGCTCACAAAGGACCAACGCCAGTTCTTGTTATATACAAAAGTCTTTATTGAAGATCAGTTTCGATTTCAAAGCCGCGGCGCGCAGCTCTACGTCTCAAACTCTAGACCGCTGAAGCTCCGTCTGAATCTCCTCCCCCCAGACACCAGTTTAAGACTCTAGCCTTGCTCCACCTCTTCCTTTGCTCTTTCCTCCTCTGGGTCCGCCTGTCCGCTGGGGTCTTGCCCTTTCTAGACTCTTCTGACGCTGAGTCCCCTGAGTCTTCCCCCTCCCTCCGGCGGGCTTTAGGACCTGGTTCCCAATCCGGGTTTTCTGCTGTCCCGCGCGCCTGTACATTTGAACTTGGCGCGCGCGCCCAGCCGGCAACCTTTCTCCTGACCGTTACACTGCTCCTGTCACTGCTTCCCCCTTCGGAGAGGCTACCTGGACCTGACTTCCCCTCCGTTCCCTCACTCTGCGATAGAGGCGTGGTCAGCCCTGCCTCATCTTCTCTCCCCACTGGAGGAGACGCTGGCCCTGATACATGGGACTCTTCCCCCCCACTACGCTCTGGTGGGGGAGCTGGTCCTGATCTCCCGCTGCTGCTTTGGGAGTCCCCGCTGGCCCCTTGCTTCTGGTGCATCCCCCCTGGGACCCCCCTTGCCCTGGCCATCGGCGCCCCCCTCTGGGAATCTTCTGATTCGCTGGAGAAGCTCATGGAATCTCTCGGGCCACTGTCATCTTCCCCTACGCTGCCCTCAGATTCTTCCCCTTTGCTCTCCGTTTCCCCTCTCCCCTGTGTCTCTGCTCCTGAGCCCCTGACACCCGGTTTCCTGAGGGAGTTTTCCCCCTGAGTTTCCCTCATGGCTGCTCCCCCTCCCAGCTTCTCCTTCATTTCTCCTTCCTTCTCTCTTCCTGTTTCTCCCTCCCCCCCCCAGTATTTGGGGGCAGCTGGATCCCCCCCCCACGGCCAGGCAGGTCCTGTAGGAGCCCATGGAGGCAGCAGGGCCAGGAGATTGCATTTGTCCGAAAAAGGCGGGAACGCCATTTTGTTTTTCCCAGAGACGCCATGGCTCCCCTGTGGTCCTCGGGGGTCCCACGCTCTCGGGGTCTCTTCTCCCGGATGAAGGAGGGCGGCACCTTTGGTCCTCAGCCGCCTCCCTGCCATGATGGCTTGGCCTCCGCAGGGCAGCCTCTCTCCCCGCCATGTTGGCCCCACGGAGGAGGAGGCCTCCCCATTGGGAGACGAGGAGGGAAAGCCCCTCTCTGTCTCAGAGGCCCAAGGAGGAGAATAGTAATACAGTGGTACCTCGCGTTACAGACGCTTCAGGTTACAGACTCTGCTAACCCAGAAATATTACCTCAGGTTAAGAACTTTGTTTCAGGATGAGAACAGAAATTGCGTGGTGGCGGCAGCAGGAGGCCCCATTAGCTCAAGTGGTACCTCAGGTTAAGAACAGTTTCAGGTACTTTCAGGCAGAAGTCAACTTCTTGCCTCAACTTGGAGGCTGTCAGGGCATTAAAGGCAGAAGTCCAGGCGCAGCTTCTCTTCTCAGGCCGATGTTCCGCTTTCTAGACATGGTGGTCAGATGCTGGACTCCATTTCTGCCCCTTCTTCCCTCTCCTTCCTGGACTGAGTCATGTCCCATTCAGACTTGGGGGGTTCCTGAGCGAGGGGCCCTTTCCCTCTCAGTCCGCCCCCCACACCCAGGGGGTCCCCTCAGCCCTCCTTCTTGGGGGTCTCCCCTGCTCCCCCCTCTCAGTCCGCCCCCCACACCCAGGGGGTCCCCTCAGCCCTCCTTCTTGGGGGTCTCCCCTGCTCCCCCCTCTCAGTCCGCCCCCCACACCCAGGGGGTCCCCTCAGCCCTCCTTCTTGGGGGTCTCCCCTGCTCCCCCCTCTCAGTCCGCCCCCCACACCCAGGGGGCCCCCTCAGCCCTCCTTCTTGGGGGTCTCCCTCCCCTCCCCCCAGCTTCTCCCCTTGAACTCCCGCCTGACTCCTCTTCCTCTCCTCCCCACCTTCCCGCTCCAAGCTCCCCCCTCAGACCATCCCTCAGAAAAGCAGCCTTGCATTTTCCCACCAAAAGGGCTGGTTCCGCCACCCCCGGTGGCATGGCAGCCAATCAGAGCGAGGCTCCAGGAAATTTCTGAGGGACTAAGTCCGCTGACTGGCCTGGCTCTGCTGTCCATCACAGGCCCAAACAAGGGGGGCATCCAGCAGCTGCCATATATCTAATAATCAATCAATCAATCTTTATTACGGTCCAGAGATCCAACAAATCATTACAAAACAATTTATTAGATATATCTAATAAATGGGTGGAGGAAAAGTCTGGGAAGGGGCGAGAGGCCCCTCCCTGCCCCCCTCAAGGCTCCTCTCAGGTTCCTCCAGGGTCCGAAGCCGCCTCCTCCATTTTGGGGGGGGGGCCAGGAAGGGAGTGGTCCCTGCAGCTTGGCCTGCTGGAAAGGGGGCGACATGCAAGAGGCCAGCCTGGCAGGGTTGTTGTGGAAGGAGGAGCTCCTGGGAGGAAAGGAGGGGCCAGGGAAATGCCATTCTGCCAGTAAAGTGCCTCCCTCTCTCACTCCTCTTCCGAAAGAGAACCAGGGGGGTGTATATATATCTAGGTAGGTAGGTAGGTAGGTAGATGATAGATATGTATGGGTGTATAACAGACATGCACAAAATTGCCCTCATTCAAGATGGCTGCCGGCCCTTCCTCCCGCTCCAAACATAGAAGGACCGGTTGCAGGGCAGCAGCTGAAGAAGGAGCAAAAAGGGTTTTCTGGTGTGTGTGTTTCTTTGTGGCTGATTAGCTGCTCTCCCTGTGCAAAGTTTGATCCATCTTTTAGATTTAGGGGAGCAAGTCTCAAACGTTTGTTGGGGGAGACCTAGGGTTTTTTGGGGGGGAGTTATTTGTCCTGTCTTCACACTTCTTATGATGGAGGACTGCTGTAGCCACTCCCAACGACACGTTCTCAAGATGGAAAGTGAAGGAACAGCTGCAATCGCCTGAGGTTCCTGCGCAATGTTTGCCATCTTGCCAAAGGTTTTCATTTCATTATAAATCATCTCCCAGAAAGCCTTAATCCTTGGGCACGTCCACCAAAGGTGAAAGAATGTACCTTCAGTTTCTTTACATTTCCAGCATTTATTATCGGGCAAATGATAGATTTTTGCAAGCTTGACTGGTGTCATGTACCACCTGTATATCATTTTCATAATATTCTCTCTTAAGGCATTGCATGCCGTAAATTTCATACCTGTGGTCCACAACTGTTCCCAGTCAGCAAACATAATGTTATGTCCAACATCTTGTGCCCATTTAATCATGGCAGATTTTACCGTTTTACCGCTTCTTATGATGGAGGACCGCTGTAGTCACCCCCAACGACACGTTCTCAAGATGGAGAGTGAGGGAACAGCTGCAGTCGCCTGCGGTTCCTGCGCAATGTTTGCCATCTTGCCAAAGGTTGCAGGCAGCTTTACCTGCAGCAATTGCATGTTGATTGCCCTCTTAGAAGACAAAGTCCAGCAACTGGAGGAATGTGTAGCTACGCTCCAAAGAATTAGAGAGCTGGAGCTCTTCTTGGAAGCAACAGAGCACACCGTCTCCACCAAGGAGGAGACAGGGGACTCCCCTGAGAAGGAGGCTAGTTCACCAACACAGGAGCCAGATATATGGAGAAACGTGACTCAAAGAAGTAGGAGGCCCAGGGTTCGCTCTGATTGTTTAGAAATACACAATCGCTTTGAGGTCCTCTTCCCTAGCATGGAAGACGAAGAGCAGACTCCATTTGAGGATCTCTCCCTCATTACAATCGATCAGGTATATGAAGACGAGCAGCAAAGTCAGTCCTCAGGGAATGTGCAGGCAACCTTGGAACGGACAGCTCACGGAAGAACCCCGACCAAACCTAAGAGGAGGCGTGTAGTGGTGATAGGGGATTCCCTACTGAGGGGAACAGAAGCAGTGATCCGTGGGCCTGACAAGATGTCTCGGGAAGTGTGCTGTCTCCCCGGGGCTAAGATCCAAGATGTAACTGAACGACTGCAAGGAATCATAAAACCCACTGACAAATACCCCTTCCTCTTGGTTCATGTGAGAACCAATGACACTGCAAGCAATAGCCTCCAGAAGATCAAAAGAGACTCCGAGGCTCTGGGCAGGAAATTGAAGCAATTAAATGCACAAATTGTCATCTCATCTGTCCTCCCAGTTGAACGACGTGGCCCAGGGAGAGAGAGAAAAATAGTGGAAGTGAACAGCTGGCTTCGCAAATGGTGTAAACAGGAACGGTTTGGATTCTTAGATCACGGACTGCAGTTTCTTGAAGATGGACTTCTGGCAAGCGATGGGCTGCACCTCACAACGGGTGGGAGGAATGTTTTTGCCAAAAATCTCAGAAACCTCATCAGGAGGGCTTTAAACTGACTAATGTGGACTTCCGGGTTGGCGCCTCCGGCAATGGCGGAGCTCCTCCGATCGGGAGGAACTTACTCTGTGAAAAACAGGGTCTGACCACCACGGCGAAGGCGGAGACCCATTGAAATCACAAGCGGGAGAAGCTTGTGAACCTGGGATTCGGCTGGCACCTTTTGCACCTCCCCTACTCGCGGGGAAACCCTGTTTTGGGGTTCCGGAGCGATGTGGGGTGAGTGGCGCGGTGCTTTGAATCGACTGCTTCTTTCACGGAGTGAAGCCGCATTGCTGTTGCTGGAGAGTGCTGACTTTTTCCTGTGGACAATTGGATTTTAAACAACTACCCGTGAGTAGAACGGAAAATTGGATCTTTAAATACCTTAATTTGGCGCTGAAGCGGGAAGGCATAAACAGGAAGTCCGCCTTCCGCTTTTGTAAATAGACTGAAGCAAAGACGTTACAAGCTAAAGTCTTTGAAAGCTTTCGACAAAGGATTAAATCCCCATCGGTTAAAAATACAAAAACCCCCTTGGAAGCAGGTGAAGAGGGGGGAAATTTTGAACTTAGTAAGCCTGCAGGAGTGAGGGGAAAATCAAATCACCACAGCTCTGAACCTGGGAACGGCTGCCAGATGACGTTTGGGGAAAGTTCATTGACAGAACGGATTTGACAGCTAGCTAAAATAAGAGTAAGATACTGTTTCCATTGTCCTCTTCTGCATTTAAAATGGAGGAAAAGGTAACTGAAAATCGAAACTATGTTTATTGTTTGAGTTGTGCTTGAAAGAACTGATACAAGTGGAGACTGTTTCCCTCTAGAGGGAACTTGTGAAACTGTTATAGGAGTGTAACTGGGAGGTCTCCAGCTGCAAGATAAGGATTCTGAGAACCAGAGATTGACCTTGGACTATTCAAAATCTTGATAACTTCATAAAGAGGCAGATGACATGACTTTTAAAATTGATAATTTGGAACAGAAAGTGACTAATTTGAGACAAAAAGCAAACACCAACACAGAAATAATTCAGGACCTGGCACAGGAACCTGCTTTGGCAGAACAAATGGTGGAGGAAAAGGAGAAAGTTGTTGTTTTTGAACCTAAAATAACACAAGCGGGGTCCTTAATTTTACAGAAGCAAATTGAGGCCTATAAATTGAGGCCTTTTGTGACTGAATCTAGAAAAAGCCAGATTTTGAGGATTGGATCCTGGTTTGGACTCATAAGGAAAGTTGGAAAGATCCCTCTATTCAGGGATTAATTGACTTTTGGGACATGGACTTGGATTTGGAGCAGATTGAAGTTTTGGGGGCCTTTGGATTTGGAGGAATCCTGAAATATGTCCTGAAACACTTTACAGACCCTAGCTTCAACTATGGAAATTTGGCTGAACTGTCCAGAAGGAATAAAAGTATTGTTAGGATGGAGTTGTCTTGAGATTTGCTCTCTAGCATTAAAGAATATGAAGAAGATTTGCAGAAGGGACCTGGATAAGAGTTAAGAGCCTCGGACATAAGATCTCCAGGTTGATGGACTATATGGAATTGACGGAAAGGACTGGCAGAATCCGAAACCAGGGAGAGGAGTTGATGGAAGAAGATTGGAAAATTTAAAGTTTATATATAGAAATATCGCAAAATTAATGAGGGATAGAAAAATGGTGGATTGACATTTTATGGATTTAGCAGAAATGTTATAAGGAGTTAAGTATATATAAGTATTTTAGTTTTAATGTTAAAATAAGGTTAAAAAAATATGTTATTTATAATATGATAGAGAATAGAGAAAGATGGAAAGGGTTTGCTGAAATAACTAGTAGAAGTGGAATACAAAAAGGGAGGTGAGAGGTGGTCGATGAAACAAGGGAATGAAAGAAAAAGTATCGAAAGGGGGGATGTATTTTTTTTAATTGTTTTTGTTTTGTTTTATTTAGGGTTAGGGTTAGGGAGTGGGTTTGGTTTGGTTTAGTTTAGTTTAAGGTGTTTAGTTTAATGGGTTTAGGTTGTGTTTTGTATTGTCTATATATTGTATTGTCTTTTTTTCTTGTTTTTTCTCTTCTGTCTTCCTTCCTTTTAAAAATAATAAATATTATCTTTTTTAAAAAAGTAAACTGACTAATGTGGGGGAGGGAGACAGTGCTCCTGAAGGTAGGAGTCTATCAATTGATGAAGATGATCATCCAAATGTCATAGACCAAATGGAGCAAACAGCACGCAGACCTAGTGGTGGGAGGAAAAAATCCTTAAATAAGAGACACGGGGGAATGATTAATGGACTTCAGTGTCTACACTAATGCGCAAAGCATGGGAAATAAACAAGATGAGCTTGAGCTCTTGGTACAGCAAACTAAATATGACATAATAGGCATCACTGAAAGCTGGTGGGATAAGTCCCACGACTGGAATGTAATAATAGATACAATCTATTTCAGAGAAACAGACCAGACAAGAAAGGAGGAGGAGTGGCGTTATATGTCAGGGATGTGTATACCTGTGAAGAGATCCAAGATTTAGAACCTCAAAGGCAAAGTGAGAGCATTTGGGTCAAAATTAAGGGAGAGAAGAATAACAATGACCTCTTTGTGGGAGTTTACTATAGATCCTCAAGCCAAACGGAGGACATAGATGATGCCTTCCTGGAACAGATGGCCAAGCATGCAAAAGGAAGGGAGATAGTAGTAATGGGGGACTTCAATTACCCGGGTATTTGCTGGATGTCAAACTCAGCCAAGAGCATAAGGTCAAACAGATTCCTCACTGGCCTTGCAGACAACTTCGTTGTCCAGAAAGTGGGAGAAGCAACAAGAGGAACAGCCATTTTAGATCTGGTCCTAACCAATGTAGATGACCTGGTTAGTGGGGTAGAAGTGGAAGGATCATTAGGCGTGAGTGATCATGCTCTTTTGAAGTTTACTATACAGCGGAAAGGAGCAGCCAAGCATACTAGGACTCAATTTCTTGACTTTAAGAAAGCCGACTTCATAAAACTTAGGGAAGTGCTGGGTGAGATCCCATGGACAGTAATACTAAAAGGAAAGGGAGTTAATGATGGCTGGGAGTTTGTTAAGAGGGAGATAGTAGATAGATAGATAGATAGATAGATAGATAGATAGATAGATTCTTTATTGTCATTACACAAGTGCAACATTGCACAAGTGCAACGAAATTGGATGCCATCCCTTAAAAACAACAAAAGCAAAACAACAACAACAACCAAACAAACCACATTCCAGCCACACCCACACCCACACCCATCAAACTCCCAGGTCACACTATCGAGTTACAGCATTTAAAAAGGCCACAGCTCTTGGATAGAAACTATTTTTCAGTCTATTTGTCCTTGACTTGATGTTTCTATATCTCCTGCCAGAAGGCAGTAGTGCAAACAGACTGTATCCCGGGTGAGATGCATCCTGCAGGATGTTGTTTGCTTTCCTAAGACAACGGGAACCGTACAGTTCTTCCAAAGATGGGAGAGGATGACCAATAATCCTTTGGGCTGTGGTTATGACCTTCTGGAGCACCTTCCTCTTCCTAGCTGTACAACTGGAGAACCAGGCACAAATACAGTATGTGAGAATGCTCTCTATGGAGCCTCGGTAGAAGGACACCAGCAGTCTCTCACTCAGATTGTTCTTCTTTAAAAGTCTGAGGAAATAAATTCTCTGCTGGGCCTTCTTCACCAGAGCAATGGTATTTGCGCTCCAAGTCATGCCCTGATCGATAGTCACTCCCAAAAACCTGAATTCCGCCACCCTCTCCACCCGTTCCCCTTTGATATACAAGGGCTGAATGTCCGCCTTTTTTTTCCTGTAATCCACCACCAATTCCTTGGTCTTAGCCGTATTAAGAGCCAGATTGTTCTCTCCACACCAAACACAAAGCCGCTCCACCTCGTCCCGATAGGCGGACTCATCCCCTCCTGAAATGAGCCCCACCACCGTAGTGTCATCAGCAAACTTGATGATTTTGTTGCTGGGATAGATGGCTGTACAATCATACGTATAGAGAGTATAGAGCAGGGGACTCAACACACAACCCTGTGGTGAGCCGGTGTTAAGGCTAAGGGCTGTGGACATATGTGACCCCACTCTAACCCTCTGAGAACGTTCTGACAAAAAATCCAAAACCCAGAGACAGGTGGAGTTGGAGAGTCCAATCGCCTCTAGCTTGGACACCAGTCTATGGGGGAGGATAGTGTTAAAAGCAGAGCTAAAATCCACAAACAGCAGCCTCACATAACTCCCCGGCTGCTCCAGATGGGACAGAGCAGCATGGAGAGTGATAGTGATAGCGTCTTCCGTGGATCTATTTGCCCTGTATGCAAACTGGTAGTTGTCAAAAGTTGATGGAAGACAGGAAATTATATGACGGCGCACCAGTTTCTCAAAACACTTCATGATGATTGGAGTCAGTGCAACTGGTCTGTAGTCGTTCAAACTACTGATTGTAGATTTTTTAGGCAGAGGAACAATAGTTGACGACTTCAGGCAGGGTGGGACAATAGACTGGTGTAAGGACTTGTTGAAGATCTTAGTAAAGACCTTCGCCAGCTGATCCGCACAGCCCTTCAACACCTTTCCCGTGATGCCATCAGGTCCAGCAGCCTTCCTCGGATTCACCATCCTCAATACCTGTCTCACCTCATGCTCCTCTACAGTGAATGAGGGGCCCCTATGGGCTGGTGGCTGTAATACCGGCGTCTCAGGTGGCTCCTTCTCGAAGCGAGCAAAGAAAAAGTTAAGCTCCTCCGCCAGCAAAGGGTCACCATCGACAGCACCAAGGTTAGGTTTGTAGTTGGTAATATGCTGAATCCCCTGCCACATCTGTCTTGTGTTGTTACTCCTTAAATTATCCTCAATCCTCTGCCTATAGACCAGTTTTGCCCGTCGAATACCCCTCTTCAAGTTTGCTCTTGCCACACTGTAAAGCTGCACCTCGCCCGACCTGAAAGCCCTATTCCTTTCCCGCAACAGGCACTGGACCTCTCTATTCATCCAGGGTTTCTGATTGGGATAAAACCGGATGGATTTATTTACTGTGACAGTGTCTGTGCAGTGATTGATATAGCACAGAACTGCCGCCGTGTGCTCCTCCAGGTCTGAACGATCGAAAATATCCCAATTGGTTCTCTCAAAACAGTCCTGCAGCTGGTGGATAGCGCCTTCAGGCCAGATTTTAACAGTCCTTGATATTGTGGGAGCCCGTTTCCTGAGTGGGATATATGCTGGTACCAGGAACAGAGACATATGGTCGGACTGGCCCAAATGTGGCAGCTGTAAGGCCCTATAGCCGTGATTTACATTCGAATAAACTTTATCCAGTGTCTTGTCCCCCCTTGTGGGACATTTCACATGCTGATAGAGCGTTGGGAGCACTGTTTTAAGTTCAACATGATTGAAGTCTCCCGCAATGATGTGCACAGCTTCAGGATGCTTGTCTTGCTGGCTGCTGATAAGGCTCTGCAGGCATCCCAGAGCCAAGTTGGCATTGGCATCTGGTGGCACGTACACACCAGTTAGCATAACAGCTGTAAACTCCCTAGGGAGATAGGCTGGTCTGCATTTAACAGCCACATATTCCAAATCCGGTGAACAGTAACTGCCCACGGTCTTAGAATTATTGGACCAGCATTTGTTCACATATACACACAGCCCCCCTCCTTTGGTTTTTCCGAAGTCCATGCCTCGGTCATGACGATGTACCACACAGCCTTCCAACTGAATAGCCGTGTCTGGTATGGACGGTTGAAGCCATGTCTCAATGACAAATAAGACGCAGCAATCTTTTACGAGACTGTTCTTTGCTGCCAGCAGCCTCAATTCATCCATCTTGTTGGCAAGAGATCTCACATTAGCAAGAAATATGCTAGGGAGTGGTGGTTTAGATGGACTCCTCTGCAATCTTACCAGGACGCCGGCCCGACAACCCCGCCTTTGCCTCCTGTCTCTACGCCGCCTTCGCCTCCTCCCTGGAGGCATAGTAATCCATGGAGAGCCCGGTGGCCTGGCTACTCCCACAGGAGCGTTATCTGGGCGAAAATAATCAGCTCTCACAGCTTGTTCACACTGTAACCCGACCTTCAGAAGTTCCTGCCTGCTATAAATAAATAAAAATAAATAAAAGCACAACTTCAGGCAATACCAATGAGACGGAAACATGGAAGGTGCCTAAAGAAGCCAGGGTGGCTATCTAAAGAACTTTTAAGTGAGTTAAGATTAAAAAAGGATGTGTACAAAAAATGGAAAAGGGGGGAAACCACCAAAGAGGAATTCAAACAAATAGCCAGCACGTGTAGACACAAAGTCAGAAAAGCTAAAGCACAGAATGAACTCAGGCTTGCTAGAGAGGTTAAAAGCAACAAAAAAGGCTTTTATGGGTATGTTCGTAGCAAAAGGAAGAACAAAGAAACAGTGGGGTCACTCAGAGGAGAAGATGGTGAAATGCAAACAGGGGACACAGAAAGGGCTGAACTCCTCAATTCCTAGTGAATCTCCTCAGAGGTTTTGAGAAAGGAGGCAGATTGGTGAAGATTAATGACGCTAAGACTGTTTTGATGTATGGAAGTGATGTTATATGGAAATCGTCTGGATATGGCTCCTGGACAAAAAAAATAATATCCACGCAGGATTACAAACTGTTCTAACCAGCTTGCGGAGACTATCAGAGGTCACAAAGAGAAAGGAAAAATATATGAAAATAACAACAAGAGATGTGGAAAAACAATAAAACAATAAACAAAAAAATCGTCTTCTCCGATAAAGAAAACAATGCCCGACCTGAAGAATTTGGAGCAAGTGATTCAGCAGAGGAAACACAGCCCAGAATAACTAAGGAGATAGTACAAGAATACTTGGCTAGTTTAGATGTATTCAAGTCTCCAGGGCCAGATGAACTGCATCCAAGAGTATTAAAAGAACTGGCAGATGTGATCTCAGAACCACTGGCAGTCATCTTTGAGAATTCCTGGAGAACAGGTGAAGTCCTGGCAGACTGGAGGAGGGCAAATGTTCTCCCTATTTTCAAAAAGGGGAAAAGAGAGGACCCAAATAATTACCGCCCAGTCAGTCTGACATCAATACCAGGGAAGATTCTGGAGCAGATCATTAAGCAAACAGTCTGTGAGCACCTAGAAAAGAATGCTGTGATCACCAATAGTCAGCATGGATTTCTGAAAAATAAGTCATGTCAGACTAACCTGATCTCGTTTTTTGACAGAATTACAAGCCTGGTAGATGAAGGGAACTCCGTGGATGTAGCCTACCTTGATTTCAGCAAGGCACTTGACAAGGTGCCCCATGATATTCTTGTAAAGAAGCTGGTAAAATGCGGACTTGACTATGCTACCACTCAGTGGATTTGAAACTGGCTGACTGACCGAACCCAAAGGGTGCTCTTCAATGGTTCCTCTTCATCCTGGTGAAGAGTGACTAGTGGGGTGCCACAGGGTTCTGTCTTGGGCCCGGTCTTATTCAACATCTTTATCAACGACTTGGATGATGGACTCAAGGGCATCCTGATCAAATTTGCAGATGACACCAAACTGGGAGGGGTGGCTAACACCCCAGAGGACAGGATCACACTTCAAAACGACCTTGACAGATTAAAGAACTGGGCCAAAACAAACAAGATGAATTTTAATAGGGAGAAATGTAAAGTATTGCACTTGGGCAAAAAAAATGAGAGGCACAAATACAAGATGGGTGACACCTGGCTAGAGAGCAGTACATGTGAAAAGGATCTAGGAGTCTTGGTTGACCACAAACTTGACATGAGCCAACAGTGTGACACGGCAGCTAAAAAAGCCAATGCAATTATGGGCTGCATCAATAGGAGTATAGCATCTAGATCAAGGGAAGTAATAGTGCCACTGTATTCTGCTCTGGTCAGACCTCACCTGGAGTACTGTGTCCAGTTCTGGGCACCACAGTTCAAGAAGGACACTGACAAACTGGAACGTGTCCAGAGGAGGGCAACCAAAATGGTCAAAGGCCTGGAAACGATGCCTTATGAGGAACGGCTAAGGGAGCTGGGCATGTTTAGCCTGGAGAAGAGGAGGTTAAGGGGTGATATGATAGCCATGTTCAAATATAGAAAAGGATGTCACATAGAGGAGGGAGAAAGGTTGTTTTCTGCTGCTCCAGAGAAGCAGACACAGAGCAATGGATCCAAACTACAAGAAAGAAGATTCCACCTAAACATTAGGAAGAACTTCCTGACAGTAAGAGCAGTTCGACAGTGGAATTTGCTGCCAAGGAGTGTGGTGGAGTCTCCTTCTTTGGAGGTCTTTAAGCAGAGGCTTGACAACCATATGTCAGGAGTGCTCTGATGGTGTTTCCTGCTTGGCAGGGGGTTGGACTCGATGGCCCTTGTGGTCTCTTCCAACTCTATGATTCTATGATTCTATGGTTGCCCTGACCCAGCATGGCCTCTGCTCTTTCTGGCCTCCTGGGCAGCGTCAACTCCGGGACGGCCCTCCTCGCGCGGTGAATGGAGGGGCGAAGTCAACTTACACTTGGACGTGGAGGCTGTCAGGGCCTGAAGCGCAGCAGGACAGGCCCAGCTTTTCTTCAGCTCCGCTTGCCCAAATGCAGCTGCTCCCCTTTAGGCCGATGTTCCCCTTTCTAGAAATGGGGGCCTAATGCTTCCCTCGCTCTCTGCTCCCTTCCCTGAGTACTTGCACCATTCAGTGCTTTGGACGCAGCCCCGCTTCCCTGGCGGAAGAGCAGGATTAAGGGCACCAGGAATATCTACCCTTTACGAACTCCGGAGGGGAGCTTCTCGCTCCTCCTGTGACAAGATCCCAAAGGCTGAGGGTAGCATGAGAGAACTAGTCTCTTTTGAGACAGCACCAATTTCCATTTCTTCTTGATCAAAACCCACAAACGCTCTGCTAGTTTTTCCCTGAAGGTTTTACAAGTATCTATCAGGATGGTAAGAATTTGACTAGTGAGCCAAAAAGGATTTTATGTGTTCCATGTCCTCTGTTAGTAGTAGTACAAGGCGCCCAATGACTGATAATCCCTCCTCATTTGTCCGAAAAGGTTGGGAGAAGGAGTCTTCTATCCTTGCTTTAGCATTTCCTGAGGATACACCTGAAATTTGCTTTCACATTAGTTCGCCTACTTGCTTAGCCCGAATAGGGGAGAGACGTGTGTTGTTGCATCTGGGACACAGGAAGTGGTCCGGTTGTGAAGATGCAGGTGGGAAAAATACTGCGCCCGGGAAAGGGGAAATGGGAGTCAACAGACACTCAAGGAATAGTTTCGGAGAAAAAGCTTTATTTCTACCATCCATGAACTAGTAGAAGGAGCAAGTGTGATAATATGCTTAGCTAATGCTTTTAGCCTTAGAGAGAAAAAAAAGCTTTGAGAGTTCCTGAGGCGAGGCTTGGAGGCCTGGCTGGGGGGGGGGGGATCCAGAAACAGTTTTAGGGTTTTTAGGGTAACCTGACTGTCTTTCTCCACTCCTGCGAAGTGGCCCCTCCCTGGCTTGGCAGAGAGGACAAAGGAGGACCCTCTGCTCCCCGACTTGGGGGTCTCCCCCATCAGGCATGATCTGAACAGGGACCCCCATGCCCCCTCCCTGCGCCCCGGGTAGTGGCATAACAAGGTCAGGGGGTACCTGGTGTGGAAAAGTTTTTGTCACCTCCCCAATATTGACCTCTATTTTTTTGCCTGCAAAAATGTTTTGACTTTATTTCATATTTTCTTACAAAGGAATGTGGATTTTGGGCCTCTGATAACAAGTAGGCCACTGTGGAGAGATGCTTAAATCTACAGGATGCATTGTGTTTTGGCTTGTGTTGTTTTATTTATATTTATTGTTCATTTATTTCATAAAATTTATTTTAAAAAACCTGCAAAGTTGTTTACAATACAAAAAAAACAAAGAAACAACAACACCACAGCAGTAAAATCAATAAAAAATAACAAGCCTACTTTAAAACAGAGAAAAGCTAAAATATGAAAAAAGATTAAAATTTCTTCAGCTTCCTAAGCATCTGGCTATGCTTGCCTAAACAAGAATGCTTTTAGCCGCTGCCTGAAAAGAGTCCAGCAAAGGCACAAGCAGGCTGCTGCTGCTGCTCTAGCGAGTGCTGGGGGGCCGCTCCCTTTCCTGCCAACTCCATCTGGCCTAGGGGGCGGAGCCTGCCCTCACCGCCACAGCTTAAGAGGCCCAGGGGGCGGAGCCTGCCCTCACCGCCACAGCTTAAGAGGCCCAAGGGGCGGAGCCTGCCCTCACCGCCACAGCTTAAGAGGCCCAAGGGGCGGAGCCTGCCCTCACCGCCACAGCTTAAGAGGCCCAAGGGGCGGAGCCTGCCCTCAATGCCACAGCTTAAGAGGCCCAAGGGGCGGAGCCTGCCCTCACCGCCACAGCTTAAGAGGCCCAAGGGGCGGAGCCTGCCCTCACCGCCACAGCTTAAGAGGCCCAAGGGGCGGAGCCTGCCCTCACCGCCACAGCTTAAGAGGCCCAAGGGGCGGAGCCTGCCCTCACCGCCACAGCTTAAGAGGCCCAAGGGGCGGAGCCTGCCCTCACCGCCACAGCTTAAGAGGCCCAAGGGGCGGAGCCTGCCCTCACCGCCACAGCTTAAGAGGCCCAAGGGGCGGAGCCTGCCCTCACCGCCACAGCTTAAGAGGCCCAAGGGGCGGAGCCTGCCCTCACCGCCACAGCTTAAGAGGCCCAAGGGGCGGAGCCTGCCCTCACCGCCACAGCTTAAGAGGCCCAGGGGGCGGAGCCTGCCCTCACCGCCACAGCTTAAGAGGCCCAAGGGGCGGAGCCTGCCCTCACCGCCACAGCTTAAGAGGCCCAGGGGGCGGAGCCTGCCCTCACCGCCACAGCTTAAGAGGCCCAAGGGGCGGAGCCTGCCCTCACCGCCACAGCTTAAGAGGCCCAAGGGGCGGAGCCTGCCCTCACCGCCACAGCTTAAGAGGCCCAAGGGGCGGAGCCTGCCCTCACCGCCACAGCTTAAGAGGCCCAAGGGGCGGAGCCTGCCCTCACCGCCACAGCTTAAGAGGCCCAAGGGGCGGAGCCTGCCCTCACCGCCACAGCTTAAGAGGCCCAAGGGGCGGAGCCTGCCCTCACCGCCACAGCTTAAGAGGCCCAGGGGGCGGAGCCTGCCCTCACCGCCACAGCTTAAGAGGCCCAGGGGGCGGAGCCTGCCCTCACCGCCACAGCTTAAGAGGCCCAGGGGGCGGAGCCTGCCCTCACCGCCACAGCTTAAGAGGCCCAGGGGGCGGAGCCTGCCCTCACCGCCACAGCTTAAGAGGCCCAGGGGGCGGAGCCTGCCCTCACCGCCACAGCTTAAGAGGCCCAAGGGGCGGAGCCTGCCCTCACCGCCACAGCTTAAGAGGCCCAAGGGGCGGAGCCTGCCCTCACCGCCACAGCTTAAGAGGCCCAAGGGGCGGAGCCTGCCTTCACCGCCACAGCTTAAGAGGCCCAAGGGGCGGAGCCTGCCCTCACCGCCACAGCTTAAGAGGCCCAGGGGGCGGAGCCTGCCCTCACCGCCACAGCTTAAGAGGCCCAAGGGGCGGAGCCTGCCCTCACCGCCACAGCTTAAGAGGCCCAAGGGGCGGAGCCTGCCCTCACCGCCACAGCTTAAGAGGCCCAGGGGGCGGAGCCTGCCCTCACCGCCACAGCTTAAGAGGCCCAGGGGGCGGAGCCTGCCCTCACCGCCACAGCTTAAGAGGCCCAAGGGGCGGAGCCTGCCCTCACCGCCACAGCTTAAGAGGCCCAGGGGGCGGAGCCTGCCCTCACCGCCACAGCTTAAGAGGCCCAGGGGGCGGAGCCTGCCCTCACCGCCACAGCTTAAGAGGCCCAAGGGGCGGAGCCTGCCCTCACCGCCACAGCTTAAGAGGCCCAAGGGGCGGAGCCTGCCCTCACCGCCACAGCTTAAGAGGCCCAGGGGGCGGAGCCTGCCCTCACCGCCACAGCTTAAGAGGCCCAGGGGGCGGAGCCTGCCCTCACCGCCACAGCTTAAGAGGCCCAGGGGGCGGAGCCTGCCCTCACCGCCACAGCTTAAGAGGCCCAGGGGGCGGAGCCTGCCCTCACCGCCACAGCTTAAGAGGCCCAAGGGGCGGAGCCTGCCCTCACCGCCACAGCTTAAGAGGCCCAAGGGGCGGAGCCTGCCCTCACCGCCACAGCTTAAGAGGCCCAAGGGGCGGAGCCTGCCCTCACCGCCACAGCTTAAGAGGCCCAAGGGGCGGAGCCTGCCCTCACCGCCACAGCTTAAGAGGCCCAAGGGGCGGAGCCTGCCCTCACCGCCACAGCTTAAGAGGCCCAAGGGGCGGAGCCTGCCCTCACCGCCACAGCTTAAGAGGCCCAGGGGGCGGAGCCTGCCCTCACCGCCACAGCTTAAGAGGCCCAAGGGGCGGAGCCTGCACTCACCGCCACAGCTTAAGAGGCCCAAGGGGCGGAGCCTGCACTCACCGCCACAGCTTAAGAGGCCCAAGGGGCGGAGCCTGCACTCACCGCCACAGCTTAAGAGGCCCAAGGGGCGGAGCCTGCCCTCACCGCCACAGCTTAAGAGGCCCAAGGGGCGGAGCCTGCCCTCACCGCCACAGCTTAAGAGGCCCAGGGGGCGGAGCCTGCCCTCACCGCCACAGCTTAAGAGGCCCAGGGGGCGGAGCCTGCCCTCACCGCCACAGCTTAAGAGGCCCAGGGGGCGGAGCCTGCCCTCACCGCCACAGCTTAAGAGGCCCAGGGGGCGGAGCCTGCCCTCACCGCCACAGCTTAAGAGGCCCAAGGGGCGGAGCCTGCCCTCACCGCCACAGCTTAAGAGGCCCAGGGGGCGGAGCCTGCCCTCACCGCCACAGCTTAAGAGGCCCAAGGGGCGGAGCCTGCCCTCACCGCCACAGCTTAAGAGGCCCAAGGGGCGGAGCCTGCCCTCACCGCCACAGCTTAAGAGGCCCAAGGGGCGGAGCCTGCCCTCACCGCCACAGCTTAAGAGGCCCAGGGGGCGGAGCCTGCCCTCACCGCCACAGCTTAAGAGGCCCAGGGGGCGGAGCCTGCCCTCACCGCCACAGCTTAAGAGGCCCAAGGGGCGGAGCCTGCCCTCACCGCCACAGCTTAAGAGACCCAAGGGGCGGAGCCTGCCCTCACCGCCACAGCTTAAGAGGCCCAAGGGGCGGAGCCTGCCCTCACCGCCACAGCTTAAGAGGCCCAAGGGGCGGAGCCTGCCCTCACCGCCACAGCTTAAGAGGCCCAGGGGGCGGAGCCTGCCCCCACCGCCACAGCTTAAGAGGCCCAAGGGGCGGAGCCTGCCCCCACCGCCACAGCTTAAGAGGCCCAAGGGGCGGAGCCTGCCCTCACCGCCACAGCTTAAGAGGCCCAAGGGGCGGAGCCTGCCCTCACCGCCACAGCTTAAGAGGCCCAGGGGGCGGAGCCTGCCCTCACCGCCACAGCTTAAGAGGCCCAAGGGGCGGAGCCTGCCCTCACCGCCACAGCTTAAGAGGCCCAGGGGGCGGAGCCTGCCCTCACCGCCACAGTTTAAGAGGCCCAAGGGGCGGAGCCTGCCCTCACCGCCACAGCTTAAGAGGCCCAAGGGGCGGAGCCTGCCCTCACCGCCACAGTTTAAGAGGCCCAAGGGGCGGAGCCTGCCCTCACCGCCACAGCTTAAGAGGCCCAAGGGGCGGAGCCTGCCCTCACCGCCACAGCTTAAGAGGCCCAAGGGGCGGAGCCTGCCCTCACCGCCACAGCTTAAGAGGCCCAGGGGGCGGAGCCTGCACTCACCGCCACAGCTTAAGAGGCCCAAGGGGCGGAGCCTGCCCTCATCGCCACAGCTTAAGAGGCCCAAGGGGCGGAGCCTGCCCTCATCGCCACAGCTTAAGAGGCCCAAGGGGCGGAGCCTGCCCTCACCGCCACAGCTTAAGAGGCCCAAGGGGCGGAGCCTGCCCTCACCGCCACAGCTTAAGAGGCCCAAGGGGCGGAGCCTGCCCTCACCGCCACAGCTTAAGAGGCCCAAGGGGCGGAGCCTGCCCTCACCGCCACAGCTTAAGAGGCCCAAGGGGCGGAGCCTGCCCTCACCGCCACAGCTTAAGAGGCCCAAGGGGCGGAGCCTGCCCTCATCGCCACAGCTTAAGAGGCCCAGGGGGCGGAGCCTGCCCTCACCGCCACAGCTTAAGAGGCCCAGGGGGCGGAGCCTGCCCTCATCGCCACAGCTTAAGAGGCCCAGGGGGCGGAGCCTGCCCTCATCGCCACAGCTTAAGAGGCCCAAGGGGTGGAGCTTGCCCTCACCGCCACAGCTTAAGAGGCCTGAGCAGCTACCTGCAGCAAGGGACAAAATGGTTTTAAATGTTTTAAGCTCTTTTAATTTGCAGCACCTTAAATGGTGGTTGTTATTTATTATAATATTATATTATTTCATTATTTTATTTTTGCTTGGGTGGGATAAGCATTTAGTCAGGGTGGGGAGTAGTTTAATTTGAGCCCTCTTGTTTCTTGCTTTGTTTTTAATTATTATTATTCTGTTAAGTTATTATATAGTTTGTATTTTGCTTTTTAAGGGGAAGGGTCAAGGCTGCCTGGGAGTGGGCCTCGGCCAATAGAGTGGCTGGGGCAGGTTCCACGGGGGGGGGGGTGTATTGGGACACCCGATCTCAGTGATCACGGGCAGCAGGAGGAGTTATGCTAAGACCAGACCATGTCATTACCGAGGAGGCAGGTTTAGTCGTTGTTTGAGGACTATCCCTGCCTCCGGGTCTGGTCCTGACCGGAAGGATACAGGAATCAGCAAGGGAAACCCACATGACCTGAAAGTGTTGCTGTGCAATGCCAGGTCACTGATGACTAAAACCACTGCCATCCACGACCTGATTGTGGATGGAGGATTTGACCTGGCATGTGTGACAAAGACTTGGTTGGATGAAGCAGATGGGCCTGTCCTTGCCGCTGCTTGCCCACCAGGTTTCTCTTACGCACAGCAACCCAGGCCTTGTGGGCGGGGAGGGGTGTTGCAGTGATTTTTAGGAAGTCATTAGTTTGCACCAGGCGTCCTATTGGGAAGACTCAGTTCTCTGAGCGCATGTTCTGGAAGCTGGGCAATAGGGGCAGTACAGGATTCCTTTTGGTGTACCGACCTCCCCGCTGCACCAAGGATCCCCTGCCCAAGCTGCTTCAGGTTGTGGCGGATGTTGTCCTGGAGACACCTAGTTTGGTTGTCCTAGGGGATTTTAACATCCATGCCGACACGACCTTACAAGGGGCTGCTCGGGACTTCGTGGAAAGCATGGCCTCCATGGGGCTGTCCCTGAATAAGTCTGGCCCAACCCATAGCCGCGGACATGCCTTGGACCTGGTGTTTACCTCTATGGATGTTGGTGATCTGACACTAAGTAAAAGCGAAACGAAATAAGTACCATGGTCAGATCACTTCCTGGTGCAACTGGACTTCTCCGCGACCCATCTCCTCTGCAGGGAGGTGGGACCAATTTGGATGGTCCGCCCCCGCCACTTAATGGATCCAAATGGTTTCCAGAGAGTGGTAGGGGATGCTTTATCCCATGTTGATGGCCTTTCAGCTGATTCCCTGGTGGCCCGCTGGAATGCGGAGTTAACCAGGGCTATCGACTGTCTGGCTCCGAAGCGCCCTCTCCGATTGCATGGAGCCCGGACAGCCCCGTGGTTTTCCCCGGTGCTGAGGGTGATGAAACAATCGTTGAGACGGCTAGAGCGCCGGTGGTGGAAAACTCATTCTGAATCAGACCGGACATGGGCTAGAGCTCAACGTCAGCCTACCAAGTGGCAATGGCGATGGCGAAGAGGGCCTTCTTCGCCGCCTCCATTGCATCTGCAGAAAACAGCAGGAGACTTTTTCAGGTGGTTCGCAATCCATCAGAACCACCTGTACCACCGGGGCCTGGTAGGGACCCCAAGATCTCCTGCAATGCTTTTGCAAAGTTTTTTGCAGGTAAAGTCGCTCAGATTCAGGAGGTAGACTCCACCGTGGGAGCAGGGCCAGGGCGGGAGAGTGCTAGAGTTCTGTCTGGTCCTGTTACATGGGATCAATTCCAATCTGTTACCTCCGAGGATGTGGACAGGCTGCTTGGACAAGTGAAAACGACCACCTGTCTCCTTGATCCTTGCCCATCCTGGCTAATAAAAGAGAGCTGGGAAGGGCTGGGTGATGGGCTCTGTGGGGTGGTGAATGCTTCCCTCTGTGAGGGAGCCTTCCCAGACCCGCTAAAAGAGGCGGTCATTAAACCGCTTCTTAAAAAACCATCTTTAGATGCGGCCACAATGGCCAACTATCGCCCAGTCTCAAATCTGCCATTCTTGGGCAAGGTGATTGAGCGAGTGGTTGCTGAACAACTCCAGGCACGCCTGGAAGAAGCGGACCATTTGGATCCCTTCCAGTCGGGATTCAGGCCTCATCATGGGACTGAAACTGCCTTGGTCGCACTGGTTGATGATCTCCGGCGGGCTAGGGACAAAGGTGAGAGCTGTTTCCTAGTTCTGCTGGATCTCTCAGCGGCGTTTGATACCATCGACCATAACATCCTTATGGACCGTCTAGAGGGGCTGGGAGCTGGGGGCACTGTCATACAGTGGTTCCGCTCCTTCCTCCTGGGCCGTGTTCAGAAAATGGTGGTGGGGGATGAGTGTTCAGACCCCTGGGCTCTCACTTGTGGGGTGCCTCAGGGTTCCATCCTCTCCCCCATGCTTTTTCATATCTATATGAAGCCGCTGGAAGAGATCATCAGGAGGTTTGGACTGGGTGCTCATCAGTATGCAGATGACACCCAGCTCTACCTCTCCTTTAAATCAGAACCAGTGAAGGCGGTGAAGGTCCTGTGTGAGTGCCTGGAGGCGGTTGAAGAATGGATGGCGGCTAACAGATTGAGGTTGAATCCTGACGAGACGGAAGTACTGTTTTTGGGCAACAGGGAGCGTGTGGGTGATTCCCTGGTCATGAATGGGGTAACTGTGCCCCTGAAGGACCAGGTGCGCAGCTTGGGAGTCATTTTGGACTCACAGCTGTCCATGGAGGCGCAGGTTAACTCTGTGTCCAGGGCAGCTGTCTACCAGCTCCACCTGGTACACAGGCTAAGACCCTACCTGCCCACGGACTGTCTCGCCAGAGTGGTGCATGCTCTAGTTATCTCCCGCTTGGACTACTGCAATGCGCTCTACATGAGGTTACCTTTGAAGGTGACCCGGAAACTGCAATTAATCCAGAATGCGGCAGCTAGACTGGTGACTGGGAGTGGCCGCCGGGACCACATAACACCCATCTTGAAAGACCTACATTGGCTCCCAGTACGTTTCTGAGCACAATTCAAAGTGTTGGTGCTGACCTTTAAAGCCCTAAACGGCCTCGGTCCTGTATACCTGGAGCGTCTCCACCCCCATCGTTCAGCCCAGACACTGAGATCCAGTGCCGAGGGCCTTCTGGTGGTTCCCTCATTGCGAGAAGTGAGGCTACAGGGAACCAGGCAGAGGGCCTTCTCGGTAGTGGCACCCTAGTCCACAATATTAATGGTAGGTTTATTGTAGCTGTGAGAGACAGAATAACAACTGAGAAACCCAGAAGACAAAGTCAAAGATTGATGAGGTTGGTTTTTTTTTTCTTGTTCCTACTTTTCTCTCTTTTATTTATTCCCAATATCATACCAATCTTAATCCTTTATCTTATCTTGACAGCCACTGGCATGCAACTTTCATCATATTTAACAGATCTATATGTAAATAAACATGCATGATGAAAATTGTGCTCTTCTTCTTGTTGTCCCTCAATTGTTTTTGGTGCAGTCCCTCCTCAGAAGGCCCTATTTCGTTCCACCGTCTTACCTTCCAGGACTCTGGGCTGTCTTCCAGCTTTCCTTTGTTTGGTTAAAATTAAGACACATGTAATGTATTTTAACTGACTGATATTTTCCCAAACCGAAGAATCTTCTGGAAGAGACCACACTGTGCGATAGATTTCACAGTTAATACTTGTTTGGTTCCTCTAGAATCCAAGCTTGCTCCCCCTGAGCCCTAAGGGAAGCTTACAAAGATCAAAGATTCACCTTCACTTTTATAAACCCATATATGACAAAGGTCCATGCAAGCAGATGTGGTTTCCTGTGTGAAATATTCCCCAGTTGTAATCTGTCAGTTGTCTGCAGCCCCCTTTGAGAGGGACCCCTTTTTTCTAATGTGCCATCATTTGCACCATTTTAGCATCCCCAGCCGAAAAAATATTTAATCTTGTACAGTGGTGCCTCGGGTTACATACGCTTCAGGTTACAGACTCCGCTAACCCAGAAATAGTGCTTCAGGTTAAGAACTCTGGGGTTGCAGTTTTCAGGCTTGGGGACAGGGTGGTGACTGTTTTTGGCACCAAGTTCTGTCCATAAACCCCACTGAGTACAACGGGATCTACTCTAGGTCATTACTGTGCAGACCATGCCAGCCTTATGAAGTGGGGTGAGGAGCAAAAAAAATGAAATGGAAATCAATGGAGATGTTTAGAAATGGGGCTTCTGGTTCCGGTCTGCCTTAATGGATCCTGCTCCCAAGATAGCAGAGATTGATAGCAAAGAATAAACAAGGAAGCTTTGAGGGTAATTGTCCTTGCAAGCTCCCCCCAGGGCCCAGGGGGGAGTGAGCTTCACTCACAGATTGTCTTGATACCTGGCTCTTGCTCCACCATGGAATCTGAGAGGCAGATTGCCTATTGGTAGCCCTCCTACTCGGCCATTAAGAAGCAGAGGTACTTCTGTTTATTAGAGTGAAAGTAGAACTAATATACAGACATGTGCTGGAACAGAAGGAACAAGATCATAAACTGATACAAAGCCAAAACGATTCAAACTGCAAAAAAGACTTCCTTCGATGTAAAATATGGTATGGGGTGGGAACCTTTACTCTATATATATATATATATCATGTTTGCAACATAAATGATTCAGCAGCACGCACCCCCCCCCCGAATGCTAACAAACTGATAAAAAGCAAGAGGTGATAAAAGAGAATGGGATTATACTTCTGGATTACAATGAAAAAGAGAACTATGTGACAAAATTGAAATGGATTTAAAGTCCCAAAGTTTCACTATATTCCTATGGAAGGAAATGGAGTTTGAGCTTTGATGATTGGCTAAGGCTTTGGCAGGATGCCAGATCGTTATTGAGAGAGTTGGACGGAAGGAGAAGCTGGAGTCTTCCCAGAGCTTTGGAGGGACGCCAAATTACTCTCTATCTAGACTCAAACAATAACAAAAAAGGGAGAGAAGATGGCGTGTGACGCAGTTGAAATTACAGCCTCATTCTCTGTATTTCAACAAAGTCTCTCCATATCTTCAAACAAGCTGATACCTTGCCAATAATAATTAAAGCCCTCCACAAAGGACCGCACCATTAAACATCAAATTCTCAAGTTTTTTTTTTAATATAGTTTCACTTGCATTCCATTTCATTAATTGAATCTTTCTCCATGAGGCTTGCCAAATCATGAAGTAGCTGTCAGTACTGCAGTGTTTCATTCTATCATTGCACAGTGTGACACTGTGCCTTTAATTGCCTAATTACCTAATGTATCATCGTGTGAGAACGGGAGCTATTTCTATATCTCCTCCTCCTCCCCTCTGGTCCTTGCAACTGGCTTTTGCTGAAGGATACAGCTGCGTGAGTCAGCTCGTCGCTCTGTTGACTTCTTATCTTCTCGATGCTGCATTCCAACCAGAGTCTGCTTCTGCTGTACTCTGCTACTGCGGCGAAGTTCCTCACCATTCGGACAAGTGAAGGAGGGCGTTGGCCCAACAGTAGCAAGGATGAAAAAAGATGAGACGCTCACCTCACATCTTCTGTAGCAGAGCGACAAAAGTCCTTTCAAAGTCCGAATTCAAATCTTTGTTGAAAAACAGGAATGCTCCCGCTCATGGCGTTGGCATTGGAGATTTTCCAATTTGTGCAATGCTAAACACCCAGCGCCCCTGTCTCCACTGTAGCGAGTGGCAGATATCGGACAGCGTGCGGGTGAAGGCACGTCCGTCCCATCCCTGCGGGGTTCAACAGGGATAATTACCCCCAGATTCACCTTCTTTAATTACACGACTAGGGTCCGGTGTCCTGGGAAAGCAGCCAAACGCCATAGGCCATCACACCGGAAATCTTCTCCAAAGTCTTTTTTTATATTTTCTCTCTGATAGTAAGAGCTGACAGTGAAAAGGAATTCTCTCTGAAGGGGGTGGATCTTCATTGGGGGGTTTTAAGAAGAAGCTGGATGGCCACCTGTCATGGATGCTTGAAATGAGAATTCTGGAAGGGGTTGGACTAGATTCTGAATCTATGATTCTATACTTCACCCTGGTGTGAGATCTTAAATTGACTTTTGAACAAGTGAAATTTTATACACATTCCATGTGCTGATATGCTTTCAACCCCGTATGAATTATTTGGTGGGCCATGAATGAATCTTTTCCCACATTTCAAACACTAAACCATTTTCTCTCTTGTATGGATTCTTTGATGGGAAGTGAGATTGATGCTATGACTGAAGCTCTTCCCACATTGCAAGCACTGAAAGGGTTTCTCCCCTGTATGAATTCTGTGATGGGAAGTGAGTTCACCACTCAGACGAAAGCTCTTCCCACATCCGAAGCACTGATAGGGTTTCTCCCCTGTATGAATTCTTTGATGGGAAGTGAGACCATCCTTCCGATTGAAGCTCTTTCCACATTCCAAGCACTTAAAGGGTTTCTCCCCTGTATGAATTCTTTGATGGGAAGTGAGTTCACCACTCACACGAAAGCTTTCCCCACATTCCAAGCACTGAAAGGGTTTCTCCCCTGTATGAATTCTTTGATGGGAAGTGAGACTATCCTTCCGATTGAAGCTCTTTCCACATTCCAAGCACTGATAGGGTTTCTCCCCTGTATGAATTCTTTGGTGGGAAGTGAGATTGGCGCTGTAACTGAAGCTTTTCCCACATTCGAAGCACTGATAGGGTTTCTCCCCTGTATGAATTCTTTGATGGGAAGTGAGTTCACCACTCTGACGAAAGCTCTTTCCACATTCCAAGCACTGATAGGGTTTCTCCCCTGTATGAATTCTTTGATGGGAAGTGAGACTATCCTTCCGATTGAAGCTATTTCCACATTCCAAGCACTGATAGGGTTTCTCTCCTGTATGACTTCTTCGATGGCAAGTGAGATGGCCCCGCTTACTGAAGCTCTTTCCACATTCCAAGCACTGAAAGGGTTTCTCCCCTGTATGAATTCTTTGATGGGAAGTGAGTTCACCACTCAGACGAAAGCTCTTTCCACATTCCAAGCACTGATAGAGTTTCTCCCCTGTATGAATTATTTGATGGGAAGTGAGATTCCCCTCCTGATTGAAGCTCTTTCCACACTCCAAGCACTGATAGGGTTTCTCTCCTGTATGAATTCTTTGATGGGAAGTGAGCTCACGACTCAGACGAAAGCTCTTCCCACATTCGAAGCACTGAAAGGGTTTCTCCCCTGTATGAATTCTTTGATGGGAAGTGAGATTGGCGCTGTAACTGAAGCTCTTCCCACATTCCAAGCACTGAAAGGGTTTCTCCCTTGTATGAATTCTTTGATGGGAAGTGAGACTATCCTTCTGATTGAAGCTCTTTCCACATTCCAAGCACTGATAGGGTTTCTCTCCTGTATGACTTCTTCGATGGCAAGTGAGATGGGCCCTCTGACTGAAGCTCTTCCCACATTCCAAGCACTGAAATAGTTTCTCCCCTGTATGAATTCTTTGATGGGAAGTGAGTTCACGACTCAGACGAAAGCTCTTCCCACATTCGAAGCACTGATAGGGTTTTTGCCCTGTATGAATTCTTTGATGGGAAGTGAGATTGGCGCTGTAACTGAAGCTCTTCCCACATTCCAAGCACTGAAAGGGTTTCTCCCCTGTATGAATTCTTTGATGGGAAGTGAGATCACCACTCAGACGAAAGCTCTTCCCACATTCGAAGCACTGATAGGGTTTTTCCCCTGTATGAATTCTTTGATGGGAAGTGAGATGGGAGCTGTAACTGAAGCTCTTCCCACATTCCAAGCACTGATAGGGTTTCTCCCCTGTATGAATTCTTTGATGGGAAGTGAGATGGCAGCTCCTCCTGAAGCTCTTTCCACATTCCAAGCACTGATAGGGTTTTTCCCCTGTATGAGTTCTTTGATGCAAAGTGAGACTATCCTTCCGATGGAAGCTCTTTTCACACTCCAAGCACTGATAGGGTTTCTCCCCTGTATGAATTCTTTGATGGGAAGTGAGATGGGTGCTTCGACTAAAGCTCTTTCCACATTCCAAGCACTGATAGGGCTTCTCCCCTGTATGAATTATTTGATGAGAAGTGAGATGGGCCCTCTGGCTGAAGCTCTTTCCACACTCCAAGCACTGATACGATTTCTCCCTACTCTGTGTTATTTCGTGTGAAGTGAGGCTATTCCTTCGAATGAAGCTCTTTCTTTGACGGGAGGTGCACTGGGAGCTCTGACGGATGTTCTCTCCACACTCTGAATATTTATATGACTTCTCCACTATGTGGATTCTGTTGTGCTCCCCCTTGTTCTTGCCTTCTAATTTATCACCATCTGCAATAAAGAGAGAAGCTAATTAGAGTCTCAGGAGGAAATGGGAACTCCAGATTATTGAACAATGTTAATGAATGCTTGTGATAGAGGAAGAACTGAAGAGAATTAGATGTGAGGCCGTCCTATCTGGGATAGATTTTGTTCTGGCATGATCGTGGAATCCACTCCATCTGCAATCACAACTTATATTATGATCCAACAGGGATCCTTACTGAGAGAGTCCACGATCCCACGATTCTCCTCCTTGACCTCTTTATGCTGAGCTCTCTGGTCAGGATCCAGCAACGTCCACGCCTTGTCTGTGAAACAAACAGCAACATCTTCACCTGAACACTCCCCATCAGAAGTTATTTCAATCTGGTTGGTCCAAATTTTAATTGACAGATGGCAATATATACAACTTAGAAGTATATTCAACTCGGATCAAAAGAAAGGATTTGCAAAAGAAGATTCGAAATTTAAAGTCACAGTGATAAAGAACAATTGTTATCCAAAACCTATAATCTTTTATTGGACTGGGAATTGATGGAGGAAGAAGTGAAAGAAACGATGATTAAATGTTACAGATAGGTAGCCGTGTTGGTCTGCCATAGTCAAAACAAAAAAAATTCCTTCCAGTAGCACCTTAAAGACCAACTAAGTTAGTTCTTGGTATGAGCTTTCGTGTGCATTCGTGTGTATCTGAAGAAGTGTGCATGCACACGAAAGCTCATACCAAGAACTAACTTAGTTGGTCTTTAAGGTGCTACTGGAAGGAATTTTTTTTGTGATGATTAAATGGTCTTAGGATCTCGGACATACTATCTATCTGTTGGGAACGGTGGAACGGAAAGGTGGAACGGAAATATCCTAACATCCTCCCCCTTTCCGTGTAACCTGTAGTACCTGTGGTTCAACCCAATTGCAACCTCTGTACGTAAACCTTAAGTTGTTCTCTGTTAACAACTTTAGACAACAGATCAGCAGGAATTTCATTTCCTGGCATGTAGGACACCTGAATCAGTCCTTTCTGAATACACTCTCTTGCACGATGTAGCTTAATCTGCAAGTACTTGGTTCTTTGCTTGCAACTCTCTGAGTTCAGCAAAGCCAAACAGGATCTATTGTCTTGATACACTTGTATAGGACATTTCACAGAAATCCCAATGTCCTTAAACAGTTGCATCAACCATTCACAATCCAAGAGTGAAAATGACAGAGCATTGAGTTCTGCTTCACAGGAACGTAGGCTCACTGTCGTCTGCTTTTTGCATAACCAGTCAAACAGACAGTGGTTGTACATGTAGCATACTCCAGAAGTGCTTGTACCATCCGTGGTGTCACTTCCAAAACTGGCATCTGCAAAGATTTCAAGATCTCCAGTCTTCTGACTGGTGAACCTCAGCCTGTAGTGCATAGTCCCTTTCAAATAGCAGGCTATGCGCTTCAGAGCTTTCCAATCCTGAACAGTAGGATTGTTAGCATGTCTGCTGAGCAGGTTAGTGCTTACAGCAATGTCAGGTCTTGAGCATCTAGCAATGAAATTCAACTTGCCTAGAATGCATCTGTACAGCGTTGTGTCAGAAAACGCTTCAGCAGTACTATCTACCTGGTAACCTGTCACCATCGGTGTGTCTGCTGGGTTTGCATCAACCAAATTCAACCTGGTTAATACATCAGCAATTTTCTGTGTTTGGTGTACCAGAAAATTACCTGCTTGGTCCCTCTCCACCTGCAGAGAAAGATAGTTGGATACCTCACCAAGATCCTTCATGTCAAAGTGCTCCTTCAGCTGAGCTAGGGTGCTTTTGTAAAAAGCCTGATTCTTCCAAAACACCAGAAGATCATCAACAAAACATAAACAATACAGTTTGTTTTACCGGTACCAGTTCCCAAGTTTGATTCCTGTTCAAGGAATCAACTTCAGCCTTCATGGCATTTAGCCAAGGCTCAGCATCTTTAGAGGATAACTCCTGAACCTCTTTGAAGCTTGAAGGTTCCCACACCTTCTCTGAGCTACTAAGAACAGCAGTTGCTGTCTTAGCAAACTCATCAGCAAATCTCTTCGGAGGTCTGTCTTTGGTCGCCCTTTCAGACCTGCGAACCAGACACAAGTCTTCTGGACTCATCTCCTCCCTCTTAGGAGAAAAGTGACCAATGGTGAACAGTGGTTCCTCCAGTTCATTGTCAGACGCATCAGATGGTCTGACTGAGGCCTTTGCGCTCTTGTAGTCTGCTGTGCCATCACTGTCACTGACACCAGCAGCAGCGCCACCAACTGAACTGGAATCCGAACTCTGATCATCATCATCATCATCCTCATCCTCAGCTTTCTCAACATTATCTGGTTTGTGCACATCACCTTCATCCTCCTCTGGGTAACTCTGGAAAATTCCCACATTTTCCCCCCACTTAGGATTGTACTCTTGGTGAACTCTCCTGTGTGGGTGTCTGAGGGCCCTGCTCCTTCCTGCCACTCACCATCTGGCCCGGGGCGGGGCCTGAAGCCCCATAAGGACTGCTGTGCTCTGCTGCCCAGGAGGACTCTCCTGTGTGGGTGTCTGAGGGTCCTGCTCCTTCCTGCCACTCACCATCTGGCCTGGGGCGGGGCCTGAAGCCTCACAGGGACTGCTGCACTCTGCTGCCCAGGAGGACTCTCCTGCGTGGGTGTCTGAGGGCCCTGCTCCTTCCTGCCACTCACCATCTGGCCCGGGGCGGGGCCTGAAGCCTCACAGGGACTGCTGCACTCTGCTGCCCAGGAGGACTCTCCTGTGTGGGTGTCTGAGGGCCCTGCTCCTTCCTGCCACTCACCATCTGGCCCGGGGCGGGGCCTGAAGCCTCACAGGGACTGCTGCACTCTGCTGCCCAGGAGGACTCTCCTGTGTGGGTGTCTGAGGGCCCTGCTCCTTCCTGCCACTCACCATCTGGCCCGGGGCGGGGCCTGAAGCCTCACAGGGACTGCTGCACTCTGCTGCCCAGGAGGACTCTCCTGTGTGGGTGTCTGAGGGCCCTGCTCCTTCCTGCCACTCACCATCTGGCCCGGGGCGGGGCCTGAAGCCTCACAGGGACTGCTGCACTCTGCTGCCCAGGAGGACTCTCCTGTGTGGGTGTCTGAGGGCCCTGCTCCTTCCTGCCACTCACCATCTGGCCCGGGGCGGGGCCTGAAGCCTCACAGGGACTGCTGCACTCTGCTGCCCAGGAGGACTCTCCTGCGTGGGTGTCTGAGGGCCCTGCTCCTTCCTGCCACTCACCATCTGGCCCGGGGCGGGGCCTGAAGCCCCATAAGGACTGCTGTGCTCTGCTGCCCAGGAGGACTCTCCTGCGTGGGTGTCTGAGGGCCCTGCTCCTTCCTGCCACTCACCATCTGGCCCGGGGCGGGGCCTGAAGCCCCATAAGGACTGCTGTGCTCTGCTGCCCAGGAGGACTCTCCTGCGTGGGTGTCTGAGGGCCCTGCTCCTTCCTGCCACTCACCATCTGGCCCGGGGCGGGGCCTGAAGCCCCATAAGGACTGCTGTGCTCTGCTGCCCAGGAGGACTCTCCTGCGTGGGTGTCTGAGGGTCCTGCTCCTTCCTGCCACTCACCATCTGGCCTAGGGCGGGGCCTGACAGGCCTGACAGGGACGATTGCTGTCACTGCTGCTGCGGCCCAGGGGGATCCGGAGGGGTGCAGAGTTCTTTTTAAAATGTTTTAAAATTTTCCTTTTCCTTTTTATTTCTTTATTATTATTATTATTGTCATTATTATTACTGTATATGCAGGGATGGGGTGGGGGTGGGATGGATGTTTAGTTGGGAATTTGTTTTGATTTTGATGGATTTGTAATTTTTGGAGTTTTTTATTTGTATTGTTTTTTGTTTTTTGGGGTTTCTTTTTTGTTTTGTTTTCATTGTTTTAAGGTCTTATTTTGTTCTTAAGGGGAGGGGTCAGGGCTGCCGGGGAGTGGGTCCCAGCCAACAAAATGGCTGCGGCATGTTCCACAGGGGGGGATGCGTTGGGACAACCGATCTCAGTGATCTCGGGTAGGAGGAGGAGTTACGCTAAGACCAGACCATGTCATTACAGAGGAGGCAGGTTTAGTCGTTGTCTGAGGACTATCCCTGCCTCCAGGTCTGGTCCTGACCAGATGGATACTAGAATCAGCAAGGGATACCCACATGACCTGAAGGTGCTGCTGTGCAATGCCAGGTCAATGATTCATAAGACCACTGCCATCCATGACCTGATCATGGATGGGGGATTTCACCTGGCATGTGTAACAGAGACTTGGTTGAATGAAGCGGATGGGCCTGTTCTTGCTGCTGCTTGTCCACCAGGTTTCTCTTACGCACAGCAACCCAGGCCTTGTGGGCGGGGAGGGGGGGTTGCAGTGATTTTTAGGAAGTCATTAGTTTGCACCAGGCGTCCTATTGGGAAGACCCAGTTCTCTGAGTGCATGTTCTGGAAGTTGGGCAATAGGGGCAGTACAGGATTCCTTTTGGTGTACCGACCTCCCCGCTGCACCAAGGATTCCCTGCCCGAGCTGCTTCAGGTCGTGGCGGATGTTCTCCTGGAGACACCTAGTTTGGTTGTCCTAGGGGATTTTAATATTCATGCCGACACGACCTTACAAGGGGCCGCTCGGGACTTCATGGAAAGCATGGCCTCCATGGGGCTGTCCCTGAATAAGTTTGGCCCAACCCATAGCCGCGGACATGCCTTGGACCTGGTGTTTACCTCTACGGATGTTGGTGACCTGACACTAACTAAAAGTGAAACAAAAGAAGTGCCATGGTCAGATCACTTCCTGGTGCAACTGGACTTCTCCGCGACCCTTCCCCTCTGCAGGGAGGTGGGACCGATTCGGATGGTCCGCCCCCGCCACTTAATGGATCCAAATGGTTTCCAGAGAGTGGTAGGGGATGCTTTATCCCATGTTGATGGCCTTTCAGCTGATTCCCTGGTGGCCCGCTGGAATGTGGAGTTAACCAGGGCTATTGACTTTTTGGCTCCGAAGCGCCCTCTCCGATTGCATGGAGCCCGGAGAGCCCCGTGGTTTTCCACGGATCTGAGGGCAATGAAACAATCGTTGAGACGGCTAGAGCGCCGGTGGCGGATAACTCATTCTGAAGCTGACCGGACACAGGTTAGAGCTCAATGTCGAGCCTACCAAGTGGCCTCTATTGCATCTGCAGAAAACAGCAGCAGGAGACTTTTTCAGGTGGTCCGCAATTTAGCGGAACCACCTGCTACATCAGGGCCCAGTACGGGTCACATGATCTCCTGCAATGATTTTGCAAAGTTTTTTGCAGATAAAGTCGCTCAGATTCGGGAAGAGGTAGACGCCACCGTGGGAGCAGGGCCGGGGCGGGAGAGTGCTAGAGTCCTGTCTAGTCAAATTGCATGGGATCAATTCCAATCTGTTACCTCCGAGGATGTGGACAGGCTGCTTGGACGAGTGAAACCAACCACCTGTCTCCTTGATCCTTGCCCATCCTGGCTTATAAAAGCTAGCCGGGAAGGACTGGGCGATGGGCTTCGTGGGGTGGTGAATGCTTCCCTCCGTGAGGGAGCCTTCCCAGACCCGCTGAAAGAGGCGGTTATCAAACCACTTCTTAAAAAACCATCTTTAGATGCGGCCACGATGGCCAGCTATCGCCCAGTCTCAAATCTTCCATTCTTGGGCAAGGTGATTGAGCGAGTGGTTGCTGAACAACTCCAGGCACGCCTGGAAGAAGCGGACCATTTGGATCCCTTCCAGTCGGGATTCAGGCCTCATCATGGGACTGAAACTGCCTTGGTCGCACTGGTTGATGATCTCCGGCGGGCTAGGGAGAAAGGTGAGAGCTGTTTCCTAGTTCTGCTGGATCTCTCAGCGGCGTTTGATACAATCGACCATAACATCCTTCTGGACCGTCTTGAGGGGCTGGGAGCTGGGGGCACTGTCCTACAGTGGTTCCGCTCCTTCCTCCTGGGCCGTGTTCAGAAAGTGGTGGTGGGGGATGAGTGTTCAGACCCCTGGGCTCTCACTTGTGGGGTGCCTCAGGGTTCTGTCCTCTCCCCCATGCTTTTCAACATTTACATGCAGCCGCTGGGGGAGATCATCAGGGGGTTTGGGCTGGGTGTTCATCAGTATGCGGATGATACCCAGCTCTACCTCTCTTTCAAATCAGAACCAGTGAAGGCGGTGAAGGTCCTGTGTGAGTGTCTGGAGGCGGTTGGAGGATGGATGGCGGCTAACAGATTGAGATTGAATCCTGACAAGACAGAAGTACTGTTTCTGGGGGACAGGAGGCGGGCAGGTGTGGAGGACTCCCTGGTCCTGAATGGGGTAACTGTGCCCCTGAAGATAGATAGATAGATAGATAGATAAATTTATTGTCATTGTCCGTATATACACAGTATACACAACAACGAAAATCAAACACCCAAGACCCAAGGACCAGGTGCGCAGCCTGGGAGTCATTTTGGACTCACAGCTGTCCATGGAGGCACAGGTTAAATCCGTGTCCAGGGCAGCTGTGTACCAGCTCCATCTGGTACGCAGGCTGAGACCCTATCTGCCTGTGGACTGCCTCGCCAGAGTGGTGCATGCTCTGGTTATCTCCCGCTTGGATTACTGCAATGCACTCTACGTGGGGCTACCTTTGAAGGTGACCCGGAAACTACAACTAATCCAGAACGCAGCAGCCAGACTGGTGACAGGGAGCGGCCACCGAGACCATATAACACCGGTCTTGAAAGACCTACATTGGCTCCCAGTACGTTTCCGAGCACAATTCAAAGTGTTGGTGCTGACCTTTAAAGCCCTAAACGGCCTCGGTCCAGTATACCTGAAGGAGCGTCTCCATCCCCATCGTTCTACCCGGACTCTGAGGTCCAGCACCAAGGGCCTTCTGGCGGTTCCCTCACTGCGAGAAGCCAAGTTACAGGGAACCAGGCAGAGGGCCTTTTCGGTAGTGGCGCCCTCCTTGTGGAATGCCCTCCCACCAGATGTCAAAGAGAACAACAACTACCAGACTTTTAGAAGACATCTGAAGGCAGCCCTGTTCAGGGATGCTTTTAATGTTTGATGTATCATAGTATTTTAATATTCTTTTGGAAGCCGCCCAGAGTGGCTGGGGAGGCCCAGCCAGATGGGCGGGGTATAAATAATAAATTATTATTATTATTATTATTATTTATGGACTTAAGAGTTAGTCATCCATACCCTGTATGCACCTTTTTCATACCCCATGAACAAACCATGTGCCCCACGCTTCCCAAGCTTGTTGCTTTGTGGGGTGTGTACCCACATGTCAGAACCAAAGATTCTCATGTGCTTGACGTTCGGTTTTTTACCAAACATTTTCTCGTAGGGAGTGCAACCTATAGGTGATGACAGTCTGCGATTTAAGGAATAAGTAAACGTCGACAGAGCTTCCCCCCAAAACTTCTCAGGGAGGTTGGCATCATGCAACAAGGTTTTTAGGCCTTGAAGCAAAGTTTGGTTTGCTCGCTCAGCAAGCCCATTCATCCATGGCGATCTAGGCGTTGACAATTCATGCTGGATTCCCTTCTCAGTCAAGAAAGCTTCAAACTGCTGAGAAGTTTTAAAAACCATATTGTTAGGAAAGCTCTATTTAATGTTTGGACTCGCTATAAAGATTTGTTGGAAAACAAAACCCCAAGGTGGTTGTCGCCAATGGAAGCCAAGGAGGTCAGTATGAACTTCTTCAACAGAATAAAGGCAATCTATATGGAGCAAAAGGCCAAATTGATTATAAACAACGTGGTGTCAGAAGAAATAATGGTAGCGAAGGGTACAAGACAGGGTTGCCCACTCTCCCCTTTGCTATTTATAATAGTACTGGAAGTACTTCTGAACTCAATAAGACAAAATAAGAAAATAAAAGGGATTAGAATTGGTCAAAATGAATATAAAGTTAAGGCGTTCGCAGACGATTTAGTAATAACAACAGAAGACCCACTGAACTCAATAAAAGAGATATTGGAAGAACTGGATCAATTTGGTAAGGTGGCTGGTTTTAAGTTAAACAAAAGAAAGACTAAAATAATGGTGAAGAATTTAGATTCGAAGGCAATCGAGGAATTACAACAACAAACAGAAATAGAAGTGGCCAAAAAGGTAAAATATCTAGGAATATGGATAACCCCGAAAAATATAGACCTATTTAAGAATAACTATGAGCAGGTATGGAAAGAGATAAAAAAGGACTTGGAGAGGTGGGGGAAGCGGAGATTGTCATTCTGGGGTAGGATAGCTTTAATTAAGATGAACGTTCTCCCGAGAATGTTATTTCTGTTCCAGAACTTACCGATAATCAAGGGCACTAAGATATTTAAAGAGTGGCAAAGAGGAATCTCAAAATATGTCTGGCAGGGCAAAAAACCAAGGATTAAGTTTAAATTGTTAACAAAAGCTAAAGAAAGAGGGGGATTCGCTCTGCCAGATTTGAAATTATATTATGAGGCATCGTGCCTTTGCTGGGTGAAAACGTGGATAAAATTGAAAAATAAGGAACTATTAGACCTGGAGGGGTTCGACAATAGAGCAGGATGGCATGCGTACTTATGGCAGGGGAAGAGGAAGCACAAGGGTTTCGCAACGCATATTTTTAAAGGCCCCCTAAGGGAAGTTTGGGAGAGGAATAGATTTTTACTAGAACCTAAAGTACCACACTGGCTATCCCCATTGGAAGTTATGAGCGTGAAAAAAGTAAACATGAGAGCTGATTGGGTAACTTATGAACAAAAGTAGGGGGGACATGGAAACTGAAACCATATGACCAGGTTAAAGAAAAAGTCTATGATTGGTTACACTATTTCCAAATAAATGAAATGTTTAGACAAGACGTTAAAGAGAGAGGATACGCGGATAAAGAATCTAAATTCCAGACTGAAATAATAAACAATGATTACAAAATTCTTTCTAAAACGTATAATATGCTATTAGAGTATAACTTGATAGATGAGGAAGTGAAGTCTGTGATGATTCATTGGGCAAGGGACATCGGCCATAATATATACTATGAAGAATGGGAGAAACTCTGGAAAAAAAATCTTAAATTTACAGCTTGCATAACGTTAAAAGAGAACCTCATGAAGATGTTTTACCGTTGGTATATAACACCTGCAAAATTAGCAAAAATATATAAAACTTGCAATAAATGCTGGAAATGCAGGGAAAAAGAGGGATCCTTCTTCCACATGTGGTGGGACTGCAGAAAGGTCAAAGGCTTTTGGAAAAGTGTATATAATGAAATGAAAAGTATATTAAGATATAACTTTGGGAAAAAGCCGGAGGCTTTTCTGTTAGGCCTAGCAGGAAGTGATATAAAGAACAATGACAGTAAATTCTTTCAATATGCAACAATGGCCGCAAGGGTCCTATTGGCCCAAAATTGGAAACAACAGAACATACCGACGCTTGAGGAATGGAGAGCAAAACTACTAGAATACGCGGAGATGGACAGATTGACGGGGAAAATTAGATATTTAAAAGACCAAAGGTTCATTGAGGACTGGGGGAAATTTGTGGAATATCTGGAAAATATAAGTGAAGGTCAGATAACGCTAGTTGGGTTTAAAAAAGCTCTGTGAAAAGGTTGGAATATTGTCTAAAGAGAAAAAGAAGGAAAGAGAAAATAATGTCAATATAAGCTAGGATTTGTGTGAATTTGTTAAATTAGGGTATGGATGATGTCAGGGGTTCAGGAGCAGAGGCACAGGGAAGAGAGGAGATGGAGAGCGAAGGGGAAGTATCCGAGGGGAGCGTAGGAGAAGAGGACAGTGGACCGAGGGATTCCATGAGCCTCTCCAGCGAATCGGAAGATTCACAGAAGGGGGTGCCAGTGGCCAGGGGTAGGGGGTTCCCAAGGGGAACGTCCCAGGAGCAAGGGGGCAGCAGCGACTCCCAGAGCAGTAGTTGGAAATCAGGACCAGCTTCCCCACCAGAGCAGAGTGGGGGGGAAAGAGTCCCAAGGATCAGGGCCAGTGCATTCCCCACCAGGGAGAGAAGATAAGGCAGGGCTGACCACATCTCCATCGGAGAGTCAGACAACGGAGGGGAGGTCAGATCCGGCCAGTATCCCGGAAGAGGGAAGCAGTGACAGAAGTAGTGTAACGGTCAGGAGGAAGGCCACTGGGTTGGCGTGAGAGGCAAGTTCAAATGTACAGGAGCGCGGGACAGCAGAGAATGAGGATTGGGAACCGGGTCCTAAAGCCCGCCGGAGGCAGGGGGAGGAGCTAAGCGACTCAGCGTCGGAAGAGTCCAGAAAGGGCAATGCCCCAGCGGGCAGGAGGACCCAGAGGAGGAGAGAGCAGTGTAAAAGGTGGAGCAGGGCTAGGATCTTAAACTGGTGTCATAGGGGAGGAGACTCAGACGGTACTTCGCCGGTCTAGGCTTTAAGACGTAGAGCTGCGCGCTGCGGCTTTGAAATGGAAGCTAAACCTCAATAAAGACTTTTGTACATAACGACAGCCTGGCGTTGGTCCTCTGTGAGCTGGGACCTAGAGGCAGCTCTGACAGATGATTTCAGGGGAAGCTGAAGGAAGTCTTATAGAAAGAAATCTGTGATAACAAGGCGTAAACTGTTTTACTTTCTTGTTTGTTATGATTTAAAAAACAATAAAAATTATGCAGGAAAAAAAAAGGAGGTGAAAAAACTCAATATGGAATCCAAATGGCCAAAATACTGTGAAATCTTAGGACAAGAGGGTGAAAAAGTGAAACTACAGTTATGAGAAACTGAAGTTTAAAGTACGAGATTGGCTCCATTATTATCAAATAATGGAGGTATATAAACAAGACAGGAAAATTGGCTTCCAGGTGGAGAGATCAAAACTAGAAACAGAATTGTTAGATTCCAATACTAAGAATTTGTCAAGAATGTATAATTTGTTGCTGAAATGGAATACACAAGAAGAAACAGTAGAATCAGCAATGATTAAGTGGGCACAAGACATTGGTCATATTATGTTTGCTGACTGGGAACAGTTATGGACCACCGGTATAAAGTTTACGGCATGTAATGCCTTAAGAGAGAATATTATGAAAATGATTTACAGGTGGTACATGACCCCAGTCAAGCTTGCTAAAATTTATCTTTTGCCCAATAACAAATGCTGGAAATGTAATGCAACTGAAGGTACTTTCTATCACCTTTGGTGGACATGCCCGAGGATTAAGGCCTTCTGGGAAATGATCTATAATGAAATGAATAAGGTACTTAAATGTACCTTTTATAAGAAACCAGAGGCTTTTCTCCTGGGCATGGTCGGCCAATTGGTGTCAAAGAGAGACAGGACTTTTTTTATGTACGCTACTACAGCAGCAAGGCTACTTATAGCAAAGTATTGGAAGACACAAGAACTACTCACTCTGGAAGAATGGCAGATGAAGGTGATCGACTACATGGGATTGGCCGAGATGACTGGCAGAATCCGTGACCAAGGAAAAGAGACGGTGGAGGAAGATTGGAAGAAATTTAAAGTTTATCCTAAGAATGATTATAAAATTAATGAGTGCTAAAATGTCGAGGTTAGAGAAAAAAAGAGGATTACAGCTGTAAATGATTAGGTAAGAGAGAAGGGGGGAAAAGAGTAATTAGTTAAATTAAGTCAGGATTTGCTGAAAGAAATTTGGAAATAGGGATGCAGAAAGGGGAGGTATGGGGAAGTCGGAGAAGCAATGTTTATGAAAAGAAGGTTTTGAAATTATATTTGTGTGTGTTTATGTGTTTGTTTGTCTCTGTATAGTGCATTGTATTGTGTTTAATATGTGTTGGAAAATTAATAAAAATATAATAATAATAATAAAAAAAAAACTGCTGAGAAGTGAACTCCCCGCCCCGATCAGTAAAGAGACAGCCAATACGTTTACCATGAACATTTTACAACCAAGCACAGAATGCCTTGAACTTAGGGAATGCTTGCGATTTCTGCTCAAGCATAAACACATGAATGTACCTAGAAAAAGAATCAATTAGAACCATGAAGTACCTTGCTCCTCCTAAAGAGGGCGCAAGTGGACCAACCAGGTCTGCGTGCACTAGCTGGTAGGGTTTAGAAGCCTGCCTGCTAGACTCCTTGCCTTTTGGATCAACCTTCACCTTGTTCTCTGCACAAGATACACATTTCATGTGATACTTACAAGGTTTGATGTTCAAACCTTCAACCAACCCAGGCATCTTGGCCAGCGCCTGCCAAGACCTGTGACAAAATCTTCGATGTGCTTCATGAATGCATCCTGCATGAAGAACCTTGTTAGTTTGTGCAACACAAGAATCAACATTAGACACAACAGCATTGTCATCATAAGTTATACAGAATAAACCATCTATAAACTTTGCATGCAAAATGTCCTCTTTGCCTTTCCTGATGACACAGACGTTCCTCTTGAAGGAAATCTCAAAACCACGCCCAGTCAGCTGTGGGACACTGAGCAAATTGTCTGCCACACCTGGAACAAAAAGTACATCTCTGATGGTAGTGTGCAGACTTGCAAGTTTCACAGTCCCTTTTCCTGCAATTTGCAACGTCCTTCCACCAGCCAGGTGGATCTCTCCGTCTTGAGGTTTGAGGGAGATAAACAGGTGCTTATCCTTTGATAAATGGCGGGTAGCGCCAGAGTCCACAATAAACCTGGCTTTAGCCTTTGGAGCAGCTTTTCTGGCAAGCAAAACCTTGTTTCCCACCGGCGTGGGCTTTTGCTGCTTGCCCCCCTGCTCCTGGCCATCAGACTTGCCTTTAGCCTTTGGTGAAGCTGTGCCAGCAAACAAAACCTTGTTTTCCACAGGCGTGGGCTCTTCACCCTCCCTCTGCTTCGGGCCATCTGCAGGCATCTTGCTCTGTTTACCTCTGGCCTTCCGGCCTCTGCAAAGGCGATGACCTTGGTTCCCACGAGAAACAGAGCTCTCAGCTGCCGACTCCTTGGCTCCCCCTGGAGGCTGGAATGCTGCCTGGGATGACATCACAGTCAGCTCCCCCTGCAGCTTGCAACCGGTGCCCTCAGCATCCCTGCATTCATTCGCATTCTGGGAAACAGCCAGGACCTCCGATGCATTCACACTCTGGGCATTCAGACTCTGAGCTGGGATGACTGGCAGATGAGCTTTCTTCAAAGCATTCCACATCTTACGTGCAGTCGTATTTCCAGCTAGCGTTTTTATTTCCTCCAGAGAGACGGACAAGACGATTAGGTCTATGGCCCGTGAATCCTGGGCCCTCCATCTATCAGTCAGAGGAACTGGAGGGGCTTCAGACACAGTATGCCACACTCCATACTGACGCAGCAAACTCTCACGCCATTTTGCCCAGGTCTGATAATTTTTCCCATTTAACTTTGGGCATTCAGCAGCTTCAGAGGCTTGGAAAAACTCCATTTCATTTTTAATTTTTTTTAAGTAATTTTTATTGGGTTTTCACATTTTAAAAACACACACAGATGAAAACAAAAACAAAACATGTATAATTTCATAACCTTACTTTCTTAACCCCACTCCCTGACTTCCCCCCACCCCCCCTTCATACATCCCAAATCCAATAATTAGCTCAGCAGGTTCTTATCTCTCTTCTTTAGCATATTATTGTTATTTTTAAAATTAATTCTTACTACTTGGCCAAATTTTACTTGTCCAATTTTCTTATAAATATTAAGTCCTTTTCTAAGGTCGACCCAAATTCCCTTCCACGAATTTCCCTTCCACGAATTTCCCCCTTTTTGTATGGAGCCGGAGTCTCTTTCTTTACCTCAAAGACTCCTTATCTTGGCAGCTCATTAATCACGAAGCCTCTGGCTCGGCTCCCAGGCCAATTAAGCCCTGCCGGACATCAAAGACTCGGCCCAACAGAAAAGCCTCCTCTTTTGCTTTTCCACATTCCTCAGCAGTCTGTCGCAGTCTTACTCTCCTGTAAGTGCCATGAATCTGGGCCCGAAACCTGTTGTTGGGATACTGCCAGGGAGACATCGACCGTCACTGCCTCCAGCCGGACTCCGGACATCCATCGATCCCCGTAGACGTGCAGTATCAGCAATTAGCGACACGAAGCCTCAGAAATAGATTGCCACATTCTTAGGCTGGTGCACACTCTATTAGCAGAATTCACACAGCAAAAGTTGCACAGCAGGAGAGCATAATTTAGAAAGTTTATTGAACGTTGGTCAGAACAAAGAAAAACATGACCGCCTGCTAGCGCGTTCAGGCACAGAGAGAGAAAACGAAAGCAATAGCAAACATAAACATCCTGTGAACAGGAAATACGCAGACTCTGTGACTCACATAGCCTGCTCCCTTTTAAGGTGGAACAGAAATATCCTAACACTATCTAGAGCAATAGGAGAAACTCTGGTGAGAGGATATACGATTTACTGCCTCATATACAATTAAAGAACATTTTGTAAAGATGTTTTATAGGTGGTACTTAACGCCAGTTAAGCTGGCAAAGATATACAAATTGAAATCCAACCTCTGTTGGAGATGTGGTGGAGAAATAGGAACAACAACACATATGTGGAGGAGGCGTGAGGAAATTAATAAATTTCGGATAGTAGTACACGAAGACCTAAAGAAGATGTTGAAAATATCAATAACAAAGAAACCAGAGACATATCTCCTTGGATTTAGAGTTGGAAGAGATACCACGGGGTGGGGGAAGAATTTTTCTATATGCAAGTACTGTGAGGAGAATCAGAACTTACAGGGTTAAACAGTTCTGTGTGACGTCTCACATTCCGAGGCATGGTTTTGTTCACATATGGGAATCTTTCTTTGTGTGTGAATTACTTTCGTTTTTAGCTGTCAAGCCAAGTAGATGTCCGCTCGATCTCTGAGTTGATTTATGATGTATTTCTGTACAATGATTAAAGACTTCTTAGATGAGCAAGAAGCCTGCATGCAGCCTTGGATTTATCACCCACCCAAGGCACAACCGCTGCTGCGAAACTCGCCTTGGAGCCAGGAAGACAGCTTAAGGCTCACAGTTGGCACGGAGAGTTGGCACAGGAAAGTGTGGCGGACGCCATTACATTCCACAAGTGCAGCTGCTAGAATAGTGATTGCTGCTCGGTGGAAGTCACAAACTATACCTGACGAGAACGTGCTCGCCATCAGTAAATAATCAGTCTCACACAGAGATGGGTTGAAGAATTCTGGTTGCTGCTGCAGCGGCTGCAGCCCACATTTTATTGTGTGAACTCAAAAAGATATAAATACAAGGAAGGCAACTTTTTCTCAGCCAGCAGATAAGAACAACGCCATGCCATCACACCAGGCCACGTAGTTGATCAGGCTATGTTACGTGGGCCAATCATTTGGGACAGCATGAGCTGTCCACGCGTTGATCATGCTCCAAGCGATGCCTCCTGCTATGAAATCACCTTGCAACAATAAGAACTTTGCTCATGCTCTTATGTACAAGCAATCATTTTCCCACATGCCCTCTTTTCTTGTTTATATTATAAGAGGGACCCTTAATCAGAATCATAAATTTCATTGCCCAAACGTTTATATTTTGCTACATAAATTCCTCTCGTCATTCCTGTGGCGGGTCGTGGTTTGTACCACCATGCAGTACATTGGGCAAACAAAGAGGGTAGGCATTGAATGCAGCAGCACAACACAATGAATCCTGTAAGAAGCAAAATTACAATTAGCAAAAGTTTTCTTAACCATGTTCTATTAGGTAGCCAAGACGACAACCATTGCCATGGATCAAAACCTTCGGGTGGGTTCAAAGGATTATGGGCTATCATTTGTTCCATATAATCAATAGTAGCAGAGATATTAGTCAATTGATCAGATATATACATACAACAATGAGAATGAATCAAGGCACAAACTCCACCTTTGGAAGCAAGGATTACATCTAAAACATAAAAAAATTTAAGCGCTACATCTCTTATTTCTGACATTTCTTTGTTGATTATTTTTTCTCAGCAGCTAAAAGGCACTAGCCAAGCATATTCCGCTTGCTGTAACTAAAAAGATTGCAACAAGGTAGAGAACAGAGCCCATTGTCTTCTCAGGCCCTGCTAAAGAACCACATTGCAACTTGCTTTCTGTCCGGGAACCATGCCAAAGCACAAGAATGAAACAACTGGAACACACTGAAACCCCCTCACCCCCTTTCCTGCCAAGAGTCCACAATAGTTCCAAGACAGCTTTCTGTACATGCTCAGGGGAACACACCATGGGGCAGGACTCCTGAGGGAGGAGAAAAGAAGAAGAGATCTGGGGGGTAAAACCCAAGCAATGCCAGTATAGCGAGGGCATCCTTCAAAGCCAGGCTCACTTCCCAAACAAGAGGCAGCAAAACTGTAATGATATTTGGTGATTGAAGTGGCTTCCCAGGGAAAAGGGGGGCCAATGCGGTAGGGACGAAGATGGCCTTTCAACGTGCCAGGAAACACTGGAACAGCTGTGGAAGGTGACTCCATCCAGGGCATGCCAATGGGGCGATGTCTCCAGCTGCAGTGCGGGTTGAGATTAGGTGGGAGGTCATCACTGGCATTCGAAGGTCTTGGAGAAGACGGTATCTCCCAGATGCCTTTTTTCTGATGACAAAGATGGGTGTATTCCACGGGCTGGTGGAAGGTTCAATGTGCCCCAGTTCGAGTTGTTCTGCAATTAACTGGGCTGCCACTGCAAGCTTTCCTTTAGGCAAGGGCCATTGATGTACCCACACGGGGGTGTCTGTGGTCCAGCAGAGAGAAAGCACAGTCTGGGGCATGGCAGGGGCAGCCCTTAGCATAAATTTGTAGAAATGGTGGTATCTCGCCCCCAAAGGGAGACAGGAATGTCCAGAACTAATGGTAAAATGGTCATTTCGAAGCCATGGGAGCCTTGGATCAAAATGGGATGTCTGCTGCGGCGGGCTGAGGCAACTCCTCCAACGCCGACAACAGTGGTAGCTGGTTCGGTGGGCCAGGCGGGGGGCCAATCCTTGACGGCAATCACGGAACAGTCCGCCCCCGTGTCCAAGACCCCTTCAATCGTGCGGCCCCCAAGGGTCATCTGGATCTTTGGGCGTTCTTCCATGACTGAGAAGGTAGCAGCCACAAGAGGGTCATGGTTTTGGGCTGACCCTGGGATGCATATGATTTTTGCTATAGGAGAGCCAGATTGCAAATGCGCCGGGCGATCAGAGAAGACAGTCACATAGGGGTCATTTTGTTGTAACCCGTGTAAAATATCTGGAACAAGGTGGATCCCTTGCTGTAAAACCTCTGACAATGGAAAAACAAGGCACTGTGCTGAAGAAGAAAAGCCAGCCCCCACTGACACCCGAACTTGATGTGGCACCACGGGGACTGGCAAGCGTAGGTCCTGAGTCAAAAAGAGGCGAGGTCAAGCCAGAGGTGGGGTTACAGGAGAGAGCGCTGGGTCCCCTATTGTTGAACCTGGGCCTGGGGTGGGCCCGACTGCCGGTTTCCCGTCAGCTGGTTTTGCTGGTTTTGCTGGTTCTGCTGACCCTGCTGAGGCGTGGCGGAGCGGCACTGGTTGGCCCAGTGGAAACCCTTCTTGCAAATGGGGCACTTTGTGCTGGGGCGACGTTGCAGTGTGGTAGATCTGCACTGTGCACGAAAATGGCCCACTTCGCCACATCCAAAACAGGTTTTATCCTTTGCAGGATTTTGGGATACGGTGGAGGACAAAGCTGTGGCTAAAAGGCGAGCTTTATGCGTCTCAGTCCCCACCGATTGGCAGGCTTTAAGCATATTTGCAATGGCTATATTGGGAGTTGTCATCAAAGGGCATAGCGCTTGCTTACAGTCCTCATTCGCATTATCAAACGCAAGCTGGCGTACAATCACTACTTGGGCTGCCACGTCTTGAACTTGTCGCTTAAGGGTGTTATACAAGCGATCGACAAATTGTCCATAAGGCTCTGTGGGGCCCTGGCGAACGCTTCCCCAACGGCCATCTCGCTCATTTTTATCATCAGGCACAGAGGCCAAGGCCTCCTGGGCGGCGGCGGTAGTGGCTTCCCAATACATGGGATCAAGAGCCATCTGCTGGGCGATGTTAAAAAAATTACCTTCGCCAATTAAGCCATTAAGAACATCTGTATGAGTTAACATTATTGGAGCTGGGGGTGCAGGGCCAGCAGCGGCAGCAGCTATCGCGGCTTGGTGGGCAGCCTGCGCAGCGTTGTTGAGATTATTGCGAATTCCATCAACTCGGCGTTGACAAGCCCAGTGCCAGGCTTGAATAAACAAAATCATTTGATGGGGTTGCATAACAGTACGGGCCAGCAATTTAATATCTTCTGGTACCAGATTCTGTTGAAAAAGAGTGCCAAAGAGTCCCAGCGTATAGGGTGACTGCAAGCCATTGTCCCTGACAGAGGAATACAGTTCCTTTATGAATCTCAAATCAAACTGCTCATGCCGGGCTGGGCCTCCCCCCGGGGCGGGAGGAACAATTACAGGAAAGAGATTTGGAGTGCCAGAATCAAAAGCCAGCAACAGAGCGGCAGCACGGAGAGATTTTTGAAGAGGAGTAGTAACGGGAGGCGCAGAAAGCGAAGAATGCGGAGAATGCGGGGGAGGGACAAGAGGAGCCGAAGGAGAAATGTCCGGCGGTTTAGGAGGTAGATAAAACGGTGGTTCCGAAGAAGGCAATGTGGGAGTCGGGAGGGTAGGTAAAGTAGCCGACGCAGCAGCCAAAAGAATATTCGCAGGAGTTAAGCTGAAAATAGCTTTGTAGACTTTACACCAGGCATGCAAAACTTTGACATCAATTTGAGGATGGTTGTGGAAAAAATGTCCTATTTTTTCCCAGTCTTTTAAATCCCAAGTGCCATTCTGAGGAAACCAGGGGCAGTGGGTGTCCAAAGCTTGAATAAGCGCATTGAGGTCGGCATCAAGTACAACAAGGTTGTTACTGGCAAGAAGGAACTTAAGTTCATCAAAAAATTTCTTTTGTGGCGCCGAAAGAGACTGCCCCATAACAGCAAAAGGAGCGGGAGCACTCACCGGGGATCCGAAGTGGATGAAAGACGCGTCTGGAACCCTTGCCGGACAAGGTGAGCGCTGGACGATGCAAAACAACGTGGAGTCCGAAGTCAGTCACACGGGGCACCAAATGACGAGAACCTGCTCGCCATCAGTAAATAATCAGTCTCACACAGAGATGGGTTGAAGAATTCTGGTTGCTGCTGCAGCGGCTGCAGCCCACATTTTATTGTGTGAACTCAAAAAGATACAAATACAAGGAAGGCAACCTTTTCTCAGCCAGCAGATAAGAACAACGCCATGCCATCACACCAGGCCACGTAGTTGATCAAGCTATGTTACGTGGGCCAAACATTTGGGACAGCATGAGCTGTCCACGCGTTGATCATGCTCCAAGCGATGCCTCCTGCTATGAAATCACCTTGCAACAATAAGAACTTTGCTCATGCTCTTATGTACAAGCAATCATTTTCCCACATATACCCACAAAGGAGGAATGGATTTGTAAACTAAATGAATATTTAATTTGGGCAAAATTAACTGCTATAAGAAGAAATGGATCCAAACCACAAGAAAGAAGATTCCACCTAAACATTAGGAAGAACTTCCTGACAGTAAGAGCTGTTCGACAGTGGAATTTGCTGCCAAGGAGTGTGGTGGAGTCTCCTTCTTTGGAGGTCTTTAAGGAGAGGCTTGACAACCAAGTGGAAATGTTTTGATGAATATATGGCAAAATATTGCTCAAGGAAAGATATGCTAATATGCCTAGGTTAAAATGTGAAGTACTGGATGGAAGAAAAATTAGTAAGGAAAGATAATAAGAATATGAAGATGATTTGAGAAGGTTGTAGAATGCAAAGATTATTGTAAATTGTATAATGTGGAGGAAATCGAGTGGGGGCGGAGGGAAGTGGGAGGAGGGAGAAAAGGATAATATGATGGATTGAGGAAATAGAAATGCAAATGTATGGGGGGATGGGGAGGAAAAGGTGTTGGCTTTGGTACATCTGTATTGTAAAGTAATATGTGAAAACCAATAAAAATAATAATAATTAAAAAAAATTAAAACAGGAAAATATTTAAATTTATATGTAAATCTCTTTCTTCACTTTGAACCCCCCCTCCCATTTTCATGATGAGACCAACTCTGTATTGTTTCATTGGTAACAGAAGAGGTAAAATGACTATTACTCACTTAATCTAAGCACAACGGCCACAAGAGCTTCAGTCTAGGCATTTGGCTCTGCGATGTTGAATGTTCTCTGTGCTCTCCTGTTTCCCCTTTTTTTGTTTCAGTTGAAAGCAATTCATGCACCCAGAACTCATACACTGACCACTAATGATGAACTATATGTTATAGATACTCCTGCAAATTTATTCTGCTATGTTTGAGATATACAGGCTCAGCCTACATATTTGTAACATCTATTATTCCTATCTTCCTTGTTTTATAAAGCTAATAAAAGTTAAACAAAAAGAAGAGAAAAAGGCAACACACGGAGACCCCATCTGAGTTCACACTGCACAGCAGGATCAGGTTCCTTTAAGGAGTCCAGTGCTGCGCGATGGATCAGTGAGTTGTCAGACATTGGCAGGGCATCCAGATCACAGAACTGGTTTTAGACATTTTGAACTGCCAACACATCGCGGTGGCCGGGGAGCTGTGACCTATTCCTAGCTCAAATTGCCTGCAGATGACAAAGGAGCAGGCAGGCAGGCAGGTGGGGGAGCCCGAAAAGGTGCTCCCCTTCTCCATCTCCATTCACCTGCCTCCCCCCCACCCCCTAGCTGAGGAAGCCCCAATTCCTCTCTGGCTCCATCCATCCAGGTCCCCATCTCCCCTCCCCTGGGACTCACCAGATCTCTCAGAGGCCCCTGGGAGAGAACGCTCAGAGGTTGTGGGGAGGGATGCAGGAGACAGCCGGACCAGGTCAACCGTCCATCTTCCCCCTTCCATCCTCACTAGCTTTGCAGGATCCGTCTCTTTCATCCTTCCTGAGGAGTCAAGGAGCCAAAAGAAGCTGGAGGGTCCTGGGAGAGAGGAAGAAGCAAAGGGAGCCTCAGAGGCCCTGCAGGGATTCTCCTGTGCTAGATATTCTCCTGCCCCTGGAGAAGCCCAAATGGGGCAGCCCCTTCCCAACAGAAGCCCCATTTGTAAGCCTCTCCTGTGGTTTCAATTTCCCCTGTTTGCTAATCACCCCACTTCGTAAGGATGGCAGGGTCTGTCCAGTAGTGACCTGAGAGTTGATCCCATTGAACTCATTGGGGCTTATGAACAGAACTTGGTGCCAAAACCAGTCACCACCCTGTCCCCAAGCCTGAAAACTGCAACCCCAGAGCATGGGCAGAAAATAGCAGAGTAGCTATTACAGTGGTACCTCAGGTTAAGTACTGAATTCGTTCCAGAGGTCCATACTTAACCTGAAACTGTTCTTAACCTGAAGCACCACTTTAGCTAATGGGGCCTCCTGCTGCCACTGTGCCGCTGGAGCACAATTTCTGTTCTCACCCTGAAGCAAAGTTCTTAACCTGAAGCACTATTTCTGGGTTCACGGAGTCTGTAACCTGAAGCATATGGGACCCGAGGTACCACTGTACATGTACTGTAGGTGACTGCATGCTGGGTTCTTTGTATGCAGAGCCCAGTTCACAATCTTTGAGCTGTCTCATCGCAAGCCAGGCAGGTGTTGTGGCCATATTTGCCTCTTGCATGGGGACCAAATCTTTGGGGAAGCTCTTCATCTCCAATTGGTAGGAAAGAGGGTTCATTGACCTGCTGGTGGGAGGAGGTGGCTTTTCAGCCCATAAATTCAACTCACGGTGGAATATCTGGTGGGCTGGATCTGGAGCACAAAGGGTCAAGTTCTACTTGCATGAGCCCTTGTGTTCCTTCTTCAAACTCATTAGGCAGGAACGTCAGAGGTCAAATCTGGAGAATATTTCATTCTGGGCTACTTATGGCAGAGCACACAAGACATGCAATCAATTCTTTTCAGTTATGTCAAGTAGGTCCTTCCCTAGATTTCTCAAGTGCAAGGACCCAGGGCTGTCTGAGTTAGGGGGTTCCTTGGGGTCCAGGTCAGCTGGCTAGTCAGGATTGTCACCTCCAAAGTATATGTCAACTAAAGGATAATAGTCTGCCTTGGATTGAGGACTTTTTGGAGGTGTTGCTGAATGTGGAAGCAGAGGAGCTGGTGATGCCACACTTTGGAATAATCTTGACACTGATACACCACTCCTTAGATATTCTCTGTGCTTATACACGATATTCACAAACTTTATGCTCCTCTTGTGACAAGATTCCCAAAGGCTTAGGGTAGCTTGAGGGAAGTAGCTTATTTTGAGACAGCGCCCATTTCCAATTCTTGTTTATCAAAACCCTCCCCCTAGTTGGTTTGGTTTTGGCTTCTGACTGGACAGCGGAGCATTTGATAACCTTGCATATCGTTTCATATTGATATAAGGATCTGGTGTGCAGATTCCAGTAGAGTACAAACTTCTAAAGTCTTTTGTCTGGAGCAAGAGTTACACTCAAGCAGGTTAAAAAGTTTTTTAAAGTCAACTTTTTTATGTTGCACTATTTTGTAATTTTTAACATTAGTTCCTCTACCTGTTTAGCCTGAATTTGGCCTTGAGTCGTTTGAGCTCCTGGTCTCAGTGCCAGAGATGACTTAGCAGTTGAGCTGCCTGGGCCCCAAACCTCTTTCTGCTCATCCTTAGAGCTGCTGAGAGATCCTATAAGGTCAGTAATAGGATCTGGCTCCTGCTGTTTCTTAGCCACCTCCTCATTTTCCTTATTCACGTAAAATGGAGTAATTTTTGCTTGGGCTTTCTTAGAGAAGCTCTCTTTGGAGGAGGGTCTGTGGCACTTGGGGAGAGAACATTAATTTTGTAACTACTCCGGGTCAACATTGTTTTTCCCCTTAATTCCTCATCAAGTTTCCTGATATCTTTAATAATAATAATAATAATAATAATAATAATCCTAGCCTGAGGAAGAAATTGAGGCTGAAATGATTGAACAATGCAAATGACTGCTTGTGAAAGAGGAAGAAGGGAGGGGAGTTACTGCCTTTTTTGGCTGGTATTAGCTAACGTATTTATGGGACCCGGAGATTCAAAAAGCCTGGCTCGTTCCAGGGATGGATTTAATTTGGCTCAGTCGTGGAATCCGTTCCATCTCCAAGCTCAGTCATTTCTTTGCTCAACCAAAAACAGACAGAAACAGAAAGGAAAACAGAAAATTTGAGAGGATGTGCTGCTCTGGTTCGGCAGAAGCGGCTCAGTCATGCTGGCCACATGACCCGGAAGCTGTACGCCGGCTCCCTCGGCCAGTAAAGCGAGATGAGCACCGCAACCACAGAGTCCGCCACAACTGGACCTAACGGTCCGGGGTCCCTTTACCTTTACCTTACCTCCATGGCCCTAAGATCTCTGAAGCCTACACTGAAGAAAGTCTGGGCAGCTCAGACCAGCCTCCTCATGGTTTGAAGACTGGTGGAAGCATATTCCCAGACAGAACAGGAGATACCGTATTTTTTGCTCTATAGGACGCACCTTTTCCCTCCTAAAAAGCAAGGGAAAATGTGTTTGCGTCTTATGGAGCAAATGCAGGGGGGAGGCAGGCAGGAAAAGCCCCCAAGAGCCGCACACAAGCTCCGAGGAGGGAGAAGGGACTGACTGGCCGCATCAGTCCCTTCTCCAACCTCGTAGAAAAGCCCACAGGTTCCACGCACCCTTTAAAGAGCATGCAGCTCTTGGGGGCTTTTCCCAGAGGAGGGACAAGGGACTGACTGGAATTCCCCCACCTCCCGCAAAAGCAGGGAGAAGCGCACAGGCTGTGCGCAGAGCTGGGGGGGGGTTATATTTCCCCCCTTGATTTCCCCCTCTGAAAACTAGGTGTGCCCTATGGTCAGGTGCACCCTATGGAGCGAAAAATACGGTACGTCTCCTATTGAAAGTTTTCCATTCCAGGAGAGTTGTGGGTGGGTTAACATCTCAGATGCTGCAGGTGGCGCTATGGGGCTCCCTCAAAATAGAGGAGGTTTGTCCTTCAGAGATCTGTATGGAATTTCAAAACTGATCTCATGATCCAGCAGGGAGCCTTACCAGAGAGGCCACGATCCCAGGATTCTCCTCCTTGACTTCCTTCTGCAGAGCTCTCTGGTCAGGATCCAGCAAAGCCCACTCCTCCTCTGTGAAAGGAACAGCTACGTCTTCAAAGCACACTGGATCCTACGAGAAAAAGGGAGCATAAAGATGATATTTTTTTCTACACATTGCTCTGTTCTTTTCTGTAACAATTTTCTTGTGTATTTGAGTTATGGGAATTAATCTTTGTGTAAGTGGGGCAATTCCATAAAACAATAATTTTATTATCAATGCAGCACTCATCTTCAAGTAAATCTTTGCTAGCATTCCCATTTTCCAGATGGAAGGACCTCCTCTCTCTTCATCTGGTGGGGTGGCCTCTCCCCCTGCCCTCAAGCCAACTTCAAGGGGCACCAGGAGGGGGAGGGGAGGGAATGTTGGTTGGTTGGCATCCATCTGTCTTGGGAGACCATGGAAGAGTGTGTCTTTGGGAGTGAGATCTGGGGGAGAGACATGTGTTGTTGCATCTGGGACACAGGAAGTGGTCCAGTTGTGTTGCTGCAGATGCAGGCGGGCTTTTCTTCTCCCTGTGCTCCCCCCACGTGGGAATGTTCCCCTCTGGCTGCAGCCTCTGCTCACAAATGTGACTTTTCCCTCCCTCTGAAGGGGGTTTATTTCCTTGACCCAAATCCCCCTCCCCAAAATGAAGGCAGCATCTGGACCCCAAGGAAGAGCAGAGATGCATATTTCCTGCAAACTCGCCCCCTCCCTGGCTTGGCAGAGAGGACAAAGGAGGACCCTCTGCTCCCCGACTTGGGGGTCTCCCCCCCCCAGGCATGATCTGAGCAGGGACCCCCACGCCCCCTCCCTGCCCCCCTGGGACCCCCTTCTCCCCATGGCACCCTCAGGGGGCAGAGAGAGGAGACTCACCCGAGTCCAGGAGGGGCTTTTGCAAAGGAGAGAGGAGAAGAAGGCAGGGAGGGGGAGGGAGGGGGAATTTACCCATGGAGGACCTTGCCCCTCCCCCTTCACTCCCCGTCCTCTCTAGGACTCCAGCTCTGCTCCTCTTAACCCTTGCCGAGCCCAGCCCTCCCTCTCCCCTCTGCCCCCCTCTGCCCCCCTGGGAGCCCGACTCGGCGCCAGGGAGACGGGGCTTCCCCAGGAGTCTCCTCGAGAGCAGGCGCCAGGGAGGAAGAGGAGTCCCCGATCCCCCCAAGGGAGACCCTTCCAAGTCTTCCCTCCAGCTCCCCATCTTCCCTGGGGCAGCCCCACTGAATCGGGGAGACGCCTCCTTCCCTTGGACTTGGGGGCTGGCAGGCCCAGCTGGGCTTCTTCCAGGCTCTGGCGGAGTCAGACTTGGGGGGCCCTTTCCCCCCTCTCAGTCCGCCCCCCACACCCAGGGGGTCCCCTCAGCCCTCCTTCTTGGGGGTCTCCCTTCCTTCCCCCCTCCCAGTCCGCCCCCCACACCCAGGGGGCCCCCTCAGCCCTCCTTCTTGGGGGTCTCCCTCCCCTCCCCCCAGCTTCTCCCCTTCAACTCCCGCCTGACTCCTCTTCCTCTCCCCCCTCAGACCATCCCTCAGAAAAGGCGCCTTGCATTTTCCCGCCAAAAGGGCTGGCTCCGCCCCCCGCTGGCTTGGCAGCCAATCAGAGCGAGGCTCCCGCCCCCTGGGTGAATTTCTGAGGGACTAAGTCCGCTGACTGGCCTGGCTCTGCTGTCCATCACAGGCCCAACCAAGGGGGGCATCTCTAGAGATCATCTCCGTCTGTCAGTTACCTGTCAATCCATTTTCAACTCTTTGGGTTTGAGATCATTTTGCCGGAGCCCTGAGGGGCCCAAGTTTCATAAACAGTGTTAAGAAGTGGTTGGGTCAACTCCCTGCAGGAGTTTCTTGTTGTACATTGTTTTAATGGTTTGTATTTCTTCTGTGACTGCAACCCAAAGTGTGTTTTATAAGCTGGTCTCCGGCTGTAAGAGATTATCTTATTTTATCTTATCTTAATAAATGGATGGCGGAAAAGTCTGGGAAGGGGCGAGAGGCCCCTCCCTGGTCCCCTCAAGGCTCCTCTCAGGTTCCTCCAGGGTCCGAAGCCGCCTCCTCCATTTTTGGGGGGCCAGGAAGGGAGTGGTCCCTGCAGCTTGGCCTGCTGGAAAGGGGGCGACATGCAAGAGGCCAGCCTGGCAGGGTTGTTGTGGAAGGAGGAGCTCCTGGGAGGAAAGGAGGGGCCAGGGAAATGCCATTCTGCCAGTAAGGTGCCTCCCTCTCTCACTCCTCCTCCAAAGGAGAGCCAGGGGTGTGTGTGTGTGTGTGTGTGTGTGTGTATATGTAGGTAGGTAGGTGATAGATAGATATGTATGGGTGTATAACAGACAGACACAAAACTGCCCTCATTCAAGATGGCCGCCGGCCCTTCCTCCCGCTCCAAACATAGAAGGACCGGTTGCCCTGACCCAGCATGGCCTCTGCTCTTTCTGGCCTCCTGGGCAGCGTCAACTCCGGGACGGCCCTCCTCGCGCGGTGAATGGAGGGGAGAAGTCAATTTACACTTGGACGTGGAGGCTGTCAGGGCCTGAAGCGCAGCAGGACAGGCCCAGCTTTTCTTCAGCTCCGCTTGCCAAAAGCAGCTGCTCCCCTTCAGGCCGATGTTCCCCTTTCTAGAAATGGGGGCCTAATGCTTCCCTCGCTCTCTGCTCCCTTCCCTGAGTACTTGCACCATTCAGTGCTTTGGACGCAGCCCCGCTTCCCTGGCGGAACAGCAGGATTAAGGGCACCAGGAATATCTACCCTTTACGAACTCCGGAGGGGAGCTTCTCGCTCCTCTTGTGACAAGATCCCAAAGGCTGAGGGTAGCATGAGAGAACTAGTCTCTTTTGAGACAGCACCAATTTCCATTTCTTCTTGATCAAAACCCACAAACGCTCTGCTAGGATTTTTCCAGAAGGTTTTACAAGTATCTATCAGGATGGTAAGAATTTTACTAGTGAGCCAGAAAGGATTTTATGTGTTCCATGTCCTCTGCTAGTAGTAGTACAAGGCGCCCAATGACTGATAATCCCTCCTCATTTGTCTGAAAAGGTTGGGAGAAGGAGTCTTCTATCCTTGCTTTAGCATTTCCTGAGGATACACCTGAAATTTGCTTTCACATTAGTTCGTCTGCTTGTTTAGCCTGAATAGGGGAGAGACATGTGTTGTTGCATCTGGGACACAGGAAGTGGTCCGGCTATGCAGATGCAGACGGGCTTTTCTTCTCCCTGCCCCCCCCCCCATGTGGGAATGTTCTCGTCTGTCTACATCCTCTGTTCACAAAGGTGACTTTTCCCTCAATTTGAAGGGGGTTTATTTTATTGACCCAAATCCCCCTCCCCCAAAAGGAAGGCAGCATCTGGATCCCAAGGAAGTCTGGCTGCAGCCTCTGCTCACAAAAGTGACTTATCTCCAAACCTGAAGGGGGTTTCTTTGCCTCTCCACTTTTCCTTGACCCAAAGCCCCCTCCCCCCCAAAAGGAAGCAGCGCCTGGATCCCAAAGGCTGCAGATCTCCTGCGAACTGGCCCCCTCCCTGGCTTGGCAGAGAGGACAAGGGAGGACCCTCTGCTCCCTGACTTGGGGGTCTGCCCTGTGGCCGGAGACCCCCCCAAAAAATGTATAATGCACAAGAACCACACTCACACGCACACACCTCCCCTCCCCGACCCTGGAAATGCCCCTTTAGAGGGCCATTTCCTAAAAGCCTTCCGTAAATAAGGAAGCGCGCTAGTTTTGACAGCTCTACTGGAACCCTTTTCGCCTATCTTTATCATGGGTAGACCGGGCGCCCAAACTCTGGGTCAGCCGGCTGCCGTTTCAACCAATCAGCGTTACCAAACAGCGCCTCTAGCGGCGGCTGCGCAGGTACTGCAGCCGGCTTCTGCTTCTTCTCCACTTTGACAGCTTGCTAATACAATGTTTCCGAATTCAATTGACCGTGACTGATTTAATCAAGATGTTGCAACATTGTTTCCAGAACTTGGGAGTATTTTGAACTTCAGGGTCCCTTTAAATATTCACCACAAATCAGCCGTACATCGGATTTTCATCGGACCACTTTTATTCTACTCCAAATTACATGGATTACCAAAGGGGGGTGGCCTGCCACCGGCCAGCCATAATCCCCCAACCGAGCAAGCACGTACTCAGCGCCTCCTCCCAGCTGACCTGCCTACCCTGATACCCGGCTTGATGGGCTCAGACAGAAAACCGCCAAGGACACAAAGGACTGCATATGATAGTGTATTCTGCTTCTGCAAAAACAAAAGGGACTGTGACCGGATTCCCCCAGGGGGCAGGAAAGGACTCACAGGATGGGGGGAGAGGGACACTGACCAGGTGTTGAGATACTCGGGTTACCTGCCCGATCCCTCCCCTGACTCCTCCTGTTTTTAATATAATCATGATGTAAATATGATGTAATTCTGAGGGTGTAGCTAAGGGGATTAGTAACTAATAAAAGTCAGGGTCTCCCTTTGTTCGGGGCTTCCATCTTGCATCACTTCGTGGGCGGTGGGAGTCCTGTCGCGACAGTCTTTTCTTTAATAAAGACCGAGCCTACTGGCTGCTGTTTTGCTCTGAATTGCTCTGGTTGGTGTCTTTGTTTTGTCCAAGGGAGCCCTCGGATTTCCATTAACAGTTCCCATCAGGAATGATCTGAACAGGGGCGCCCATGCCCCCTCCCTGCACCCCGTGTAATTGCATAACAAGGTCACCTCCTGTCACCTCCCCAATAATACCTTTTTTGCTTTTGCCTGCAAAAATGTTTTGACTTTATTTCATATTTTCTTACAAAGGAATGTGGATTCTGGGCCTCTGATAACAAGTAGGCCACTGTGGAGAGATGCTTAAATCTACAGGATGCATTGTGTTTTGGCTTGTGTTGTTTTATTTACATTTATTATTTATTTAATAAAATTTATTTTAAAAAACCTGTAAAGTTGTTTACCAGTACAAAAAACAAAGAAACAACAACACCACAGCAGTAAAATCAAAATTAACAAGCCTTCTTTAAAACGAAGAAAAGCTAAAATATTAAAAGAGATTAAAATTACTTCAGCGTGCTGAGCATCTGGCTATGCTTGCCTAAACAATAATGCTTTTAGCAGGTGCCTGAAAAGAGTCTAGCAGAGGCACTCGCTTTATTGCAAGTGGCGGGGAGTTCCAAAGGGCAGGTGCTGCCACACTAAACCACGCAGTGCTGGAAAGGGGGTGAAAGGCAAGCGGCCAGCCTGGCAGGGTTGTGGAAGGAGGAGCTCCTGGGAGGAAAGGAGGTGCCATGGAAACGCCATTCTAGAAGTAAAGAGCCTCCGTCTCTCACTCCTCCTCCAAACGAGAGCCAGGGGTGTGTGTGTAAATATATACTGTAAATAGATCATAGATAGATGTATATATGTTTGTATATATAACAGACAGGCACAGAATTGCCCTCATTCAAGATGGCCGCGGGCCCTTCCTCCCGCTCCAAACATGGGAGGACCGGCTGCCCTGACCCAACATGGCCTCTGCCCTTTCTCCGCAGCGGCTTCCCCTTGCGAGGCGATTGGGCGAGGGGGAGAGAGCACCCGGAAGTGGGTGGGTTGAGCTGGCTGCCTGGTTACCCACGTGGGTTTGGGAGAGAGCAGTAGCCATGGAGGGAGGGAGGGGAGCCGGACAGGGGGCGCGGGAGGAGGCGGGAGACCCTTGCAAGGGGTGGGCCTGGATGGTCTTTGGGAACATATAGGATTCATTTGCAATGTTGTAGGGTCCATCAGGGCAGCTCTGGGGTTTCCATAACTTGCTGGCTTGGCGTTTTGCAAGTTTCCTTGATTGTCTGACCCCACACATACAGACCTCCCTCTTTCTCTCCCCCCACCCAAAAAATAAGTCCTCCAGAGATACTGGGAGGGCAAAGCCCCCCAAGCTGAAACAGAAGAGAGTGGTGCTTGGGATCCCAAGAAGCCACTGCAGAATGAGCCCCCCCCCCAATGGGTCCTGGCAGGAAGAAGTGGAGATCAGGGTTATGAAGGGAGGTGGGGGGGGGAGTAGGTCTGCATTGCAAGGGGGACTAGATGTCCCTTGGGGGCCCATTCCAATTCAGCCATTCTGAAGTCTGGGAAAGGGGCTGAATCTTTGGGGGGTGGAGATACAACTTGCCCCCAATCTCCCCAACTCCACGTCCGCCTGGTTCGCTCTTGGGCGTTTGCTGCAATCCCTGCCTTGCAGGGGTTGGACTAGATGGCCCCTGGGGGCCCTTCTGACCCTGTGATTCTGTGATTTCTTCCGGAAAGTGGACCCGTTTCCTGGCCCAGCCTCCATCCATTGTTCTCTGCTAATTTGACCTCCACCCCTATTATTCTGCCTTCCCCATCCCTGAATATTTGTTTGAAATCTAATTTGGGGTTAATATACAAAACCACTTCCCTTTTCTTGGCTATTTCTGTGTTTTCTGCAAATATATAATGTCCAATTTTTGTTTTAGTAAGATTTATGTTATTTGGTATCTTTTGGTTTTATTCTTAAGTCCATTTATGTTCCACAAGAGCACTTTCAGATCCACTCCAATGTCCTCTTTTTTAGTCCCTTTACTCCTCCTCCTCTCCCTCCTCCTTCTGCTTGTCATGTTTCCTCTAATTCTCCAAAGTTTTTTATTATTATTAACTTTTCATTAATACTTCTCCAATTGATACAATACCAAATCTTGTCACATTATAATTCAAAAAATAAAACCATGTTCTGGCTGGCCAGGAGAATTTTTTGTTTGTTTCTTCTTCCTACTTTTCTCTCTATTTCCAATATCATACCAATTTTAATGCTTCATTTTATCTTGACAGCCACTGGTATGCAACTTTCATCATATTTAACAGATCTATATGTAAATTTACATGCAAGATGAACATTTTGCTCTTCTTGTTGTCCATCAATTTTTTTCGGTGCAGTCCCTCCTCAGAAGGCCCTATTTCATTCCACTATCTTACCTTCCAGGACTCTGGGCTGTCTTCCAGCTTTCCTTTGTTTAGTTAAAATTAAGACACATGTAATGTATTTTAATGAACTGATATTTTCCCAAACCGAAGAATCTTCTGTAAGAGATCACACCGTGGGATATATTTCACAGTTAATAATTGTTCGGTTCCTCTACAATCCAAGCTTGCTCCCCCTGGGCCCTAAGATCAAAGATTCATCTTCACTTTTTAAATCCACATACGACAAAAGTCCATGCAAGCAGATGTGGTTTCCTGTGTGAAATATTCCCCAGTTGTAATCTGTCGGTTGTCTTCAGCCCCCTTTGAGAGGGACCCCTTTTTTTCTAATGTGCCTTCCTTTGCGCCGTTTTAGCATCCCCAGCCAAAAACATATCTTCAAACAAGCTGATACCTTGCCAATAATAATTAGAGCCCTCCACAAAGGACTGCGCCATTAAACATCAAATTCTCTAGTTTTTTATAAAGTTTCACTTGCATTCCATTTCATTAATTGACTCTTTCTCCATGAGGCTTGCCAAATCATGAAGTAGCTGTCAGTACTGCAGTGTTTCATTCTTTCATTGCACAGTGTGACATTGTGCCTTTAATTGCCTAATTACCTAATGTATTGTTGTGTGAGAACGGGAGCTATTTCTATATCTCCTCCTCCTCCCCTCTGGTGCTTGCATCTGGCTTTGCTGAAGGATACGGCTGCGTGAGTCAGCTCCACGCTCTGTTGACTTATTATTTTCTTGATGCTGCATTCCAACCAGAGTCTGCTTCTGCTGTACTCTGCTACTACGGGCGAAGTTCCTCACCATTCGGACAAGTGAGGGAGGGCGTTGGCCCAACAGTAGCAAGTATAAGCAAAGATGAGACGCTCACCTCACATCTTCTGTAGCAGAGCGACAAAAGTCCTTTCAAAGTCCGAATTCAAATCTTTGTTGAAAAACAGGAATGCTCCCGCTCATGGCGTTGGCATCGGAGAGTGTCCAATTTGTGCAATGCTAAACACCCAGCGCCCCTGCCTCCACTGTAGTGAGCGGCAGATATCGGACGACGTGCGGGTGAAGGCACATCCGCCCCATCCCTGCGGGGTTCAACAGGGATAATTACCCCCAGATTCACCTTGTTTAATTGCACGACTGGGGTCCGGTGTCCTGGGAAAGCAGCCAAACGCCATAGGCCATCACACCGGAAGTCTTCTCCAAAGTCTTTTTTATATTTTCTCTCTGATAGTAAGAGCTGACAGTGAAAAGGAACTCTCTCAGAAGGGGGTGGACCTTCATTGGGGGGTTTTAAGCAGAAGTTGGATGGTCATGGGTGCTTGAAATGAGATTTCTGGAGGGGGTTGGACTAGATTCTGAATCTATAATTCTATTCTTCACCCTGGTGTGAGATCTTAAATTGACTTTTGAACAAGTGAAATTTTATACACATTCCGTGTGCTGATATGCTTTCAACCCTGTATGAATTATTTGGTGGGCCATGAATGAATCTTTTCCCACATTCCAAACACTTTCTCTCTTGTATGGATTCTTTGATGGGAAGTGAGATGGGTCCTTTGACTGAAGCTCTTTCCACATTCCAAGCACTGATAGGGTTTCTCCCCTGTATGAATTCTTTGATGAGAAGTGAGATTCCCCTCGTGACTGAAGCGCTTCCCACATTCTGAGCACTGATAGGGTTTCTCCCCTGTATGAATTCTGTGATGGGAAGAGAGTGCGCCACTTTGACTGAAGCTCTTTCCGCATTCCAAGCACTGATAGGGTTTCTCACCTGTATGAATTCTTTGATGGGAAGTGAGGTGGTAGCCCTCCCGGAAGCTTTTCCCACAATCGAAGCACATGTAGGGTTTCTCCCCTGTATGAATTCTTTGATGGGAACTGAGATCACAACTCAGACGAAAGCTCTTTCCACATTCCAAGCAGTGATACGGTTTCTCTCCTGTATGAATTCTTTGATGGGAAGTGAGACTATCCTTCCGACTGAAGCCCTTTCCACATTCAAAGCACTGATAGGGTTTCTCCCCTGTATGAATTCTTTGATGATAAGTGAGATTCCCCTCATGACGGAAGCGCTTCCCACATTCTGAGCACTGATAGGGTTTCTCCCCTGTATGAATTCTGTAATGGGAAGAGAGTGTGGCACTTTGACTGAAGCTCTTTCCGCATTCCAAGCACTGATAGGGTTTCTCACCTGTATGAATTCTTTGATGGGAAGTGAGCTTGTGGCCGTCCCGGAAGCTTTTTCCACAATCGAAGCACATATAGGGTTTCTCCCCTGTATGAATTCTTTGATGGGAAGTCAGATCCCCACTCCGACGAAAGCTCTTTCCACATTCCAAGCACTGATAGGGTTTTTCCCCTGTGTGAACTCTTTGATGGGAAGTCAGATCACCACTCAGACGAAATCTCTTTCCACATTCAAAGCACTGATAGGGTTTCTCTCCTGTATGAATTCTTTGATGGGAAGCCAGATGACCACTCAGACGAAAACTCTTTCCACATTCGAAGCACTTATAGGGTTTCTCCCCTGTATGAACTCTTTGATGCAAAGTGAGATGTACACTTTGACTAAAGCTCTTTCCACATTCGAAGCACTGATAAGGTTTCTCCCCAGTATGAACTCTTTGATGCAAAGTGAGATTACCCTTCTGATTGAAGCTCTTTCCACATTCTCTGCACTGATACAATTTCTCCCTACTCTGTGTTATTTCGTGTGAAGTGAGGCTATTCCTTTGAACAAAGCTCTTTCTTTGATGGGAGGTGAACTGGGAGCTCTGACGGATGTTCTCTCCACACTCTGAATATTTATATGACTTCTCCGCTATGTGGATTCTTTTGTGGTCTCCCTTGTTCTTCCCTTCTGATTCATCACCATCTGCAATGAAGAGAGATCCTAATTAGAGTCTCAGGAGGAAATGGGAGCTCCAGATTATTGAACAATGTTAATGAATGCTTGTGACAGAGGAAGAACTGAAGAGAATGAGATGTGAGGCCGTCCAATAGTTTTCACTGTTTTTGTTTCCTGGTATTAACTGAGATATTGCTAGGCTTTTATCTGGGATGGATATTTTTGTGGCTCAATCATGGAATCCACTCCATCTCCAATCACAACATGTTATGATCCAACAGGGATCCTTACTGAGAGAGTCCATGATCCCATGATTCTCCTCCTTGACTTCTCCTTGACCTCCCCTGGGTGAGTGCCTGAGGGCCCTGCTCTTGCCACTTACCACCTGGCCCAAGACGGGGCCTCAAGCCTCAAAAGGACTTCTCTGCTGCCCAGGAGGACTCCCCTGGGTGAGTGCCTGAGGGCCCTGCTCTTGCCACTAACCACCTGGCCCGGGGCGGGGCCTGAAGCCTCAAAAGGACTGCTCTGCTGCCCAGGAGGACTCCCCTGGGTGAGTGCCTGAGGGCCCTGCTCTTGCCACTCACCATCTGGCCCGGGGCGGGGCCTGAAGCCTCAAAAGGACTCCTCTGCTGCCCAGGAGGACTCCCCTGGGTGAGTGCCTGAGGGCCCTGCTCTTGCCACTCACCACCTGGCCCGGGGCGGGGCCTCAAGCCTCAAAAGGACTGCTCTGCTGCCCAGGAGGACTCCCCTGGGTGAGTGCCTGAGGGCCCTGCTCTTGCCACTCACCATCTGGCCCGGGGCGGGGCCTGAAGCCTCAAAAGGACTGCTCTGCTGCCCAGGAGGACTCCCCTGGGTGAGTGCCTGAGGGCCCTGCTCTTGCCACTCACCATCTGGCCCGGGGCGGGGCCTGAAGCCTCAAAAGGACTGCTCTGCTGCCCAGGAGGACTCCCCTGGGTGAGTGCCTGAGGGCCCTGCTCTTGCCACTCACCATCTGGCCCGGGGCGGGGCCTGAAGCCTCAAAAGGACTGCTCTGCTGCCCAGGAGGACTCCCCTGGGTGAGTGCCTGAGGGCCCTGCTCTTGCCACTCACCATCTGGCCCAAGGCGGAGCCTGACAGGCCTCACAACTATGGTTGCTGTTACTGCTGCTGCTGTCCAGGAGGACTCAGGGGGAGTTCTTTTTAAAATGTTTTAAAATTTTTCTTTTGAATTTTTTTATGTGGGGGTGGGGTGGGGTGGATGTTTGGTTGGGCCTGGGAATTTGTTTGATTTAGGTGTTTTTGTAATTTTTACAGGTTTTTTTTATTGTTTTATTTTTTTAAAGGTTTTTTTTTGTTCTTAAGGGGAGGGGTCAGGGCTGCCGGGGAGTGGGTCCCAGCCCACAAAATGGCTGGGGCATGTTCCACAGGAGGGGATGCACTGGGACAACCGATCTCAGTGATCACGGGTAGGAGGAGGAGTTACGCTAAGACCAGACCATGTCATTACCGAGGAGGCAGGTTTAGTCATTGTTTGAAGACTATCCCTGCCTCCGGGTCTGGTCCTGACCGGATGGATACTAGAATCAGCAAGGGATACCCACATGACCTGAAGGTGCTGCTGTGCAATGCCAGGTCAATGATTCATAAGACCACTGCCATCCATGACCTGATCATGGATGGAGGATTTGACCTGGCATGTGTAACAGAGACTTGGTTGGATGAAGCAGATGGGCCAGTCCTTGCCGCTGCTTGTCCACCAGGTTTCTCTTACACACAGCAACCCAGGTCATGAGGGCCGGGAGGGGGGGTTGCAGTGATTTTTAGGAAGTCATTAGTTTGCACCAGGCGTCCTATTGGGAAGACCCAGTTTTCTGAGTTCATGTTTTGGAAGTTGGGCAATAGGGGCAGTTCAGGATTCCTTTTGGTGTACCGACCTCCCCGCTGCACCAAGGATTCCCTGCCCGAGCTGCTTCAGGTCATGGCGGATGTTCTCCTGGAGACACCTAGCTTGGTTGTCCTAGGGGATTTTAATATCCATGCCGACACAACCTTACAACGGGCCGCTCGGGACTTCGTGCAAAGCATGGCCTCCATGGGGCTGTTCCTGAATAAGTCTGGCCCAACCCATAGCCGCAGACATGCCTTGGACCAGGTGTTCACCTCTAGTGACGTGGGTGATCTGACACTAAGTAAAAGCGAAACGAAAGAAGTGCCATGGTCAGATCACTTCCTGGTGCAACTGGACTTCTCCGCGACCCATCCCCTCTGCAGGGAGGTGGGACGAATTCGGATGGTCCGCCCTGCCACTTAATGGATCCAAATGGTTTCTAGAGAATGGTAGGGGATGTTTTATTCCATGTTGATGGCCTTTCAGCTGATTCCCTGGTGGCCCGCTGAAATGTGGAGTTAACCAGGGCTATTGACTGGCTCCGAAGCGCCCTCTCCGGGAGCCTGGACAGCCCCGTGGTTTTCCACGGATCTGAGGGCAATGAAACAATCATTGAGACGGCTAGAGCGCCGGTGGCAGATAACTCATTCTGAAGCTGACAGGACACGGGTTAGAGCTCAATGTCGAGCCTACCAAGTGGTGGTAGCGACAGCGAAGGAGTCTTTCTTCACCGCCTCTATTGCATCTGCAGAAAACAGCAGCAGGAGACTTTTTCAGGTGGTTCGCAATTTAGCGGAACCACCTGTTACATCGGGGCCCAGCAAGGGCCACATGATCTCCTGCAATGATTTTGCAAAGTTTTTTGCAGATAAAGTCACTCAGATTCGGGAAGAGGTAGACACCACCATGGGAGCAGAGCCGGAGCGGGAGAGTGCTAGAGTCCTGTCTAGTCAAATTGTGTGGGATCAGTTCCAATCTGTTACCTCCGAGGATGTGGACAGGCTGCTTGGACGAGTGAAACCAACCACCTGTCTCCTGGATCCTTGCCCATCCTGGCTTATAAAAGCTAGCTGGGAAGGGCTGGGCGATGGGCTTCGTGGGGTGGTGAATGCTTCCCTCTGTGAGGGAGCCTTCCCAGACCCGCTGAAAGAGGCGGTTATTAAACCGCTTCTTAAAAAACCATCTTTAGATGCGGCCACAATGGCCAACTATCGCCCAGTCTCAAATCTTCCATTCTTGGGCAAGGTGATTGAGCGAGTGGTTGCTGAACAACTCCAGGCACGCCTGGAAGAAGCGGACAATTTGGATCCTTTCCAGTCGGGATTCAGGCCTCATCATGGGACTGAAACTGCCTTGGTCGCACTGGTTGATGATCTCCGGCGGGCTTGGGACAAAGGTGAGAGCTGCTTCCTAGTTCTGCTGGATCTCTCAGCGGCATTTGATACCATCAACCATAACCTCTCTTTTAAATCAGTGAATCACCAGTGAAGGTGGTGAAGGTCCTGTGTGAGTGTCTGGAGGCAGTTGGAGGATGGATGGCGGCTAACATATTGAGATTGAACCCTGACAAGACAGAAGTACTGTTTTGGGGGGACAGGAGGCCGGCAGGTGTGGAGGATTCCCTGGTCCTGAATGGGGTAACTTTGCCCCTGAATGACCAGGTGCGCAGCCTGGGAGTCATTTTGGACTCACAGCTGTCCATGGAGGCACAGGTCAAATCTGTGTCCAGGGCAGCTGTCTACCAGCTCCATCTGGTACGCAGGATGAGACGCTCCCTGCCCGCGGACTGTCTCGCCAGAGTGGTGCATGCTCTGGTTATCTCCCGCTTGGACTACTGCAATGCACTCTACGTGGGGCTACCTTTGAAGGTGACTCAGAAACTACAACTAATCCAGAATGCGGCAGCTAGACTGGTGACTGACAGCGGCTGCCGAGACCATATAACACCGGTCTTGAAAGACCTCCATTGGCTCCCAGTACATTTCCGAGCACAATTCAAAGTGTTGGTGCTGACCTTGAAAGCCCTAAACGGCCTCAGTCCGGTATATCTGAAGGAGTGTCTCCACCCCCATCGTTCTACCCGGACACTGAGGTCCAGCACCGAGGGCCTTCTGGTGGTTCCCCCACTGCGAGAAACCAAGTTACAGAGAACCAGGCAGAGGGCCTTCTCGGTAGTGGCGCCCTCCCTGTGGAATGCCCTCCCACCAGATGTAAAAGAGGACAACAACTACCAGACTTTTAGAAGACATCGGAAGGCGGCCCTGTTTAGGGAGGCTTTTAATGTTTGATGTAGTACAGTATTTTAACAAACAGCAACATCTTTACCTGAACACCCCCCATCAGAAGTTATCTCAATCTGGTTGGTCTAAATTTAAATTTATACGTAAATCTCTTTCTTCACTTTGAACCCCCTCCCTCCCATTTTCATGATGAAACCAACTCTGTATTGTTTCTTTGGTAACAGAAGAGGTAAAATGACTATTACTCACTTAATCTAAGCACAACGGCCACAAGAGCTTCAGTCTAGGCATTTGGCTCTGCGATGTTGAATGTTCTCTGTGCTCTCCTGTTTCCCCTTTTTTTGTTTCAGTTGAAAGCAATTCATGAACCCAGAACTCATACACTGACCACTAATGATGAACTATATGTTATAGATATTCCGGCAAATTTATTCTGCTATTTTACATAGAAATGACATGAGAAGACTTGGTCTAGATGTTTTATTATTCCTATGTTCCTTGTTTATAAAAGCAAATAAAAAGTTATTCCAAAAAAGAAAAGAAAAGAAAAATACATGGAGGCCTCATCTGCATTCAATCTGCAAAGCAGGATCAGGTTCCTTTCAAGACTCGTGGCTTCTAGTGCTGCGCGATGGGGCGGAGGGAAGTTTGAGGATGGAGAAAAGAATAATATGATGGATTGAGGAAATAGAAATGTAAATGTATGGGGGGATGGGGAGGAAATGGTGTTGGCTTTGGTACATTTGTATTGTAATACAATATGTGAAAACCAATTTTTAAAAAAAGAGCCGTGGGTTCTAGTGCTGCGCGACGGATCAGTGTTGGACATTGGTAAGGCATTCAGATCACAGAACTGATTTTAGACCTTTTGAGCTGCCAACACATCACGGTGACTGGGGAGCTGTGATCTATTCCTAGCTCAAATTGCCTGCAGATGACAAAGGAGCAGGCAGGCAGGCAGGCAGGCAGGTGGGGGAGCCCGAAAAGGTGCTCCCCTTCTCCATCTCCATCCGCCTGCCTGCCTCCCCCCACCCCCTAGCTGAGGAAGCCCCAATACCTCTCTGGCTCCATCCCTCCACGTCCCCATCTCCCCTCCCCTGGGACTCACCAGATCTCTCGGAGGTCCCTGGGAGGGAGCGCTCAGAGGTTGAGAGGAGGGATGCGGGAGACAGCCGGACCAGGTCATGCGTCCATCTTCCCTCTTCCATCTCCTCTAGCTTGACAGGATCCGTCTCACTCATCCTTCCTGAAGAGTCAAGGAGCCAAAAGAAGCTGCAGGGTCCTGGGAGAGAGGAAGAAGCAAAGGGAGCCTCAGAGGCCCTGCAGGGATTCTCCTGCCCTAGATATTCTCCTGCCCCTGGAGAAGCCCAAATGGGGCAGCCCCTTCCCAACAGAAGCCCCATTTCTAAACATCTCCAGTGCTTGCAGTTTCCCCTGTTTGCTCCTCACCCCACTTCGTAAGGCTGACATTGAATTCAATGGTGCTTATGGACAGAACTTGGTGCCAAAACCAGTCACCATCCTGTCCCCAAGCCTTGGCCAATCATCAAAACTAAACTCCATTTCCTTCCATAGCAATACAGTGAAAGTTTGAGGCTTAATCCATTTCAATTTTATCACATAGTTCGCTTTTCTGTTGTAATCCATAAATATAATCCCATTCTCTTTTATCTCCTCTTGCTTTTTATCAGTTTGTTAGCATTCGAGGTGTGTGTGTTGCCGAATCATTTATGTTACAAGCATAATATATATATATAAAGAAAGAGTAAAGGCTCCCCCCTCCCCAACAACATACATTTTTCATCAACGGAAGTCTTCTTTCCAGTTGAAATTGTTTCGGCTTTGTATCTGTCTAAATTTAGCGGTTTATTATCTTGTTCCATCTGTACCAGCAGGCACCTTTAATTGAGGACAATTACCCACAAATCATCTGTTTATTCTTTGCTAACGATCTCTGCTATCGTGGGAGCGGCATCCATTAAGGCAGACCGGAACCAGAGGCCTCAAAAGCCCCATTTCTAAGCAATTCCAGTGATTCCAATTTCAGCTCTTTGCTCCTCACCCCACTTTGTAAGGCTGGCATGGTCTGTACAGTAGTGACCTGAGAGTAGATCCCATTGTACTCAGTGAGGCTTATGGACACAACTTGGTGCCAAAACCAGTCACCATCCTGTCCCCAAGCCTGAAAACTGCAACCCCAGAGCATGGGCAGAAAACAGACGAGTAGCTAATACATGTAAGTGGCCCCATGCTTGGTGCTTTCTACGGAGAGTCCTCTTGACGCTCTTTGAGCTCTCTCATCGCAAGCCAGGCAGATGTTTTGGCAATATTTGCCTCTTGCATGGGGACCAAATCTTCGGGGAAAGAGGGTTCGTTCTGGTGGGCTGGATCTGGAGCACAAAGGGTCACGTTTTGCTTGCATGAGCCCTTGTGTTCCTTCTTCAAACTTATTAGGTAGGAACGTCAGAGGTCCAATCTGGAGAATATTTCATTCTGGGCTACTTATGGCAGAGCACAGAAGACATGCAATCCATTCTTTTCAGTTCTGTCAAGTAGGTCCTTCCCTAGATTTCTCAAGTGCAAGGACCCAGGGCTGTCTGAGTTAGGGGGTTCCTTGGGGTCCAGGTCAGCTGGCTAGTCAGGATTGTCACCTGCAGAGTATATGTCAACTAAAGGACAATAGTCTGCCTTGAATTGAGGACTTTTTGGAGGTGTTGCTGAATGTGGAAGCAGAGGAGCTTGCGATGCCACATTTTGGAATAATCTTGAGACTGATACACCACTCCTCCATAGATATTCTCTGCGCTTATACACTATATTCACAAACTTTACGCTCCTCTTGTGAGAAGATACCTAAAGGCTTAGGGTAGCTTGAGGGAAGTAGCTTATTTTGAGACAGAACCCATTTCCAATTCTTGTTTATCAAAACCCTCTCCCTAGTTGGTTTGGTTTTGGCTTCTGACAGGACAGCAGAGCATTTGATAACCTTGCATATCGTTTCATACTGATATAAGGATCTGGTGTGCAGATTCCAGTACAGTGGTACCTCGGGTTACATACGCTTCAGGTTATATACGTTTCAGTTTACAGACTCCGCTAACCTAGAAATAGTACCTCGGGTTAAGAACTTTGCTTCAGGATGAGAACAGAAATCATGCTCCGGCGTCGCGGCAGCAGCAGGAGGCCTCATTAGCTAAAGTGGTGCTTCAGGTTAAGAACAGTGTCAGGTTAAGAACGGACATCTGGAACGAATTAAGTACTTAACCCAAGGTACCACTGTACAGTACATGCTTCTTAAGTGTTCTGTCTGGACCCAGAGCATGAGCTACTCTTAAGTAAGTTAAAAGCTATTTTTAAGTCAACTTTTTAATATTGCACTATTTTAATTTTTTAAAACATTTTTGCTCTTCTTTGTACTTATTGACCTCCTTTTGCCATGTGGACGAATTAAACCTCCCTTATTGATCTATTTTTAATGGTAGGGAAAGAGATATTGTTGTATTATCCGGTTCCACACTCTCTGCCAGACTTTATTCCAGAAGGTTTTACAAGTACCTATCAGGATGGTAGGAATTTTATTACAGTGAGCCAAAAAGGATTTTATGCATTCTATGTCCCTCGTTAGTAGTCCCTCGTCACCCAATGACAGATAATTCCTCATTTGCACCAGAGGCTTGGGAGAAGGAGTCTTTTAGCCTTGTATTAGCATTTCCTGAGGATAGTTCCGAATTTTGCTTTCAGATTAGTTCCTCTACTTGTTTAGCCTGAATTTGGCCTTGAGTCGCTTGAGCTCCTGGTCTCAGTGCCAGAGATGACTTAGCAGTTGAGCTGGCTGGGCCCAAAACCTCTTTCTGCTCATCCTTAGAGCTGCTGAGAGATCCTATAAGGTCAGTAATGGGATCTGGCTCCTGCTGTTTCTTAGCCACCTCCTCATTTTCCTTCTTCACGTAAAATTGAGTAATTTTTGCTTGTGCTTTCTTCAGAGAAGCTCTCTTTGGAGGAGGGTCTGTGGCACCCGGGGAGAGAACATAAATTTTGTAACTACTCTGGGTCAACACTGTTTTCCCCCTTAATTCCTTATCAAGTTTCCTTATACCAGTTATACCATATGCCTTATACCATTTTCTGAAATTCTGTGATTATCCTTGCTGTGATTTATTTAATGGAAACTGATTTTTTTCCAAACACTCCCCTGTATGAAGTATCTCATGGGAATAGTGGGTGGAGCTGCAATTGAAGCTTTCCCCACATTTCAAGCACTAATTTCTTCCCCCGTTAGTTCTTTCATGTGAAGTGAGGCTCTCCTTCTGAACGAAGAGCTTTCCTTGATGGGAAGTGGACTGGGAGCTCCGACTAAAGTTCTCTCCACACTCTGAATATTTATATGGTTTCTCCATTGTGTGGATTCTCTTGGTTGTCTCCCTTCTTCTTCCTCTCCAATTCACCACCTACAATCTGCTGTTATATGGCAGTATTATTATTATTATTATTATTATTATTATTATTATTATTATGCTTAGGCTGAGGAAGAAATTTAGCCTGAAATGATTGAACAATGCAAATGACTGCTTGTGAAAGAGGAAGAAGGGAAATGAATTACTGCCTTTTCTGAGAAAAACTTTTAAGAAAATTTGACAGGATGTACCTCCACGTCCCTGAGATCGCTGAGATCTCTACATGGAAGAAGGCCTGGGCAGCTGAGACCAGCCTCATCCTGGTTTGAAAAGGCAGGACTGGTGGAAGAATATTCCCAGACAGAACAGGAGATGCATCTCCTATGGAGAGTTGTGGGTGTGTTAACAACTCAGAAGCTGCAGGTGGCGCTATTGGGCTCCCTCAAAATAGAGGAGGTTTGTCCTTCAGAGATCTGTATGGAATTTCAAAACTGATCTCATGATCCAGCAGGCACCCTTACCAGAGAGGCCACGATCCCAGGATTCTCCTCCTTGACTTCCTTCTGCAGAGCTCTCTGCTCAGGATCCAGCAAAGCCCACTCCTCCTCTGTGAAAGGAACAGCTACGTCTTCAAAGCACACTGGACCCTAAGAGAAAAAGGGAGAAGAAAGATGATATTTTTCTACACATTGCTCTGTTCTTTTCTGCCTCTTAATAGCTGCATTGTTTTAATACTATTCTTTTCTTGCATGCTTATTTCAGTATCTTAATGGAGGTTTTATGTACTGAGTTGAATAGGATCCAAACTGCAGCAGTCTGATTGGTCCTAGAACAATAGGATTCAGAATGCAGCAGTCTGATTGGTCCTAGAACAATGCAGCAGTGATTGGTTGGCAGGAACCACCCAATCATGCTCCAGATATAAGTGAATCCACAACCTGATTGGCTTACAGTAGAATTCCAGAATTAGCCAATCATGTGCAGCCCATTGTGTAAATAATGTATATAAAGCAGATACTTTGAGGGGATTTTCATTCATTCCTCCTCACCACTATGAGCTGAATAAAAAGCATGAAATCACTTTGCGACTCTGAGTATATTTCACTGGCGACGAGGGTGGGATCCCGCTGAGCTGACTGCCACACACAGCACCGCCACCTCCCGCACCGCTGCCTCACACCGTGTATCCAGGCTTCAGCTCTGGGACACAAGGAACTCAGAATGGCAACTGACAGCAGCTTCTCGCCATTCAACCCAGCATCTGGAGACTGGGAAGAGGGAAAAATGTCTACTAGGAGGGCCTCAGGTGGACTTTCTGGGATTTATGGTGGACGCAGAAGGGGTCCACCTGACTGGGGACAAGGTACGGGCCATTTGTGATGCCCCAGCGCCCAAGAGCAAGACTGAACTTCCGGCCTTCTTGGGACTATTGCACTTTTACCATTCCTTCCTTCCCCACAAGGCGGTGGTAGTGGAGCCCCTACACAGACTCCTGGACAAGCGGGCCCCTTGGGTGTGGGGCCAGCGCCAGGAGGCTGCATTCCAGGCAGTCAAGGACTTTCTTGTCTCAAACTCGGTCTTGGCACACTTCAACGAGAGGCTGCCAGTGGTGCTAGCATGCGACGCCTCACCCTATGGCATTGGCGCTGTCCTGGGACACCAACTCCCAGATGGAAGAGAGGTACCGGTAGCATACTTTTCCCAGACACTCAACGAAACCGAGTGGAACTACTCGCAAATAGATGAGGAGGGGCTGGCAATCATGAAGGGAGTAAAAAAAATCCATGATTTCTTGTATGGGCAGCCCTTCACTGTGGTGACTGACCACAAGCCGTTGCTTGGCTTGTTTGCCCCTGAAAAGCAGACCCCCCAAGTGCTGTCTCCTCGCGTCCTCAGGTGGTCAATTTTCCTTGCCAGCTACCAGTATGCACTGATTCACCGTCCGGGGAAGGCGATGGGCCATGCGGACGCCCTCAGCAGGCTACCACTACCGGAAACAGGCCCCGACCCAGCACCTGCACAAGAGGTTATGAGCCTGGAGCTGCTTCCCGACCGCCCCATTCAGGCACAAGAAGTTGCACACCATTCCAAGAAAGATAGGGTCATCTCCCGGGTCCTGGACTGGGTGTGGAGGGGATGGCCCAGCAGCAGCCCTGGGCCAGAATTCGCCGGCTACACAACCCACAAACATGAACTGTCAGGCCCACAAGGGGTGCCTGTTAGGCAACTGTTGTGTATTTTAATGATGGGTCTTAATCCTTGTATAAATGTGGCCAGCATGACTAAGGCACTTCTGGCCAACCAGAGCAGCACACGGAAACGCCATTTACCTTCCCACCGGAGTGGTACGAATTTATCTACTTGCACTTTGACGCGCTTTTGAACTGCTAGGTGGGCAGGAGCTGGAACCGAGCAGTCGGGGGATTCAAACCACCGACCTTCTGATCGGCAAGTCCTAGGCTCTGTGGTTTAACCCACAGCGCCACCCGCGTCCCATTCCACATCATAAAGGTAAAGGTAAAGGTACCCCTGCCCGTACGGGCCAGTCTTGACAGACTCTAGGGTTGTGTGCCCATCTCACTTAAGAGGCCGGGGGCAAGCGCTGTCCGGAGACACTTCCGGGTCACGTGGCCAGCGTGATGAAGCTGCATCTGGCAAGCCAGTGCAGCACACGGAAACGCCGTTTACCTTCCCGCCAGTAAGCGGTCCCTATTTATCTACTTGCACCCGGGGGTGCTTTCGAACTGCTAGGTTGGCAGGCGCTGGGACCGAGCAGCGGGAGCGCACCCCGCCGCGGGGATTCGAACCGCCGACCATTCACTCAGCAAGCCCTAGGCACTGAGGCTTTTACCCACAGCGCCACCCGTGTCCCATTCCACATCATCATAATCCCTAAATCTGGAGGGGGTTTCTTTACCTGCCCACTTTTCCTTGACCCCAAGCCCCCTCCCCAAAATGAAGGCAGCATCTGGATCCAAAGGAAGAACAGAGCTTCAGACCTCCTGCGATCTCCTCAAGCCCCCTCCCTGGCTTGACAGAGAGGACAAGGGAGGACCCTCTGCTCCCTGACTTGGGGGTCTGCCCCCACTCTGTATGATCTGAGCAGGGACCCCCATGCCCCCTCCCTGCCCCCCTGGGACCCCCTTCTCCCCATTGCACCCTCAGAGGGAGGAAATAGGGGACTCACCGGATTCCAGGAGGGGCTTTTGCAAAGGAGAAAGAAGAAAGCAGGAAGGGATGGGGGGGGGGAGGGAATTGAGCGATGGAGGACCTTCACTCCCTTCACTTCCCATCCTCTCTAGGAATCCAGCTCTGCTCCTCTTAACCCTTGCAAAGCCTGCCCTTCCCTCTGCCTGCAGGCAGATCTGCTGCTGCGCTTAGAGCCTGCCCTCCCCGCCCCCATTGGCCCCAAGGAGCCCAGATCTAGGTCTTAGCAAGTGCCTTGGGCAGCTGAATGCCTAGATCCCAAACCCCTGCGGATGTTGGGAGGACCCTGCTCTGCTCTTGCTTTCCATTTGGGACGTGGCAAACATTGATCCAGGGAAGAGTTCAATCTGGACCATCCTGGGCATTTATTTGTTCATTTCAGAGATCCTGGGATTATGGGCTCTATTTTGCTGTCACCATCTGCAGCGATCCTGGAGCCCAAGAAAGCAAAATCTCTCACTGCCTCCATTTCTTCCCCTTCTATTTGCCAGGAGGTGATGGGCCCAGTGGCCATGATCTTCGTTTTTTTGATGTTGAGCTTCAGACCATATTTTGCGCTCTCCTGTCACCCTCATTAAAATGTTCTTTAATTCCTCCTCACTTTCTGCCATCAAGGTTGTGATATCTGAGGTTGTTGATATTTCTTCTGGCAATCCTAATTCCGGCTTGAGATTCATCCAGCCCAGCCTTTCGCATGATGAATTCTGCATATAAGTTAAATAAGCAGGGAGACAATATGCAGCCTTGCCGTACCCCTTTCCCAATTTTGAACCAATCAGTTGTTCCATATCCAGTTGTAACTGTAGCTTCTTGTCCCACATAGAGATTTCTCAGTAGACAGATGAGGTGATCAGGCACTCCCATTTCCCAACCCCCTTACCGTTATTGAACGGCATCCCGGTTATATGTATTCCCCTTTTCCCAAAAGTTGCTCCAAGAAGTTTTCCTCAGTGTTTGACCCACGCTGAGCCTGGAGTGTCCTAGGGAACCTTCTGCCACTGGAGAGTCAGGCTCAGGTGCCTTCTCCTGGCAGTTCATTCAGAAGAACCCCTGAAGCTGAGACTCTTTTTGGGACAAGGGGAATACATATAACTGGGATGCCATTAAATAATGGTAAGGGTGTTGGAGGGAAGGGTCTCCAGCCAGCCTGCCCCTTATTTTGAATTGGGGGGGGGATGAGGGGCTAAGAAAAGCCCTCCCTGAAAACCAAGCGGGGGGGGGGGGAATGTGAGCAGGTGGAGGTGCTGATTTCTTCGTATTTGAGAGTTGCTGCTTCTCAAAATGGTGCTTTTAAAGTGGGGAGGGGGTTGGAGGTGGTGTTGAGCTTGACTTGCCCCTGTTTGGGACCCAGCAGGAAAGGAGGGCGTTTCTTATTCCAGAAAGAAGTCTGACAGAGCTGACTCCGGACTCCAGTTCAAAGGAAGAGGGACACCTGCCATCCTTTCTGTGTTTCCTGCCAGAAAACCAGTTTCTACTGGGTTCCCAGAACTATCTGACCCCATTTCCCACACCAGAGCAGGGCTGGACCAATCAGAAGCCTCTGCATTGGACAGCTGGCCAATCCGCTTTCAGATTCCCCTGGGTCTCGTCCTTCGCCCGGTTTCCTGAGGGAGTTTTCCCCCTGAGTTTCCCTCTTGGCTGCTCCCCCTCCCAGCTTCTCCTTCAATTCTCCTTCCTTCTCTTCCTGTTTCTCTCCCCCCTCATTATTTGGGGGCAGCTGTATTTCCCCCCCCCCCACGGCCAGGCAGGCCCAGGAGGAGTGCATGGACGCGGCGGGGCCAAGAGATGGCATTTCCCGCCCTTTTCTGAAAAAGGCGGGAACGCCATTTTGTTTTTTCCCGGAGGCCCCAGCCGCTCCCAGAGACGCCATGGCTCCCCTGTGGTCCTCGGGGGTCCCACGCTCTCGGGGTCTCTCCTCCCGGATGAAGGAGGGCGGCACCTTTGGTCCTCAGCCGCCTCCCTGCCATGATGGCTTGGCCTCCGCAGGGCAGCCTCTCTCCCCGCCATGTTGGCCCCACGGAGGAGGAGGCCTCTCCATTGGGAGACGAGGAGGGAAAGCCCCTCTCTGTCTCAGAGGCCCAAGGAGGAGAATAGTAATACAGTGGTACCTCGCGTTACAGACGCTTCAGGTTACAGACTCTGCTAACCCAGAAATATTACCTCAGGTTAAGAACTTTGTTTCAGGATGAGAACAGAAATTGTGTGGTGGCGGCAGCAGGAGGCCCCATTAGCTCAAGTGGTACCTCAGGTTAAGAACAGTTTCAGGTACTTTCAGGCAGAAGTCAACTTCTTGCCTCAACTTGGAGGCTGTCAGGGCATTAAAGGCAGAAGTCCAGGCGCAGCTTCTCTTCTCAGGCCGATGTTCCGCTTTCTAGACATGGTGGTCAGATGCTGAACTCCATTTCTGCCCCTTCTTCCCTCTCCTTCCTGGACTGAGTCGTGTCCCATTCAGACTTGGGGGTCTCCCTCCGCTCCCCCCTTAGTCCACCCCCCACACCCAGGGGGCCCCCTCAGCCCTCCTTCTTGGGGGTCTCCCTTCCCTCCCCCCCCCCTCAGTCCGCCCCCCACACCCAGGGGTCCCCTCAGCCCTCCTTCTTGGGGGTCTCCCTTCCCTCCCCCCCCCTCAGTCCGCCCCCCACACCCAGGGGTCCCCTCAGCCCTCCTTCTTGGGGGTCTCCCTTCCCTCCCCCCCCCTCAGTCCGCCCCCCACACCCAGGGGTCCCCTCAGCCCTCCTTCTTGGGGGTCTCCCTCCGCTCCCCCCTCTCAGTCCGCCCCCCACACCCAGGGGTCCCCTCAGCCCTCCTTCTTGGGGGTCTCCCTTCCCTCCCCCCAGCTTGGACCTGGAGGCTGGCAGGCCCAGCTGGGCTTCTTCCAGGCTCTGGGGTCAGACTTGGGGGGCCCTTTCCCCCCTCCCAGTCCGCCCCCCACACCCAGGGGTCCCCTCAGCCCTCCTTCTTGGGGGTCTCCCTCGCCTCCCCCCAGCTTCTCCCCTTCAACTCCCGCCTGACTCCTCTTCCTCTCCCCCCTCAGACCATCCCTCAGAAAAGGTGCCTTGCCTTTTCCCGCCAAAAGGGCAGGCTCCGCCTCCCGATGCTTGGCAGCCAATCAGAGTGAGGCTCCCGCCCCCTGGGGGAATTTCTGAGGGACAAAGTCCGCTGACTGGCCTGGCTCTGCTGTCCATCACAGGCCTAACCAAGGGGGGCACCCGGCAGCTGCCGTATATCTATATACCACCTACGTCTATCAATTCCCTATCTACATTAAACTATTATATATATATAATATGTACATAGCTATGTATGTATCTATACATAAGAGTCCGGCACCAAAGTGCCCTCATTCAAGATGGCCGCGGGCCCTTCCTCCCGCTCCAAACATGGAAGAACCGGCTGCCCTGACCCAACATGGCCTCTCCCTTTTCTCAGAGCGCCTCCTAGGCCTCCGCGGTGGCTTCATTTCCGGGACGGCCCCCCTCACGCGGCGATTGGTGGAGAGCTGGGCGCTCTGTGCGCGGTGATTGGTCGAGGCGGAGGAGGAACCCGGAAGAGCCGGCTGCCGGGCTTTCCTCGTGGCTTTGGGAGAGAGAGGAGCGAGGCAGCCATGGAGGAAGGAAGGGCAGCCGGAGACCCCAAGAAGGTGAGCGGGGAGCCGGGTTCCCCCAGGGGCTGGGACAGATGCCCCTTGGGGGGCCCTGACCATTTGGGGGCTCTGGAGGCTGGATCCCTGCCTTACTCCCCTTCATTCCTCATGAAGTTTCCTAATACCAGTTATACCATATGCCTTATACCATTTGCTAAGATTCTCTGATTAGCCCTGCTGTGTTTTATTTAATGGAAATTGAGACTGGTTTCCTAGGTGAAGCTTTTTCTAAGCAGTCCCCTGTAGGAAATATTTCATGGAAAATTGGATTCACCACCTGAATGAAGCTCTTTCCACATTCCAAGCACTGATCTGGTTTCCGACCTGCATGAAGCTTTTCCCAAACACTCCCCTGTATGAAGTATCCTATGGGAATTGAGAATGGAGCTGCAAAGGAAGCTTTCCTCACATTTCAAGCACTAATTTCTTCCCCCGTTAGTTCTTTCATGTGAAGTGAGGCTCTCCTTCTGAACGAAGAGCTTTCCTTGATGGGAAGTGGACTGGGAGCTCCGACTAAAGTTCTCTCCACACTCTGAATATTTATATGGTTTCTCCAATTTTGTGGATTCTCTTGGTTGTCTCCCTTCTTCTTCCTCTCCAATTCACCACCTACAATCTGCTGTTATATGGCAGTATTCTCATTTCTAATAATAATAATCCTAGCCTCAGGAATAGATAGAGCCTGAAATGAATGAACAATGTAAATGAATGCTTGTGAAAGAGGAAGAAGGGAAATGAATTACTGCCTTTTTTGGCTGGTATTATCTAACGTATTTATGGGACCCGGAGATTCAAAAAGCCTGGCTCGTTCCAGGGATGGATTTAATTTGGCTCAGTCGTGGGATCTGCTCCAACTCCAAGCTCAGTCATTTCTTTGCTCAACCAAAAACAGAGAGATGCCGAAAGGGAAACAGAGAATTTGACAGGATGTACCTCCACATCCCTGAGATCGCTGAAGCCTACATGGAAGTAGGGCTGCAGAGGGGGGTCGACTGGATGGCCTTTGGGGTTCCCTTCCAGTTCTGGGATCGTTCGGTGCTTTAGCAGGCCATTCCTGCTAAAGTTGAGGGACAGAAAGTGGTGGAGAGACAGAAAGTTGACATCTTTAAAGAAATCCCATTTAAACTGAGAGTCAAGAGAAGGGCAGAAATGACAGGTAGATTAAGGGGAAAAGACAAGAGCGACTTTGAAAAAGAATGGGGACCATTTATATTATATTTGCAGAAACAGAGAAAGCCAATAGACTTGATGGCAGGATTTAAACAAACATTCACATTATTAGCATTAGAAAACGTTTAGAAGATAGTGAAATATTACAGTGTATTTCCTTTTATTTTTATGTTTTTAGGCTTGATGTTATGTTGTTAATAACTTTATCTGTTAGGAGTTACCAAAGTGGGTGAAAAGAGAAACAAACCACAAGCGGAAGTTGGGGGAAGCCCTGGAGGGGAGGGAGGGAGGAATATATAGTGAATGTTAAGAAATTGTGGGGCTGGATGGCCTTTGGGGAACCCCTTCTGGCCCTTCCCGTCTGTGTCTCCAGGACTGGGACCTGGGTGCTTTTCTCTGCTCCAGGCCCTCTTCCAATCGCCCCCCATCTATTAATTTTGGCTGGCCCCCCCAAAGAAGGCATCCACTTGGAGCCCATCCTCTCCTCCGCCTCACGAAACAGATTCTGGGACACGTAGTTTATCCTCTCTAGCCAGTTTGTCCTATGTTCTTTTAAATGTGTGTGTGTGTGTTTTGGAAGCGGGGTGTGTGTGTGTGTGTGTTTATTGTTTTGCTTTCTTCCTGTCCTTCATATATGCATTTTGCGCCTTTTGTCTCCTATTGCTATGCTCTGAGCAGCCCCGCGGTATTCGGATGAAGGGCAGTATGCAGATTTAATGCATGAACAACAATTCTGCAGTTCCCAGCACCCTAAAACTAGAGTTCCCAGGGGTCTGGTGGGGGGTGAGCATGTGCTTTATTTTTTAATCTTTTTTTATTGATTTTCCAATAAAAAACCTCCAATTGATATATCCAATCGTAATACTCCAATTAAAATTAAAAAACTAAAATAAAAAAATCCAAATTATATTTCAAATTATAATTATTAATTTTTCGGAGCTCCCCATGGTCTGGATCTCTGAAGCATATCTCCACATCTCAGTCCTGACTCTCCCCGTCATTTCCATATTTTCCACCTCTCGATTTTGACGCTTTATAATTCTCCGTCGCTGAGTCCATGATTCTCAACCATGTCAAACACCATGTACTTTCATTCGTCGAATACAGCTTTGGTAATATAGATTTTTCCAACTGGCGTGTGCTTTCAATGCATTTAGAATTCCTTTGCAATGTTGCCGGTTCCGTCAGGCTAGCTCTGCGGTTTTACTTGGCCTTTTGCTAGTTTCCTTGATTGTCTGACCCCAGATAATCCCTCTTTCTGTCTGCCGCCCCAAAGAAAAAGAAGGTCGTCAGGAGATACTGGGAGGGCGATGCCCCCCAAGCCGACCCAGAACAGAGTGGCGCTCGGGATGCCAAGAAGCCGCGGCAGGATGAGGCCTCCCCAAGGAAGCCGATGGGTCCTGGCAGGAAGAAGACCATATCAGGGGTACGGTCCTTCTTTTTCTTTGCATTTCCAACATTTATTATTGTCTTATTCCTTTTTCACTAATTTCACAGGTGTAATATATGAAACATTGCAAAGTAGAGAAAGAATAGAGATATTAGTTGTGAGATTTAAATGCAATAGTGAAAGTAAGAAATGTAAATTAAGTGAATAGATTGGGAAATTTTCAGGTGTCATTGATGGAAGTAAAAAAAACCTGTACAAGATATAAAAGTATGCTTAATTATTGATGAAAATGATATGTTAACACACATATATATAGAATATCAGTTATGTTCCTTCTTTTTCTTTACATTTCCAACATTTATTATTTGTCTTATACATTTGGGCTAATTTCACAGGTGTAATATACGAAACATTGCAAAGCGGAGAAAGAATAGTGATATTAGTTATTAGATTTAAATGTAATAGTGAAAGTAAGAAATGTAAATTACCGTATTTTTCGCCCTATAGGACGCACTTTTCCCCCTCCAAAAATGAAGGGGAAATCTGGGTGTGTCCTATGGGGCGAATTCAGGCTTTCGCTGAAGCTTGGAGAGCGAGAGGGGTTGGTGCACACTGACCCCTCTCGCTCTCCAGGCTTCGGGAACGCATCCGCAGCCTGCTTCCCAGAGCGCCGGGTGCGCTGAAAGCAGAGCGCCCGGCGCTTCGGGAACACATCCGCAGCCTAGGCAACCCTGCGGGAGTTGCCGCAGGGCTGTCTAGCCTGGGGATAGCAGCCTGCCGCCCGGCGCGAGAGGCGCCCTGAAGCAGAGCGCCCCTCTCGCCGGGCAGACATCCGCAGCGTGGGGAGCCCTGCAGGAGTTCCCCACAGGGCTCCCCACACTGCGGATAGCAGCCTGCCGCCCGGTGCGAACGGCACCCTGAAGCAGAGCGCCCCGCGTGCCGGGCAGACATCGGCCAGCCCCAGAAGCTCGGGGGACAGAGGGAGGCGCAGCGCCGCCATCTCACTGTTCCTCAACCTGGTTCGGTTTCCCCGACCTGGTTTTTTTTTTGGGGGGGGGGGGACTGGGTGCGTCCTATGGGACGAAAAATACGGTAAGTGAACAGATTGGAAAATTTTCAGTTAATTTTTTAATTTTTATTGGAAATTTTACTTACAATGCCCCCCCAGTACAGAAATACAATAAACATAACATTCCACAGTACCAAAAACCAAACAAAACACTTCCTTTATCCTGTTTCTGGCATCCTTATTTACTTATGAGCTGTTTCCTTTATGAATAATTTTTAAGTTTTTTCTAATTAATACTTAAATATCCACAAAGAAACAAGTCCAGGTATGTATTTTAGGGCACTGTTTTGTGAAGTATTCTCTGCGTGCCCCCCCCCATGCTTTTTGAAAATCTTGTCTAGTGTGATCTCTAATTTGAAAATTTTCCGATGTGATTGATGGAAATAAAAAACAACAACTGTATAAGATATAAAAGTATGCTTAATTATTGTTGGAAATGATATGTTTAAAAATAATATAATTTTTCATATATCATTTTCAACAATACGATATATGAGAATATCAGGAGTATGAAGGGAAGTAGGTCTGAATTCAAGAGGGGGCGGCTAGATGGCCTTTGGTGGGTCCCTTTTAAATTCAGGAAGTCTGGGGAAGGGGCTGAATCTTTTTTGGGGGGAGATACAACATGCCCCCAATTCCACGTCCGCCTGGTTCGCTCTTTGGCATTTGCTGCAATCCCTGCCTTGCAGGGGGCTGGACTAGATGGCCCCTGGGGGGCCCCTTCTGACGCTGTGATTCTGTGATTTCTTCCAGAAGGTGGACCCGTTTCCTGGCCCGGCCTCTGTCAGCCGTGAGCAAGTGCGCAAGTTCCAGCGAGGAGCCGGGGGCCAACTGGTGAGGCGCTTTGGCCTTCCTGGGGGGGCGGAGATGTTCTCCCTAGGCGTGTGGGGGGAGCTGCGGGCCACCATCATCTTTGACCCCCCCCCTTTTCCCATGTCCCACAGGGGACGGTGTCCAACAAGCGCCTTAAGCGCCAGCTGGCCAGGCAGGAGGAGAAGGCCCAGGCAGCAGCCAAGCAGGCGGCCCGGATGGAGATGCTTCTCCTGGAGGATGCTGGGTAATGTAGTTTCTGCACCTGCATTTGAGAGGCTGTTGGGCGGTGGGTGAGCCTTGGTTCCGTAGCTGTCAACTCTTCCCTTTTCTTGCGAGGAATCCTATTCGGAATAAGGGAATTTCCCTTAAAAAAAGGGAAACGCTGACGGCTATGTTTGGTTCAGTGCAGGCAAATAGTGCCAAGAAATCTTCATTTACTTTAAAAAAAATTCCTTTTAAAAAACAAGATTTACTTTATCGTTTTCAGTTTTACAGCATTTATATAAATTACAGAATTTAAAACATATTTAAAACATATCCGACTTCCCTTCCCACCCCCCTTCCAAGGCTCGTTTCATTTTCCTTTTTTGCTTCTTATTCTAATTAATCCTTATTTTTTTCTCTTTCCTAATTTTCCCTTCTGGGTATACATAAACTGCTCAATTAATTCCAATCCTGCTAACGTTTTTAAGTTGCCTACAGTAATTTTTCAAATATTCCACAATTTCCCCCCATTCCTTTTTTTAAAAAACTTTTTCCTTCCTGATCTCTTATCCTTCCTGTTAAACTCGTCATTTCTACACATTCCATCAGTTTCTCTGTTGGTGCTGCATCTTCCTCCTGTTTCTGATCACAAATTGTCCGGGCTGCAGTTGTTGTGTATAGGAATAAGATTTTCTGATCTTTGGGTACCTCTGGACCAGTTACTCCAAAAAGAAAAGCTTCTGGGTTTGTTTGTTTTAAAATTAGAAGATTTATTCAACATTTTTTTCAGTTTATTATAAATCATTTCCCTGAAGGCTTTGGCTACATTACACTTCCCCCACATATGATGAAAGGTACCCATTTCCAACATGTATCTGATTCTGACTTGTACATCTTTGCTGGTTTGTTAGATGATAAATGCCACCTATACATCTTTTTCATATAGTAGTAGTAGTACAGTAGCAATTATTATTATTTATGTATACCTTGCCCATTTGGCTGGGTTTCCCCAGCCACTCTGGGCGGCTTCCAACAGGATATTAAAAACACAATACAGTAAAACATTAAAAACTTACCTCAACAGGGCTGCCTTCAGATGTCTTCTAAAAGTCTGGTAGTTGTTATTCTCTTTGACATCTGATGGGAGGGTGTTCCACAGGGCAGGCGCCACCACCGAGAAGGCCCTCTGCCTGGTTCCCTGTAACTTGGCTTCTCACAGTGAGGGAACCACCAGAAGGCCCTCGGTGCTGGACCTCAGCGTCCGGGCAGAATGATGGGGGTGGAGACGCTCCTTCAGGTATGCTGGACCGAGGCCATTTAGGGCTTTAAAGGTCAGCACCAACACTTTGAGTATAGTGTGCTCTCTCTCTCTCTCTCTCTCTCTCTTTTTTTGAGAAGATTGAAAAATGTTTATTGAATATATGAGGGGAAATTGTGTACACTTGAAAATGTTGGCAGCATAAAGATAAATTCAACAGTGTAAATAAGTTTTGATGGATGTAATAATGGAATACTGAGTGGCTTAGTTTTTGTAAAATATGCAGGGCTTTATGGAACGCAAAATGAACCATGGAAAGAGAAGAAGGAAGTCATTGGTATTTTAAGGAGATTTAAATAAGTATTCTAAATTATAAAACAGAAAATTTAATTAATAATAATAATAATGCACTGATGGGGAAATCTGTGGGGCTTAACTTAAGGCTTTGAAAAACGAGAAACGCAGTGAAACTGAAATGGCTAGATTCACCCACCCCTCTCTCCTTTTTTAAAAAAATATATTTTATGTTAGGAATTTCAATAATTAACAATTTGTCAAAAATACATCATCCTCACTTCCCCCCTCCGAATAAAGTTCTCTTTTAGTTTATAACATGCCGCAAGTTTTAAATCCTTCTTCCACGGTCTCTCCCATTCACGTGTTTCAATATCCCTTGCCTAATGAACCTTCGTTTCCTGAGAGGTCCGGCATCATTGCTGCCTCTAACCATAGTGGGCTGTTGCCTCTGGGGTGCAACTCTGCCTCACTTTCTCCCTCTGCCCCGCCAGGTTCCTGGAAGGAGATGAGGGGGAAGACACCTGCACCATCGCCCAGGCCGACATCGCAGAGGCCGTAGACCTGGCCGCCGGTGCCAAGGTAGGCAGGGAGGGGACAATGTGGGGGTCTTGAGGAAGGGGACCCCCTTCCTCAATGTGGGGGCCCCCTCCCAGGGCCTCACCCCAGCCTGCTTTCCTCTCACCAGCATTTTGAGCTGCGGCTGAACCAGTTTGGCCCGTACCGGGTGGACTACACGCGCAACGGCAGGTGAGTGAGCAAGAGCTGTTTGGCGGTGGAACGATCTTGTAGCATTCCCAAAGCAAAGGAAGGATTGGACTCTGATTAATAAAATACACACGAGGCTTGACCAGCAAGACTCTGGGAGGAGGGCCAATAATAATAATTCTCCTCTGTCCACCCCTCGGCCCAGGTCGTTTTATTCACAAAAGAACCCTTTACACAGTGTTCGTAAGAACCAATCAGATTTCCGCTGAGCATTTCAAAACCCCTACGTACGACAAAGTTTGATCAGAAGAAATTATTTTAACTACAAAGATACTATTTCCTACTTGAGCATGCATCTGTAGTTCAGAGTAAATAAAATAGGAATAAAAGGAGGAATGCATTCAGCAAAACCCCGGAGGTCATAAACGGGAGAGACAGGATGGCAGTATTTACCGGCTCCTTGTGAACTCTCTTCCTGGCCTTTAAGATCTATCGAAAGATTAAACTACATCAAAGTCACCTACTATCTTTATGTACTGAGCATGCCTGATGAAGCAACTGGCCTGTGTTTAGAATGCTTATAGGTGCCTGTCAGGTGTAGAGAAAGCAAATGGCCGAGGTGGAGAGGCCTGGGGGATTCGATCAGAAATGATTGTCAATGAATCAAACCCAGTCAACGCAATGCGTTCATCGTGGACACAATGGCTTGCTTCATTTTTCATAATTCCTCATAGCAATCCCACCTGGCCCCCCCACTCTGGATATTTGCACCCCTACAGGTCTCCCTCGGGAGGTGGTGGGCTCTGCCTTGTATGATTTAACTGAGATTCCTGCCTTGGGGAATCCTCCTCTTCCTCCTTCGCAGGCATCTCCTCCTGGGGGGCCGAAGGGGCCACGTGGCGGCCCTCGACTGGCACACAAAGACCTTGATGTGCGAGATCAACGTCATGGAGTCCATCACAGACGTGGCGTGAGTGGCTAAAACGTGTGGGGGTGCCGTGTTGAGTTTTTTGGGGGGCGAGCAGGAATTGCACATCTGTTATCAATCAGTTGGGACGCGAGTGGTGCTGTGGGTTAAACCACAGAGCCTAGGGCTTGCTGATCAGAAGGTTGGCGGTTCGAATCCCTGCGACGGGGTGAGCTCCCGTTGCTCAGTCCCTACTCCTGCCAACCTAGCAGTTCGAAAGCACATCAAAGCGCAAGTAGATAAATAGGTACCACTCCAGCAGGAAGTGTTTCCGTGCGCTGCTCTGGTTCGCCGGAAGCGGCTTAGTCCTGCTGGCCACATGACCCGGAAGCTGTACACCGGCTCCCTCAGCCAATAAAGCGAGACGAGCGTCGCAACCCCAAAGTCAGCCATGACTGGACCTAACAGTCAGGGGTCCCTTTACCTTTACCTTTATCAATTAATTAGATTTATATACTGCCCTTTATCCGTAGATCTCAGAGCAGTTCCTTTTCTGTCCTCCCACCCCATTCCTCTCGTCTCTCTTCCCAAGCCACTTCCTCCACGGTTCAAACGTTCTGCCTTTGGCAAGTACCAGCGACAGCCTTGCCAGGTATTCCTGGCACTCCTATCTCCACATTGCACCGCAAGGGCTTCCCATCTTCCCGGTGAGGTTGTCGCTGCCTCCCCCCAGCTCAGAGATGAAATCTCAAGAGTCGTACCTTGGAACTCGAACGCCCCAACTCCCGAACAAATCGGCTCCCAGACGATTGAAACCCGGAAGTCAGTGTTCCTGTTTTCGAATGTTCTTTAGGAACCCAAACGTCCGATGCGGCTTCCGATTAGCTGCACGAGCTTCCTGCAGCCAATCAGAAACCGCCCTTTGGTTTCCGAACGTTTTGCAAGTCGGACGGACTTCTGGAACGGATTCTGTTCGACTTCCAAGGTATGACTGTGAATGCATAGTCTGCTTAGGGAAGCTGCCCCTCTCATGAAATTTCTTTATTACTATGATTAGTACAGTCGTACCTCATCTTATGTTTGCTTCAGGTTGTGCGTTTTCAGGTTGCGTCCCGCGGCGACCCGGAAGTACCAGAAAGGGTTACTTCCGGGTTTCGCCGCATGTGCAGAATGACGTCACGGGCATGCGCAGAAGCTGCGAATCACGACCCGCGCATGCACTGACATGTGTTGTGTTCTTTTCAGGTTGTGAGCGGGCCTCCGGAACGGATCCCGTTCGCAACCAGAGGTACCACTGTATTGTGGTTCATTACGTTTGCATTCTGCCCTCCATCCATAGATTGCAGGGCGGTTCACGGCTTAATTCAGGGCAGCCTTACCGCTTCTCACTGGCTCGTAGCTCCTGCCCGTAACTGGGCTGCCTTTGCACCTGCCCCTGGTTCTTTCCGCTTCTGAGCTGCGACGCCTCCGTTGCTGGGGGTTGGGCTAGATGACCCCGAGGAGCCCCTCCCGACTCAGCCCTTCTGTTCTCCGCCCTGACGCCGCCTTTCTCCGCAGGTGGCTCCACACGGAGACCATGTTTGCCGTGGCCCAGCGGAAGTGGCTCTATGTCTACGACAACCAGGGGGTGGAGCTCAACTGCCTCAAGCGCTTCCACGGGGTCCAGCGGATGCAGTTCCTGCCCTACCACTTCCTCCTGGCCACAGCGGTGAGGAAGGCCCACTGGGGCTGCCCAATTGGGGGGGGGCAGTTATCTTCCTCTCCTGACCTCCAACAATCCCCTCTCTCTGGACCTCTGAGAGCAAGAACCGTTCAGCAGTAGAAGCTGTTCAGCAGAGGTTAGGGGTGGGGACCATCTGCCGGGGACGCTTTCCCTGCGATTCCTGCCTTGGGGGGCGGGTTGGGCTAGATGACCCTTGGGTCTCCCTTCTGCCTCTACAAAGCTGTTATTCTATGCATCCATACAGGGTCTTACAACCTGTGGGTTCCCCTTTCCCTCCTTTTGAGGGAACAGTCGTACCTTGGAAGTCAAACGGAATCGGTTCCGGATGTCCGTTCAACTTGCAAAGCACGGCTTCTGATTGGCTGCAGGAGCGTCCTGCAGCCAATCAGAAGCCACGCCGGATGTTTGGCTTCTGAAAATTGTTCAAAAACTGGAACAGTCTTCCCCCTGTTCTTCCTAATGTCTCAACAAATGAAACCAATTTGAAGGGGAAAAAAGTGTTGCGTGGAAAAAAATACGAGAGAGAGACATTGCACATACCTTTGTAAATCAAGAAAATCTTTAATAGAAATACATTTTAAAAAACTAAAAAAAAAAACCTGGATCAATTACTTCCGGGTTAACAGCAGCAGCAACGTGTTATTTATACCCCGCCCATCTGGCTGGATTTCCCCAGCCACTCTGGGCAGCTTCCAACAAAAGATTAAAAATGCATTAAAACATCAGTCATTAAAAACTTCCCTATAGTTGTCATATAGTTGTTTAATACTTTGACATCTAATGGGAGGGTGTTCCACAGGGCGGTTTCAATCACTCAGGAGCCGAAAGTTTCAAGTTCAAAGGCATTCGGCTTCTGAGGTTCCACTGTAGTTTAATTGACCAACGGAAAACACAAATAAAATGTGAAAAAGGAAAAGTAGTAGTAGTAGTATTCTGATTGTTATTATACTTGTACCCTGCCCATCTGACAGGGTTGCCCCGGCCACTGCACAGCTTCCCATGAATATCATTGGAAGAGCTGACAAGGACAGCCGTCTTTCAACTCATCTAATACATAGGTGGCGCTCTTAATTCCTGCATGCTGAACCTCCTGTGTTTCGTATAAATGAATCTCAGATATACATGTCTGGGCAAAACCCAAGCCTGCAAGTAATCCATTCTCAGCTTGCTGGAGCCACCACCCAGGGATTAAATATGTGGCAAGCATCTTTAGCTAGGTGTGGGAACACCTTGAGAGAACAACAGGCGGCAGACTTCAGTCAGTGGCTGAGGTCCAGCTCCGAGGGCCTTCTGGCGGCCCCCTCCCTGCGAGAAGTAAGGTTGCAGGGCCTTCTCGGTGGTGGCTCCCTCCCATCAGATGTCAAGGAAATAAACAACTATCCGACTTTTAGAAGGCATCCCCATTTAGGGAAGTTTTTAATGTTTGATGTTTTATTGTGCCTTTAATCTGTTGGGAGCTGCCAAGAGTGGCTGGGTCTCCCAGATGAGCGGGGCATAAATACTACTATTATTATTATTATTAATTTTACTGACAGGTTTGAGCATACACAGTTACAGGTATTTACACAATCTCCTGCTAGAGCCCTGACAGGGCTACTCCTTTAGATAGAGACTTGCCCCTGTCTCGCACAGCAAAACACACAGCAACGTCCAGATCCTGGTTGCAGGTTCAAACTTAGCTCCAAGCACAGCCCAGCAGCAACCAGCAGAGATTTCACGCGGCAGAGAGACATTGCTGGCCTGGCTCCTCTTCTGTTAGCCGGGACAATCCCATCCTGGCCAGATGCCAGTGGCAGATTCAGCAGTTAGCATGGAGATTTGGGCCAGGGGGAATCACCCAGCCATCTTGCACTCGCAACTTATCCAGGTGCAAGAAGCCTAGATGCCCCGGCACCATGATTTTCCCCAGGCCAAGAATAAATCTTCTCCCGCGGTGCGGAGAGGCGTGTACAGGACCCCGGCTGAGAGTTCGCAAAGCTGTCTCCTTGGCGCAGTGTCCCGGGCAAGGCGAGGCTTGTTCCGCCTAACCCTCCTTTTGTGGGTTTGGTTGCAGCTGTGGGTCGGGCTGGCCAGTCTTGGGGGGGGGGGAAGGTCAGGACCCTCTCCTAAATAAGAACTGGCCCCCCACCTGGTCTCTCCTGGGTGGGTGGGTGCCTTTCCCCACAGAAAAGAGACCCCCCCCCTTGGATGCGAGGGTCTGTTTATTACAAAGCTCTCTCTGTTTTTGTGTGGCCCCCCTCCCAGAGCGAGACGGGCTTCCTGCAGTACCTGGATATCTCTGTGGGGACGGAGGTGGCCACCATCTGCACCAAGGGGGGCCGGCTGGGGGTCATGGCGCAGAACCCCTCCAACGCCATTGTCCACCTGGGACACAGCAACGGTGAGACTCCCACTGCGGCGGGTTGGGCTGCATGGACTCTGGGGGTCCCTTCCAAGCCGGCCATTCTGGGCTCCTGCGAGCAGGACTTGTGGGGCAGGAGGGAGGTGGGGGGGGGGGGCGGTTGTAGCTGTTTAGCCACTGACAGAAAGGGAGGGAGCCGATGGCAGGCAGGAGTAGCCCTCCCTCCCTTCCCAGTTTGATCTTTTCTTTCCCCCCCCCCAAAAAAATATAGGCACAGTGACCCTCTGGAGCCCCAACGTCAAGGAGCCCCTCGTTCGGATGCTCTGCCACCAGGGGGCCGTGAGGGCGTTGGCTGTCGACGGCTCTGGCACGTGAGTGAAATGATTATTTTCATTTGCAAAATGCGAGTCTTGCTCTCTCTCTCTGGGGCGGTTTCTGCACCTTCCGTCTCCCCTTGGCTGCCAGAAACCGTCAGCGTGTGACGGCGGCCACAATCCTGTGTTAGGGAAGAATCTAGGTGTGAGGCTGCTCAGTCCCTGCGGAATAAATGAAGGAGTCCAGCCCCCAACCGGAGCAAATAGCTGTAGACCAAAGTTGATTGCGCAACAGGTTCAAAGAGGAATTTTGAACCCCAAGGATGGGGTGACAAGGGCTTTTTAAAGTTGTTGCATATAAAAGCAATTTAACATCTTGCCTATTAGTATCCTCACCTGTAATACCAAGTAAAAAATGCTTCTGGTTTTTAAAAAAATGTATATTTCAACATCTTTTTCATCTCATTATATATGATTTCCCAGAAGTTTTTTTACTTTCTTACATTACCACCACATATGGTGAAATGTTCCTTCTAGGACAACTCAGATCTTAAACCTCCACTGTGCTGTGGGGACGCAGGTGGCGCTGTGGGTTAAAGCCTCAGCGCCTAGGGCTTGCCGATCGAAAGGTCGGCGGTTCGAATCCCTGCGGCGGGGTGCGCTCCCGCTGCTCGGTCCCAGCGCCTGCCAACCTAGCAGTTCGAAAGCACCTCCGGGTGCAAGTAGATAAATAGGGACCGCTTACCAGCGGGAAGGTAAACGGCGTTTCCGTGTGCGGCTCTGGTTCTGGCTCTGGCTCTGGCCAGAGCAGCGATGTCACGCTGGCCACGTGACCCGGAAGTGTCTCCGGACAGCGCTGGCCCCTGGCCTCTTAAGTGAGATGGGCGCACAACCCCAGAGTCTGTCAAGACTGGCCCGTACGGGCAGGGGTACCTTTACCCTTTACCTTTATGGTGAAATGTTCCTTCTAGGACAACTCTGATCTTAAACCTCCACTGTGTTGTGGGACCTCTTTGGGAGAAGGAAAGGCTCGGGAGAAAACCCGACACAATTCCAGAGTGGGATCCCTAAGGCAGTTGGTTGGTCTTCTTCTGCCAACTCCTGCTGCCAACGTCTCACTCTGCTTTCCTTTGGACCACATCAGCCAGGCCACGAGGGGGGTCTTGTCATAACAGTGTCCTTTTAAATCTCTCAGCGGGATCGGGGTTACGGCTTTGGCTCGTTTCTGCTTCATTCGGCATTGCTGTGTTTTGCGAACTGCCCTGCGAGTGCAAATTCAACGATAACAGCAAATAGTAAATGACGGGAGGTGTGTGCAAATGCAATAAATCGCGATAGCAAAAAAATCGTCGGCAGCCAAAGGAGAAATCGAAGACGGGCCAAAACACACGGCAAAGTTGAGGCAGGCTGGGCTGTGCGAGAAAGCTGCTTGCGGGGGCCGGATTCAAGAGGCAGGGAGTTCCCAAGTGTCAGTGGTGGCACGCCGAAAGGATTTATTTCTATTCCCCACCCCTTTTTTAAGTCATAAATAAAGAAGAATAAAAATGTGCACCCCACCCCAGAGACCATTCCGTTGTAACTATCCAACCTCCCAGAATTTCAGCACCTCTTGTGATGGTTTGACCCCTTTATTCCCCTTAAGTGTGGGAATAAAACAGCCTTCAGCTGCCAGCAGAAGAACAAGGCAGGAGCCAGTCTGGGTTCCCCAGGCAGGGAGTTCCAAAGTTGCTTGGGAGGAGCCACTACCAAGAAGGCCCTGTCCTGCCCAAGTCTTCCTGGGAGGGTGGTGGGACCAAGAAAAGCCCCCCACCCCCCCCACCCCCGAAGATCTCAAAACCTGGGCAGCCTTATAAGAGGGAATGCAGTTTTTCAGACAGCCTGGCCCTAAGTCATTGTAGCATGCGGAACAAATGGGTACCCAGTGGGGCTGTTCGAGGGAGTTGTTTGCTCCCTACAAGATTTTTAAAGAGGGGGGCACACCCCAAGACAAAGAAGCCCCTTCTCTGGCCACTCAGACAGTGTTTTCCCCCCTTCATTCTCATATATATATATATATATATATATATATATATATATATATATGAGAAACCATTCCATTGTGACAATCCAGCCTCTCAGAATTTCAGCACCTCGTGCGATGGTTTGACCCCTTTTCTGTTTTAACAGTACGAATTCTGCAAACACTTTCTGTATCTCCTCCTCAAAACCATTCCTCCTTTTTATTCCCCGTCTTACCTTAATGGCACATGTTCATCTATCATTATTAGCTATACCCCACACCTCTTTATACCATTCTTCCATTTTATATTCTGCTTGCCCCTTTCCACTTCCTGGCTATAATAATTTGTGCAGCTGTCAATAATTTTACCAGCAAGTCCTTCCTAGCCTGCGAACCTTCCGCCCTCTCATAAATTGATAATAACGCTACCTCTGGACTTTCAGTCTGCTTTAACCCAGCAATTTCTGTTATCTCCCTTTGCTAATAATTTTCTTTTATTCTTATAGAGGTTTTCAACGTATGTTTCTCCCACATTTCCCCCCAGCCTTTTTTTTGGGGGGAATATTTTTTATTAGAAATTTCAACATAACAATTTATCAGAAACACACCATCCTCATTCCCCGCCCCATTTTCCCCTTCCCCCCTCCCACCCCAGACCTCCCTCAGCTCTTCTCTCTGGTTTTTCAGCACATGTTATTCTCTGCATATTATAAAATTGTAAAGATCTTTAATTTATCTAACTGTATGTTAAAAATAATAAATTTGTGTATGTTTATTCGAAACCTGCCAAGGAGTCCAACTCATTTTGTCGTTTCTTTAAGTACTTTGTAAAAGGTTCCCATTCTTCTTTAAAGTCACAGTTGTCCTTGTCACGTAGTTTGTGCGTTTATTTTGCCAGTTCCGCTTAGTCCATCAATTTCTCTTGCCATTGTTCTTTGGTCGGGGTTTCTTCGTTCTTCCATCCTTGTGCTATTAAGATTCTTGCTGCCGTTGTTGCATACATAAAGATATTCTTAAATTTCCTTGGCAAGTCTTTCCTTACAATCCCTAACAGAAATGCTTCAGGCTTTTTTACAAATGTTAATTGGAACATTTTCTTCAACTCGTTGTATATCATTTCCCAGAATTTTTTAATTTTACTACAATACCACCACATGTGGTAAAAAGTCCCTTCTTTTTCCTTACATTTCCGACATATATTAGAGCCGGTTTTATACATTCTTCCTCACTGGTGTTATATACCATCCACACATCATTTTCATGTACAGTGGTACCTCTAGAAGCGAACGGGATCCATTCTGGAGCCCCGTTTGCATCTAGAAGCAAACGTAACCAGTGACGGCATGTCTGCGCACGCACGTGTCACTTTTCGACGCTTCTGCGCATGCACGTGGTGTCATTTTGAGCATCTGCGCATGCGCAAGCGGCAAAATCTGGAAGTAACATGCTCCGTTACTTCCGGGTTGCCACGGAGCGCAACTCGAATGTGCTCATTCCGAAGCACGTTCAACCCGAGGTATGACTGTAGTATTCTTTCAGCAAAGAGCAGTCTGTAAATTTTAAATCAGTTTTCCACAATCTTCCCCAATCTTCAAACATTATATTATGACCTATATCTTGTGCCCATTTAATCATTTCTGATTTCACCTCTTCATCTTTTGTTTCCCATTCTAGCAGACTGCTCTATGCACCTTTCAGCAACTTCACTTTCCCTTCTACGACTTCCTACATTTTCCCCAGCCTTGACTATTTCGTTGTCCTGTTGTCTCTTTTAATTGATCTTCTTTCCAGTGCAGAACAGGTGCCACGTAGTGCCTATGAGAACGACAGCTCTGCCAACCCCTGTATTTTAGGGGGGCTGGACTAGATGACCCCAGGGGTCCCTTCCTGACCCACAACTCTCTGCTTCCTCTCCCCGCAGCTACATGGCCACCTCTGGGCTGGACCGGAAGTTGCACATCTATGACCTGCGCACCTACCGCCGCCTCCACTCCCTCCTGCTGCCCACTGGCGCCGGGCAGCTAGATTTCAGCCAGCGGGGGCTCCTGGGGGCCGCATGCCAGGAGGTCATCCAGGTAACTGGGGGCAGGTGGGGGGACTATGTTGTTAGGAAATCTGCCATATCAGGAGAAACTGGCCACTCTCCAGGCACCCGGCACGATCTCCTGGTGTGGCAGATTTCCCAACAACATGGTAGCAGACGCCCATGGTTTTGGATCCACGGAAAACTGCAACAGAGGTCAATGGATCGTAACCATCCTCTGCTACCACGTTGTTGGGAAATCTGCCATATCAGGAGAAACTGGCCACTCTCCAGGCACCCGGCACGATCTCCTGGTGACCTTCCTGTCTGCATAGGAGTATTGCATGTAGATCAAGAGAAGTAATAGTGCCACTGTATTCTGCTCTGGTCAGACCTCACCTGGAGTACTGTGTCCAGTTTTGGGCACCACAGTTCAAGAAGGACACTGAGAAACTGGAACGTGTCCAGAGGAGGGCAACCAAAATGGTCAAAGGCCTGGAAACGATGCCTTATGAGGAACGACTAAGGGAGCTGGGCATGTTTAGCCTGGAGAAGAGGAGGGTAAGGGGTGATATGATAGCCATGTTCAAATATAGAAAAGCATGTCACATAGAGGAGGGAGAAAGGTTGTTTTCTGCTGCTCCAGAGAAGCAGACACAGAGCAATGGATCCAAACTACAAGAAAGAAGATTCCACCTAAACATTAGGAAGAACTTCCTGATGGTAAGAGCTGTTCGACAGTGGAATTTGCTGCCAAGGAGTGTGGTGGATTCTCCTTCTTTGGAGGTCTTTAAGCAGAGGCTTGACAACCATATGTCAGGAGTGCTGTGATGGTGTTTCCTGCTTGGCAGGGGGTTGGACTCGATGGCCCTTGTGGTCTCTTCCAACTCTATGATTCTATGATTCCCGGCAGATGCAGGCTAGGTCGCGATCGGCGATCCTCCTCCACGTGAGAAGAACACACCGCTCTTCCCCCCCTCCCAGGTAGGGGGAAAGAGAGAGAGACAGAAATGTATTTACATGCCTTTATTTCTGTCTTTGCAGCATTACAGAGAAAGCACGTCTGCTCTCATCAGAGTCCATTAGAAGAGAGTTAAACTCCACCTCCTGTACTTCCTGTACAGGTCATATTGCACTCTGAGCTAATTCCGGTGCCTTGCACTGAAAATAGACCCTCCCACTGTTCCCACGGAACAGAACCAACATTCCCATTATGTTTTGCTTCCAAGCCACCTGCTGCTCGCGGTCGCATTGCATCCATATCGTAACAATTTCCTGGGTGGGCTTCGCGGCTCCATCTCGCTCAAATCCTAAAGCCCAGCCCCCAGCCCCACATCCGGCACCGGGTTCTAATTCAGGCAAGGCGGAGACGGCTTGTCGCTTTGGAGCATAACCTGGCAGGCTCTTCCTGTGTCCTTATGGAGCCTCCAGGTCGATAACAGTCTATCTTGATTCCTCTGTCTCTGGGGGTATTTGACTCCTATTCGGACAAGACGGGCCCGATTTATTTTTGTGTTCCTTAGCACAACCAGAATCCGCTTGGCAAGGCAGTAGTGTGCAGAAGCAATTATGTTTTTTAAGGGGGAGTATTGTGGGTTTTTATGGTGTATTTTGTGTTTGTATTTTGTGATTTTATGTTGTAACCGCCTTGAGACTCACAGGTATAGGGCGGCATACAAGTTTAATAAATCGTCACCGTCATCAAGGTATCCTAAGCGATCGTCAGGGCTGCAGCAAGTTGTAGGATCCTGCCCTGAGCGGGGTGGGCTGGGTGACCCTCTGGATTCCCCTTCTGTGCTGTGAATCAGCTGAGTTTTGCGCTTTTTGCAAATTGCTTTGAAAAAGGGCTTTTTTTTGGATCAGATGGAGGTAAAGCCAGAATCTCAAAAGTCACAGCCTGCTGGATCAGGCCCACAGTGGCCAGCCAGATGCCTCCCAAATCAGGATTCGAACTCAAGATCAGGACTACCTTGGTCAGCAGCCATCAACCGGCTTCTGCACGGATCTGTCCAATCAAAACCATCCAAGTTGGTGTTTCTCTCTCTCTGACTCTAGTGGGAGGGAGTTCCACAGTTTAACTGCGCAGTTTAACCTGTCCTGAATCTCCTGACATTCACGGGCACGAGTTCGAGTGCTGCGCCAGAATGGGGGGGAATTGATCTCTCCACTTTTCCCCTTGCCTGGTGTAGTTGTACAAGTTTCTATCACATCGCCTCTCACCCCGACTGGAAAGCTGCCGCCGTTCTTCACAGGGGCGTCGCGCCATCCCCACAGAGCCCGGGAGTCCGCAGCCCCCCAAAATCTGTTTTTCTCTCCCTTCCCAGGTGTACAAGGACATTGTCTCCTGCCCGCCCACAAAGCCTTACCTCTGCCACTCCCTTCCGCGCCCAGCTCACGCCCTGCGCTTCTGCCCCTTTGAGGACGTGCTGGGCGTGGGCCATGGAGAAGGCTTTGCCAGCCTCCTGGTGCCAGGTAAGGGGGTGGCGGGACGGGGGTGTTGGGATACTGCCGGGGAGATGGGGGCATCAGGCAGGCCCCCAGCCACGGGCTGGCAGCCGGGCAATCACCGGTCTCCCTAGGAACAGCATCAAACAGCGACATGAGCCTCAGATACTTTTAGAGACTCGTGCACGCTCTGTCAGCAGAGTGAATAAATCTCTGCACATGGCGGGTTGAGCCATGTGTAAGCACATTTACAGCATTTATTCAGCATAGTTCAGGAGCAAAGGAAAAAACATGCCTGCTTCCCTTCGTGTCCAGCAAACTGCGACATAGCAGAAGCAACACACAACGGAAGTTCCCAGCAGACTGAGCTGGAAGTAAACAGGCATGTGACACACAACAGTCAGGCCTGTTCCTTTTTAAGGTGGAACGGAAGTATATCCTAACTGGGGGACCCTGGGGGTCATCCAGCCCAACCCCCTTGCAGTGTGTCTGTGATTAGCCCAAGGGGAAGGGTGGAGCAGATGGGCTGGGTCTCCCCCCCGCCTTAGAGGGGGTATTGAGTCACCCCCCTCGGCTTTCCTCCTGACTCACCCCTTTTCTCACGCCGCAGGAGCCGGGGAGCCCAACTTTGATGCCCTGGAGAGCAACCCTTTCCGCAGCCGGAAGCAGCGCCAGGAGTGGGAGGTCAAGGCTCTCTTGGAGAAGGTACCCAAGGAGGATCGGGGCCCTGTCCTCGCAGAGGCCGGCCGTCTTCTCTTCCTGCCGCGACTCAGATAGGCTGCCCCTGAACTTGGAGGCTCCGCAGGTGAAGCGGAGGAGGGCCCTCACTTCCTCTCACTCTCGTTCCCTCCCTCCAACAGATCCCGCACGAGCTGATCTCGCTGGATCCCGGCCAGCTGGGCACCGTGGACAGGGTCTCCCTGGAGCAGCGGCAGAAGGAGCGGGTTGAAAGACTGGTGGGTCTTCTGGGGCGAGGGGGGGTTTGGGGTGGGGGTCTGTCCTGGGGTAGCCTGATGGGGGGGACAGGCTGGTAATGGGGGGAGAGACTTGCCAAAAATGTGGCGGCTTTGAGACCCCTTTTCAGAAAATTATACACATATATATGTATGTGTTTGTGTTTGTTATGGGACTACACACGTAAATCATTAAATACGATGTGACCAGCCGCAAAACGGGATACTAGTGGGGTAAAATACTAAACCTATTTTTATGTTTAAATACCGTAGATTCCGGCTCATTAGGTGACTGGGTGTATAAGACGAACCCCCCCCCCCCCCAAATCTGCAGCTTTGCTGGGCAGCGGCAGTGGGCTCCCAGCACGGAGCGGAGCCCGCCGCCCACTGCAGCCATACCCGGCATATAAGATGACCCCCAACTTTTTAACCTGTTTTCCGGGGTTAAAAAGTTGTCTTATACGCCGGAATCTACGGTAGATGCATTTTACAGAACAGTGGTATCTCGGTTCCTGAACATATCCGTTTAATAACGGATGCAGTGGTACCTTGGTTTCCAAATGCCTTGGTACTCAAACATTGTGAACCTGGAAGTCAGTGTTCCTATTTGTGACCTTTTTGTAGAAGTCGAATGTGCTCTGAGTGTTACATTGAAGTCTGTCTGTTTTTGCTATTTATTTTGAATTTTTGTGGCTCGTTTTTGTGACTTTGTGGAACCCAGTTCAGCTACTGATTGATCGATTGTGTGGCTGAAGTACATTGTTTATTGCTTTCATTTTATGGATCAATGGCCTCGTTAGTTAGTAAAATTCATGTTGAATTGCTGTTTTTTTTGGGGGGGGGGGGTTGTTTTTAAAAGTCTGGGACAGATTAATCTGTTTTGCATACCTTTCTGCTGGAAAGCGGGCCTTGGAACGGACTTCCGGGATGGAATTAAGTTTGAGAACCGAGGCACCACTATTTCTGAATTTCTCCAGGGCTACGACCCCCAAGCCAAGGTCAAGTTCTGCCCCCGGAAGCGGACGAAGGGCCGCGACTCGGCCGTGGGGAGACTCCGGCGCCGGAAAAAGGTGGCCGCGGAGGAGCAGCGCGTAAGTGCACTTTTCCCAGAATCCCCTCTGGTTCCTTTTCTGTTTCTGTTTCTGACAGAGCAGCTGCTGGGAGTCACAGGACTCTGTTTACATTCCAGAGACCTTCCAGTCTCATGGGAAAGGAGACGGGATGTGACCTTAGTGGTTTCCTGTTTCCTTGTTCCTTTGTTCAGTCGCTCTCTGCGTAGCTAGAAAATAAAGCATAGCAATGTAGCTCATACTATCTCATCCTTCTGCCTGCTGTTTTGATGCTCTGCTGGGACGACATGCCTGAGGCCTTATCAAAGGATCAGGTCATCAGTTAATCGTCGGGAGGCGATTCCAAAGATGAGCCTTATCAGCCCAGTCGAACGGAGATTCCAACATCCCCTCTGCCTCCTTCGCCCGTGACCCCCGTCTCCCCCCCCCCCTTCTCCTTTCTGCACAGGCGGCCATTCGGAAGAGCATCTCACAGCGCCAAAAGGAACAGCAGCGGCCATGTCCACAGGCCCCCAAAGCCCCCCAAGGTCAGAGGTCGGCCTTGGACCGCTTCCAGAAGTAGAAACGGGGCAGGGGGCCATCTGGCTAGAAAAGAAGAAGCAGCCCCCCCCCATGGGGTGGAAAGGACCCTCTCGGCCCCCCGCCCAGCGGCAGGACCTGCTGGCCTTCCCTCTGCGAGGAAGAGATATGGGGACTGCGTGGGGTCGAAATCCTCCGCAAAGCCCCTCTAGTTCTTCCTCGATGGCCTTTGGGCGTCTCCTGTGAAAGACCTGTGCTCTTTTTTTTTTCTTTTTTTTTTTTGTAAAATAAAATATAAAACCTTTCCTGGGAAAGTCTCTTTAATTAATAATAATAAATAATAACATTTTATTTATATCCCGCCCTCCCCAGCCAAAGCCGGGCTCGGAGTGGCTAACAACAGTAAAGTAATACGGCATTCTAAAATCAATTCCTTATAAAATCAGTTCAAATCAAATTAATGGCAACCGTTGGGCTAGAGTTTGTTCTGCGCGCGGAAGGGTCTCCTTGAGAGTAGAGCGTCCTCAAAGCCCAGGAAGGAACCCGATTTGTGGAAGAGGAGCAACCCATGGGTACAAATAATAAAATTATTTATTATTATTACTGTTACTGGCGGCTATGCTGTGCCTCTGCGGTTGGAGGTGGTGAATGCCACCGGATGAGTCTGGGAAGGATGTTGGGGCTCAGGCCCTGCCAGTGGGCTGATCACAACTTCACACCCATTGGGGCAGGGGGCTGGGCGAGACGACACTCATTATTATTATTAGGGCTCCCCATAATATGCATCTCTCTCTGATGTTGGACTGGATGGGTCCCCATTGGCCTGATCCTGCAGGCACTTTCCCTATGGAACTCCCTCCCACTAGAGGCAGCAAAGGCCGGCTTTTGAAGACAAGTGGGTGAATAGGAAGTCTGTCAGAGGCTGTGCTCAGCCTCCACTGTTTCTGCTGAGAAGGAATGGCCCTCCTCTGACGGAGTCCAGAGAAACCGGCTGCCGGTCAGTGAAGACGAACGGCTGGGGCTGGTGAGCCGAGAATTGTGACCTGGTGGTGCAAGAGGTGCAAGCCCTACCCTGACCCCCACCATGAAGGTGACACCCACAGCCCAGGCTGCCCCCCCCCATGTGTTTCGGATATCACATCCAAATCCATGAGGACTAGTAACATGGCCATTTTTTGAAACCGAAAAGTGTCCAGGGAAGGCGGCGGAATATCCCAGGTCCCAAAATCCAGTGGCAGAAGTCCTGCTGCAAAAGGAGCCTTGGCTAAGATTCCCGCACTGCAGGGGGTTTGACTGGATGACCCTTGGGGGTCCCACCCCATTGTCCGGTTCTGTCATTACACCTCTGCCCCACAACCGAAGTCGTCTGCTTGCCGCACCTGCAGGCAGAAGGAAGGGCTGGGTGTGTCCTCGGAGAACTGCTGCTGACTTTGTGCGTTGCTTAATGAACCAGTTGCCGCATCTGACGCTGCAAAACCAGTTGCCAATTCAGCACTATGAGCTTGGCTGGCGCTGCTCCCGGTGCCCCAAGTTTCTGAGGCTTCTCTGGCGGAGTCCCAAGGGTGCAGCTTTCCTCCGGTGAAGTCTTCGTCTTCCTCACGCCGCCAGCCACGCCAGGGCCTTGCAGCGGACGAGCCCCAGGGCCCTCTGCCAGGCGCTGCACGCCCCCTCGTGGGTGCCCACCTCCTCCCAAACAGCCACCATCTCGGCCGGCGCCACGCCATGGACGCTGAACAATACCTCCCTGTAGCAGCAGGCGTCCGGCGGGAAGTGCTCCGAGCCAGCCATGTGGGGCAGGTGCAGGGGGGCCAGGCCGGCCTGGCGGGCGCACAGCCCCACAAAGACGTCCTCCAGGGGCACCAGGGGGACGTGGCATGCCGCCCCCAGCAGGGCTGGCACGGCTTCCCCTGAGAGGACGTAGGCAGTGCCACTGCAGTACGGGGGGAAGGCGTCGCCCGGGTAGAGCGGGTCCGGGAGGTGGTGCCGACTCCGAGGGTCGCGGTTGGGGCTCACCCACCAGTGGATGCGGCCCAGGTAGGGCGGTGGGGGGCTGGGCAGGGCGCCCAGGTGGCGCGCCAGGGCGGGCAGGTTGAGGAAGACGTCGTCGTCGGCCTTGACCACGAAGGAGGCCCCTGGACAGCACGTGGCTGCCCACCCGAGGAGTGCCAGGGTCTTGAGCGTCAGGTTGGCGTAGGTGTCCAGGAAGCGGCCCTGGAGGAGGTCTCCGTGCTGCGCCGCCTCCCGCTCCAGGGCGGCCTGCTGGGAGGGCCCCGAGGGCACCCCCAGGGCGAAGAGGGTCCTTGTGGGGCGCCCGCCGGCCCACAGCACCCCGCCCCAGCTGTCCCGCACGGCCTGGCGCCGGGCGGCGTGGTCTGGCGCACTGGCCACCAGGACCAGCAGGAAGGGCGTGCGGAGGGCGCAGGGGTCGCCCGCGGGCGCCAGCAGGAAGGCCTCGGCGGAGGGCAGGAGGGGGGCGCAGCTGGAGGGGGAGAAAGGGCGCCCCCTGCTGGAGGGGAGCAGGTAGGGCAGCGAGCGCGACAGCAGCGCCTCGTGCGCCCCGCTGGCCAGGAAGAGGACCCCCAGCGAAAGGGCCGAGGCCCCACAGAGCAGCAGCAGCAGGAGGCGGCGGAGGCGGCGGCGGCGGGGGGGCGAGGGGGGCAGCGCCATGCTGCGGGGGGGCCGAGACGCTGCAAGAGAGAAGAAGGAGAGAGGTGGAAGAAGTGGCATCCTGCGACCCTCCCCGCCCCGGTTTATTCGGGCCTCTCCCGGCTTGCAACCTCACAGCACCCCCCCAAAAAAAAAACACACTTTATGCTGCCCACCCCCGCAGGGACACGACTTGCAGGAGGTGCCCCCCCCCCCCTGGCGCGCTGCAAGCCCGTCTCTGCACATGGTCGCGCCCGCCTCGCGGTCCCTGCCATCTTGCAATCTCATCATGCCAAACCCCCCCCCCCCGCATGCATGCAAAAAGATCTCCCTGCCCTCCAGATGCGCGGGGGGGGGGCGTTATGGAGCGACGCCATTGCCGGGGGGGGCAAGACGCGCACAGAGAGAGAAACAGGTTGAGGCGGCTTCCTTGTGCGAAGCGCGACCGATGCCTCCTCCCTTTGACCCATTCCACCTTGGACTCTCCCCCTGTCCCGCCCCCCCCCCCATCTTGCAACCTGAGCCCCCCCTCCCCGCAGCCCATCTCTGCAAAGAGCACCCCCCCCCGCAAGACCAGGGAGGGGCGCGCCAGGCCGAGAGGATGGAGAGATGCGAAGATGGAGGAGGGCGAGGCCGCTTCGGCAGGGAGGATGAAAGGGGGGGGGGAGGGAAGAGGAAGAAATACAAGGGGGGGTCTCCGTCTGCCTCCCCCGCTCCCGCCTTGCACCCTTGCTCCACCAGCCACCTCTCCCCCCGCCCAAAAAATGCGGCTGCAAGGGACCCAGGCGTCCGGGCGCCAGAATGGGATGCTGGAGGCTGCGTGGTGGCTGTTTTTTTGCCCCCCCCCCCTCAAAATCCCCCACAGCCGCCGCCTCCTGCTGCTTGGAGGCCCCCCCCCACTTTGTGGGCCCGATCCCCCCCCCCCGCTCTCACCTTTCCCTCGTCCGCCAGGAGACGTCCCTTCCGCGCCCAGGAGCCCAGCTGCCCGGTCCAGGCAAATCCGGCCCCCGCTGGCCGGCCCGGCGCTCCGATTGGAGGGCAGCCTTTGCCCAAGGCAAAGTCGTGGACTTTGAATGAGCCCGAACTGGGGACGAGAGGGAGACACGTGTCAAGAGGAAGGCGCCCTTGGCAAAGCCTCCACGCCTTCAGTTCCCTCCCCCGCAGATGTCCCCGGCGCAAGGACGTGGCGAACCAGAAGGGACCAGTCGCTCGCGGCGTGGCTGGTCAGATCCTGTTCAGGGGAGACGACCTTACTCACCTGGGAGTGACAGGCAGAGGAGCAGCGGCTCCCTCCGCCCCTCCCTGGCCCCCGTGGGGGTTAGGGGGCGCAGATCCACGGGTTAGGGGGCGCAAATTACTTGCCTTGCCCCGGGGGCTGACAACCCAGGCTGCGCCCCTGCCTGCCCCCCCCCCTGCCTCGCCCTTCGCCTTCCTCCTTCGGTCCTCCAGGTCTTGCGCCCTCGCCGCCTCCGAGGAGACCCTGCGCCCCACACGGCAGGCAGCCGCAGTCCTGCTGCCCAGGCTTGGGGGGCTGGGTTGTAGAAATGGACGCACAAACTACTGCGTGATAAGGACCACTGTGACTTTAAAGAAGAATGGGAACCTTCGGCAAAATACTTCAGCAAAATGAACTGGACTCCTCGGCAGGTTTGGAATAAGCGCGCACAAACTTTTTTTATTGGTAATATAAGCACAGATAAATTAAGGATCGTTGCACTTTTACAATATGCGGAGAATAATAGGTGCTGAAAAACCAGGCAAGGGCAGTGTTCCCCATTTCCTTGGGGCAGCAAGGGAGGCTGTCTACTCCCATAACAGCCTCTTCATTACCCCGTGTGGGTGGAGAGATGGTATTGTCGGCCATCTTCCAATGCGCCCCCTAGTGGGCCCCCCCACCCCCAGATCACTGCATTTCAGGGGGTTGGACTAGATGACCCGTGGGACCCCTTCCAGCTCACTGATTCTATGGACTATTGCTATGCACTCTGCGTGGGGCTACTTTTGAAGGTGACCCGGAAACTGCAATTAATCCAGAATGCGGCAGCCTGGCTGGTGACTGGGGGCGGCCGCCGAGACCACATGACACCGGTCTTGAAAGATCTACATTGGCTCCCAGGATGTTTCCAGGCATTCTGGGAGTTCTCGGTCCACATACTGCTTAAGCCTGCCCTGTAGAATTTTAAGCATAACTTTGCTAGAGTGTGAAATGAGTGCAATTGTGGGGTAGTTGGAAGTTCAGGGAAGTTACCTAGCTTTAAAAATAAGATAAAATCAACTCCTTTGCCAGTCTCCTCCACTTCAACACTATTTTGCCCTCGGAAAAACAACTCATTTCCCTGCCACCTCCCCAAGCGTGAGGACTTGTATGCAACCCCAGGAAGTGCCCGGAGCTGACAATTGCTGAGCTGATTGTTGGCCAAGGAGAGCCTAATCCCACCACTGGACTTGCCAAGGGGCCAGACACGCAAAGGAAGTTCTATTGTGCTTTGGGTGGTGGGACTTCAGAGGTCTTTGCCTATCCTCATCTTATACTTGGGTCTTGCCCTTCTGCTAATCTGGTACCAAGGATTTGTCTGGACCTGTTTGCCAAGGTTGAACTACTGTAACCCCTGTCTCCCCCTCCCCTTTGGTGACATGTCAGTGATGTAGCAATGATGCCATTGCTTCTTGATCCTCGAACCCTTGACTTCTTGACTCCTTGCTTCTCGACCCTCAGACCCTTGACTTTGTGGCTCCTTGCTTCTTGATCCTTGGACCCTGGCTTCTGGACCCCCATTCCTGCTCCCACCCCGCCATCTTGCCCCCGGTCCCGACATCCCCAGCTGGAACTTCAATCACCCATGAACTGGACTGTGACAATCTGTCCCTGGACAAAATCCGTCCCCGGAATATCCCCAGATTTCATTTAATGTCCCCGGATTTATATTTTAAGTGTTGTAGATTTATTAGTAGGGAATGAATGTTGCATGATTGGTTCAAGGGCACAAGACACATCACATGAGGACCTCTGGCGAGGCCAAATGGCGGGCGCCACGGCAGCGAGCAGCTCCAGAAGCCAGCCAGAGCCAACCGCGCTACCAGGCTGGCTCCGGGCTGCTGAGACTGCCGCTGCCGCTGCCGAGGGGGAACCGGGGGCACCTGCCGCGTCAACTGGGGGAACCACTTACAACCCCCTGTGACCCAAATCGAGCCGGCAGCGAGATCGACTGGCCACCTGGCTGACTGCTTGGCTCTGGGGCCATGAAAACCCCGGAGCCGACGCCAGGAGGAGGAGGAGGAGGAGGAGGAGGAGGAGAGAGAAAGAGGAAGGAGAAAAAAGAGGGGAGCCCCAACCAAGGTTTTTCTAATTTTTTCCTTAAACTTTTTGATTTTTATTATTTAGTTTAATTCTATAAGATAATATTTCTAATCGATTACTTCTCGTTTCAGGGATTTTCACGGTATTTCATTTGTTTTGTGTAATTTCTCAATTCCTGACTGTCTTTTTTCTGCTGAGGCCCAGAGGAAGGCCGCACAACAGAGGAGACCACAGAAGAGAAGATATTACTTCTTCTTTTTAATAACTTTTTTTTCTCTGTTCAAAAAAAAAAAAAGTGTCCCCAGATTCTTTGAAAAAACTATGGTAACCTTGCGGCCTATTTAACCCCTTGCCCTCCTGCTTCACAACAGCTTTCACCTGTCCAGGTGCAGCTGCCTGGGAGGAGGGACAAGGCTGATGCACCTGGGGATCCTGGCCATTCCTTTGCAGTGGTAAATACTTAGTTCCTGGGCCAGGTCACAGGCTCACACCCTATTCAAACACAGACATACTCTTAAGACAGGATTTGTGAAGGAAGAGACAATGGGGAGGCTTTTCCACTTTGACCTTGCGGAGAAAACATTTGCTCAGTTTAGGAATCAAAATGGTTCCAGGGTGGCCTCCCTGTGCTGATCCATGTATGTGCGGTTATGAACATTACCATACATCTAAGACCATAAAATTCCTATCACACAGGCCATTGGACTAGATGAGATTCAGAAGGAAGCAGGAACCCCAAACAGAATCACTAGTCTCTGCCCCCACCTGCCACCCCCCGCTCCCTGGAAGGGGCATTCAGAAGCATCCAGAATAAGTGGATGGTCACCTGCGAAAGATGCTTCAGCTGGGAGTTCTGCATCGCAGGGGCGTGGACTAGATGAGCTTTGGAGGGATCTCCAAAGTCTACATTTCTATTATTCTTTGCCCCAGCATCTTAGAATTCTGGAGCTGGAATAATATTTATTTATTTATTTATTTATTTATTCATTCATTTATTCATACCCCACCCATCTGGCTGAGTTTCCCCAGCCACTCTGGGCAGCTCCCAATCGAGTATTAAAAACAATACAGCACTAAATATTAAAAACTTCCCTAAACAGGGCTGCCTTCAGATGTCTTTGAAATATAAGATAGCTGCTTATTTCCTTCAAATCTGAAGGGAGGGTGTTCCACAGAGCGGGTGCCACCACCAAGAAGGCCCTCTGCCTGGTTCCCTGTAACTTGGCTTCTCACAGTGAGGGAACCGCCAGAAGGCCCTCAGAGCTGGACATCAGTGTCCGGTCTGGACGATGTAGGTGGAGACGCTCCTTCAGGTATACAGGACCGAGGCCGTTTAGGGCTTTCAAGGTCAGCACCAACACTTTGAATTGTGCTCGGAAATGTACTGGGAGCCAATGTAAGTCTTTCAAGACCGGTGTTATATGGTCTCGGCGGCCGCTCCCAGTCACCAGTCTGGCTGCCGCATTCTGGATTAATTGCAGTTTCCGAGTCACCTTCAAAGGTAGCCCCACGTAGAGTACATTGCAGTAGTCCAAGCAGGAGATAACTAGAGCACCACTCTGGCAAGACAGTCAGCAGGCAGATAGGGTCTCAGCCTGCATACCAGATGGAGCTGGTCAACAGCTGCCCTGGACACAGAATTGACCTGTGCCTCCATGGACAGCTGTGAGTCCAGAATGACTCCCAGGCTGCACACCTGGTCCTTCAGGGGCACAGTTACCCCATTCAGGACCAGGGAGTCCTCCATACTAGCCCGCCCCCTGTACCCCAAAAACAGTACTTCTGTCTTGTCAGGATTTGACCTCAATCTGTTAGCCGCCATCCATCCTCCAACCGCCTCCAGGCACTCACACAGGACCTTCACCGCCTTCACTGGTTCTGATTTGAAAGAGAGGTAGAGCTGGGTGTCATCTGCATATTGAGGAACACCCAGCCCAAACAGAAGGGTCATTTTCCTCCAAGCAAGGAGAGAGAGATTGTCAACGGCTCATCTGTGAAACCATGAGGGTCAACTGGAGGCAAATACTTGCGGAAACCTTCACTAAAGCTTGCTAAGCCCCCATTCAGTCAATGGGAACACACAGAAATGCATCCAACGTCTGCTGGGAGGAACGCATTGCTGTTTGTGAAGGAGGAACAATTGCCAAGCACAAGAGGGGGAAATAATTCCTCCGCCCACTTCTCCAGGAATTCCCTCCTCTCTCAGAAATGGGCTGCTTTGCATTTTTCAGAGGGAGAGAAATAGACACTCTGGACTCCTCTCCAGCTTGTTATCCACCAAGACCCCTAGATCCTTCTCACATGTTCTGCTAGTGAGTCAGGTGTCCTCCATCCAATATTTGTGCATCTTGTTCTTCCTGCCAACACCCAGGACCTGACATTTGTCCCTATTGAAATACATTCCGTTAGCTTGGGCCCAGTTCTTCAATCTGTTAAGGTCACCTTGAATCCCAAATCCGTCTTCTGTGGCATTAGCTACCCTTCCCAATGTGGTGTCATCTGCAAATGGGACGAGCATCCCCTCAGTTCCTCCTTCCAAGTCGTTTATGAAGACGTTGAACAACAGCAGGCCCAGAACAGCACCCTAAGGCACCCCACTAGTCACTTTTTTCCTGGAGGACGAGGCAACATTGATGAGCATGCTTTGAGTTTCCTGCAGCCGATAAACCCCTGACAGGTGGCACTCAACCTCCTTTCAATGGTCAAATTGAGAAGTCAAAAAGGGGGCTGAGCTGGATAGGCAACCCCACCACCACCACCACCGCCCCATGGCTGCATCACTGGCAGAACAGCCAGCCCCCTCCTCATTCTTTCCTCCAACCCCAGCATCTTCAAGGGGTCTTTCTCAAGCTCCCAGCCCTTCTCCCACCCCAGCAGCTCCAGTTGTCCCTCCTCCCAGGCAGCTGCACCTGGACAGGTGAAAGCTGTTGTGAAGCAGGAGGGCAAGGGGTTAAATAGGCCGCAAAGTTACCATAGTTTTTTCAAAGAATCCGGGGACACTTTTTTTTTTTTGAACAGAGGAAAAAAAGTTATTAAAAAGAAGAAGTAATATCTTCTCTTCTGTGGTCTCCTCTGTTATGGCAGGGAGTTCCGCAGATTAACTAGGAAGGACTGGATCTTGCAGCCTCCTTGGGTGCCTGCATTCAGAGAGAGGGAGGAGGAGCACTCCCCTCTGTGCTTTGAACTTTTGTCATGCTGGCTTTTTAAAAAAAAAATAAAAAAAGGAAAGTCCCTGGCTCGGGCGCAGAGTCTGCAGAGTACAGCAATACAATCTGCTGCCCGGCTTGCCTCTGAAGCAGAGAGAGGAAGAGTTCCACAGAGCAACCTTATGAAACTTTTTAAAAAAAATATAAATTTTATTAGTATTTTCCACACAGCAACAAAAAATATCGAAAAATAACAAGACACAAAACACAAGAACCAACATTCAAAAAACAAATCCATATCTGGAGCAGATCATTAAGCAAACAGTCTGTGAGCACCTAGAAAGGAATGCTGTGATCACCAATAGTCAGCATGGATTTCTGAAAAATAAGTCGTGTCAGACTAACCTGATCTCGTTTTTTGACAGAATTACAAGCCTGGTAGATGAAGGGAACGCAGTGGATGTAGCCTACCTTGATTTCAGCAAGGCACTTGACAAGGTGCCCCATGATATTCTTGTAAAGAAGCTGGTAAAATGCGGACTTGACTATGCTACCACTCAGTGGATTTGAAACTGGCTGACTGACCGAACCCAAAGGGTTCCTCTTCATCCTGGAGAAGAGTGACTAGTGGGGTGCCACAGGGTTCTGTCTTGGGCCCGGTCTTATTCAACATCTTTATCAACGACTTGGATGATGGACTCAAGGGCATCCTGATCAAATTTGCAGATGACACCAAACTGGGAGGGGTGGCTAACACCCCAGAGGACAGGATCACACTTCAAAAAACAAATCCATATCTGGAGCAGATCATTAAGCAAACAGTCTGTGAGCACCTAGAAAGGAATGCTGTGATCACCAATAGTCAGCATGGATTTCTGAAAAATAAGTCGTGTCAGACTAACCTGATCTCGTTTTTTGACAGAATTACAAGCCTGGTAGATGAAGGGAACGCAGTGGATGTAGCCTACCTTGATTTCAGCAAGGCACTTGACAAGGTGCCCCATGATATTCTTGTAAAGAAGCTGGTAAAATGCGGACTTGACTATGCTACCACTCAGTGGATTTGAAACTGGCTGACTGACCGAACCCAAAGGGTGCTCATCAATGGTTCCTCTTCATCCTGGAGAAGAGTGACTAGTGGGGTGCCACAGGGTTCTGTCTTGGGCCCGGTCTTATTCAACATCTTTATCAACGACTTGGATGATGGACTCAAGGGCATCCTGATCAAATTTGCAGATGACACCAAACTGGGAGGGGTGGCTAACACCCCAGAGGACAGGATCACACTTCAAAACGACCTTGACAGATTAGAGAACTGGGCCAAAACAAACAAGATGAATTTTAATAGGGAGAAATGTAAAGTATTGCACTTGGGCAAAAAAAATGAGAGGCACAAATACAAGATGGGTGACACCTGGCTAGAGAGCAGTACATGTGAAAAGGATCTAGGAGTCTTGGTTGACCACAAACTTGACATGAGCCAACAGTGTGACGCGGCAGCTAAAAAAGCCAATGCAATTCTGGGCTGCATCATCAAGGGAAGTAATAGTGCCACTGTATTCTGCTCTGGTCAGACCTCACCTGGAGTACTGTGTCCAGTTCTGGGCACCACAGTTCAAGAAGGACACGGACAAACTGGAACGTGTCCAGAGGAGGGCAACCAAAATGGTCAAAGGCCTGGAAACGATGCCTTATGAGGAACGGCTAAGGGAGCTGGGCATGTTTAGCCTGGAGAAGAGGAGGTTAAGGGGTGATATGATAGCCATGTTCAAATATATAAAAGGATGTCACATAGAGGAGGGAGAAAGGTTGTTTTCTGCTGCTCCAGAGAAGCGGACATGGAGCAATGGTTCCAAACTACAAGAAAAAAGATTCCACCTAAACATTAGGCAGAACTTCCTGACAGTAAGAGCTGTTCGACGGTGGAATTTGCTGCCAAGGAGTGTGGTGGAGTCTCCTTCTTTGGAGGTCTTTAAGCAGAGGCTTGACAACCATATGTCAGGAGTGCTCTGATGGTGTTTCCTGCTTGGCAGGGGGTTGGACTCGATGGCCCTTGTGGTCTCTTCCAACTCTATGATTATATGATTCTATGATTCCATGATTCTATGATTCTATTGTATGATTCTATCTTACAAGTTAATAACATAAACACTAAAAAGAAAAACAAATGTTGACTTCCACCAATCCCACAGCACTTCCTTTACCTCTCATTGTGTCTTCCTGTTTTCCATATCATCTCTAAAAAAAAGGAAATAAAAAAAGGAAAGTCCCTGGCTCGGGCGCAGAGTCTGCAGAGTACAGCAATACAATCTGCTGCCCGGCTTGCCTCTGAAGCAGAGAGAGGAAGAGTTCCACAGAGCAACCTCATGAAACTTTTTTAAAAAAATATAAATTTTATTAGTATTTTCCACACAGCAACAAAAAATATCGAAAAATAACAAGACACAAAACACAAGAACCAACATTCAAAAAACAAATCCATATCTTACAAGTTAATAACATAAACACTAAAAAGAAAAACAAATGTTGACTTCCACCAATCACACAGCACCTCCTTTACCTCTCATTGTGTCTTCCTGTTTTCCATATCATCTCTATCCTAACATCCAGATATAAATCCCTCTTTCTTATCCTTTCACTTCACAAGGTTATTCCAGACTCAGCCAGATTTCTGTCCTCGAACCTTGGCTTTTAATGTATTGTATTTTTCGCACCATAGCACACAGTTTTTCCATCTTAAAAACTAAGGGGAAAAGTCTGTGCGTCCTATGGAGCGAATGCAGGGGGGGGGGGAGGCAAGCAGGAAAAGCCCCCGAGAGCCACACACAAGCTTCGCGCGGCTCTTGCGGGCTTTTCCCCAGGAGGGAGAAGGGACTGACGCGGCCAGTCAGTCCCTTCTCCCTCCTCTAGAAAAGCCTTGCGCAATCTCTCCAGCGGTTGGGGGGGGGGGGGAGGCTGCGCAAGGCTAAAGAAGCCAGCTTTTTAAAAATCTCTCTATCTCTACCTCTTTTTCTTTTTTCGTCCTTTCTCCACCCCCTTATTTTCCTCTGGATCAGTGTTTTTATCTAGATTAACGTTTTAGTTTGGAGGGAGGGAATATTATAAAAAAGGAAACTTTGCAGCTTTTATTTTAGTATACAATAAAAACAGATTAAGCAAACACAAGAGAAGGAAGAGAAAAGGGAAAGAGGGAGGATACAAAGCCATTTACCAGAGGTAGATCTTAACCCTTGTCTCACCTGGGAGCTTCTCTGGGCAGGAATTCCCTCAGCTTAAGTGGGGTGAGGGAAGAGTGGCAGGTAGGGGGGTACCTACCTAGACAGTGAATTCACATGTCTCTCCAATGAAAATTGGGAGTGGGCATTGTGTGAAGTGGCTGTGGATCTCCTGCCGCAGAAGTGTAGGACTGCATAGAGTTAGGAGGGCCACCCGAGGGTCATCTAGCCTAGCCCCCTCACAATGTAGGAATCACAGCTAAAGAACGCCAGGCAGATGGTCCCCCAACCGCTGCTTAAAAGCCTCCAGTGGTGGAGACCCCCAGCAACTTCCGAGGTCACAGAATTGCAGGGTTGGCAGGGAACCCCAGGAGTCATCTAGTCCAGCCCCGGTGGACAGCGGGCACGATCCATCCCATTGTGCAAGGCTAAAGATGCTGCTCAAGGCTAAAGAGGAAGCGCGCAGCCTGTCCATTGCTCTTCGGGGTTGGGGGGGGGAATAATATTTTTTCCTTGATTTCCCCCTCTAAAAACTAGGTGCGTCTAATAGAGAGAAAAATACGGTATTCATTTAGGCACTCGTTAAACTGAAAACAGTTGTGGCAGGAACCTTGCCAAAGGCCAGGGAGCCACATCCACCAGGGGCGGGAAGCTGCAGCAGCCACAGAAGTGGCCTCAGTCGCCATGGAGACGGGAGGAAGATGCAACTAGCAGCGCAGGGAGGGAGGGAGGGAGGGAGGGAGAAATCAGCTGCCTCATGGAGGGAAGCTCCCCGTGTGGAGAAGAGGAGGCTGAGAGGAGATGGGACAGACATCATCCCATATCTGAAGGGCCGAACCATGGAAGAGGGAGCAAGCTCGTTTCCTCCTGCTCCGAGGGCGGGGCGGGTCAGAACTCGAACCCGTGGCTTCCAGTGACAAGAGGGGAGGATATTCCGACTGTTGTAAACCAAATCTGCCCTTATTCCCTCATGGGGGAGGCAAGAGCCCTTGTAGAGTCCTTTGTAGGTTCTCCATCAGTAGGAGAAAATAACACAGAATATTGAGAAGCAAAGCAGCTAGTAAGCCTGGTCTTTATTGATCTGTTGCAACAGGGTGCTCCTCCCCTCACACGCAGGAAAGGAGGAGGACCCCAAACAAAGGCGTGCCCACCCTTATCTTTAGACATTTTAAATTCCCTGCCCTGGAGCTCAAGACCACCTCCCACAAACATCATACATACATCACAGAAAAGGCGGTCCACAACAGAAATCTGAGTGTGTTGTTTATCTCCTGTCTGCCAGGTTACCTGCTTGCAATACCTGGGCTTGGGCCCCTCTTTGGTTATTATAACTAATTAATTCCTGAATCCAGGTCACAGTTCACAGGCTCACCCTATTCACACCTTAAATGTGCCCTTAAGGCAGGATTTGTGGCCCTCAGAGACAATGGGGAGGTTTTTCCAGTTCTTCCCTCCTTGCAGAGAAACATTTGGCCAGTTTGGGAGAGTTGAAACGGTTTCAGGACCGTCTTCCTGTGCTGCTTCAGACATGTGGTTTATATATTTATGTACGTTTGCTTGGTACATTTATGAAAATATATATATATACACAGTGGTACCTCGGGTTAAGTACTTAATTTGTTCCGGAGGTCCGTTCTTAACCTGAAACTGTTCTTAACCAGAAGCCCCACTTTAGCTAATGGGGCCTCCTGCTGCTGCTGCCGCCGCACCGCCACAGCATGATTTCTGTTCTCGTCCTGAAGCAAAGTTCTTAACCCGAGGTACTATTTCTAGGTTAGCGGAGTCTGTAACCTGAAGCAAATGTAACCTGAAGCGTATGTAACCCGAGGTACCACTGTATATATATGACCTTAAACTTTTTATTACATGACTCAACATCAAGGAAGAACTTTGTGATGGTGGGAGTGTTGGGCTCTCCTCCCTTGGAGGTTTCCAAGCAGAGGTTGGTTGGAGGGCCACCTGCCATGGAGGCCCGAGTGGCGATTCCAGCCTTGTGGGGGGCTGGAGTGGATTACCCTTGGGGATCCCTTCCAGCTCTAGGGTTCTGTTACAGAAAAATCTAGGTGTGAGGCTGCTCAGGCACCCAGCTCGGCAGAATAAAGGATGGAGTCCAGCCCCCAACCAGAGCAGAGCAAAGAGCTGTAGACCAAAGTTGATTGTGCAACAGGTTCAAAGAGGAATTTTGAACCCCGAGGATGGGGTGACAAAGACTTTTAAAACTTTCCCACCATATCCCAGGATACAGTTCGTATGGCATCATTGCTACATCCCTGGCATGTCACCAAAGGGGAGGGGGAGACAGGGGTTACAGTAGTTCAACCTTGGCAAACAGGTCCAGACAAGTCCTTGGTACCAGATTAGCAGAAGGGCAAGACCCAAGTATAAGATGAGGATAGGCAAAGACCTCTGAAGTCCCACCACCCAAAGCACAATAGAACTTCCTTTGCGTGTCTGGCCCCTTGGCAAGTCCAGTGGTGGGATTAGGCTCTCCTCCGCCAACAATCAGCTCAGCAATTGTCACCTCTGGGCACTTCCTGGGGTACGAGGTGTGCATACAAGTCCTCACGCTTGGGGAGGTGGCAGGGAAAAGAGTTGTTTTTCCAAGGGCAAAATAGTGTTGAAGTGGAGGAGACTGGCAAAGGAGTTGATTTTATCTTATTTTTAAAGCTAGGTAACTTCCCTGAGGAAAGCAATGACAAACCTAGACAGCATCTTAAAAAGTAGAGACATCACCTTGCCAACAAAGGTCCGTATAGTAAAAGCTATGGTTTTCCCAGTAGTGATGTATGGAAGCGAGAGCTGGACCATAAAGAAGGCAAATCGCCGAAGAATTGATTCCTTTGAATTATGGTGCTGGAGGAGACTCTTGAGAGTCCCATGGACTGCAAGAAGAACAAACCGATCCATTCTTAAGGAAATCAGCCCTGAGTGCTCACTGGAAGGACAGATCGTGAAGCTGAGGCTCCAATACTTTGGCCACCTCATGAGAAGAGAAGACTCCCTGGAAAAGACCCTGATGTTGGGAAAGATGGAGGGCACAAGGAGAAGGGGACGACAGAGGACGAGATGGTTGGACAGTGTCTTCGAAGCTACAAACATGAGTCTGACCAAACTGCGGGAGGCAGTGGAAGACAGGAGGGCCTGGCGTGCTCTGGTCCATGGGGTCACGAAGAGTCGGACACGACTAAACGACTAAACAACAACAACAACTTCCCTGAACTTCCAACTACCGCACAATTGCACTCATTTCACACTCTAGCAAAGTTATGTTTAAAATTCTACAAGGCGATTGCGGAAGTTGGGGGCGGAGCTAGCTCTCTTTGGTTGTGGCGGCTGAAGGAAGATGACGAAAGGAACATCCTCCTTTGGAAAGCGTCGCAATAAGACGCACACTTTGTGCCGTCGATGTGGGTCCAAGGCCTATCATCTCCAGAAGTCCACCTGTGGAAAATATCCTGCTAAGCGCAAGAGAAAGTATAACTGGAGTGCTGAGGCCAAGAGGCTCAATACCACCAGAACTGGCCGTATGAGGCATCTGAAAAAGGTCTACCGCAGATTCAGGAATGGATTCCGTGAAGGAACAGTGCCAGAGCCCAAGAGAGCTGCTGTTGCAGGCATCCAGCTCATCTTAAGGACTCAAATGTGTTTTTAAAATAAATGGCCTGAACTGCTAAGAACGCTTGTCATCTTTACATGTTCCTCAGTATCTCCGCTTCCACACTGAGACCTTTGTTCAAGCCTCGGCAGTGGCAGCAGCAGCCCGGAGCCAGCCTGGTAGCGCGGTTGGCTCTGGCTGGCTTCTGGAGCTGCTCGCTGCCGTGGCGCCCGCCATTTGGCCTCGCCAGAAGTCCTCATGTGATGTGTCTTGTGCCGTTAACATAAAGAATACGTTTTATTGGAGTGTCCACAACTAGCTTTGTATATCCACAGATAGAAGATGGTAATTTAGGCTGTAATCCTTAAAGTGCTTGGTATAATTCTCCACCTGCTCCAAAGCAGTCCCAGTGCTGCACCAAAATGAAATTGTTCCAGGAATGTTCTGAAGTGCAATACTGCATAAAGATCACAACTGTACTTTAATGTGTTCCAGTTACAGGTAGGTAGCCGTGTTGGTCTGCCATAGTCAAAACAAAATAAAAGAAAAAAAATTCCTTCCAGTAGCACCTTAAAGACCAACTAAGTTAGTTCTAGGTATGAGCTTTCATGTGCATGCACACTTCTTCAGATACTTTAATGTGGTTAGCAATGGTAAACAAAAACTCAAACTGCGTAGAAAAAAATGCACCTTTCCCCGATGCCAAATATTTACTAAGGTTCTTATTTCCTTGAGCGCTTGTTTTATCACTTTGCTTTGTTTGTCTTTACAAGCATTGCTTTATTGTTGCAAAGGGGAAAGACTTGATTTGACAAACATCTCAGCATTTTGGGCTTACCTTCAACATAGCCATGTCAGGTTTCATTTTACTTAGGACTTCCAAATAATGGGATTATATCCACCGAGGTCTTGCCCGAGGTTTGAAATTGGCATATCAAGTGGGGGCTTTCGCATCTGAAATTTATTGAAACATTCCTCTGCAAGTTCACTAGTAAAACGATACTAGGAACAGCTTCATTTTGGTTTAATAGAGGTGGAACTGCCTTTGTAGTCTTGACCTAAACCATCATACATTTTAGCCTGTACAAGTATTTATTACAATTCAAATGTCGAATTTGTCAGAGGGCATGTGCCCTTTATTATACTGCCGAGTTGCCAGTATATAGTGAATTAAAATAAGGCATATTATGAGGGGGGGGGGGAATTCTACAAGGCAGGCTTAAGCAGTATGTGGACCGAGAACTCCCAGAATGCCTGGAAACATACTGGGAGCCAATGTAGATCTTTCAAGACCAGTGTCATGTGGTCTCGGCGGCCACTCCCAGTCACCAGCCAGGCTTAATTGCAGTTTCCGGGTCATAGAATCATAGAATCATAGAGTTGGATGAGACCACAGGGGCCATCGAGTCCAACCCCCTGCCAAGCAGGAAACACCATCAGAGCACTCCTGACATATGGTTGTCAAGCCTCTGCTTAAAGACCTCCAAAGAAGGAGACTCCACCACACTCCTTGGCAGCAAATTCCACTGTCAAACAGCTCTTACTGTCAGGAAGTTCTTCCTAATGTTTAGGTGGAATCTTCTTTCTTGTAGTTTGGATCCATTGCTCCGTGTCCGCTTCTCTGGAGCAGCAGAAAACAACCTTTCTCCCTCCTCTATGTGACATCCTTTTATATATTTGAACATGGCTATCATATCACCCCTTAACCTCCTCTTCTCCAGGCTAAACATGCCCAGCTCCCTTAGCCGTTCCTCATAAGGCATCATTTCCAGGCCTTTGACCATTTTGGTTGCCCTCCTCTGGACCCGTTCCAGTTTGTCCGTGTCCTTCTTGAACTGTGGTGCCCAGAACTGGACACAGTACTCCAGGTGAGGTCTGACCAGAGCAGAATACAGTGGCACTATTACTTCCCTTGATCTAGATGCTATACTCCTATTGATGCAGCCCAGAATTGCACTGGCTTTTTTAGCTGCCGTGTCACACTGTTGGCTCATGTCAAGTTTGTGGTCCACCAAGACTCCAAGATCCTTTTCACATGTACTGCTCTCAAGTCACCTTCAAAAGTAGCCCCACGTAGAGTGCATTGACTAGAAATGTAGACTTTGGAGATCCCTCCAAAGCTCATCTAGTCCACGCCCCTGCGATGCAGAACTCCCAGCTGAAGCATCTTTCGCAGGTGACCATCCACTTATTCTGGATGCTTCTGAATGCCCCTTCCAGGGAGCGGGGGGTGACAGGTGGGGGCAGAGACTAGTGATTCTGTTTGGGGTTCCTGCTTCCTTCTGAATCTCATCTAGTCCAATGGCCTGTGTGATAGGAATTTTATGGTCTTAGATGTATGGTAATGTTCATAACCGCACATACATGGATCAGCACAGGGAGGCCACCCTGGAACCATTTTGATTCCTAAACTGAGCAAATGTTTTCTCCGCAAGGTCAAAGTTGAAAAGCCTCCCCATTGTCTTTTCCTTCACAAATCCTGTCTTAAGAGTATGTCTGTGTTTGAATAGGGTGTGAGCCTGTGACCTGGCCCAGGAACTAAGTATTTATCACTGCAAAAGACTGGCCAGGCTCCTCAGGCAATCCAGTCAAGTAACCTGCCAGACAGGAAATAAACAAGGATAAGAGAAAAACAATATTGAGATTTCTGTTTTAAGACCACCTTTTCTGTGATGTATCTGAGGGGTGGTCTTAGGTTACACCCCTTCTGTGATGTATGGATAATGTTTCTGGGGATGGTCTTGATCTACAGGGTGGGAATTTCAAAAGTCTTTATAAGCCCTTGCACAGCATTTTTGTGAGTCCTCCTCCCTGTTGTAACAGATCAATGAAGATCAGGCTTACTAGCTGCTTTGCTTCTCAATATTCTCTGGTTGGCCTCTGTTATTTTCTCCTACCAATAGGGAACCTACGTAAGGACTCTATATGGGCTACGTAAGGACTCTATATGGGCTTTTCCCATAAGGGAAAAGGGCATATTTTTATTTACAACACCTGCAATGCTGGTCTTGTCACCAGATTACAGGCAGGGCAGAGGGCCTGATCCTTGATTCTCCCCAGCTGAGACTGAGCCCTGCTGGGAGCCTGCAGAGTGTGGTTGTTTATCTGCTCTGAAAGAGTGTCCACATTTGCATGCATGCCGGCAAATGCAAACAGAATGCAAACCTGTGTTATGGGCTGGCGAGTTCAGTGTCCCTGGCAGACCTTCGGATTCTCTGCTAACGCAAGTAAACAAAAACAGATAAATCTGTCTCTGTGTGCAGGGAGTCTCTGTGTGCAGCTTGCAAGCCCCGCCTGCCTTTCCGCCCTTGAGCCAGTCTCCCCATTTTCTCAGCACAAAGATCCTAGGGTAATCATAAGCGTTGGAAGAGACTCGCGGGTCCCTGAAATGCAGGGATCTCCGCTGATGTATTATTCTGGCATCTTTAGGCAAAGGAGATCCCTCTGTTCATCGCGAAAGCAGAAGGCGGGTGTCAGTGAGGGAGAAGGGGGGGCGACGTCAGACCCCCACCCTGCCTTGGCCACCCATTGCAGGTCCCCAAGCTGCACCTTCGCCCCACCCCGCATATCCTCCACCCCATGCCCGACTTGATCAGTGCCAATTCACAGAATCCTAGTTGGGAGGGCACCCCAGCGGTCATCTAGCCCAACCCCCTTCAAGGGAGGAATCCCAGCTAAATCACGCAGGACGGATGACCCCCCCCCACCTCCGCCAGTCAGGGGTCTTCTGGGCCTTGCTGCGCAGCCCCCAGGGGGCAGACCCACAAACAGACTCACTTGCGCCAGGGCGCTGGCTTCTCAGGGGCGCCCCAGCGAGTGGGGGAGCTGCGCGGCTTTGCTGCCCGCCTACCCTTTCCCTGCACCTGCCAGCCAGCCCCCCACTTGCCCCCTTTCTTCCTCTGGCTATGGAGCCTCCGCGCTGGGTTTGCAGCCCTGCTTGCAGGGTCCCCTTGCCCGTCTTGTTCAGCTACATCTACCCCTACCCATGAGTAGCAGCAGCTGCTGCCCTGGTTTCTCTCTCTCCCTGGAATCGTACCCTGTGTTTGATGTTATGGGCAACTCTTTTCCGGGGAAGGGAAGCCTCCTCCCTTCGCTCTTCTTCTTCTTCTTCTTCTTCTTCTTCTTCTTCTTCTTCTTCTTCTTCTTCTTCTTCTTCTTGTTACGGTAAAATCTGGGTGCGAGGCTGCTCTGCCACCCAGCTCGTCGGACTAAGTCCGCGGGTCCCTGCGGAGGAAAATGAGCTCAGCCGGAGACAGGAGCAAGCGGCAGAAGATCCAAGTTTATTGCGCAACAGGTTCAAGGCGAGATTGAACAGCGAGAAAGGGGTGACATGAACTTTTGAAACTTCCCTCCATGTCCCAGAATACAGTGCAAAATACATCCCAGTTACATCATGAATACATTAAGAAGAGGTTGGGTTACACAGGATTAACATATGGAGGAGGGAGGGGGAATATGCAGAGCTGGAGATATGCGCAGATAAGCACATCCTGAGTACCGGTGATGAGAAGACAATGGTCCATGTACTGGCATTGCCCGGAGGAAAGGCTTGGCAGAGTGATTTGACAGGATTAGGGCCTTGACACCTTGCTTGAGGGATTATGGAGGACAGGGGAGGTGTCATGGAGTCCTAGAGAAATTGAGCAAATTGGCACGTTGATTTTCTATGAATTTTATAGATTTTAGTCCCTTTTGACATTGACAATTGGAAATAAATGAATATATTGTAGTGAAGAAGAAGGTGAAGAAGACATGCCCCCCCTTCCGTATCATTCTTCTTCTTCTTCTTCTTCTTCTTCTTCTTCTTCTTCTTCTTCTTCTTCTTCTGGGGGGCTCCTTCTCTGCCCCCCCACCAACAAGTTCCCTAGGGGTTGTAAAGCAAGCCAGATCATTTAGCACCGTCTCCATGCATTCCAGTAGCTGGCCATCACCCACTCCAAGCCCTGTGAAAAATATCATCACTATTATTATTATTATTATTATTATTACTACTACTACTACTACTACTACTACTACTGCCCTCCCCCCATAGATATCAGGGTGGCTCACAGCCTGAGACTACGGTACTAAGCACATGCTAGAAACTAGAACAAAGGCAAACCAAACCAAGCCAGTAACCCTCCTTCTCCCTTATTTGTGAAACAAGCTTGTTAATAATAATAACAATAATAATTTATTATTTATACCCCTCCCATCTGGCTGGGCTTCCCCAGCCACTCTGGGCGGCTTCAAACAAAGTATTAAAATACAGTGGTCTATTAAACATTAAAAGTTTCCCTATACAGAGCTGCCTTCAGATGTCTTCTAATTGTCAGATAGTTGTTTATTTCCTTGACATCTGATGGGAGGGCGTTCCACAGGGCGGGCGCCACCACCGAGAAGGCCCTGTGCCTGGTTCCCTGTAACCTCACTTCTCGCAGGGAGGGAACCGCCAGAAGGCCCTCGGAGCTGGACCTCAGTGTCCGGGTGTTAATTGCCTATCCAACTAAAAAAAAGAAAGGCACTGAAGGTTTCTGAGATCAATGCAAGCTAAAAAGCATTGCAGGGGGTTGGGCTAGATGACCCGCACGGTCCCTTCCAATTCTACATTTTTCTGAAAAACACACACGCACAACCCAACTGTGGTGTCCCTCTGCAGTCCTCGCCCCAAGCAGCTGTGTGTGAGCCTTGCTCCCCAGAAAGTGTGCTTTGTCTTGCTACCTGTGGTTTCTGGTCTCTCGTCAGCCCCCTCCCCCCAATCTATTTCATATTCCTTTCTCCCTAACCTCCAATATTACATTTTCCTCTGGTTAAGACTTAAAACAGAAAGCCCTAATCCCCAGCTGTGTTTCTTGCTGCAGTCCTCCTGTCTACTCAGAAGTAAGGTCCTATTAGATTCAGCAGGGCTTACTCTCAGGTAAGTGCAGTTAGGGCTGCAGCCTTTGTGAACCCGGTTTTGGGTCCTTTTTAGGTTCAGGATGTCACTGCTTTACACCCCCCCACCCCACCCCCCACAATATTTGAAAATGTCAGCTTTGTACTTAAACACAAATTGGCCGGGAACCTCGTTTTCTGTGTCTTTATTAATTTATTTAAAGAACAACGATACGATACGATAATCTTAATTGTCATTGTCCCATACAGAACAACGAAACTGAAAAAAATCTACACCAGACATTCAAAAACCAACAAGCCTGCTATCCCAGCCTGGTGATTGCTTGAACTTTTGGATATGTGGTGATTTGAATCATGAGGGTGAATTAGAAGAACTGCTGAGTCTTGAATGAGTCTTTCTTTGGAATCGAGGACCTAATTAGATTTTCATTTTATTTTGTTCTAAGGGCTTGTTAGAGATAATGTGTAAAGCGTGGTGTCAGCTACCCCAAAAAAGTCGCCAACTCTGGGAAAGGGGGGGTGGGGCACCGGGGGGATCTTTACACCACAGCGCAGGATATGTTTTAAACATAATCATCTGCTCAAATTCTTGGTACAGATACATTATTTTTTTTAATGAATGGGACGTTTTTATTGCATATATATCAAAGCAATGTATACAAGTTAACACATTGGCAGGATTTTAAGAAACATTTGCAATATGATTATAAAGGATAGAATTGGAAACAATAAGATGAATAATATGTATATCCATTCACTACAGGCCGGCATGGCCCACGTGGCAGACGTAGGAGGCCCTGTGGTCCTCAGTGGGGACGGGCAGCAGGGGGGCGAAGCTGGTGGTGCCGTCGTCAACAGGTTTACCACACCTATCTGCCAATCACCCATTCCCACCACCCTTCTGAGTAATACCCCTCCCCACCCTCTCACTATATAGAAGGGTCTGGTGACTTCTGTTTCAGTGTATCTGAAGAAGTGTGCATGCACACGAAAGCGCATACCAATAACAAACTTAGTTGGCCTCTAAGGTGCTACCGGAAGGAATTTTTTTAGCTTGATGCAGTGACACCAGAGAGAGCCATCTTTAAATCACTCAAGAGGTATCACATGGACACACACCCAGACTACCAAAATCAACACAGTCACTTCTGCAAATGTTGTCCCCATAAAACACTTCATCACAGTTATTTCCTATCTACTCAAAGGGCCTCTGCTGCACAATGCCAAATGTAACCATTCACTAGACAGCATCTTAAAAAGAGACATCACCTTGCCGACAAAGGTCCGTATAGTTAAAGTTCTGGTTTTCCCAGTAGTGATGTATGGAAGTGAGAGCTGGACCACAAAGAAGGCTGATCGCTGAAGAATGGATGCTTTTGAATTCTTGTGCTGGAGGAGACTCTTGAGAGTCCCATGGACTGCAAGAAGATCAAACCTATCCATTCTGAAGGAAATCAGCCCTGAGTGCTCACTGGAAGGACAGATCCTGAAGCTGAGGCTCCAGTACTTTGGCCACCTCATGAGAAGAGAAGGCTCCCTGGAAAAGACCCTGATGTTGGGAAAGATGGAGGGCACAAGGAGAAGGGGACGACAGAGGACGAGATGGTTGGATAGTGTTCGCGAAGCTACCAGCATGAGTCTGACCAAACTGTGGGAGGCAGTGGAAGACAGGAGGGCCTGTTGTGCTCTGGTCCAGGGGGTCACGAAGAGTTGGACACAACTGAACAACAACAACAACAACAATTCACTGATCAATGGATCTACGTACTGGCTCACTGGGCACTGGGAAAACTTCAGAAATTCATATCAAATCACTCCAGTGTTGGATTTATGCCATTCCAAGGTTGTTGAAGGAAATGGCTACCAAGGGGGGGAAGAGCTGAGTGATAATCCAGGGGTCAGCAACCTTTTTCAGCCATGGGCCGGTCCACTGTTCCTCAGACCATGTGGTGGGCTGGACTATATTTTGAAAAAAAATTAATAATGAATGAATTCCTACACCCCACAAATAACCCGGAGATGCATTTTAAATAAAAGCACACATTTTACTCATGTAAAAATACGCTGGTTCCTGGACCGTCTGCAGGCCAGATTGAGAAGGCGATTGGGCTGGATCCGGACCCTGGGCCTTAGTTTGCCTGCACCTGGTGATAATCTCTGGCATCCTGATACCCGAGTGCCAGACAGGTAGCCATTCCAGAAACAATACCCAGATGAAGACAAAAGGGTGTGATGAACTTGGCTGGGAAAGAGGGACATGTAAAGATCTCTTTTGCATACTTGATGGGTGGGAGGTGGCAGTCAAAGGGAGGGGGGGGCAAGCCCTGATGCTCAGGTTTCTGTCGCCAGACCCTCCCAACTTGTGATGTCCTTATGATGTAGTTTTAGGGGTGTTACTAGTAACTTTTGGAAACTGCTAAATGTCCTTGAATGAATGAATGAATTTTATTATTATGGTCACAGACCAGTTCTGGCTCACTTACAATATCAGGAAAATCATAAAACACAACTGGAATACATTGAACTGCAACTGAGTATACCAGAGACAATACAGTTTAAAATATATATTAAATCTTGATCACTAAAATATAACCTAAAATTGTCATTTAAAACCTAAATCATTTTGGTAGTACAGCTTGTTCCCTAGGTTTTATGGCAGTCACACAGAATTTGGCCACCCTGAGCGTGATCTCTAGGTCCTTGACTTCTACCAGGAGTTTTAGACATTGAAGTTTGGACCCATTTGGAGATTTTTGCATAGCAGGGGTAACAAATAACGGAGCGTATATCCCCGTAGAAATGGCAGCGTAACAAGACATGAGAGACAGTTTCTACCTCCATCGAGCTGCAGGGGCAGACTCGTTCCGCGTATTATGGTTTACCCTCGAATCTGCCCTGCAATCAGCAGATGGCAGCATGCTGACTCTAGCGAGGGTAAATGACCATGTGTATTTGGGCATTTGTAATTTTGACAAATAATTTGCTGGTGTAAATCCTCTCCCATTATATTTTATTGCTGGGTGTTTATTCATCTCGCTCACGTGGCATTGCAGTTCCACATCCCAAATTCTTTGGCGGATTATTGCTCTAGCTTTCTCATAAGCTATCAGGGTGTTATGTACTGAGTTGAATAGGATCCAAAAGGCAGCAATCTGATTGGTCCTAGAACAATAGGGTCCAGAATGCAGCAGTCTGATTGGTCCACAGGAGCCACCCAATCCAGCTCCAGGTGGAAGCGAATCTGCAATCTAATTGGCCTACAGGTGAATCCCGGAATTAGCCAATCACGTGGGGCCCATTGTGTAAATAATGTATATAAAGCAGACATTTCGGGGGAACTTCCATTCCTCCTCACCACTATGAGCTGAATAAAGAGCATGAAATCCACTCTCGACTCCGAGTATATTTCACAGGGGCTGTGGGGAAAACCCCACGCCTCTTAGCTTTTCATGCAGTGTAGCTTTCCATTTGGGTAAGTAGGAATCCAGTAGGGTTAAGGGTGCCAACCCAACAGGGGAAAAGTTAAGTTTTAACCAATAATGGATCTTCAGAATCCATATCCGAGCGCTAACAGGGATTTGCCGGACCTCCAGGCGCACAGCTATGTTAGACACACAAGAAGGGATCCCTAGCAGGCAGCGATAGAACTTGGAATGATTCTAAGGGAGCAAGGTTCGAGAAGCTGCAGATTGGAGAGCCATATGCCCGTTGTGTTAATATTTTTGCAGCAAAGACCTGGAAGGCTGCTGGGAGCCTGTAGATGTTGGTTAGTTGTGTATAAGGGTTGGAAGTACGACTCCCAAGCCCCAACAGAGATATTCCACTTCGGATGGGGAAGTTTGGGTTCTTCTTTGTTCGGGGCTTCCATCTTGTTTCACCTGGTGGCAGGTGGAGGTCCTGTGTCGACACTTCTTTAATAAAGACCAAGCCTGCTGGCTGCTGTTTTGCCCTGATACTCCTGGCTGGTGTCTTTGCTTTTGTCCAAGGGGAAAAAGTTTTTAACTGCCTAAAGTTTCTCCGTTAACATCCCTCTTGAAGTTCAATTGGCAAGTTTGGGCTGAGTTCTCCAGCTGGGGGGGGGGTGCGGATTCTTTTCCATTGAATAGATTCACAGAAGGGATCCCGAGGATCATCCAGCCCAACCCCAGCCTTGAACCCACAACCCGGAGCTCGAGAGTCTCCTGCATTACTGTTACGGAAATTTCCGGGTGCGGAGTTGCCCTGCCACCCGGCTCGTCGGACGGAGTCCGCGGGTCCTAGCGGAGGAAATGAGTTCAGCCGGAGACGGAGCAAGATGCGGAGATCCGAGTTTATTGCGCAATAGGTTCAAGATGGAGTTGAACCCCGAGAGTGGGGCGACATAAACTTTTAAAGGTTCCCTCCAGGTCCCAGAATACAGTGCAGAAAACGTCACAAATACATCATAAAAAGGTGGGGTTACACGGATCAGCAGTACAAGAAATTGGGTGGTGGGTTTACACAAATCAAGGTGGGGCTACATAGATCAGCAGTACAATAAGGTAGGCAGGGCAGAGATTGTATGGATCAGCAGTACAATAAGGTAGGCAGAGCAGAGATCAGCAGTACAATAAGGTAGGCAGAGCAGAGATCAGCAGTACAATAAGGTAGGCAGAGCAGAGATTGCCTGGAGTGGTAGAGATATGCATAAACGTTTCCTGAGTACAGGTGATGGCAAGACAATGGCATAGCCATGCATCGCCCATTATCTGGTATTGTCCGGAGGAAGGGCTTGACTGGACCATCCGACAGGATTAAGGTTTCCCTGAGTACGTGACCTGTCGGTTCGAGGATTATGGCGCCGAGGGTAGCATCATGGAGTCCGGAGGGAATCGAGTAGAATAACATTAAAATGGAGAAGATCGAAGCTTTGGCTGATTTTATATTATTTTCTGAAGTTTTCGGCTTCTTGCCGGTCAAGTGTATATTGTAAATTGAGAGCGGAAACAAATGGATACAATGTAACAGGAGTTTGACAGTTTTACGAGGTCGCTAGTTTCGGATCCATTGTTGTAGCAGCGGGGAGCCGTCAACAACTTGTCAGGAGGTTAAATGAGGCGTGCAAGAGCTCCCTGAGCTAGCTCCTGCAGGGGAATGCACGTTCCTGATTGGCTAGAGCGCAGCCATTATGGTCAATGGGGAAACAGTATGATACGGTCTACTCATTAGAAATAGGGCGAACAAGACTCAAGAGGAAACTATATAGAAGGAAAGATATTATTTATAAAGTCGAGGGTATAGTGTGGTGCTTGTGCAACAGTGTGGGGGCTTAGGAGTCGCGGCAGAGCTGGGTGCCGCCGAGGTCATCGCCTCGGGCCCCGTAGTCACAAGGAGGAGGGGTGAGGAAAGGTACCCCCCCCTCTTTCCGTATCAATTACCAACGGAGTCATTTCCTCCAAAGGGGCTGATGTCTCTCTCAGGGACCCTCCTAATATTGCAACAGACTTTCAGTCGGCTACTGAGCAGGTGAAATATAATAATAATAATAATAATAATAATAATAATAATAATAATACATTATTTATACCCCGCCCGCACATCTGGGGGCAGGGCACGAGGCTGTTGTCTTGATGGCCTCTGAGCCCAGAATCACAGAGAACTCTGCACATGCTCTAGACCATCCGGGTTCTGGGAGGGAGGGAGAGCGGCCTGCTGGCTGCGCTCAGCTTGCAAAGGGTTAAATCGAGCAGAGCTGGAGTCCTAGAGAGGACAGGAAGTAGAGACAGCAGCGGGCGGGTCCTCCAGAGCAGAGTCCCCGCCCTCCGTGCCCAGCCCCTTCCGGCATCTCTTGTCTGTCTCCTCCACGTGCTGCCTCTGTTTCCCTCCTGGGAAGAATCCGGTGAGTCTCCTCTCTCTCACTCTCTCTCTCTCTCTCTCTCCCCCCCCTTGGGGTCCCTGGGGGTGAAGGGGGTCCCGGGGCTGCAGGGGAGACCCCCAAGTCTGGGAGCAGAGGGACCTGCTGCCCCCTGGGGGAAATGGGGGAGCCCCTGCCAGAGCCCCACGGGAAGCCTCTCTGGGGGGCTGCAGGGGAAAGACAGGCTGAGCTGGCTGCCCTCCATGAGGCAGTGCAGGGGGGAGGGGGCTGGGGGGGACAGGTCGGCGAAGCTTCCTCTCTCGGATCCCAGAGGGTCCAGTATACCTGAAGGAGCGTCTCCACCCCCATCGTTCTACCCGGACACTGAGGTCCAGCGCCGAGGGCCTTCTGGTGGTTCCCTCACTGCAAGAAGCCAAGTTACAGGGAACAAGGCAGAGGGCCTTCTCGGTAGTGGCGCCCGCCCTGTGGAACGGCCTCCCATCAGATGTCAAAGAGATAAACAACTATCTGACATTCAGAAGACATCTTAAGGCAGCCTTGTTCAGGGAAGTTTTTTTTTTTTATTAATATTTATTAAAGATTTTCAAATATAACAGAAAAAGAAAAACATCCAAATTTAAAACCTTATTTTCATTGGCATCTTTCCAGGATTTCCCCTCCCCTCCCCCTCTTGTATTCCAATTCTTTCAAATAGATTCAACAAATTCTTACCCCAAATTTTAAAATTATTATCATTGGCCCAATTTTAAAAAAATATTTTCCCATCCCCTAAAATCGACCTGTTCCCTTCCACGAGTTCCCCTCTTTAATATGCAATACAGATTTAGATAAACAGAAAGATAAAAAAAAGAATAAAATGTAATTTAACACCCTTTGGATTCCAAGTTTCCCTCCCCCCTTTCCCGGTTGCGTTCCCAATGTCCATCAATGTCTACTGTCATCCTGGAGCTCCCACATCTAAACCACAGTCCTTCACCAGTCCGCTTTACCGTCTTTTTAGTAGTCTTTGCCATCTTTTGGTCATCTTTGGTTTCACATGTCCAATCTTGGAAGGAGTCTATTTTCCAACTTTGTCCAGTTCTTGTTATTCTTATTGTTCTTGTTGTTCTCTCTCCTCCTCTTTTTTTCTTTTCTTTCCCCTGCTCTCCTGCACAAATGTTCTAATTCCAAAAAGCTTCTAATTCCTCTGCAGAGGCTTTGTTATTCAGGAACAAAACATTACGTCAAGTCCCTTCCATTCTTCAGTAGATAAATCTATTGTCTCCTTTAGTGTGTAGACCTCTGTAGACAAAATAGTGTTCCATTTCTGCAGTTTCCCAGGCGATAAAAAGTCCTATTCAAATTCGATGCCAGCAATACTTGTAGTGTCCCACAGCTCCTCTAGAGGGATTATAATAACTCAGTTTCCTTCCCGATCACACCCAACAGTCAAAGTAACTTATTATTCCTTGTTTTAAACAATTTATATCCAATTTGTAACAAATGTGACCAGCAAAGTCCTCGTAACAAAGTTCTCTTTTTGTTCTTCCACTTTGACAGCTCCTTTGACAGCTGTCAAAACCTCTATTTCTCCTCTCCCGGCGCTCTTACAGATCGCTCCCGGGGTTTCCAGGGGGGGGGGGTTGCATTTTAATTCACATTCCACTTTTCTCCTCCAGCCCAGTCTTATAATTTTCCATCGCGAAGTTAATAACTTTATCAAAAAAAAAAGGTTGCACTCGATCTTAGTTGTCAAATCCTTTGCTTTAGCTCCTCTACAACAGGGGGGAGGCTGACTTCCTTTTTGCACCTCCCCCGCTCGCTCCGAATTTAAATAGAATTTTTCCCCTTTTTTAATCCAAGTTCCAATTACTCACGGGTTATTCTTTTAAAGACCAAATTTTCAATGGAAGAAGTCAGCGCTCTTCGTCGAATGGCATGCGGCTTCGCTCGGCAGGGGAAGCGGAGGACTCACAGCACCCCCCCCCGTCACCCGCTCCGCAGCCTTTAAAAAGGCTCCTTCGCGGGTCGGGGGGGCGCAAACGGTGCCCGCCGAGTCACCATGCCCATGGGTTTCAGCGCCCATGGTTTTTGAGGGTCCCCGCGTCGCCGGCGTGGTAGAACCCAGCCCCTGCCGAGCAGGCTCCCTCTGGAGCTCGGAGGGAGTCCGCCATTCGGCGATGGCGCCAACCCGGAAGTCCTGTTCAGGGAAGTTTTTAACGTGTGATATTTTACTGTATTTTTGGTTTCTATGGAAGCCGCCCAGAGTGGCTGGGGAGGCCCAGCCAGATGGGTGTGATATGAATAATAAATATTATTATTATTATTATTATTATTATTATTTCAAGGATGTTCCCCATCCTAGAGTTTCTCTGCAGCTGCTGCTACTGGAAAACAAGCCCACAGCCTTGGGAGTCCCCAGGCCGCCCATCCCTTCCCAAAGGAGAAACATCAGTCTTGTCTCCATTGCAGCATGCTTTATTTACATGAAACTTACCACTTTCACAGCGTGTAGGTAAAACCGTGGAACTCCCACCCGCAGGAGCCTGGGGTGGCCAGCAACCCAGATGGGTTTCAAGAGAGGATGAGGCCCATGCAAGGAGGAGGAGGGGGCTCTGGGGGGCTCCTGGCCTGGAGGGCTGTGCTCTGTCTCCCCAGTTGCAGCCAGGCCTGCTTCTATTCTCGCTTGCTGGAACCACATGCAGGGAATTCTCTGGTGCTCGGATCCTGCTTGCCAGAAGAGCGTCTCTTTGGGTGCCCCTGTGAGAACAGGATGCCGGACCAGGAACGTTCAGAACAATGCAAAGCCAAGTGAGGAATCCTAGTGAATCCAAATAATCTGGGACTGGCAGAAAAAGCAGCAACCTCGCAGGCCAGGCCACGGCCGCGGGACAGGGAATGAATGAGAAACAATCAGTGCAGAAAAAGTTTTTGACAATATATATTGGTCATTTATGAATAAGTGTCAGGGACTCAGCGGGAGCGCAGGGAGGAGAAGAGATGGAGAGCGAGGGGGAGCAATCCGAGGGCAGCATAGGAGAATATGACAGCAGCCCGAGAGATTCCATGAGCCTCTCCAGCGAATCGGAAGATTCACAGAAGGGGGCGCCGATGGGCAGGGCAAGGGGCGAGCCAAGGGGGACACCCCAGAAGCAAGGGGCCAGCGGGGACTCCCAGAGCAGCAGTTGGAAATCAGGACCAGCTTCCCCACCAGAGCGCAGTGGGGGGGAGGAGTTCCAGGTGTCAGAGCCCACATATGCACCACCAGCGAGAGAAGATGAGTCAGGGTTGACCACGCCTCCATCGGAGAGCGAGTTAACGGTCAAGAGGAAAGTTGCAGGCTGGGCGCGCGCGCCAAGTTCAAAGGTACAGGCGAGCGGCACAGAAGGTAGCCCGGATAGGGAACCAGGTCCTAAAGCCCGCCGGAAGGAGGGGCAAGAATCGTCAGGGTCAGCGTCAGAGGAGTCCAGGAAAGATGAGACCCTAGCGGGCAGGAGGGCCCAGAGGAGAAAGGAACTTAGGAAGAGGTGGAGCAAGGCGAGGGTCTTAAACTGGTGTGGAAGGGGAGGAGACTCAGACGGGACTTCGCCGGTCTAAGGTCGGGACGTAGAGCTGCACGCTGCGGCTTTAAAATGGAAACTGAATCTCAATAAAGACTTTTGTACATAACTACAGCCTAGCGTTGGTCCTCTGTGAGCTGGGACCTGGAGGCAGCTCTGACAATAAGGTATTCGAAAACAATGGAGTCTGGAGAGACTTTTATAAAGGGAATTGAGATAATCTATATGGAACCCTATATGGGAGGCGGGTGGCGCTGTGGGTTAAACCACAGAGCCTAGGATTTGCTGATCAGAAGGTTGGCGGTTTGAATCCCCGCGACAGGGTGAGCTCCTGTTGCTCGGTCCCTGCTCCTGCCAACCTAGCAGTTCGAAAGCACGTCATAGTACAAGTAGATAAATAGGTACCACTCCAGCGGGAAGGTAAACGACGTTTCCGTGCGCTGCTCTGGTTTTGCCAGAAGCGGCTTAGTCCTGCTGGCCACATGACCCGGAAGCTGTACACCGGCTCCCTCGGCCAATAAAGCAAGATGAGCACCGCAACCCGAGTCGGCCACGACTGGACCTAATGGTCAGGGGTCCCTTTACCTTTATATGTGTTACGGCGAGTGCGAGGCTGCTCTGCCACCCAGCTCATCGGACTAAGTCCGTGGGTCCTTGCGGAGGAAAATGAGCTCAGCCGTAGACAGGAGCAAACTGCAGAAGATCCAAGTTTATTGCACAACAGGTTCAAGGCGAGATTGAACAGTGAGAAAGGGGTGACATGAGTTTTTGAAACTCCCTCCATGTCCCAGAATACAGTGCAAAACACGTCATGAATACATTAAAGAGAGGTTTGGTTACACAGATTACATCATGAATATATTAAAGGGAGGTTGGGTTACACAGATTAACATATGGAGGAGGGAGGGGGAATATGCAGAGTCGGAGATATGCGCAGATAAACACTTCCTGAGTATTGGGGATGAGAAGACAATGGTCCAGTCTGCCACCTGACATTGCCTGGAGGAAAGGCTGATCAGAGCGATTTGACAGGATTAGGGTCTTGACACCTTGAGGGATTATGGAGGACAGGGGAGGGGTGATGGAGTCCTAGAGAAATTGAGCAAATATATTGTAGCGAAGAAGGTGAAGAAGACATGCCCCCCCCTTCCGTAACAGTCCCCCATTCGGAGATAGATTTGCATTAAAGTTCTGTAAGAACTTGCAAATCTTTTCTCCGCACCCTAAATCTCGGTGAAGGTAGGGGTGCCGTGTGAGTGGGAATAGGCCCTAATGGAAAAGGAGGTGGGTTGAGCAGGGCGGCAAAGGAGGGAGCAACACGGACCAATACAATGTATGTGTATGTTATATAGATATGCACTAAATAATAACTTTGTATCTACGGTACTAGATGTGTGGGTTTGTGCAAACCTGAAGGGGACTTGCAAATCATGCCTCTTAAGGCCATTTGCAAGTATAGTAGTGCAGATAGCTGGATATAGGATATCACACAAAAGAACACCTGTTGTATTTTGTTCAGTAGTGGTCTGTGCTTTACATTTAGCAGGAAGGTCCACTATTGACTAGAAAAAAATGCAGTTTGCTTTGCCCCCCCGCCATTTTGTGTTCTCAGGTGTCAAGGTAGCTCTTCTGTGGTCTCACACCGGCATGGTGTCACAGTAGTGGCAATCCCTGGTGAATCCACTTAGGGCTTTCATATTAGCCATGTTGCCCGGCACCCATCACAGCTGGCACAGGTTTGGACACGTCCTGAGGGAAATGTCTTTACCTTGGCCTTCCTATGGGGTTTTATTATTAGAGGCTCTGGTCTTGCAGTCATGGGAAGTTGCTCACTTGCACTTAAAAGGACCAAAAGCTAATTGCAGCCTGGATACACTTGCCCAATTCACACTGGGTCCAATTTGAATTTATCTTGCCCCATGGTTCTCAACTCTTCAAACCAATCTGTTAAAAGAAAACCATTCTTAAAAGGGGCACTTGTCCAAATAAGTCAATTTAACTCTATAAGGGATCATTCCTGCCAAATCAAGGCATATACACCTTCCTGAAGCTTCTCCTTGGTAAAGCGAGTTTTAACACATTTTAAAGTGGGTAGGGAAGGTTGGCAGTGTGCCAGGTGGGACAGCGAAATGTGGTTATCTAAACATTGAACTACACAATAGCCTGATCCATTAGAAAGCATAAAATGTATGAAGATCCTCCATTGGGGTATAAGGAATAAGACAGTATACATTAAGCATAAGACAATTACACACACACACAAAAAAAAATTCCTCCCTTTGTGGAAATAACACTGTCAAACACATTTCAACATTCCTACATAATAACACATAATACACAACAAACCAATTAAATATCAGTTGAATATAAAAGTCAAAAAATGTCCTTGCAATTCAACTCCTCCCCTCTTTGTCAGTCCCACTTCCCCTTTGAAAGAAATTGCTGTGGCCACTTTGAAAACTTTGGTGTCTGTTGTTGTTGCAGGTAATAAGTCTCGTGGTAGCGAAGCTTTTTATTGGATCTGTAGTAACACATCTGTAGAAGCGATATCCTGTAAGGGGCAGGGTTTTGGGGACTTAAAAGGCAGTTAGAAAAAGGAAGGGGAAAAGGGAAAAAGGATGTCCTTCAGTTTCCGTGGGAAGCTGCAAATAATAAAATCTTAGCGGATTAAGCATGCTTTTTTCTTTTCTTTTCTTTCCATATTAAATTTTAAAAAAAATTACTCCACATGTATAGAAAGAGAACTGTAAAAAAAAATAATACAAGAAGGTAAAGTAACACACACACACACACACACACACACAATGACCCCTGAGGAACCAAAATAAATAAATGCTAAGACACACCATTTTAAGAAACCTGAAGTAACCTGTTTTGGCATTCTAACATCCCAAATGAAAATAAAAGTGTTTCTTGATGTGACAACACCGGCTAGAATGTTAATAGCAAAATACTGGGAAATGACTTAATACCAAGAAAAAATGAATGACGATTTAAAGTTGTGCAAATACCTTGAACATGCCAAAATGACAGTCATGGAAAAACGGATTAAATAAATGAAAACAGATTATTTGTAACTTTAAAAGTGTCAGAGCCACAAAGAGATGGAAGTCACTAATATAGCAGGGATTCAGACTTGTTTCACAGAACAGAAAGAAAGTTGCTGTGGGAGGAAAAGGGACAAACACTTTGTTATCGGGGTTCACATATCCTGTTAAGATGCACACAAACAAAGTCCGTGATTTAAATCCCATTGAGGGGTGGAATGCTTTGATATTTACCTGTGAAAAGAATTTGGCATGTTAAGATTTCAAACTTGGGACACATTAAGGGTGATTTCTCTCAATGGTTCCAAGTTTTACATAAACCTCCTCTCCCCCCCCCCCCCGTCTACAGTTCCCCCTCCTTCCTCTCTCTCTCTCTTCTTTTCCTTTTTTTTTAGCCGATCTAGTCTCTGTGCATGTGTGGAGTTCATGTCTCAGCAAACCTTTTATACTATTGAAATGTTGCATCTTTTGGCAAAATTAGAATTTGAATAAGGGAAGGGTAAGGAGTAGATTTTAAAAGAGGGTTAGATTTAAAACAAAAAAGAGAAATTCAGCAATTGAAGTATTCACCAACAAAAGCTAGCAATTTCAGCCCAAGCAAAGCGACTGCTTCCTTTATAGATAGGTAGCCGTGTTGGTCTGCCATAGTCAAAACAAAAAAAATTCCTTCCAGTAGCACCTTAAAGACCAACTAAGTTAGTTCTTGGTATGAGCTTTCGTGTGCATGCACACTTCTTCAGATACACTGAAACAGAAGTTTCCAGACCCTTCTATATAGTGAGAAGGTGGGGAGGGGTATTACTCAGAAGGGTGGTGGGATTGGGTGATTGGCAGATAGCTGTGATGAGCCTGTTGACGACTCTTAACGACTGCAATAGGTCTTACAGGAAAAAGCAAGGGGTGAGAAGGTGAAAAATGGCTTTGTCATGTATAATAAGATAAGAATCCAAGGTCTTTGTTCAGACCAGGACTCTCCATGGTTTTAAGTTTGGTGATAAGTTGCAATTCAGCAGCTTCTCTTTCCAGTCTATTTCTGAAAGTCCTTTGTAGTAAAACAGCTACTTTGAGATCTTGTATAGAATGTCCTGGGAGATTGAAGTGTTCTCCTACTGGTTTCTCTGTCTTGTGATTCCTGATGTCTGATTTATGTCCGTTTATTCTTTGGCGTAAGGTCTGGCCTGTTTGTCCAATATAGAGAGCTGAAGGACACTGTTGGCATTTGATGGCATACACAATGCTTCCTTTATGTACAGGAAAGGGCTAATACCCCTCTGGCCATTCGCGGAACAATGCCACGCCCTTATATATGGGGAAAAAGGGCCAGAGAGTCAGAATTCATAGGATTTTTTTTAACATTCTAAGTTATTTTGGCCTTACCATTTGCAGACAAAATTTTTCCTGCCCCTTTATTTACAGGATTGGTCAAGGCCCATATGTATTTGTATGTGTTTAAACTTTGAATTGACTTTGAAGTCTGATTTTTAAATAGTAGACAAAATGATAAACACTGTAATCACTCAAATGCTTGATATTACCAGTTGTGCTTCAAAACATTACAGCTTCACCTCTCACCTTTTAAAACTAAAGAGCAAAGCTAGGCTGAATTTCAACTCCATCACCACACCAGAATTAAGAATTACCCTGCAATGCTTGCGGACACATGTCCTTCCACACAGCCACAAATTGGGAGAGTTGAAAGGGACCCTGGGGTCATCTAGTCCAACCCTCCAAAATATAGGGTTCACAGCAAGATTTCACAGCAAGATTTGTACTACCAAAGAGACACACACATACTTATGTACACAGGCACTACTGGGGAAGAGAGCACACTCAATGCTCCTATCATGTACTAAGGAAGAGGAAAATAAAAGTATCCAGCTTTATACAGAACCCTCTAAAGGAAGAACAGTTTCCTAAGATAAGATAGGAAGAGAATCTGGGAGAGAATATTTTATAAGCATAGGGTTATTTCAGTTGATATAACCACTCAAATAAAGCAAGAGGTGGGGTAAACATTTGCACCCTTCATTCTCATTTTGTTTTATTTAGGACTGATAAGGTCCAGCATGGCTTCCTTAGATTTAAATTTTGAAGCAAGCTTGCAGTTTAAACTATGCGCGCTTAAGAAAGGCAGTCTGTCAGAGACAGAAGGAACAGACAACACACATAACAGACAACATGTAAACATACATATTCTCATATATGTATTAACACACAACACACATAACAGACAACATGTAAACATATATATTCTCATCCTTTAGTTGGTTATTGCAAGGAGTTGGGCGCTTCCTTGGGGGGGGGGGATAGAGAAGGGAGAAAGAGAGGGGTTGATTAGGATTTGGGTAACTTGTACAGGGGGCTATTTAGGGTTTTTCCTTTTCCTTGTTGCTTGGCAACTTCCTAACAGTTTAACGAGCTCTACCCACTCGGTTTCTTTTCTATTCCTTTCCTTTTTCCTATTTAATAACCTGGGGTCCTTTTCCACTCTGCCGATCCTGCCCAATTCCTCCTGGGCTATCCCTCCTGGCAACCTCCTACCTATCGTCACAATCTCAGGAAAAGGGGCCCTACTGAACGCCCGCGCCGTGCGGTGCCAGATCGGGTGATCCCTGGATAGAGTTTTGAACCGAAAATCCCCCTTGCTTTTGGAAGCGGGCTCACGCACGATAAACGTGTTACGTGGCACCGACCAGTGCGGCTGGGATTGGATAGAAAGCCAGACCCCTTCCTGCCCCCTCGGTGAGGACGCTCGGGAAGTTCGGAAGAAGAACTCCAACCCCTTGCTTTCAACTGGGACGTCCGTTGCGGAGAGTCGGCTGTTTTTCAAATCGGGTCTCTCCGTCTTACTTTTGGACTCCCAATTGGTGCGGCTGGCTGGAGAGGTTTTAGAGAAAGAGATAGAGTTCAGAACCCCCCTTTCGGGTCGAGCAGCAGTCCACGGTCTCTCTCACCAATTGGACCAAGAGACAGGCGAGAAGGAGCGATAGAGAGGAGGGCAGAGAATTCAGTTGCCAGGAGATTTCCACCCCTTTCCCACCAGTGCACTGGATTTTCCTTTTCCTTATACTCACGCGTCTTCTATGATGATCCCAGGATCGATGAATAAGCCGGCTGGATCCCTCTTTGCTCCCCGGCTGAACTCCTGGGGCTTTCGATTACCGCCCGGAAGATGGCCGGGGGTCCAAAGGATCTTCCCAGGCAAAATGGCCTGAAGATTTCGGGGGGCCTGGTCAGCAACGTGGGAGAACCGCATGCCCCACGTTCGGGCGCCAACTGTTACGGCAAAATCTGAGTGCGAGGCTGCTCTGCCACCCAGCTCATTGGACTAAGTCCGTGGGTCCCTGCGGAGGTGTTACGGCTAAAATCTGGGTGCGAGGCTGCTCTGCCACCCAGCTCATCGGACTAAGTCCGTGGATCCCTGCGGAGGAAAATGAGCTCAGCCGGAGACAGGAGCAAACAGCAGAAGATCCAAGTTTATTGCGCAACAGGTTCAAGGCGAGATTGAACAGTGAGAAAGGGGTGACATGAGTTTTTGAAACTCCCTCCATGTCCCAGAATACAGTGCAAAACACGTCATGAATACATTAAAGAGAGGTTTGGTTACACAGATTACATCATGAATATATTAAAGGGAGGTTGGGTTACACAGATTAACATATGGAGGAGGGAGGGGGGAATATGCAGAGTCGGAGATATGCGCAGATAAACACTTCCTGAGTATTGGGGATGAGAAGACAATGGTCCAGTCTGCCACCTGACATTGCCTGGAGGAAAGGCTGATCAGAGCGATTTGACAGGATTAGGGTCTTGACACCTTGAGGGATTATGGAGGACAGGGGAGGGGTGATGGAGTCCTAGAGAAATTGAGCAAATATATTGTAGCGAAGAAGGTGAAGAAGACATGCCCCCCCCTTCCGTAACATATGGAACACATGGCAAGCATGATTGTGAAGAATACTTTTTTAGAAAAATGTAAGATACAGAAGGGGACACGCCCTCTTTCACCACTATTGCTTATACTAGCCCTAGAAGTCTCTCAGGGTGCTTTTGCCTTTTCGTACCGCCTTGATTTTGTGCTTACAGCATGACAGGCATTTTGTGTAAAATTTACATGGTCTAATTTCTAGACCAGGCTCTCTGAAACTCGACCCTCTGCACCAAGGGACTCCCGCTGCTCCTGCTCCTGCTGGGTAGGTCGAGGCAGGACACCTGGGTCCCTCACAGAGCATGGGAGGAGGAGAGCTCTGGGCCAGACACCTGGGTCCCCTCCGAGGGGGGTCGAGGAAGCAGGATGCAGAGGTGGAGAGATCGTCCCCTTGGTAGCATTTCCTGCCCTTGCAACGCTGGGGGAAGGCAGAAACTCAGCAGGTGCAGCTTCTTCCCTTGCAAGGAGAGGAAGGGGCTGGCGGGGGAAACATCTCAGGGATTATGGTGGGCTCACGCACCCCTCCCCTTAGGCCTCACTTCCCCGGGTCCTAAATGCCATTGGAACTGAGTAGATTGAAACAACGATGTGCTTTCTTGTGAATTTCTAACGTTTAACAATATGTAGCAGAATACGTGGCAGAATAGGAATGGGGAACCCCCGTCTCCCTTGCGGTTACTCTGGATCAGATGTGGGCTCCTTGGGGCAGAGTACTTGGCACAGATGGAGGAGGGGGGAGGGAGGAGAACTGCTTGAGCCCAGGCACATAAGCAGGAAAACTGCAGGGAGAGGGAGGGGGAGCAGAGGTGCATTCCTAGAGAGGACAGGAAGGGGAGGGGGAGGGGGGAGGGGGCAAGGTCCTCCATGGCTAAATTCCCCCGTCCCCCCTCCCTCCCTCCCTGCTCTCTTCTCTCTCCTTTGCAAAAGCCCCTCCTGGACTGGGGTGAGTCTCCTCTCTCCTCCCCCTGAGGGTGCCATGGGGAGAAGGGGGTCCCAGGGGGTATTCTCCTCCTTGGCCTCCGAGACAGAGAGGGCCTTTCCCTCCTGGCCCCCTTCGCAGAACGTGGCGGATCCCCCAAGGCCGCTTGCCTGGCGTCTCCCAATGGGGCAACATGGGGCAACATGGCGAGGGGGCAACATGGCGAGGAGAGAGGCTGCCCTGCCCTCCGTGGGGCAACATGGCGAGGAGAGAGGCTGCCCTGCGGAGGCCAAGCCATCATGGCAGGGAGGCGGCTGAGGACCAAAGGTGCCGCCCTCCTTCATCCGGGAGGAGAGACCCCGAGAGCGTGGGACCCCCCAGGCCCACAGGGGAGCCATGGCGTCTCTGGGAGCGGCTGGGGCCTCCGGAAAAAACAAAATGGCGTTCCCGCCTATTTCGGAAAAGGGCGGGAAACCCCTTCTCCTGGCCCTGCCGCCTCCATGGGCTCCTCCTGGGCCTGCCTGGCCATGGGGGGGGGGTGTGGAGGTTATCCAGCTGCCCCAAATAATGAGGGGGGGCGAGGAAGAGGAAGCATGAAGGAGAAGCTGGGAGGGGGAGCCGCCATGAGGGAAACTCAGGGGAAAAACTCCCTCAGGAAACCGGGCGAAGGAGAGGAGGCGGCCCCGGGGTATCTGAAAGGGGATTGGCCAGCTGCCCAGTGGAGAGGCCTCTGATTGGTCCAGCCCTGCTCTGGGGTGGGAAATGGGGTCTCCTGCCTTCATGTGGTTCTGGGAGCCCCGGAGAAACTGGTTTTCTGGCAGGAAACTCGGGGAAAGGATGGCAGGGGTCTTTCTTGCTCTGAACTGGGAAAAGTCCCAGAGTGAGGGGCTGCCCCCCTGAGCAACATGCGCCCCCTTCCTGAGCTTCCACTTCTGCCCCCCTTGAGCCTCCCCTGGATTGCGTGTGCGTTTCATTCCTCGCCTGGGACACTTCCTCCTCTGAAAAGCTGCTGCAGAAGCAGAAAAACACGCTTGAGGGGGGGATTATTTTTGGGAGGGGTGGGGTCTCCTGGCTGGGTAGCCCCCCTCCATCCTCGCCCTGAGAGCTGGAGGGTGGTTTTTGCGGGGGTGTCTTGATTGGGCCATTTCTGAGCCCATGGCACCTCCCGCCACTAGGCAGCCTTCGCCTCTTCTCCCTCCCAGCCTTTCCTTGGGATCCAGGAGCCTCTATGTTGGGGGAGGGGGAGAGCCAAGGTAACCCCCCATGGGACCTCCCCCATCTCCCTTGCTGTTAGTCTGGTTGGATGTGGGCTCCTTGGGGCAGAGTCCTTGGCCCAGAGGGAGAAAGAGGGAGGGAAGGGGGGCAGCCCCTAGAGTGCAGGCGCAGAAGCAGGAAAACTGCAGGGAGGGGAGGACTCTGCGCTCAGCTTGTCAAGGGTTAAAAGGAGCAGAGCTGGATTCCTAGAGAGGACAGGAAGTGGAGGGCAAGAGAAGGCAAGGTCCTCCATGGCTAAATTCCCCCCCCCCCATCCCTTCCTGCTTTCTTCTCTCTCCTTTGCAAAAGCGCCTCCTGGAATCCGGGTGAGTCTCCTCTCTCTTCCCCCTTAGAGTGACCTAGGAAGAAGGGGGTCCCAGGGGTGCAGGGTGGGGGCATGGGGTCCCTGTTCAGATCATGCCTGATGGGGGGGACCCCCAAGTCAGGGAGCAGAGGGTCCTCCCTTGTCCTCTCTGCCAAGCCAGGGAGGGGGCCAGTTCTCAGGAAATATGCAGCTCTGCTCTTCCTTTGGGATCCAGGCACTGCTTCCTTGGGGGGGGGGGCTTTGGGTCAAGGAAAAGTGGGGAGGCAAAGAAGCCCCCTTCAGGTTTGGAGTTAAGGCACATTTGTGAACTGAGGCAGCAGCCAGACGGGAACATTCCCACATGGGGGGAGCACAGGGAGAAGAAAAGCCCGTCTGCATCTGCACAACTGGACCACTTCCTGTGTCCCAGATGCAACAACACATGTCTCTCCCCTATTCAGGCTAAACAAGTAGACGAACTAATGTGAAAGCAAATTTCGGAACTACCCTCAGGAAATGCTAAAGCAAGGATAGAAGACTCCTCCCAATATTCTGGGACAAATGAGGAGGGATTATCCATCACTGGGTGGCTTGTACTACTAACAGAGGACGTGGAACGCATAAAATCTTTTTTGGTAAAGCTCCCCTCTGGAGCTTTTAAAGGGTCTACAGTGGTGCCTCGCAAGACGAAATTAATTCGTTCCGCAAGTTTTTTCTTCTTGTGAGTTTTTCGTCTTGCTAAGCACGGTTTCCCATAGGAATGCATTGAAAATCATAAAATCATAAAGCAAGGGAAGGGGCAGCGGGGAGAATCGCTTCTCCCCGTTGCCGCCCCTTCGTTCAAAAGGGGTCCGGGGAGAGAGGGGAAGGCGCACGCCCGGAGATTGCGGGGCTGGCAACAGGGAGAAGCGATCTTCTCCCCGCCGCCCCTTGCTTCAAAAGAGGTCCGGGGACAGCGGGGAAGACGCGCTGCACTTCCCCGCTGTCCCCAGAGCTTGCGGAGCAAGCTTTGTTTTGCGAAGCAAGCCCATAGGGAGATGCGTCTTGCGAAGCGGCTAAGAAAACGGAAAACTCCTTCGTCTAGCGAGTTTTTCGTCTTCCGAGGCGTTCGTCTTGCGGGGCACCACTGTACATGCCTGGTGTTCTTCAGAACACAACAGATTTAGCACATCTGCAGGATCTATACTTTGACAGCTTCCATGCCAGGGTTGGGACCACATTTTGAGATTGGAGACTTGCGAAGATGGTGTATAAGCAAAGGGAATATCAAAGGGGGAGGGGTGTATTAGTCTCATGATATTTCAAAAATGTGGCATCGGCAGCTCCTCTGCTTCCACATTCAGATTTGGTCCCCGTGAAACCCCAGACAGAGGCAAATATGGCCACAACATCTGCCTGGCTTGCGATGAGGGAGCTCCAAGAGTGCCAACGGGGCTCTCTATACAAAGCACCTAGCATGGGGGAACCTACAGGTAATGGCTACTCATCTATTTTCTGCCCATGCTCTGGGGTTGCAGTTTTCAGGCTCAGGGACAGGAAGGTGACTGTTTTTGGCACCAAGTTGTGTCCATAGGCCCCACTGAGTTCAAGGGTTCTACCTTGAGGTCACTACTTGACAGACCCTGCCAGCCTTACGAAGTGGGGTGAGGAGCAAACAGGGGAAATTGAAACCACTGGAGAAGTTTACAAATGGGGCTTCTGTTGGGAAGGAGCCGCCCCATTTGTGCTTCTCCAGGGGCAGGAGAATATCTAGGGCAGGAGAATCCCTGCAGGGCCTCTGAGGCTCCCTTTGCTTCTTCCTCTCTCCCAGGACCCTCCAGCTTGTTTTCGCTCCTCGAGTCTTCAGGAAGGATGAAGGAGACGGATCCTGCAAAGCTAGCGAGGATGGAAGGGGGAAGATGGACGTTTGACCTGGTCCGGCTGTCTCCTGCATCCCTCCCCACAACTTCTGAGTGTTCCCTCCCAGGGACCTCCAAGAGATCTGGTGAGTTCCAGGAGAGGGGAGATGGGGACCTGGATGGATGGAGCCAGAGAGGAATTGGGTCTTCCTCAGCTAGAGTGTGGGGGGAGGCAGGCAGGCGGATGGAGATGGAGAAGGGGAGCACCTTTTCAGGCTCCTCCACCTGCCTGCCTGCCTGCCCCTTTGTCTCCTGCAGGCAATTTGAGCTAGGACATGACAGCTCTCTATACAAAGCACCTAGCATGGTGGCAACTACATGCATTAGCTACTCGTGTATTTTCTGATGAACCTCCACTATTTGGAAGGAGACCAACAGCATCTGGGATTCTAACATCCCCCACCGTGAACCCAGAATGGAGGAATATAAACTGTTTCCTCTGTGAATGTTCTTCATCTAGTCATGCCTTTTAAAACAATGACCAGGCTTGTCTGAACCACCCAGGCCTTCTTAATTGTTGGCTTCAGAGTTTTTAGGGAAGTTGAAGTAACTTCTGTCAGGTTTGTTGTTTTTCCTTCTGTTTGCATTTGATTGACCAAAGAGATGACTGACCTTGGAGATGGAGTGGATTCCAGAACTGAGCCAGAACAAAATCCATTCCAGATAAAAGCCAAGCAATATGTCAGTAAATACCAGCCAACCAAGGGAGTGAAAACTATAGAAAGGCCCCACATCTAACTATTTTTGTTCTTCCTCCATCACAAGCATTCATTAACTTTGTTCAATAATGGATGTGAACCATGTCCCCTTCACTCTGAGTGGGGTTGGGGTCTGGGGCAGCGATGCAGAGTTAGCATGACTTATGCTAACATGGCAGTGCATTGGTGGGGGAGGGGTCAGGTGGTGGGTTTGATGGTTCTGCGTCTGCATCCCTGTCACAGTATGCTGGCAGTGGTGCCCCACTGGTTTCAAGAGAGTCAGGCGCCCCGCAGGCATGCTCAAATGCTGGGGGGTCGAAGATGCGACACATCGATAATGACATTAAGTTAGACGTCACGGATGTCCTCTTGAGGCCAAAAGAGAGCACTCTCAAGCCTTGTAGTGAGATGGGGGAGGGGGGTTGTTCAATAATATGGAGCGCCATTTGTTTTTGAGGCGCTAATTAGTTTCTCTCTTCATTGCAGATGGTGATGAATTGGAAGGGAAGAAAAAGGTGGAGCACAACAGAATCCACATAGCGAAGAAGTCATATAAATATTCGGAGTGTGGAGAGAACATCTGTCAGAGCTCCCAGTCCACCTCCCATCAAAGAAAGAGCTTTGTTTGGAGGGACAGCCTCACTTCACACGAAGAAGTCACAGTGGAGAGAAATTGTATCAGTGCAGAGAATGTGGAAAGAGCTTCAGTCGGAAGGATCATCTCACTTCCCATCAAAGAATTCATACGGGTGAGAAACCCTATCAGTGCTTGGAATGTGGAAAGAGCTTCATTCAGAAGAATAATCTCACTTCCCATCACAGAATTCATACAGGAGAGAAACCGTATAAGTGCTCAGAATGTGGAAAGAGCTTTCGTCTGAGTGGTGATCTCACTTCTCATCAAAGAATTCATACAGGGGAGAAACCATATCAGTGCTCAGAATGTGGAAAGAGCTTCAGGCTCAGGTACGATCTTACTTCCCATCAAAGAATTCATACAGGGGAGAAACCATATCAGTGCTCAGAATGTGGAAAGAGCTTCAGGCTCAGGTACGATCTTACTTCCCATCAAAGAATTCATACAGGAGAGAAACTGTATCAGTGCTTGGAATGTGGGGACAGCTTCAGTAAAAGCTCGAATCTCAAAACCCATCAAAGAACTCATACAGGGGAGAAACCCTATCATTGCTTCGAATGTGGAAAAAGCTTCAGTCAGAGTTGCAGTCTCACTTCCCATCAAAGAATTCATACAGGGGGGAAACCATATGAATGCTTGGAATGTGGAAAGAGCTTTCATCAGAAAGGTGATCTTGCTTTGCATAGAAGAGTCCATACAGGGGAGAAACCCTATCATTGCCTGGAATGTGGGAAGAGCTTCAGTCACAGTAAGACACTCACTTTGCATCACAGAATTCATACAGGGGAGAAACCCTATCAGTGTTTGGAATGTGGAAAGAGCTTTAGTCTCAGACACATTCTGACTTCCCATCAAAGAAATCATACAGGGGAGAAACCGTATAAGTGCTTGGAATGTGGAAAAAGCTTCAGTAAAAGCTCGGATCTCAAAACCCATCAAAGAATTCATATAGGAGAGAAACCCTATCATTGCTTCGAATGTGGAAAAAGCTTCAGGCAGGGACTGAGCTCAATTCCCATCACAGAATTCACACAGGGGAGAAACCGTATCAGTGCATGGAATGTGGGAAGAGCTTCAGTAAAAGCTCGAATCTCAGAACCCATCAAAGAATTCATACAGGAGAGAAACCCTATCGTTGCTTGGAGTGTGGAAAGAGCTTCACCTGGAAGAAAAGTTTCATTTCCCATCAAAGAATTCATACAGAGAGAAAACCAAAAAAGAAAAATAATAAAGCTAAAATTATTAAACAACGCTTACAAAACACAATTTTATAGAAAAGAGAAAGGGGGAAGAATAACTAAAAATACCCTATATCACATTTGTATCATATATATAATGACAGCTGTCACGAAATTAAAAGACGTCTGCTTCTTGGGAGAAAAGCAATGACAAACCTAGACAGCATCTTAAAAAGCAGAGACATCACCTTGCCAACAAAGGTCTGTATAGTTAAAGCTGTGGTTTTCCCAGTAGTGATGTATGGAAGTGAGAGCTGGACCATCAAGAAGGCTGATTGCCGAAGAATTTATGCTTTTGAATTATGGTGCTGGAAGAGACTCTTTGAGAGTCCCATGGACTGCAAGAAGATCAAACGTATCCATTCTGAAGGAAATCAGCCCTGAGTACTCACTGGAAGGACAGGTCCTGAAGCTGAGGCTCCAATACTTTGGCCACCTCATGAGAAGAGAAGACTCTCTGGAAAAGTCCCTGATGTTGGGAAAGATGGCGGGCACAAGGAGAAGGGGACGACAGAGGACGAGATGGTGGGACAGTGTTCTCAAAGCTACCAGCATGAGTTTGACCAAACTGAGGGATGCAGTGGAAGACAGAAGTGCCTGGCTGCTGTGGTCCAGGGGTCACAAAGAAGCGGACACGACTAAACAACAACATCATATATATCATATCATTCATCAACCCATAGAAAGAGGGCTCTCCCTCTTCTCCCCGTCTCCCGCCCTGGCAGATCCTTCCTTCCCTGCGTTCCTTGCAGGTCCCTCCCACCTCCAACTCTCCTCTTCCTGTGTGTGTCCTCCTAAATTCAAAATAAAGGAATCTTAATATAAAAAATAGAAAAAGAGATGAAAAGGAAACTCCCATATCCGTATGAAAATCATCTGTAGCAGCAATTATTCAGAATATGCCCTCCAGAATAATCCCAGCTGCATTTAGTATCCAGCCTTTTTCCTCCCCTTCAACAAGATGACACTTTTCCTACATCCTACATTTCCCTCCCTAGCCCAGCCTTCAAATCTTATCCACTCAGACAGTTCAATATGACTCTTATAATGATTGTTTAATAATCCAAATCGGTATTTCTCAAGCTTTTAGGTCCAGTTTCTGGACATGTACAAGCGCACCTGACAGAGATGAAATTCTTACGCCAGCAGATGGTGCAATGCAATTTTCCTCTACAGGAAGAGATATTCTGCTTCATGATTATTAACAGCCTTAATCGGACTTATAAAACGGTTGCAAGTCAGCTGGGTTCTCTACCTGCCAGAGATCTTACGGTGGAGACAATTTGTGCCGTGATTCTCAATGAGAGAGACCGCCTTGCTGCAATAGATGTCAAAGACAGGGGGAGAGAAGCTCGGAGTTCTGACACCCCCACTGCAAGTGAAGAACAGGCTGTTGCTTTGAACGTTGTCCATTGTTTCAACTGTGGACAGACTGGGCATCTTCAGCGGAATTGTAAGAAGCCATGTCAACAGAAAGGAGCTAAGGGGAGCTCTGCAAAGCCTGAGGCGTCAGTCGTACCAAGTCGTACCAAGTCCCAGATGAAACCTGCAAAGGCATTGCTGTCAACAAAAGCCACGTTTTCAACGGAAAACGCTTTTGCTTTGGACACGGGTTGCGCGCAACACATGACGTCGCGCCAAGGACTGTTTTCAATGTTTAAGAAGCAAAGCTTCACTGTGAAACAGGCCAGTGGCCAGGAGCTTGAAGCGATCGAGTTTGGAACTGTATATCTTGAAAGGCTGAACTTGACTATTAACAATGTGTATTTGGTTCCTGATTTAAAGTTCAATCTCCCTTCCTGCAAGCAGAGAGGAGGCAGCTTTCTTTTTTCTCTCCTTTGCAAAAGCTTCCTTGGTGCCCCTCCTGGAGTCCGGCGAGTCTCCTCACTGTGGAGTTTGGAACTGACAGGGTTAAAACTCCATGGTGTCCTGTATCTGGGAGGAGCTCAACGCAGAGAAGTGCGTCACAGTCTGTGTCACTGCTCAGACTTGCTTTTGCTTCTGCCTGAGACGCAGCTCAGCTCCGAGGCTGCGTGTGTGCTTTTGGAGCACAGAGAATGTCGGAGGTTTCTGATGGATTTACTGCTTTGTGGCACTGTGGGTTAAAGCCTCAGTGCCTAGGGCTTGCCGATCGAAAGTTCGGCGGTTCGAATCCCTGCGGCGGGGTGCGCTCCCGCTGCTCGGTCCCAGCGCCTGCCAACCTAGCAGTTCGAAAGCACCTCCAGGTGCAAGTAGATAAATAGGGACCACTTACTAGTGGGAAGGTAAACGGCGTTTCCGTGTGCGACTCTGGCTCGCCAGAGCAGCGATGTCACGCTGGCCACGTGACCCGGAAGTGTCTCCGGACAGCGCTGGCCCCTGGCCTCTTAAGTGAGATGGGCGCACAACCCCAGAGTCTGTCAAGACTGGCCTGTACGGGCAGGGGTACCTTTACCTTTACCTTTACCTAAACGCTTCTAGAGATAAGAACTGAACTGTCTTTGGACTTGATTTATCCCTTATCTCACACGGACGGAGGACCGCTGCTACTCTGCTCGCCTGCCAGGTCAGCTCCCCAACAGAGCCGCACAGGGAAGCCTGACTGGACGCAGGTTTTGTTTACCCCAAAACTCACTGCGTTCCCTTCATCTACCAGGCTTGTAATTCTGTCAAAAAAAGAGATCAGGTTAGTCTGACATGACTTATTTTTCAGAAATCCATGCTGACTATTGGTGATCACAGCATTCCTTTCTAGGTGCTCACAGACTGTTTGCTTAATGATCTGCTCCAGAATCTTCCCTGGTATTGATGTCAGACTGACTGGGCGGTAATTATTTGGGTCCTCTCTTTTCCCCTTTTCGAAAATAGGGACAACATTTGCCCTCCTCCAGTCTGCCGGGACTTTGCCTGTTCTCCAGGAATTCTCAAAGATGACTGCCAGTGGTTCTGAGATCACATCTGCCAGTTCTTTTAATACTCTTGGATGCAGTTCATCTGGCCCTGGAGACTTGAATACATCTAGACTAGCCAAGTATTCTTGTACTATCTCCTTAGTTATTCTGGGCTGTGTTTCCTCTGCTGAATCATTTGCTCCAAATTCTTCAGGTCGGGCATTGTTTTCTTTATCGGAGAAGACTGAGGCAAAGAAGGCATTGAGGAGTTCAGCCCTTTCTGTGTCCCCTGTTTGCATTTCACCATCTTCTCCTCTGAGTGACCCCACTGTTTCTTTGTTCTTCCTTTTGCTACGAACATACCCATAAAAACCTCTCTAGCAAGCCCGAGTTCATTCTGTGCTTTAGCTTTTCTGACTTTGTGTCTACACATGCTGGCTATTTGTTTGAATTCCTCTTTGGTGGTTTCCCCCCTTTTCCATTTTTTGTACACATCCTTTTTAAATCTTAACTCAGAAATAGATTGTATCCCTCCATTATTACATTCCAGTTGTGGGACTTATCCCACCAGGTTTCAGTGATGCCCATTATGTCATATTTAGTTTGCTGTACCAAGAGCTCAAGCTCATCTTGTTTATTTCCCATGCTTTGCGCATTAGTGTACAGACACTGAAGTCCATTAATCATTCCCCTGTGTCTCTTCTTTAAGGATTTTTTCCTCCCACCACTAGGTCTGCGTGCTGTTTGCTCCATTTGGTCTATGACATTTGGATGATCATCTTCATCAATTGATAGACTCCTACCTTCAGGAGCACTGTCTCCCTCCCCCACATTAGTCAGTTTAAAGCCCTCCTGATGAGGTTTCTGAGTTTTTTGGCAAAAACATTCCTCCCACCCGTTGTGAGGTGCAGCCCATCGCTTGCCAGAATTCCATCTTCAAGAAACTGTAGTCCGTGATCTAAGAATCCAAACCGTTCCTGTTTACACCATTTGCAAAGCCAGTTGTTCACTTCCACTATTTTTCCTTCTCTCCCTGGGCCACGTCATTCAACTGGGAGGACAGATGAGATGAAATTTGTGCATTTAATTGCTTCAATTTCCTGCCCAGAGCCTCGTAATCTCTCTTGATCTTCTGGAGGCTATTGCTTGCAGTGTCATTGGTTCCCACATGAACCAAGAGGAAGGGGTATTTGTCAGTGGGTTTTATGATTCCTTGCAGTCGTTCAGTTACATCTTGGATCTTAGCCCCGGGGAGATAGCACACTTCCCGAGACATCTTGTCAGGCCCACAGATCACTGCTTCTTTTCCCCTCAGTAGGGAATCCCCTATCACCACTACACGCCTCCTCTTAGGTTTGGTCGGGGTTCTTCCGTGAGCTGTCTGTTCCAAGGTTGCCTGCATATTCCCCGAGGACTGACTTTGCTGCTCGTCTTCATATACCTGATTGACTGTAATGAGGGAGAGATCCTCAAATGGAGTCTGCTCTTCGTCTTCCATGCTAGGGGAGAGGACCTCAAAGCGATTGTGTATTTCTAAACAATCAGAGCGAACCCTGGGCCTCCTACTTCTTTGAGTCACGTTTCTCCATATATCTGGCTCCTGTGTTGGTGAACTAGCCTCCTCAGGGGAGTCCCCTGTCTCCTCCTTGGTGGAGACGGTGTGCTCTGTTGCTTCCAAGAATAGCTCCAGCTCTCTAATTCTTTAGAGTGTAGCTACACATTCCTCCAGTTGCTGGACTTTGTCTTCTAAGAGGGCAATCAGCATGCAATTGCTGCAGGTAAAGCTGCCTGCAACCTTTGGCAAGATGGCAAACATTGCGCAGGAACCGCAGGCGACTGCAGCTGTTCCCTCACCCTCCATCTTGAGAACGTGTCGTTGGGGGTGACTACAGCGGTCCTCCATCATAAAAAGCATGAAGACAGGACAAATAAATCCCCCCCCAAAAACCTAGGTTTCCCCCAACAAACGTTTGAGACTAGCTTCCCTAAATCTAAAAGATGGACCAAACTGTGCACGCCGCTACCCTGCAAGCTCTGATAAGCTCCTCCCACAGCTAATCACCTGCCTCAACAGAAACCCTGCCTCCTCTGACCTTTGCACAGGGAGAGCAGCTAATCAGACACAAGAAATACACACAAGAAAACCCTTTTTCTTCACCTGCTGCCCTGCAAGCTCTGATAAGCTTGTACAGCAGAGTACAGCAGAAGCAGACTCTGGTTGGAATGCAGCATCAAAAAGATAATAAGTCAACAGAGCGACGAGCTGACTCACGCAGCCGTATCCTTCAGCAAAAGCCAGATGCAAGCACCAGAGGGGAGGAGGAGGAGATATAGAAATAGCTCCCGTTCTCACACGATGATACATTAGGTAATTAGGCAATTAAAGGCACAATGTCACACTGGGCAATGAAAGAATGAAACACTGCAGTACTGACAGCTACTTCATGATTTGGCAAGCCTCATGGAGAAAGAGTCAATTAATGAAATGGAATGCAAGTGAAACTTTATAAAAAACTAGAGAATTTGATGTTTAATGGCGCAGTCCTTTGTGGAGGGCTCTGATTATTATTGGCAAGGTATCAGCTTGTTTGAAGATATGTTTTTGGCTGGGGATGCTAAAACGGCGCAAAGGAAGGCACATTAGAAAAAAAGGGGTCCCTCTCAAAGGGTGCTGAAGACAACCGACAGATTACAACTGGGGAATATTTCACACAGGAAACCACATCTGCTTGCATGGACTTTTGTTGTATATGGATTTATAAAGTGAAGATGAATCTTTGATCTTTGTAAGCTTCCCTTAGGGCTCAGGGGGAGCAAGCTTGGATTGTAGAGGAACCGAACAATTATTAACTGTGAAATATATCCCACGGTGTGGTCTATTACAGAAGATTCTTCGGTTTGGGAAAATATGTAAATTGCATGTAAATTTACATATAGATCTGTTAAATATGATGAAAGTTGCATACCAGTGGCTGTCAAGATAAAATGAAGCATTAAAATTGGTATGATATTGGAAATAGAGAGAAAAGTAGGAACAAGAAACAAACAAAAAAATTCTCCTGGCCAGCCAGAACATGGTTTTATTTTTTGTATTATAATGTGACAAGATTTGGTATTGTATCAGTTGGAGAAGTATTAATGAAAAGTTAATAATAATAACAAACTTTGGAGAATTAGAGGAAACATGACAAGCAGAAGGAGGAGGAGGGAGAGGGAGAGGAGTAAAGGGACTAAAAAAGAGGACATTGAGATGGATCTGAAAGTGCTCTTGTGGAACATAAATGGACTTAAGAATAAAACCAAAAGATACCAAATAATATAAATCTTACTAAAACAAAAATTGGACATTATATATTTGCAGGAAACACAGAAATAGCCAAGAAAAGGGAAGTGGTTTTGTATATTAACCCCAAATTAGATTTCAAACAAATATTCAGGGATGGGGAAGGCAGAATAATAGGGGTGGAGGTCAAATTAGCAGAGAACAATGGATGGAGGCTGGACCAGGAAACGGGTCCACTTTCCGGAAGAAATCACAGAATCACAGGGTCAGAAGGGCCCCCAGGGGCCATCTAGTCCAACCCCTTGCAATGCAGACCTACTCCCCTCCACCTCCCTCATACCCCTGATCTCCACTTCTTCCTGCCAGGACCCATTGGGGGGGGCTCATTCTGCAGTGGCTTCTTGGGATCCCAAGCACCACTCTCTTCTGTTTCAGCTTGGGGGGCTTTGCCCTCCCAGTATCTCTGGAGGACTTATTTTTTGGGTGGGGGGAGAGAAAGAGGGAGGTCTGTATGTGTGGGGTCAGACAATCAAGGAAACTTGCAAAACGCCAAGCCAGCAAGTTATGGAAACCCCAGAGCTGCCCTGATGGACCCCACAACATTGCAAATGAATCCTATATGTTCCCAAAGACCATCCAGGCCCACCCCTTGCAAGGGTCTCCCGCCTCCTCCCGCGCCCCCTGTCCGGCTCCCCTCCCTCCCTCCATGGCTACTGCTCTCTCCCAAACCCACGTGGGTAACCAGGCAGCCGGCTCAACCCACCCACTTCCGGGTGCTCTCTCCCCCTCGCCCAATCGCCTCGCAAGGGGAAGCCGCTGCGGAGAAAGGGCAGAGGCCATGTTGGGTCAGGGCAGCCGGTCCTCCCATGTTTGGAGCGGGAGGAAGGGCCCGCGGCCATCTTGAATGAGGGCAATTCTGTGCCTGTCTGTTATATATACAAACATATATACATCTATCTATGATCTATTTACAGTATATATTTACACACACACCCCTGGCTCTCGTTTGGAGGAGGAGTGAGAGACGGAGGCTCTTTACTTCTAGAATGGCGTTTCCATGGCACCTCCTTTCCTCCCAGGAACTCCTCCTTCCACAACCCTGCCAGGCTGGCCACTTGCCTTTCACCTCCTTTCCAGCACTGCATGGTTTAGTGTGGCAGCACCTGCCCTTTGGAACTCCCCGCCACTTGCAATAAAGCGAGTGCCTCTGCTAGACTCTTTTCAGGCACCTGCTAAAAGCATTATTGTTTAGGCAAGCATACCCAGATGCTCAGGAAGCTGAAGTAATTTTAATCTCTTTTAATATTTTAGCTTTTCTTCGTTTTAAAGAAGGCTTGTTAATTTTGATTTTACTGCTGTGGTGTTGTTGTTTCTTTGTTTTTTGTACTGGTAAACAACTTTACAGGTTTTTTAAAATAAATTTTATTAAATAAATAATAAATATAAATAAAACAACACAAGCCAAAACACAATGCATCCTGTAGATTTATGTAACTGTCCACAGTGGCCTACTTGTTATCAGAGGCCCAGAATCCACATTCCTTTGTAAGAAAATGTGAAATAAAGCCAAAACATTTTTGCAGGCAAAAGAAAAAAGGTATTATTGGGGAGGTGACAGGAACCTTTCCACACCAGGTACCCCCTGACCTTGTTATGCCACTACCCGGGGTGCAGGGAGGGGGCATGGGGGTCCCTGTTCAGATCATGCCTGATGCGGGAGACCCCCAAGTCCGGGAGCAGAGGGTCCTCCTTTGTCCTCTCTGCCAAGCCAGGGAGGGGCCACTTCGCAGGAGGACTGCAGCTCTGTTCTTCCTTTGGGATCCAGGCGCTGCTTCCTTTTGGGGGGAGGGGGCTTTGGGTCAAGGAAAACTGGGCAGGCAAAGAAACCCCCTTCAGGTTTGGAGATAAGTCACTTTTGTGAGCAGAGGCTGCAGCCAGAATGGAACATTCCCACATGGGGGGGGGGCAGGGAGAAGAAAATCCCTTCTGCATCTTCACAACCGGACCACTTCCTGTGTCCCAGATGCAACAACACATGTCTCTCCCCTATTCAGGCTAAGCAAGTAGGCGAACTAATGTGAAAGCAAATTTCAGGTGTATCCTCAGGAAATGCTAAAGCAAGGATAGAAGACTCCTTCTCCCAACCTTTTCGGACAAATGAGGAGGGATTATCAGTCATTGGGCGCCTTGTACTACTACTAGCAGAGGACATGGAGCACATAAAATCTTTTTTGGCTCACTAGTAAAATTCTTACCATCCTGATAGATACTTGTAGAACCTTCTGGAAAAATCCTAGCTGAGCGTCTGTGGGTTTTGATAAGCAAGAAGTGGAAATTGGTGCTGTCTCAAAAGAGACTAGTTCTCTCATGCTACCCTCAGCCTTTGGGATCTTGTCACAGGAGGAGCGAGAAGCTCCCCTCCGGAGTTCGTAAAGGGTAGATATTCCTGGTGCCCTTAATCCTGCTCTTCCGCCAGGGAAGCGGGGCTGCGTCCAAAGCACTGAATGGTGCAAGTACTCAGGGAAGGGAGCAGAGAGCGAGGGAAGCATTAGGCCCCCATTTCTAGAAAGGGGAACATCGGCCTGAAGGGGAGCAGCTGCATTTGGGCAAGCGGAGCTGAAGAAAAGCTGGGCCTGTCCTGCTGCGCTTCAGGCCCTGACAGCCTCCACGTCCAAGTGTAAGTTGACTTCTCCCCTCCATTCACCGCGCGAGGAGGGCCGTCCCGGAGTTGACGCTGCCCAGGAGGCCAGAAAGAGCAGAGGCCATGTTGGGTCAGGGCAACCGGTCCTTCTATGTTTGGAGCGGGAGGAAGGGCCGGCGGCCATCTTGAATGAGGGCAATTTTGTGTCTGTCTGTTATACACACATACATATCTATCTATCACCTACCTACCTATATATATATACACACACACACACACACACACACACACACACACACCCCTGGTTCTCTTTCGGAAGAGGAGTGAGAGACGGAGGCACTTTACTGGCAGAATGGCATTTCCCTGGCCCCTCCTTTCCTCCCAGGAGCTCCTCCTTCCACAACAACCCTGCCAGGCTGGCCTCTTGCATGTCGCCCCCTTTCCAGCAGGCCAAGCTGCAGGGACCACTCCCTTCCTGGCCCCCCCCCAAAATGGAGGAGGCGGCTTCGGACCCTGGAGGAACCTGAGAGGAGCCTTGAGGGGGGCAGGCAGGGGCCTCTCGCCCCTTCCCAGACTTTTCCGCCATCCATTTATTAAGATAAGATAAAATAAGATAATCTCTTACAGCCGGAGACCAGCTTATAAAACACACTTTGGGTTGCAGTCACAGAAGAAATACAAACCATTAAAACAATGTACAACAAGAAACTCCTGCAGGGAGTTGACCCAACCACTTCTTAACACTGTTTATGAAACTTGGGCCCCTCAGGGCTCCGGCAAAATGATCTCAAACCCAAAGAGTTGAAAATGGATTGACAGGTAACTGACAGACGGAGATGATCTCTAGAGATGCCCCCCTTGGTTGGGCCTGTGATGGACAGCAGAGCCAGGCCAGTCAGCGGACTTAGTCCCTCAGAAATTCACCCAGGGGGCGGGAGCCTCGCTCTAATTGGCTGCCATGCCAGCAGGGGCGGAGCCAGCCCTTTTGGCGGGAAAATGCAAGGCGCCTTTTGTGAGGGATGGTCTGAGGGGGGAGAGGAAGAGGAGTCAGGCGGGAGTTCAAGGGGAGAAGCTGGGGGGAGGGGAGGGAGACCCCTAAGAAGGAGGGCTGAGGGGACCCCTGGGTGTGGGGGGCGGACTGAGAGGGGGAGGGAAGGGAGACCCCCAAGAAGGAGGGCTGAGGGGGCCCCCTGGGTGTGGGGGGCGGACTGAGAGGGGGAGGGAAGGGAGACCCCCAAGAAGGAGGGCTGAGGGGGCCCCCTGGGTGTGGGGGGAGGACTGAGGGGGGAGGGAAGGGAGACCCCCAAGAAGGAGGGCCGAGGGGGCCCCCTGGGTGTGGGGGGCGGACTGGGAGGGGGGAAAGGGCCCCCCAAGTCTGACCCCAGAGCCTGGAAGAAGCCCAGCTGGGCCTGCCAGCCTCCAGGTCCAAGGGAAGGAGGCGTCTCCCCGATTCAGTGGGGCTGCCCCAGGGAAGATGGGGAGCTGGAGGGAAGACTTGGAAGGGTCTCCCTTGGGGGGATCTGGGACTCCTCTTCCTCCCTGGCGCCTGCTCTCGAGGAGACCCCTGGGGAAGCCCCGTCTCCCTGGCGCCGAGTCGGGCTCCCAGGGGGGCTCCGGGGGGCAGAGGGGAGAGGGAGGGCTGGGCTCGGCAAGGGTTAAGAGGAGCAGAGCTGGAGTCCTAGAGAGGACAGGAAGTGAAGGCGGAGTGGAGATCCTCCCTCCCCCCTCCCTCCCTGCTTTCTTCTCTCTCCTTTGCAAAAGCCCCTCCTGGACTCGGGTGAGTCTCCTCTCTCCTCCCCCTGAGGGTGCCATGGGGAGAAGGGGGTCCCAGGGGGGCAGGGAGGGGGCGTGGGGGTCCCTGCTCAGATCATGCACAGTGGGGAGAGACCCCCAAGTCGGGGAGCAGAGGGTCCTCCCCTGTCCTCTCTGCCAAGTCAGGGAGGGGTCCAGTTCGCAGGACTGCAGCTCTGTTCTTCCTTGGGATCCAGATGCTGCCTTCATTTTTGGGGGAGGGGGCTTTGGGTCAAGGAAATAAACCCCCTTCAGAGGGAGGGAAAAGTCACCTTTGTGAGCAGAGGCTGCAGCCAGAGGGGAACATTCCCACGTGGGGGGAGCACAGGGAGAAGAAAAGCCCGTCTGCATCTGCAGCAGCACAACTGGACCACTTCCTGTGTCCCAGATGCAACAACACATGTCTCTCCCCTGTCGGTCTCCACACCCACGGCTGGCACTGTTACCTTCCAACAACTGGATCTCACTCCCAAAGACACACTCTTCCGTGGTCTTCTAAGACAGACAGATGCCAACCAACCAACATTCCCTCCCCTCCCCCTCCTGGTGCCCCTTGAAGTTCGCTTGAGGGCAGGGGGAGGGTCCACCCCACCAGATGAAGGGAGAGGAGGTCCTTCCATCTGGAAAATGGGAATGCTTGCAAAGATTTACTTGAAGATGTGTGCTGCGTAGATAATAAAATTATTGTTTTATGGAATTGCCCCACTTACACAAAGATTAAAACCTATCATTTTAAATACACAAGAAAATTGTTACAGAAAAGAACAGAGCAATGTGTAGAAGATCATCTTTCTTCTCCCTTTTTCTCTTAGGGTCCAGTGTGCTTTGAAGACGTAGCTGTTCCTTTCACAGAGGAGGACTGGGCTTTGCTGGATCCTGACCAGAGAGCTCTGCAGAAGGAAGTCAAGGAGGAGAATCCTGGGATCGTGGCCTCTCTGGTAAGGCTCCCTGCTGGATCATGAGATCAGTTTTGAAATTCCATACAGATCTCTGAAGGACAAACCTCCTCTATTTTGAGGGAGCCCCATAGCGCCACCTGCAGCATCTGAGATGTTAACCCACCCACAACTCTCCATAGGAGATGCATCTCCTGTTCTGTCTGGGAATATTCATTCTTCCACCAGTCCTGCCTTTTCAAACCAGGATGAGGCTGGTCTCAGCTGCCCAGCCCTTCTTCCATGTAGGCTTCAGAGATCTTAGGGACGTGGAGGTACATCCTGTCAAATTTTCTCATTCTCCATCTGTCTGTTTTTTTGGTATGCAAAGAAATGACTGAGCTTGGAGATGGAGCGGATTCCACGACTGAGTCAAATTAAATCCATCCCTGGAACGAGCCAGGCTTTTTGAATCTCTGGGTCCCATAAATAAGTTAGCTAATACCAGCCAAAAAAGGCAGTAATTCATTTCCCTTCTTCCTCTTTCACAAGCAGTCATTTGCATTGTTCACTAAATTCAGACTCTATCTATTCCTGAGGCTATTATAATAATTAACTAATTAATAATACTCCCGTGGGTTGTAGGTTGTAGGTGGTGAATTGGAAAGGAAGAAGTAAGGAGACAACAAGAAAAATCCACAAAATTGGAGAAACCATATAAATATTCAGAGTGTGGAGAGAACTTTAGTCCGAGCTCCCAGTCCACTTCCCATCAAGGAAAGCTCTTCGTTCAGAAGGAGAGCCTCACTTCACATGAAACCGACTTAAGGCCAAATTCAGGCTAAACCAGCAGAGGAACTAATCTGAAAGCAAATTTCAGAACTATCCTCAGGAAATGCTAATACAAGGCTAAAAGACTCCTTCTCCCAAGCCTCTGGTGCAAATGAGGAATTATCTGTCATTGGGTGACGAGGGACTACTAACGAGGGACATAGAATGCATAAAATCCTTTTTGGCTGACGCTAATAAAATTCTTACCATCCTGATACGTACTTGTAAAACCTTCTGGAATAAAATACAGCAGAGAGTGTGGAACCGGATAACAACAATAATTTCTTTTAAAATAGATCAACACGGGAAGTTAAAAGAGCCGAGAGGGCAAACCATGGCGAAAGGAGGTCTATAAGCACAAAGAAGAGCAAAAACGTTAAAAATTGCAAAATAGTGCAACATAAAAAAGGTGACTTTAAAAAACTTTTTAACCTGCTTGAGAGTAGCTCTTGCTCTGGGTCCAGACAGAACATTTAAGAAGTTTGTACTCTACTGGAATCTGCACTCCAGATCCCTATATCAATATGAAACAATATGCAAGATTATCAAATGGTCTGATGTCCTGTCAGAAGCCAAAACCAAACCAACTAGGGAGAGGGTTTTCATAAACAAGAATTGGAAATGGGTGCTGTCTCAAAATAAACTACTTCTCTCAAGCTACCCTAAGCCCTTAGGTATCTTCTCACAAGAGGAGCGTAAAGTTTGTGAATATAGTGTATAAGCGCAGAGAATATCTATGGAGGAGTGGTGTATCAGTCTCAAGATTATTCCAAAATGTGGCATCACCAGCTCCTCTGCTTCCACATTCAGCAACAGCTCCAAAAACTCCTCAGTTCAAGGCAGACTATTATCCTTTAGTTGACATATACTCTGCAGGTGACAATCCTGACTAGCCAGCTGACCTGGACCCCAAGGAACCCCCTAACTCAGACAGCCCTGGGTCCTTGCACTTGAGGAATCAGGGGAATGACCTTATTGAGAGCTCAAAGAGCGTCAACAGGGATCTCCAATCAAAGCACCTAGCATGGGGGCACCTACAGGTAATAGCTACTCGTCTATTTTCTGCCCATGCTCTGGGGTTGCAGTTTTCAGGCTTGGGGACAGGAAGGTGACTGGTTTGGACACCAAGACCTGTCTATAAGCCCCATAAACCCATAAGTCCAGTTGAAACTGGAACCCCTGGAGATGTTTAGAAATGTGGCTACTGTTAGGAAGGGGTGCCCCATTTGTAGAATATCTAGGGCAGGAAAATTCCTGCAGGGCCTCTGAGACTCCCTTTGCTTCTTCCTCTCCCCACCTCCAGCATCACCGTCTGAGGCAGGGAGAGGTCTGCTAGGTGGCAGGGGGTGAAGAAGGGGAAATGGATGCATGGGGGCTAGAGGGGGAAACCGCCCCCCTCCAGGTAAGCAGAAAAGACAGAGGGGGAAGGGAGGGAATGAGTCTGCTCTAAAGACTCACCAGGCGCATGAATCAGTGTTTGTCTGGATGTAAGAGAAGGGGGAATATGCAGAGCATCCCTCTGCAGATTTACTCATAAGTAAGCCCCACTGGTAGGGACGCAGGTGGCGCTGTGGGTTAAAGCCTCAGCGCCTAGGGCTTGCCGATCGAAAGGTCGGCGGTTCGAATCCCTGCGGCGGGGTGCGCTCCTGCTGCTCGGTCCCAGCGCCTGCCAACCTAGCAGTTCGAAAGCACCTCCGGGTGCAAGTAGATAAATAGGGACCGCTTACCAGCGGGAAGGTAAACGGCGTTTCCATGTGCGGCTCTGGCTCTGGCTCTGGCTCTGGCCAGAGCAGCGATGTCACGCTGGCCACGTGACCCGGAAGTGTCTCCGGACAGCGCTGGCCCCTGGCCTCTTAAGTGAGATGGGCGCACAACCCCAGAGTCTGTCAAGACTGGCCCGTACGGGCAGGGGTACCTTTACCTTTACCTTTACCTTAAGCCCCACTGAGTCCAATGGTATCTACTCTCTGGTCTCTACTGTGCAGACCATGGCAGTATTGCGAAGTGGGGTGAGGAGCAAAGAGCTGAAATTGGAATCACTGGAATTGTTTAGAAATGGGGCTTCTGGTTCCTGCCTGCCTTAATGGATGCTGCTCCCACAACAGCAGAGATTGTTAGCCTGGATAGCTCAGTTGGTTAGACCATGGTGCTGATAATGCCAAGGTTGCAGGTTCGATCCCTGTATGGACCAGCTGCATATTCCTGCATTGCAGGGGGCTGGACTAGATGATCCTCAGGGTCCCTTCCAACTCTACAGTGCTATGCTATGCTATGCCAAAGAATAAACAAGGATGATTTGAGCATAATTGTCCTTGCAAGCTCGCCCCAGAGCCCGGGCCAAGTGAGCTTCACTTGCAGATTGTCTCGATACCTGGCTCTCGCTTCAGCATGGAATCCGAGACGCAGGGAGGCGCTGAGTGCAAAAGCACTTTGCCTATCGGTAACCTTCCTATGCAGCCATTGAGAAGCAGAGGTACTTCTGTTTATTAGAGCGAAATTAGGACTAATATACAGACGTGTGCTGGAACAGAAGGAACAAGATGATAAACTGCTAAATTGAAACAGATACAAAGCCAAAACAATTTGAACTGGGAAGAAGATTTCCTTCGATGAAAAATGTATGTTGTTGGGGAGGGGGGAGCCTTTACCTTTTCTTTATATACAGTGGTGCCCCACAAGACAAACGCCTTGGAAGACAGAAAACCCGCTAGACGAAAGGGTTTTCCGTTTTGGAGGCGCTTCGCAAAACGAATTTCCCTATGGGCTTGCTTCGCAAGACAAAAATGTCTTGTGAGTTCCTGCGGGGTTTTTTCCCTTCCCCCCTTTTTCTAAGCCGCTTATCAGCTGATCCGCTAAGCTGATAAACCGCTAAAAACCGCTAAACCCCTAATCCGCTAAGCTGTCAATGGGCTTGCTTCGCAAGACGAAAAAACCGCTATACGAAGAGACTCACGGAACGGATTAATTTCGTCTTGCGAGGCACCACTGTATATCATGTTTGCAACATAAATGATTCGGCAACACACACACACACACACACAAACACACACACCCTGAATGCAAACAAATTGATAAAAAGCAAGAGGAGAAAAAAGAGAATGGGATTATATTTATGGATTACAATGAAAAAGAGAACTATGTGACAAAATTGAAATGGATTTAAAGTCCCAAACTTTCACTGTATTGCTATGGAAGGAAATGGAGTTTGAGCTTTGATGATCTGCTAAGGCTTCGGCAGGACGCCAGATCGTTCTTGAGAGAGTTGGACAGAAGGAGAAGCTTGCCAGAGCTTTGGTGGGACGCCAGATTACTCTCTATCTAGACTCAAACAATAACAAAAAAAGGAGAGAAGATGGCGTGTGACGCAGTTGAAATTACAGCCTCATTCTCTGGTAACAAAGGAAAGAAAGAGCAAAAGAGCAGAATAATAATAATAATAATAATAATAATAATAATAATAATAATTTATTATTTGTACCCCGCCCATCTGGCTGGGTCTCCCCAGCCACTCTGGGCGGCTTCCATAAAAACCAAAAATACACTAAAATATCACAGATTAAAAACTTCCCTGAACAGGGCTGCCTTAAGATGTCTTCTGAATGTCAGGTAGTTGTTTATTGCTTTGACATCTGATGGGAGGGCATTCCACAGGGCGGGCGCCACTACCGAGAAGGCCCTCTGCCTGGTTCCCTGTAGCTTTGCTTCTCGCAATGAAGGAACCGCCAGAAGGCCCTCGGCGCTGGACCTTAGCGTCCGGGCAGAACGATGGGGGTGGAGACGCTCCTTCAGGTATACTGGGCCGAAGCTGCGATGCTGTGCAGGACATGATGGAGAACAGGAGGAATGAGGAATCAACATGGAAAAAATGAAGATCACATACAGCAGGGATGTCCCACAGGTCGATCGCGGGCTCCTTTTCCTTTGCTTTTGCCTAAGAGCACCTGGCCCCGCCTCCGCTCCCTCGCTGCGTTTTGTCCTTTGCTCTTGAATGGAAGACGTAGTTTTAGCTGCTTCTACAGCAATTTCCCCTCTCTAAAACAAGCTGAACACCTTTGACCTGAACCCCAATAAAACGGGGGTAGATCACTCCCAGTTTTTAATTCTGTGAGTAGATCACAGTCTCCTGGAAGGTGGCCACCCTTGACATACAGGAAATATATGGGGTGCAGAAGTCCTCTGGCAAAAATAAAATTTATTAAATGTCTAAGTACAAAAGGGTCAAAAACTCTGTAGTTGCTGATAAGGGATTAAGATCAAGACAGAATGGAATTGGATTAAGAAAGACTTCGGAAGCAGGATGAAACAAAATTATCTCCCCTTGAAATCTAGCACGCGGGAGGCCACACAAAATGTACAATGGACTTCATAATTTATTTGAATTGTAATTGTAATTTGAGGTTGATAAAATGTGGTTTATATTGGATTTTAGTAATGGAAAAGGCATAAAAATTATTGAATACACGAAAGAAAAAATGGGGCTTCTGTTGAGAAGGGGCCGTCCTATTTGTGCTTCTCCAGGGGCAGGAGAATATCTAGGGCAGGAGAATCCCTGCAGGGCCTCTGAGGCTGCCTTTCCTTCTTCCTCTCTCCCAGGACCCTGCAGCTTGTTTTGGCTCCTTGACTCCTCAGGAAGGATGAAAGAGACGGATCCTGCAAAGCTAGCGAGGATGGAAGGGGGAAGATGGACGGTTGACCTGGTCCGGCTGTCTCCTGCATCCGTCCCCACAACCTCTGAGCGTTCCCTCCCAGGGACCTCCAAGAGATCTGGTGAGTTCCAGGGGAGGGGAGATGGGGACAAGGATAAATTCAGCCAGAGAGGTATTGGGGCTTCCTCAGCTAGGGGGTGGGGGGAGGCAGGCAGGCGGATGGAGATGGAGAAGGGGAGCACCTTTTCGGGCTCCCCCACCTACCTGCCTGCCTGCGCCTTTGTCATCTGCAGGCAATTTGAGGTAGGAATAGATCACAGCTCCCTGCCCAACGCGATGTATTGGCAGCTCAAAATGTCTAAAACCAGGGGGGCCACTAGGTGGCGCATCGGAAGATGGCTGACAATAACATCTCTCCGACCCACACGAGGTAATTTGGAGGCTATGATGGGGGTAATTAGCCTCCTTAACCCCACCAGGATTGTGGGGGGACGGCCCTTGCCTGCTATGCCCTATACCACCCCCAAATTTGTGGGGGTGGGGGCACTAGGCACAAAGCCCTCCTGTGGGATTCCGGCACTCCTGGACGCCGTCCCTGATTCGCGCCACTAGTTGCAAGGATCTTTAAAAGAAACAGTTTGGACGAGATTAATTGCACATGCTTCAAGGAAAAAGGGGAGTAAAGACTGCTGACAGAAGAGATCTCTGATAACAAGACAAGAATAAAATATGAGAAGATACGTTAAGATATGGTATGACAAATGACTGAGGGGGTAGGGGGGAGAAAACCTGCCTTCCTTTTTTTCCATGTGATTTAACAAGAATCCCCTCCCCTAATGAGTCAGAAATTAAGGACTTAAGCTGTGGATTTAAGGCTGTGTGGAGATAAACTTTCGATCCAAAGCAATGTTTCAAGATGAAACTGGAAAGCTAAGAGTTTTCGAATGACGCAGTTAAAAATGTCGCCATTTTGGGAGGCATTGTTGGAGCTCTTGGGTCTGGGAGGAGAAAGAGAGAAATAGAGTTGTTTACATATCGTGGATCAACTCCTCGGTGGGACTTAAGAGCGACAAATGACAACATTTACGATGGAAAGAGGTTATCTACGAAGGAGATACATGGAAACCATCTGGACTTAGTGGAGGAACGGGAAATCCACACAGGATTATTATACTTGCTATCGGCTTAAGGAGACTAACAGAAGAGATCGTAAAGGAAAAAGAGAAAGTATATGAACAAGATATGATGTGGAAACACCAAGATAAGACTGGATAGAACTATGAACTTTGTTGGGACTGATTGGGACTGATTTGGACATTAACGCAGTAATAAGAAGATGATCTGAATCCCCCTTTGGATCTTGAAGTATGAGTTCCCCCAACAAAATTTAAAAATTTGGCTTTGTAATTTGGAATTTATGCGATGTGATTTAATTTGATGTGATTGGCCAGTTAATAAAAATTATTTTTTTAAAAAAATGTCTAAAACCAGTTCTGTGATCTGGATGCCTTACCAGTGCCAGACAACTCACTGATCTGTCGCACAGCACTAGAAGCCACGACTCTTGAAAGGAACCTGATCCTGCTTTGCAAACTGAATGCAAGTGGGGCCTCCGTGTGCTGCCTTTTTCTTTTTGTATAACTTTTATTTGCTTTTAAAAATGAGGAACATAGGAATAATAAATGATACAAATATGTAGGCTGAGTGTTTTCATGACATTTGTATATCTCAAAAATAACAGAATAAATTTGCTGGAATATCTATAATTGGAGCTCTTGCGGCCATTTAAGTGCTCAGATTAAGTGTGAGTAATAGTAATTTTTCCTCTTCTGTTACCAAGGAAACAAGACAGAGTTGGTCTCGTCATAAACATGGGAGGGCGGTTCAACATGAAGAAAGAGATTTACATATAAATTTGAATTTAGACCAACCAGATTGAAATAACTTCTGATTGGGGAGTGTTCAGGTGACGATGTTGCTGTTTGTTTCACAGACAAGGCATGGATGTTGCTGGATCCTGACCAGCCAGCTCAGCATAAAGAAGTCAAGGAGGAGAATGGTGGGATCGTGGACTCACTCGGTAAGGCTCCCTGTTGGATCATAATATCAGTTTTGATTGGAGATGGAGTGGATTCCAGAACTCAGCCGGAAAAATATCCATCCCAGATAAAAGCCAAGCAATATTTCAGTTAATACCAGCAAACAAAAACAGTGAAAACAATAGGACGCGGCACATCTAATTCTCTTCAGTTCTTCCTCTATCACAAGCATTCATTAACGTTGTGGAATAAACTTTAGCTCCATTTCTTCCTGAGGCTCTAATTCGCTTCTCTCTTCATTGCAGATAGTGATGAATTAGAAGGGAAGAACAAGGGAGACCACAACAGAATCCACATAGCGGAGAAGTCAGATAAATATTCAGAGTGTGGAGAGAAGATCCGTCAGAGCTCCCAGTCCACCTCCCATCAAAGAAAGAGTTTCGTTCAGAGGAATAGCCTCACTTCACACAAAAGACCACAGAGTAGGGAGAAATTGTATCAGTGCAGAGAATGTGGAAAGAGCTTCAATCGGAAGGATCACCTCATTTCCCATCACAGAATTCATACTGGGGAGAAACCTTTTCAATGCCATGAATGTGGAAAGAGCTTCAGTCAGGGAACCCATCTCACTTCTCATCAAAGAATTCATACTGGGGAGAAACCTTTTCAATGCCATGAATGTGGAAAGAGCTTCAGTCAGGGAACCCATCTCACTTCTCATCAAAGAATTCATACAGGGGAGAAACCTTTTCAATGCCATGAGTGTGGAAAGAGCTTCAGTCACAGTAAGACTCTCACTTCTCATCAAAGAATTCATACAGGGGAGAAACCCTATCAGTGCTTGGAATGTGGGAAGAGCTTCAGTCTCAGGCACGATCTCACTTCCCATCAAAGAATTCATACAGGGGAGAAACCGTATCAGTGCTTGGAATGTGGAAAGAGCTTCAGTCACAGTGCCACATTCTCTTCTCATCAAAGAATTCATACAGGGGAGAAACCCTATCAGTGCTTGGAATGTGGAAAGTGCTTCAGTCAGGTAACCCATCTCACCTCCCATCACAGAATTCATACAGGGGAGAAACTTTTTCAATGCCATGAGTGTGGAAAGAGCTTCAGTCACAGTAAGACACTCACTTCTCATCAAAGAATTCATACAGGCGAGAAACCGTTTCAGTGCTTGGAATGTGGGAAGACCTTCAGGCACAGCGCCACACTCTCTTCTCATGAAAGAATTCATACAGGGGGAAAACCCCATCAATGCTTGGAATGTGGGAAAAGCTTTCGTCAGAAAGGTGATCTTGCTTTGCATAGAAGAGTCCATACAGGGGAGAAACCCTATCATTGCCTGGAATGTGGGAAGAGCTTTAGTGTCAGAAACAGTCTCACTTTTCATCAAAGAATTCATACCGGGAAGAAACCCTATCAGTGCTTGGAATGTGGGAACAGCTTCAGTAAAAGCTCGAATCTCAAAACCCATCAAAGAACTCATACAGGAGAGAAACCCTATCATTGCTTCGAATGTGGGAAGAGTTTCAGCCAGGGGCCTGAGCTCACTTCCCATCACAGAATTCACACAGGAGAGAAACCCTATCAGTGCTTGGAATGTGGGAAGAGCTTCACTCGGAACGGTCGCCTCACTTCCCATCAAAAAATCCATACAGACAGAAAGAAAACCAAAAAAGAAAAATAATAAAGCTAAAATTATTAAACAACGCTTACAAAACACAATTATATAGAAAAGAGAAAGGGGGAAGAATAACTAAGAAAAACCTTTATCACATTTGTATCATATATATCATGACAGCAGCCACGAAATTAAAAGACGCCTCCTTCTTGGGAGAAAAGCAATGACAAACCTAGACAGCACCTTAAAAAGCAGAGACATCACCTTGCCAACAAAGGTCGATATACTTAAAGCCATGGTTTTCCCAGTTGTGATGTATGGAAGTGAGAGCTGGACCATCAAGAAGGCTGATCGCCAAAGAAATGATGCTTTTGAATTCTGGTGCTGGAGGAGACTCTTGAGAGTCCCATGGACTGCAAGAAGATCAAACCAATCCATTCTGAAGGAAATCAGCCCTGAGTGCTCACTGGAAGGACATTTACTGTATTTATTTTTCCCAATTGGAACTATAAAATGGTGATTTTCTTGAGTCAAAATGAGAGTAACCCTGAACAATTTTTTAGCAGAAAAGCACTGTACCTATATACTACAGAAGCATGTATGGAACTGTACTGTAGTTGTTTGCATATATAGTGACATATTGTAATATACCTTCCCCCCTTTTTATTTCTTTGTTCTCTATTCACTTTTTATTTCCCTTTTTATTATTCAAGTATTCTCAATTTAAATTGTGTGGTTGAACCCGGAGCCAGGCCTCTTGGCCCTCATCATAACTTTGCTGGGGGCTCCCCTGGGCCTCTGGCACCCGGCACAGTTATTTCAAAGGATCTCAAACCCTAAAATGGATTGACAGGTAACTGACAGACGGAGATGATCTCTACAGATATTGGGAAACTGCCGGATGCCCCCCTTGGTTGGGCCTGTGATGGAGAGCAGAGCCAGGCCAGTCAGCGGACTTAGTCCCTCAGAAATTCACCCAGGGGGCGGGAGCCTCGCTCTAATTGGCTGCCAAGCCAGCGGGGGGCGGAGCCAGCCCTTTTGGCAGGAAAAGGCAAGGCGCCTTTTCTGAGGGATGGTCTGAGGGGGGAGAGGAAGAGGAGTCAGGCGGGAGTTGAAGGGGAGAAGCTGGAGGGAGGGAAGGAAGACCCCCAAGAAGGAGGGCTGAGGGGGCCCCCTGGGTGTGGAGGGCAGACTGAGAGGGGGGGCGGAGGGAGACCCCCAAGAAGGAGGGCTGAGGGGGCCCCCTGGGTGTGGGGGGCGGAGTGAGAGGGGGGAGCGGGGGAGACCCCCAGGAAGGAGGGTTGAGGGGACCCCCTGGGTGTGGGGGGCGGACTGAGGGGGGGGGAGCAGCGGCCAGTACTCTGGGCTCAGCTTGCGAAGGGTTAAATCGAGCAGAGCTGGAGTCCTAGAGAGGACAGGAAGTAGACAGCAGGGGGCGGGTTCTCCAGAGCAGAGTCCCCTCCCTCCGCGCCCCTTCCGGCCTCTCGTCTGTCTCCTCCCCGTGCTGCCTCGGTTTCCCTCCTGGGAAGAATCCAGGGAGTCTCCTCTCTCTCTCTCTCTCTCTCTCTCTCTCTCTCTCTCTCCCCCCCCCTTGGGGTGCCTGGGGGATTAGGGGGTCCCGGGGCTGCAGGGGAGACCCCCAAGTCTGGGAGCAGAGGGTCCTGCTGCCCCCTGGGGGAAATGGGGGAGCCCCTGCCAGAGCCCCACGGGAAGCCTCTCTGGGGGGCTGCAGGGGAAAGACAGGCTGAGCTGGCTGCCCTCCATGAGGCGGTGCAGGGAGGAGGGGGCTGGGGGGGCAGGTCGGCGAAGCTTCCTCTCTCGGACCCCTGGAGGGGTGCCCTGTCTCCGGGGACCAAGGAGCAGGCAAGCAGAGCCATGGGGTGCTTCCTAGTTTGGGGGCTGCTCACCCCCCTTGCTGGACAAAGACTGGACCCCATCCCTGAGGGCGTCAAGGAAAGACCCCTCTGGAGAGCAGACCAGACCCCGCTCCATCAAGCCTTCCTGCCTTGCAGGGGGTGGGACTAGATGACCCTTCTTCCGACCCCCCTCTCCCTTCTCTTGCTGACTCCCCTGCAAGACTCTCTCCCTCCCAGAGTCTGGGCCCCCATGGAGCCTCTCCCCTTCACCCCCCTCCCTGGCTCCAAGACCTCCCTGCTGGTCCCCTCTGGGATTAGGGGATTAGGCTTTCCCACAATACATTTCCAGAAGCATCCTCAAGGCATCATAGATCTGAGCCTGAGCTCCAGGCTTGGCCCCGTCCATCAAATATAGTCTTTCACACATATTCCATCACATTGCAAAGGAAATCATGGACAGTTCAAATACACCCCTTGGTCTTGTCTGGGCTTCATCCCACTATGGGGTTGGTGGGCATTATGATTGAGACAGTTATCTGTCTGCTACTCTTGGGGCCGGATCTCACCCGTCACGACTCCTTGGGAAGCCCCTGTACATCTCTGGATTATGGTGGGCTCACTCACCCCTCCCATTATGCCTCACTTCCCTGGGTCCGAAATGCCATTCGAAACGAGAAGATTGACTTCGAAACGAGAAGATGTGACTTCTTATGAATTTCTAAAGTTTAACAATATGTAGCTGCTTCAAAGTGTGGATCCAAGGGTATGTGGCAGAATAGGAATGGGGAACCCCCGTCTCCCTTGTGGTTAGTCTGGATCAAGCTATAAAGAATAGGTAAAAATTGATTTTGAAAAGAGAAGAAAAATTGGAGACATAATAGGTTGAAATACATAATCATAAATGAGGTCTGAAAGAGGGTTAGAATTTGCTGAATTTGATTCTGTAAAGGGGAACACAAAAAAGGGAGATGTGAGGAAGTCAAGAAAGAGGGTTATATAGATATTAAGTTAAAAATTGGATTTTTTCTTTTTTATGTTTTTCTGTTTTTTGTGATGTATTTTTTCTATTTGATGTATTTTTTCCTTTGTTGTATGTTTGTCTTATTATATAAAATCTTAATAAATATCTTAAAAAACAACAACAAAGGAGCAGAGCTGCATTCCTAGAGAGGACAGGAAGGGGAGGGGGGAGGGGGCAAGGTCCTCCATGGCTAAATTCCCCCCTCCCACATCCCTTCATGCAAGCAGAGAGGAGGCTGCTTTCTTCTCCTTTGCAAAAGCCCCTCCTGGACTCGGGTGAGTCTCCTCTCTCTTCCTCCTGAGGGTGCAATGGGCAGAGGGGGGTCCCAGGGGTGCAGGGAGGGGGCGTGGGGGTCCCTGCTCAGATCATGCCTGGGGAGGGAGACCCCCAAGTCAGGGAGCAGAGGGTCCTCCTCTGTCCTCTCTGCCAAGCCAGGGAGGGGGCGAGTTTGCAGGAAATATGCAGCTCTGCTCTTCCTCGGGATCCAGATGCTGCCTTCATTTTTGGGGAGGGGGCTTTGGGTCAAGGAAATAAACCCCCTTCAGGTTTGGAGATAAATCACATTTGTGAACAGAGGCTGCAGCCAGACGGGAACATTCCCACGTGGGGGGAGCACAGGGAGAAGAAAAGCCCTTCTGCATCTGCAGCAGCACAACTGGACCACTTCCTGTGTGACAGATGCAACAGCACATGTCTCTCCCCTGTCGCTCTCCACACCCACGGCTGGCGCTGTTACCCTCCAACAACTCCCAAAGACACACTCTTTGTCACTCCCAAAGACACACTCTTCCATGGTCTCCTAAGACGGATGGATGCCAACCAACCAACATTCCCTCCCCTCCCCCTCCTGGTGCCCCTTGAAGTTGGCTTGAGGGCAGGGGGAGGGGCCACCCCACCAGATGAAGAGAGAGGAGGTCCTTCCATCTGGAAAATGGGAATGTTTGCAAAGAATTACCTGAAGATGAGTACCGTATAGATAATAAAACTATTATTATGTGAATTCCCCCACTTACACAAAGATTAATACCCATCATTTAAATACACAAGAAAATTGTTACAGAAAAGAACAGAGCAATGTGTAGAAGATCATCTTTATTCTCCCTTTTTCTCTTAGGGTCCAGTGGGCTTTGAAGACGTAGCTGTTCCTTTCACAGAGGAGGACTGGGCTTTGCTGGATCCTGACCAGAGAGCTCTGCAGAAGGAAGTCAAGGAGGAGAATCCTGGGATCGTGGCCTCTCTGGTAAGGCTCCCTGCTGGATCATGAGATCAGTTTTGAAATTCCGTACAGATCTCTGAAGGACAAACCTCTATTTTGAGGGAGCCCAATAGCGCCACCTGCAGCATCTGAGATGTTAACACACCCACAACTCTCCTGGAATGGAAAACTCTCCATAGGAGATGTATCTCCTGTTCTGTCTGGGAATATTCTTCCACCAGTCCTGCCTTTTCAAACCAGGAGGAGGCTGGTCTCAGCTGCCCAGACTTTCTTCAATGTAGGCTTCAGAGATCTCAGGGACATGGAGGTACATCCTGTCTAATTCTCTTTTTCTCTTTCTGCATCTCTCTGTTTTTGGTTGAGCAAAGAAATGACTGAGCTTGGAGATGGAACAGATTCCATGACTGAGCCAAATTAAATCCATCCCTGGAACGAGCCAGGCTTTTTGAATCTCCGGGTCCCATAAATAAGTTAGATAATATCAGCCAAAAAAGGCAGTAACTCCCTTCCCTTCTTCCTCTTTCACAAGCAGTCATTTGCAGTGTTCATTCATTTCAGCCTCAATTTCTTCCTCAGGGCACTATTATTATTATTATTAATGATAATAATACTGCCATATAACAGGAGATTGTAGGTTGTAGGTGGTGAATTGGAAAGGAAGAAGGAAGGAGACAACAAGAAAAATCCTCACAATGGAGAAATCATATAAATATTCAGAGTGTGGAGAGAACTTTAATCGAAGCTCCCAGTCCACTTCCCATCAAGGAAAGCTCTTCGTTCAGAAGGAGAGCCTCACTTCACATAAAAGAACTAACGGGGGAAGAAATTAGTGCTTGAAATGTGAGGAAAGCTTCCTTCGTAGCTCCACCCACAATTCCCATGAGATACTTAGAATCATAGAATCATAGAGTTGGAAGAGACCACAAGGGCCATCGAGTCCAACCCCCTGCCAAGCAGGAAACACCACCAGAGCACTCCTGACATATGGTTGTCAAGCCTCTGCTTAAAGACCTCCAAAGAAGGAGACTCCACCACACTCCTTGGCAGCAAATTCCACTGTCGAACAGCTCTTACTGTCAGGAAGTTCTTCCTAATGTTTAGGTGGAATCTTCTTTCTTGTAGTTTGGATCCATTGCGCTTCTCTGGAGCAGCAGAAAACAACCTTTCTCCCTCCTCTATGTGACATCCTTTTATATATTTGAACATGGCTATCATATCACCCCTTAACCTCCTCTTCTCCAGGCTAAAGATGCCCAGCTCCCTTAGCCGTTCCTCATAAGGCATCGTTTTCAGGCCTTTGACCATTTTGGTTGCCCTCCTCTGGACACGTTCCAGTTTGTCAGTGTCCTTCTTGAACTGTGGTGCCCAGAACTGGACACAGTACTCCAGGTGAGGTCTGACCAGAGCAGAATACAGAATTCCAGGCAGAGGGACAGTATTTCAATGCAACTAATCCAGCCCGAACAATCTGACACACATGCTGGAAACAGATGTCTAGGTGCTTGGTCCTGGCCTTAAACTGCTCAGATTCTGCCAACTTCAGACAGAGCTGATTGTCTTCCAAAACAGTGACAGGCAAACAACTCTCTCCGCAGATCTCTTGAACCAAACACACAGTACTCCAGTTCCCTGCAAATCTCAGAAAGCGCACTGAACTCAGCCTCAGTAGATGAGAGCGCTATGAGACTTTGCTTTTGGGAACTCCACCCAACCAAAGAGCTCCCAAATTTTACCACCATACTGGACACGGACTTCCTATCTGCCAGATTCACCCAATCGCTGTCTACGCAGCACATCAGCTTGATGTCGCCCTTGGCTGACAGCTTAAGGCAGAAGTCTTTGGTATCTTGCAGGTAACACAGGACCCGTTTGATACCATTCCAGGCTTGCACACTTGGGCTTGAAGCTTCCCGGCTGAGCAGATTAATAGCAAACGCTATGTCAGGTCTGTTCCACTGGGATAGATACAATAGGCTACCCAGAGTTGACTGGAAGAGCTCAGTATTTTCGAACGCAGTGCGTTCTACTTGCTGATTGTCTTTCACGTAGCTAGTCTCCATGGGTGTCCTAACTACTGCACACCCAGACATTCGGAGCTTCTCAAGCAGTTGCTCAATCTTACACGTTGTGAGGGAGAACACACCCAGAGACTCCATTGAGCTCATCTTCTGCATCTCCTCGTGCCATTTGCTGGCTTCTTCCTGAGGCAGTTTTTGAACATCCTCAAAATGCGCAGCCTGGGAGTCATTTTGGACTCACAGCTGTCCATGGAGGCGCAGGTTAACTCTGTGTCCAGGGCAGCTGTCTACCAGCTCCACCTGGTACGCAGGCTAAGACCCTACCTCCCCGCGGACTGTCTCGCCAGAGTGGTGCATGCTCTGGTTATCTCATGCTTGGACTACTGCAACGCACTCTACGTGGGGCTACCTTTGAAGGTGACCCGGAAACTGCAATTAATCCAGAATGCGGCAGCTAGACTGGTGACTGGGAGTGGCCGCCGGGACCACATAACACCGGTTCTGAGAGATCTGCACTGGCTCCCAGTATGTTTTCGAGCACGATTCAAAGTGTTGGTCCTGACCTTTAAAGCCCTAAACGGCCTCGGTCCTGTATACCTGAAGGAGCATCTCCACCCCCATCGTTCAGCCCGGACACTGAGATCCAGCGCCGAGGGCCTTCTGGCGGTTCCCTCATTGCGAGAAGTGAGGCTACAGGGAACCAGGCAGAGGGCCTTCTCGGTAGTGGCGCCCGCCCTGTGGAACGCCCTCCCATCAGATGTCAAAGAGATAAAGAATTACCTGACATTCAGAAGACATCTTAAGGCAGCCCTGTTCAGGGAAGTTTTTAATATGTAATGCTGTACTGTTTTTAACACTGACTGGGAGCCGCCCAGAGTGGCTGGGGAAACTCAGCCAGATGGGCGGGGTATAAATAATAAATTATTATTATTATTATTATTATTATTATTATTATCAAAAGTTTCAGGTTCACACTGAGCCACACCAACCCACACACTTGTGGCTTCAAACCTGTCAGGCAGTTTACCCATTGTGGCTCGGGTTGATCTCAGTGTGAGCTCTGGTACCCCCTCTGACCCACTAGGGCCAGCTAGACCATCCCCAGTGTCAGAGAACTCCCCCTCTGACCTGCTGCATCTTTTGAACCTTACAGCTGGACCTGTGGGCAAGGACAGCTCACTCTTTGGCTCAGACTTGACAGTAGCCTTTGAAGGGGTTCTGGGCCGCTCCTGCTCTGGACTCTCCTGCTCTGGCCTCTGTTCCTCAGCAACAGGATCAGTTCCCTCCTCTTCCTCCTCATCTGAGTCAAGAAACTTCTGAAAGAACATCTGGGTTACCATGGATGCGTGCCCACCCACTTTGCTCACAAAACTCAGCACTGCTGCTCACAAGCAGCCGGGACTGGTTGCCATTACGATATGCAAACCACAACCCTCTGGTCCCTGGTTCATATCCCAAAAAGATCATTTTCCTGGACCTTGGGCCACCCTTTCTGCATTTGGCCTTTGGGATGAGGACCCAAGCCTCACAGCCAAAAACACGTAAGAAATGCACTTTGGGCTTCTTACCGTGCAGCAGAAAATAGGGCGTGTCCCCTACAGCTGAATTAAACACGCAATTCTGCGTGAACGCAGCAGCCTTCCAACACTCAGCCCAAAAGCGCTGTGGGAGTCCTGCGTCAAAAAGCATGGCAGCCACAGCCTCTTGCAGTGTTCTGTTCTTACGTTCAGCAACACCATTCTGTTGAGGACTGGGTGGTGCTGTCAACCTGTGATTGATTCCCTTCTGGAGGAAGAAATTCTGCAGGGCAGACCCAGTAAACTCCGCCCCTTTATCGCTCTGAAAGCTAATCAATTTTGTAGAATATTTCAACTCTGCCAATGTGATCCAATTTTTAATCAGTGCAGCAGCTTCCCCTTTGTGTTTAATTGAAAAAACTGAGGAGATCCTCGAAAAATCATCCAAAAGAAGCAAAATGTATTTGGACCCACCCAGACTCGCTACTGGCATTGGGCCACACAAATCTGCATGGAGTAGCTCAAAGGGCTTGCTTGTCTCTCTGCTAGACCTGGGATATGAGCATGTTTTTACCCTGGATTGCTTACAAGCTCTGCAATCTAAAAACTTATCACATCCCTTTAATTTACACCCCTCTGTACACTCTGGGGCTTTTTTGACACAATTCCAACAAGAATGCGCCAGTCTTTGATGCCATAAATGAGCGCACCCATCGTGTGGCGGGATGTTTGCGCACTGCGCCTGTGTTACCTCAGGGGGGTCATCATCTGCAATAGGCATCTCAACCACAAACAGCTTATTCTTGCATTCAACACTGAACAGGTGTTTCCCATCCCTGGAACCACAAAAGCCTGAACCTCATGGTCCAGGAATGAACAGTACAGAGTCCCAGACTGAGTCAGTGGGCATCTGCTTCCATCTGCCAGTGACACAAATCTTCCACTTTGCACAGTCTTGCAGTTCCGAAGAAGTCTAGCAGATGGCACTCAAGTGTGGGTAGCGCCTGTGTCAACAATAAAGGAGAGGCTGGCTTCCGGTCTGGATGCTTTCACTACTGCCATTGAAGCAGCCAGATGATACAGCGACGTCTTCTCTTTACTTTCCCCTCGGTTGGGACCTTGGGAATTTTTCAGACGCCTGGCCGCTCTTGAGGAGCTCCTTATCTGCATTCCTTTCTGGCTGACCACCGGCTCCTGAGCCTCTGCAGGGCAATCTCTCACAAGATGTGACGTAGACCCACAGCGAAAACAGCGTTTGGAGACAAAGGCTTTTACTGAGTCCTCACTGCTTCTTGCTGCCCCTCCACTCTTTCTTGGGGTGCAGCCTGTGCCTTCTCCCCACCCTCTGGCGTTTTTCCTGTTCATCAATCAATCTCCCACGAATATATTCAGTCGTCAGCTCCGCAGGCAGCATAACTTCCATTGTCAGAACCAGGTTCTCAGAACTCCTGTCCAAAGAGCTCAGCAGAGTGGAAGCTTTCAGCTCACCTGGGAAAGGTACGTTGAGCTGACGCAGCTTAGTGAAAATGGCCAGCATCTGCACAATGTGGTCACGTACCGATTCCCCTGGGGACAGTCTCTTCTGAAACAGGGAGCGTATCACATGGATCTTGGCCCCAGCTGTTGTGCACTGGTGGACCCACATTAAAGCTTGCCAAATTCCGTGACAAGTCAACAAACCGTCAATGTGAGGCAACTGCGAAGCCTCCATGGCCATTACAATACGGGACATGGCTTTCTGATCCTTTTTTGCTGCGCCAGCAGCCCTTTCCACTTCGGCCGTATTAGCCCCTGCAGCTGCCGGTACTGGATCGGCTTGGGGGCACTCCCAGAGCTGCTTGCCCATTAACCAGTAACGAATCTGGCGAGACCACTCGTCCCAATTGTGGCCATTTAGCCTTTCAAAAGGCACGTTGAAAGATTCATGAGATTGCTGCTGCGCCATCTTCCTGGGGCTTTAAGCTTACTGACGCTTTCTGCCGGCCGGTGCTTCAAAGATGCTTCCTGCGGCAAGCTCCACTTTCACCAGCGAAATCACGACTGCCTCAGCTTCAGGCAGGAGCTCAGAGCTGGACTTTGCTTCTCACACTCAGTACAAAAGTGTACAGCCAGAACCGCTTGGATTACTGCCTGAGTCCGGCACGTTTCCTCTGCGCATATATTCTTCCAGGCAGCAGCAGAGCGAGCAGCGAGTGCTTTCCATGTGAGATAAAGGAAAAGTCCACATGTTGTTTCTTCTATATAAACAGCCTTTATTTACATCAGTAGGTAAAATAACAAACAACTCCACCAGAGCTCGGACACATGCTGTGTGTCTCTCTCTCCTGGACAGAAGTGAAACTGTTTCACACAGACAAAGAACCTGCAGCTTCCCTTTACGTAGGAAGCTCCTCCCCAGATGTAGGACATTCAGGAGGTTAACCCTATAACCACCACTCCACAAGGCTGCCTTCAGGTGTCTTCTAAGTCTGGTAGTTGATTTTTTCTTTGACATCTGTTGGGAGAGGGTTCCACAGGGCAGGCGCCACTACCAAGAAGGCCACTACCGAAAAGGAAACTCCCATCTCCATCTGAAAATCATCTGTAGCAACAATTATTCATAATTTGCACTCCAGAATAAACCCAGCTGCATTTAGTATCCAGCCTTTTTCCTCCTCTTCACCAAGATGACACTTTCCATACATTTCCCTCTTAACCAAATCTTAACCAACTCAGACAATGCAAAATGAGAGCGGATGAAGCTCACTTCCCATCAAAGAACTCATAAAGGGGAGAAACCCTATCAGTGCTTCGAATGCGGAAAGAGCTTCAGTTGGAAGAACAATCTCACTTTGCATCAAAGAATTCATACAGGGGAGAAACCCTATCACTGGTTCGAATGTGGAAAGAGCTTCAGTCAGAGCTCCCGTCTCACTTCCCATCACAGAATTCATACAGGGGAGAAACCATATCAGTGCTTGGAATGTGAGAAGAGCTTCACTAATAACTCGCATCTCACTTCCCATCGAAGAATTCATACAGAGGGGAAACCCAAAAAGAGAAATAAAACAAAAAATATTAAACAACCCTTACAAAATACAATTGTATAGAAAAGAGAAAGGGGGGATATAAACTAAAAATACTGTTTATGACATTTGTATCATATATATCATATCGTTCGTCAACACATAGAAAGGCAGGCTCCCCCACTTCTCCCCTGCGTGACCCCCTCTTCTCCCCGTATCCCACCCTGAGAGATCCTTCCTTCCCTGCGTTCCTTGCAGGTCCCTCCCACCTCCAACTCTCCTCTTCCTATGTGTGTCCTCCTAAATTCAAAATAAAGGAATCTCAATATAAAATACAAAAAATAGATGATGATGATGATTTATTGATACTCTTCCCATCTGGCTGGGTTTCCCCAGTCACTCTGGGCAGCTTCCAACAAAATATAAATATACAGTAATGCATCAAATATTAAATATTAAAAGCTTCCCTAAACAGGGCTGCCTTGAGAGCCAGTGTGGTGTAGTGGTTAAGAGCAGTGGACGCGTAATCTGGTGAACCGGGTTCGCGTCTCCGCTCCTCCACATGCAGCTGTGACCTTGGGCCAGTCACACTTCTCTGAAGTCTCTCAGCCCCACTCACCTCACAGAGTGTTTGTTGTGGGGGAGGAAGGGAAAGGAGAATGTGAGCCGCTTTGAGACTCCTTTGGGTAGTGATAAAGCGGGATATTAAATCCAAACTCTTCTTCTTCTCCTCTTCACCAAGATGACACATTCCCTTCATCTCCCTCCTTAGCCCAGCTTTCAAATCTGAACCAACTCAGACAGTGCAATATGACGCTTATAAGGATCGTCTAATAATCCAAATTAGTATTTCTCCAGTTTCTAGGTCCAGTTTCTATAAAGCCTTTGAAAAACTGTTCCAACAAATCTCAGCCAAGTCACAGTGGAAAATTCTGGTCTCTTATAATGTTCATCCAATCCTGCTTCCTCTTCTATCTTCTTTTCCTAATCTTTGGACATTTTAATCCACTGGGGATGGGGAAGCAGGCATCTTAATTCCCTTTCCTCAAACGAGATCATTGCTTGCCTTGTTCACCGTTTCCGGAGTTGCTTTGAATTCTCTGCCTCTCATTCCCACACCTGCTCAGCCCAACCTCGTCTTTCCCTGGGGCTCTTTCTGTCTCCTCCTGCTCTTCCCTCGCCTGCTCAACACAACCTTCTGCCTCTCCCACTGACTCCTTTCCAACGACTCCCACCTTGTGACCCACACATTCCCCTCCGTCTCTTTTTCTGGGTCTTCAATGCCAAGTTGCTGCAGACGCTTCTTTGGAGTGGATGCATCTGGTTCCCAGTAAATAACGCAGAGGCAAAGTTCATTGGCAAAAGAAGAACTTTCGACTTCTTAAACTTGGGAATGCATGTGATCCCATCTCTACAGCTGACAAAAACACCAGAGAGAAAGTGGGCTGGAGCCTGAAAGGCGAAAGCATTGGCCTCGAACGCAGGTCTCAGGAACGCTTTCCCCCATGGAGACCCCTTCTCCTTCTGAAGGGACCTCCGAGGAGGAAGCCAGGGTGGATCAGTCCCTGGACCATGGAGGCGATTCCAAGTGCTACATTCCACACACTTCCTCTCAATAATGAGTGGCTGAATATTCAATTTACATTTCCTAAAGTCCACAATAATCTCTCTTGTTTTCTTTCAGCTAAGGAGTAAGTTGTTTTTCCTGCACCCCTCCCCCAACTGCTCAACATCCTTCCTCTAGGCCGCCTCCCCCTCTCCAGCCGTGATTAAACCAACCACCGTTGTATCATCTGCAAACTTAATGATCTTACTACTGGGGTATTTGGGGGCACAGTCAGCTGTATAGAGCGTATATAAAAGTGGGCTCAACAAGCACCCCTGTGGCACCCCCATATTCATGGGATCTGCAGAAACGTGGGAACCCGTCCTGACCCATTGGGAACGGTTTAACAGAAAGTTTAATATCCACCTGCACAAACAATGTTTTCTTCCTGCGAAAGAATAGTATTAAATGCAGAACTAAAGTCTACAAATAAAAATCTCGCATACTTCCCTTTCTTCTCCAAATGAGTCAGGACACCATGTAAAGCCACAGCATCCTCCGTGGATCTCTTTGCCTCGTACGCAAACTGGTGAGGGTCAAGTCCTACTGGCAGACAAGATATGATACGGTTCCTTGCCAGTTTTTTGAAACATTTCATTATAATGGGTGTCAACGCCACAGGGCAAAAATCATTCAGACTGTCTCCCTTTGGTTTTTTTGGCAGGGGTATAATGGTACCAGATTTTAGACAGGGTGGAACGGCGGCTTGGGCCAGAGTCTGGTTAAAAATCTTCATAAAGATTCTTGCCAGTTGGTCCGAACAATCTCTTAGCACCCTGCCAGCCACCCCATCCGGGCCCATAGCCTTCCTCGTGTTTACCTCCTTTAATATTCACCTCTTTCCACCCCAACAGCATTTCCTGTAGGTAGTGAGGCCAATAGCTCTGACATCCCTGTTGGAGCCACTGTTGGTGTCACCTCAAATCGGGCAAAGAAGGTCTTCAACTCTCCCACCAAGGAAGCCGTACTCTCTACCACTGATGTATTTCTCGATTTATAACCAGTCAGATGTTGAACTCCCTGCCACATTTGTCTAGTATCATGTTTTCTCAGATGGTCCTCAATTTTTCCTCTGTACTCCGCTTTTGCTTTCCTGATACCCCTCTTCAACTTCGCTCTTTCTATACCATACGGTCCCCGGTCCCCAGTTCTAAAAGCAGTTTCTGGCCTTCAATAATCTCCTAACCTCTCCCGTCATCCAGGGCTTCCTATTCGGATACAGCTTAAAATACCTTTCCCTGGTGTGTTTCCGGTGCTGAATCTAAGACCATTGATGTAGAAGTTGGTCGAACATATTCCAATCGGTCTCCTGGAAACAGTCCTGCAACTGCTGAGAGGCTCCCTCAGGCCACACCGTAACCATCCGTGTTTGTAGCTGGCCTTGTTTTCTGAGGGGTGTGTACACTGGTGTCAGAAGCAGGGACACATGATCTGAACCACCGAGGTGCGCCTCATATGCCTGTCCAATGTTCGTATACACCTTGTCAAAAGTAGTTTCTCCCCTTATTGCACACTCAATGTGGTAATGGGATTTGCGGAGTGCTGCCCTCACATCTGTGTGAGTGAAGTCCCCCACAATAATCCGCACTGCCTTCGGGTTTCTGCTCAATTTAGCATTGATGTTTGCATGCATACTACTCATGGCCCTGCAGGCATTTGCAGAAGGTAGTCTCTATGGGAGTATATTGTCTTTAATTATGGGGTATCAGAGTTTTTAGGGGGCTAACCAGGTTGGGATAGCTGGGATAGCAGGATTGTTGGTTTTTGAGTGTCTGGTGTACATTTTTTCAATTTTGTTGTTCTGTATGGGACAGTGACAATAACAATTATCGTATTGTATTGAGACTCACCTGGAAAGTGCCATTTCATGTTCCTTTCCCCATTTGCCAGGAGTCTGAGCTCCATTTGGGGTTCCTCCTTCCGCACCCCAAGGTTCCCCCAAAGCCTTGGGGAAGGAAACTGAGGCAGGCTCAACTTGTTCCCCAGGGTCCTGCAGGGGATTCGGGGGGGGGGCTGTCTCTTCCTCTGGCCATGGCACCCCCAGGAAGCCTTGGAAGAAAGGCGGGAGACCCTCAGCAGAGAACAGCCAAGTCCGGTTCTTCTCCGCAATGGCTTCTTCTGAGAGCTCCCTCTCTTTCTTGTCTGGGCTGTGTAGCAGGAACCCCAATCATTCAGTTTGTACAAACTTCACACACACTCACACTCACACTACATACGCTATGCTTCTGTTATAAATTCATAGAAAATCAACCATACATCGGATCTGCACTGTTCCACTTTTATTTTACTCCATGAAGGAAGGAATACAAAATGGCGAAGGTTTGATACAGGGCAGCCATAATCCCTTCACCATCCCGGCACATCTACAGGAGCCCTGCCCAGTTGCCATGCCAACCCTGATGGTACGAGACAGAAGACAATCAAGATCACAAAGAACTTGCATATGGGAGTCTGGAACAAAGGACAATGATCAGCTCTTCCCTCAGGGGGCAGGAAACTGCAAACTCCCCTTTGTCTCCTGGAAAGTACTCAAGGGGGAACCAGCCAGGTGACAGGACACTCAGGCTACCACCGCAACTCCTCCCTCAACCCCTCCTTTCTGTAATGCATGCATGATGTTTCTGGGGGTGGGCTAGACCTAGAGGAGGGGAATTTCAAAAGTTTTTATTGGCCTTGCAGACCATTTTTCTGTGTCTTTTCTCTCACCTGCAAGTGAGGGGAGTACCCTGTTGCAACAGTTCAATAAAGGCCAAGCCTACAGGCTGCTGATTTGCTCCAATTTACTCTGGTTGGTGTCTTTACTTTTTGTCCAAGGGAGCCCTCGGATTTTTCCGGTAACAGTTGGACTGGGAGGACCCCAGTTCAGCAATTTCCCTGGTCCCCACACTGGGCTCCACTGGCCCCCTGAGACTTCTCCTGTTGAACTACTGCCTGAGGGGGAGGAAGAAGCGAGGGCCATCCAGAAAAGGCTCCTGAGACCCTGAGGGGCCAGCAGGGGAGTCTCCAGCCTTGTCTGGGGAAGAGCCCCCCTTTCCCCATGGCCCCCATGGCCTGCAGGTGGAGCCCTTCTCATAGTGCTGACTCTGGGAGCGGCTGGGGCCTCCGGAAAAAACAAAATGGCGCTCCCTCCTATTTCGGAAAAGGGCGGGAAACCCCTTCTCCTGGCCCTGCCGCCTCCATGGGCTCCTCCTGGGCCTGCCTGGCCATGGGGGGGGGGTGGAGGTTATCCAGCTGCCCCAAATAATGAGGGGGGGGGCGAGGAAGAGGAAGGATGAAGGAGAAGCTGGGAGGGGGAGCAGCCATGAGGGAAACTCAGGGGGAAAACTCCCTCAGGAAACCGGGCGAAGGAGAGGAGGAGGCCCCGGGGTATCTGAAAGGGGATTGGCCAGCTGTCCAGTGGAGAGGCTTCTGATTGGTCCAGCCCTGCTGTGGGGTGGGAAATGGGGTCTCCTGCCTCCACCGGAGAAACTGGTTTTCGGTCAGGAAAGGCAGGGAAAGGGTGGCCGGGGTCCCTCTGGCTCTGAACTGGAGTCTGGCCCCCTCTCTCCACCAGCCTGGTCTTCCCCTTTCTTTTTCATGCGCCCGCTCCCCCCCCCCCCCGGGTCGCGTCTGCGTTTCCTTCCTCGCCTGAGACTCTTCCTCCTCCGTCTTTTTCTGGGGTGAGAAGCGGCTCCAGAAGCAGAAAAACCCGTGTTGTCGGGAGGGGAGGGGTCTCCCGGCTGGGAAGCCCCCCTCCCTCCCCCCCCCTGAGCTGGAGGGGGTGTTTTGGGGGGGTGTCTTGAGGGAGCCATTTCTGAGCCCACGGCACCTCCCGCCACTAGGCAGCCTTCGCCTCTTCTCCCTCCCAGCCTTTCCTCGGGATCCAGGAGCCTCGATGTTGGGGGAGGGGAGAGCCGAGGTAACCCCCCCATGGACCCCCCCCCCCCGTCTCCCTTGCAGTTCGCCTGGTGGGATGTGGGCTCCTTGGGGCAGGGGGAGGGAAGGGGGGCAGCCCCTAGGGCGCAGGCGCAGAAGCAGGAAAACTGCCGGCAGGGAGAGGGAGGGAGGGGAGGACTCGGCTGGGCAAGGGTTAAAGGGAGCCGAGCGGGATTCCTAGAGAGGGCCGGAAGTGAAGGGGGAGGGGCAAGGTCCTCCAGAGCAGAAGCCCCTCCCTCCCTCCCTCCCTGCCTGCCTCCTTCCTCTCTGGCCTTTGCCTGGGTGAGTCTCCTCTCTGCTCCCCCTGAGGGTGCCATGGGGAGAAGGGGGTCCCAGCGGGGCAGGGAGGGGGCGTGGGGGTCCCTGCTCAGATCATGCCTGGGGGGGAGAGACCCCCAAGTCAGAGAGCAGGGGGGCCTCCTTTGTCCTCTCTGCCAAGCCGGGGAGGGGGCGAGTTTGCAGGAAATATGCATCTCTGCTCTTCCTTGGGATCCAGATGCTGCCTTCATTTTGGGGAGGGGGATTTGGGTCAAGGAAATAAACCCCCTTCAGAGGGAGGGAAAAGTCACATTTGTGACCAGAGGCTGCAGCCAGAGGGGAACATTCCCACGTGGGGGGAGCACAGGAAGAAGAAAAGCCCGCCTGCATCTGCAACTGCACAACTGGACCACTTCCTGTGTCACAGATGCAACAATATTATATTATACAACATCATCATCATCATCATAATTTATTTGTACCCCGCCCATCTGGCTGGGTTTCCCCAGCCACTCTGGGCGGCTTCCACAAAAATGAAAAATATACTATTATGTCATACATTAAAAACTTCCCTGAACAGGGCTGCCTTAAGAATGTCAGGTAGTTGTTTATGTCTCTCCCCTGTCGTTCTCCACACCCACAGCTGGCGCTGTTACCCTCCAACAACTGGATCTCACTCCCAAAGACACACTCTTCCATGGTCTCCTAAGACAGATGGATGGATGCCAACCAACCAACATTCCCTCCCCTCCCCCTCCTGGTGCCCCTTGAAGTTGGCTTGAGGGCAGGGGGAGGGGCCACCCCACCAGATGAAGGGAGAGGAGGTCCTTCCATCTGGAAAATGGGAATGCTTGCAAAGATTTACTTGAAGATGTGTGCTGCGTAGATAATAAAATTATTGTTTTATGGAATTGCCCCACTTACACAAAGATTAAAACCTATCATTTAAATACACAAGAAAATTGTTACAGAAAAGAACAGAGCAATGTGTAGAAGATCATCTTTATTCTCCCTTTTTCTCTTAGGGTCCACTGTGCTTTGAAGACGTAGCTGTTCCTTTCACAGAGGAGGACTGGGCTTTGCTGGATCCTGACCAGAGAGCTCTGCAGAAGGAAGTCAAGGAGGAGAATCCTGGGATCGTGGCCTCTCTGGTAAGGCTCCCTGCTGGATCATGAGATCAGTTTTGAAATTCCATACAGATCTCTGAAGGACAAACCTCTATTTTGAGGGAGCCCCATAGCGCCAACTACAGCATCTGAGATGTTAACACACCCACAACTCTCCATAGGAGTTACAGATAGGTAGCCGCGTTGGTCTGCCATAGTCAAAACAAAAAATTCCTTCCAGTAGCACCTTAAAGACCAACTAAGTTAGTTCTAGGTATGAGCTTTCGTGTGCATGCATACTTCTTCAGATACACTGAAACAGAAGTCACCAGACCCTTCTATATAGTGAGAAGGTGGGGAGGGGTATTACTCAGAAGGGTGGTGGGATTGGGTGATTGACAGATAGCTGTGATGAGCCTGTTGACGACTGCAATAGGTCTTACAGGAAAAAGCAAGGGGTGAGAAGGTGAAAAATGGCTTTGTCATGTATAATGAGATAAGAATCCAATGTCTTTGTTCAGACCAGGTCTCTCCATAGTTTTAAGTTTGGTAATAAGTTGCAATTCAGCAGCTTCTCTTTCCAGTCTATTTCTGAGAGATACATCTCTCCATAGGAGATGTATCTCCTGTTCTGTCTGGGAATATTCTTCCACCAGTCCTCCTTTTCAAACCAGGATGAGGCAGCACTCAGCTGCCCAGGCCTTCTTCAATGTAGGCTTCAGAGATCTCAGGGACATGGAGGTACATCCTGTCTAATTCTCTTTTTCCCTTTCACCATCTGTCTGTTTTTGGTTGAGCAAAGAAATGACTGAGCTTGGAGTTGGAGCAGATCCCACGACTGAGCCAAATTAAATCCATCCCTGGAACGAGCCAGGCTTTTCGATTCTCCAGTTCCCATAAATAAGTTAGATAATATCAGCCAAAAAAGCCAGTAACTCCCTTCCCTTCTTCCTCTTTCACAAGCAGTCATTTGCATTGTTCAATCATTTCAGACTCTTATTTATTCCTGAGGCTATGCCATGGGTTGTAGGTGGTAGGTGGTGAATTGGAAAGGAAGAAGAATGGAGACAATAAGAAAATCCTCACAATTGAGAAACCATATAAATATTCAGAGTGTGGAGAGAACTTTAGTCGGAGCTCCCAGTCCACTTCCCATCAAGGAAAGCTCTTCGTTCAGAAGGAGAGCCTCACTTCACATGAAAGAACTAACGGGGGAAGAAATTAGTGCTTGAAATGTGGAAAAAGCTTCCTTCGCAGCTCCACCCACTATTCCCATAGGATGCTTCATACAGGGGAGTGTTTGGAAAAAGCTTCATGCAGGTCGGAAACCAGATCAGTGCTTGGAATGTAGCAAGAGCTTCATTCAGGTGGTGAATCTAATTTTCTGTGAAATATTTCCTGCAAGGGACTGTTTAGAATGTGGAAAAAGCTTCACCTAGGAAACCAGTCTCAATTTCCATTAAATAAAACACAGCAGGGATAATCAGAGAATCTTAGCAAATGGTATAAGGCATATGGTATAACTGGTATTACGAAACTTCATGAAGAATTAAGGGGAAAGATAGTGTTGACCCGGAGTAGTTACAAAATTTATGGTCTCTCCCCAAGTGCCAGGGACCCTCCTCCAAAGAGAGATTTTTTTTGTCGGAATTATTTCCTTTTTCCCATTTTTTGGCAATTAATGTTCTCGCTGCCACTGTGGCATAAATAAATATTTCCTTATTTTCTTTTGGTATATCTACATCCAATATTCCCAATAAAAAGGCTTCTGTTTTTTGGGGCAATTTTTTTTTCAAATGTTTTCTTTAGTTCTTCATACACCGTATCCCAGAAGCCCTTGATTTTATCACATGGCCACCACATATGCAGAAGTGTCCCCTCTACTTGCCTCACAAGCCGTAAAATTCCAACTCTTCTTCCATAATTTTTCCCATGATGTTATTACTTGAATAGGTTTCCCTAAATCCATAGCCAATTTGATCATTACCGCCTTTACCTGTTCATCCATATCCTTCCACTCCAATAAGATTCCATACATTTTACAAATTATGTTTATTTTGTTTTGTAATAATTCTTTATCCAATACTGAAATTGCAAAACCCTTTTTCTTGTCAGCTATGAAGACCTCATTTATTGGGTGATACTGGATCCACCCTGTTAGGTGGTGTTTTATTTCCTCCTGCAGTTTGGTCAGACTCATGCTGGTAGCTTCAAGAACACTGTCCAACCATCTCGTCCTCTGCTGTCCCCTTCTACTTGTGCCCTCCATCTTTCCCAACATCAGGGTCTTTTCCAGGGAGTCTTCTCTTCTCATGAGGTGGCCAAAGTCTTGGAGCCTCAGCTTCAGGATCTGTCCTTCCAGTGAGCACTCAGGGCTGATTTCCTTAAGAATGGAGAGGTTTGATCTCCAGCAACAGAATTCAAAGGCATCAATTTTTCGGCGATCAGCCTTCTTGATGGTCCAGCTCTCACTTCCATACATCACTACTGGGGTCAAATCATAGCTTTAACTATACGGACCTTTGCTGGCAAGGTGATGTCTCTGCTTTTTAAGATGCTGTCTAGGTTTGTCCTTGCTTTTCTCCCAAGAAGCAGGCGTCTTTTAATTTTGTGGCTGCTGTCACCATCTGCAGTGATCATGGAGCCCAAGAAAGTAAAATCTCTCACTGCCTCCATTTCTTCCCCTTCTATTTGCCAGGAGGTGATGGTCCCAGTGGCCATGATCTTCATTTTTTTGATGTTGAGCTTCAGACCATATTTTGCGCTCTCCTCTTTTACCCTCATTAAAAGGTTATTTAATTCCTCCTCACTTTCTGCCATCAAGGCTGTGTCATCTGCATATCTGAGGTTGTTGATATTTCTTCCGGCAATCTTTATTCCGGCTTGGGATTCATCCAGCCCAGCCTTTCGCATGATGAATTCTGCATATAAGTTAAATAAGTAGGGAGACATAATACAGCCTTGTCGTACTCCTTTCCCAATTTTGAACTCTTTTCCCAATTTTGAGCCAATCAGTTGTTCCATATCCAGTTCTAACTGTATCTTCTTGTCCCACATAGAGATTTCTAAGGATACAGATGAGGTAATCAGGCACTCCCATTTCTTTAAGAACTTGCCATAGTTTGCTGTGGTTGACACAGTCAAAGGCTTTTGCATAGTCAATGAAGCAGAAGTAGATGTCTTTCTGGAACTCTCTAGCTTTCTCCATAATCCAGCGCATGTTTGCAATTTGGTCTCTGGTTCCTCTGCCTCTTCTAAATCCAGCTTGCACTTCTGGGAGTTCTCGATCCACATACTGCTTGAGCCTTCCTTGTAAAATTTTAAGAATAACCTTGCTAGCATGTGAAATGAGTGCTATTGTGCGGTAGTTGGAGCATTCTTTGGCACTGCCCTTCTTTGGTATTGGGATGTAGACTGATCTTCTCCAATCCTCTGGCCACTGCTGAGTTTTCCAAACTTGCTGGCATATTGAGTGTAGCACCTTAACAGCATCATCTTTTAAATTTTAAATAGTTCAGCTGGAATACCATCACTTCCACTGGCCTTGTTATTAGCAGTGCTTTCTAAGGCCCTTTTGATTTCACTCTCCAGGATGTCTGGCTCAAGGTCAGCAACCACACTACCTGGGGTGTATGAGACATCCATATCTTTCTGGTATAATTCCTCTGTGTATTCTTGCCACCTCTTCTTGATGTCTTCTGCTTCTGTTAGGTCCTTACCACTTTTGTCCATTATTATGGTAATCTTTGTACAAAATGTTCCTTTCATATCTCCAGTTTTCTTGAACAGATCTCTGGTTTTCCCCATTCTGTTGTTTTCCTCTATTTCTTTGCATTGCTCGTTTAAGAAGGTCTTCTTGTCTCTCCTTGCTATTTTTTGGAAATCTGCATTCAATTTCCTGTATGTTTCACGATCTCCCTTGCATTTTGCTTGCCTTCTCTCCCCCGCTATTTGTAAGGCCTCGTTGGACAGCCACTTTGCTTTCTTGCATTTCCTTTTCATTGGGATGGTTTTCGTTGCTGCCTCCTGTATAATGTTGCGAGCCTCCATCCATAGTTCTTCAGGCACTCTGTCCACCAAATCTAAACCCTTAATCCTGTTCCTCACTTCCACTGTGTATTCATAAGGGATTTGATTTAGATTGTATCTTACCGGCCCAGTGGTTTTTCCTACTTTCATAGAATCATAGAATCATAGAGTTGGAAGAGACCACAAGGGCCATTGAGTCCAATCCCCTGCCAAGCAGGAAACACCATCAGAGCACTCCTGACATATGGTTGTCAAGCCTCTGCTTAAAGACCTCCAAAGAAGGAGACTCCACCACACTCCTTGGCAGCAAATTCCACTGTCGAACAGCTCTTACTGTCAGGAAGTTCTTCCCAATGTTTAGGTGGAATCTTCTTTCTTGTAGTTTGGATCCATTGCTCTGTGTCCGCTTCTCTGGAGCAGCAGAAAACAACCTTTCTCCCTCCTCTATGTGACATCCTTTTATATATTTGAACATGGCTATCATATCACCCCTTAACCTCCTCTTCTCCAGGCTAAACATGCCCAGCTCCCTTAGCCGTTCCTCATAAGGCATCGTTTCCAGGCCTTTGACCATTTTGGTTGCCCTCCTCTCAACACGTTCCAGTTTGTCAGTGTCCTTCTTGAACTGTGGTGCCCAAAACTGGACACAGTACTCCAGATGAGGTCTGACCAGAGCAGAATACAGTGGCACTATTACTTCCCTTGATCTAGAATCTATACTCCTATTGATGCAGCCCAGAATTGCATTGGCTTTTTTAGCTGCCCCGTCACACTGTTGGCTCATGTCAAGTTTGTGGCCAACCAAGACTCCTAGATCCTTTTCACATGTACTGCTCTCAAGCCAGGTGTCCCCCATCTTGTATTTGTGCCTCTCATTTTTTTGCCCAAGTGCAATACTTTACATTTCTCCCTGTTAAAATTCATCTTGTTTGTTTTGGCCCAGTTCTCTAATCTGTCAAGGTCGTTTTGAAGTGTGATCCTGTCCTCTGGGGTGTTAGCCACCCCTCCCAGTTTGGTGTCATCTGCAAATTTGATCAGGATGCCCTTGAGTCCATCATCCAAGTCGTTGATAAAGAGGTTGAATAAGACCGGGCCCAAGACAGAACCCTGTGGCACCCCACGAGTCACTCTTCTCCAGGATGAAGAGGAACCATTGATGAGCACCCTTTGGGTTCGGTCAGTCAGCCAGTTACAAATCCACTGAGTGGTAGCATAGTCAAGACCGCATTTTACCAGCTTCTTTACAAGAATATCATGGGGCACCTTGTCAAATGTCTTGCTGAAATCAAGGTAGGCTACATCCACTGTGTTCCCTTCATCTACCAGGCTTGTAATTCTGTCAAAAAAAGAGATCAGGTTAGTCTGACATGACTTATTTTTCAGAAATCCATGCTGACTATTGGTGATCACAGCATTCCTTTCTAGGTGCTCACAGACTGTTTGCTTAATGATCTGCTCCAGAATCTTCTCTGGTATTGATAAAACAAAAAATTCCTTCCAGTAGCACCTTAAAGACCAACTAAGTTAGTTCTAGGTATGAGCTTTCGTGTGCATGCACACTTCTTCAGATACACAGAAGCTCATACCTAGAACTAGCTTAGTTGGTCTTTAAGGTGCTACTGGAAGGAATTTTTTGTTTTGACTATGGCAGACCAACACGGCTACCTATCTGTACCTGGTATTGATGTCAGACTGACTGGGCGGTAATTATTTGGGTCCTCTCTTTTCCCCTTTTTGAAAATAGGGACAACTCCAGTCTGCCAGGACTTCGCCTGTTTTCCAGGAATTCTCAAAGATGACTGCCAGCGGTTCTGAGATCACATCTGCCAGTTCTTTTAATACTCTTGGATGCAGTTCATCTGGCCCTGGAGACTTGAATACATCTAAACTAGCCAAGTATTCTTGTACTATCTCCTTAGTTATTCTGGGCTGTGTTTCCTCTGCTGAATCATTTGCTCCAAATTCTTCAGGTCGGGCATTGTTTTCTTTATCGGAGAAGACTGAGGCAAAGAAGGCATTGAGGAGTTCAGCCCTTTCTGTGTCCTCTGTTTGCATTTCACCATCTTCTCCTCTGAGTGACCCCACAGTTTCTTTGTTCTTCCTTTTGCTACAAACATACCCATAAAAGCCTTTTTAGTTGCTTTTAACCTCTCTAGCAAGCCTGAGTTCATTCTGTGCTTTAGCTTTTCTGACTTTGTGTCTACACGTGCTGGCTATTTGTTTGAATTCCTCTTTGGTGGTTTCCCCCCTTTTCCATTTTTAGGACACATCCTTTTTTAATCTTAACTCAGTTAAAAGTTCTTTAGATAGCCACCCTGGCTTCTTTAGGCACCTTCCATGTTTCCGTCTCATTGGTATTGCCTGAAGTTGTGCTTTTACTATCTCCCTCTTAACAAACTCCCAGCCATCATGAACTCCCTTTCCTTTTAGTATTACTGTCCATGGGATCTCACCCAGCACTTCCCTAAGTTTTATGAAGTCGGCTTTCTTAAAGTCGAGAAATTGAGTCTTAGTATGCTTGGCTGCTCCTTTCCGCTGTATAGTAAACTTCAGAAGAGCATGATCACTCGCGCCTAATGATCCTTCCACTTCTACCCCACTAACCAGGTCATCAACATTGGTTAGGACCAGATCTAAAATTGCTGTTCCTCTTGTTGCTTCTCCCACTTTCTGGACAACGAAGTTGTCTGCAAGGCCAGTGAGGAATCTGTTTGATCTTATGCTCTTGGCTGAGTTTGACATCCAACAAATATCCCGGTAATTGAAGGCCCCCATTACTACTATCTCCCTTCCTTTTGCATGCTTGGCCATCTGTTCCAGGAAGGCATCATCTATGTCCTCCGTTTGGCTTGGAGATCTATAGTAAACTCCCACAATGAGGTCCCTGTTATTCTTCTCTCCTTTAATTTTGACCAAAATGCTCTCACTTTAGCTTTGAGGTTCTAAATCTTGGATCTCTTCACAGATATACACATCCGTGACATATAACGCCACTCCTCCTCCTTTCTTGTCTGGTCAGTTTCTCTGAAATAGATTGTATCCCTCCATTATTACATTCCAATCGTGGGACTTATCCCCCCAGGTTTCAGTGATGCCTATTATGTCATATTTAGTTTGCTGTACCAAGAGCTCAAGCTCATCTTGTTTATTTCCCATGCTTTGCGCATTAGTGTACAGACATTGAAGTCCATTAATCATTCCCCCGTGTCTCTTATTTCTGAGATTTTTGGCAAAAACATTCCTCCCAACCGTTGTGAGGTGCAGCCCATCGCTTGCCAGAAGTCCATCTTCAAGAAACTGCAGTCCGTGATCTAAGAATCCAAACCGTTCCTGTTTACACCATTTGCGAAGCCAGCTGTTCACTTCCACTATTTTCCCCTCTCTCCCTGGGCCACGTCGTTCAACTGGGAGGACAGATGAGATGACAATTTGTGCATTTAATTGCTTCAATTTCCTGCCCAGAGCCTCGGAGTCTGTTTTGATCTTCTGGAGGCTATTGCTTGCAGTGTCATTGGTTCCCACATGAACCAAGAGGAAGGGGTATTTGTCAGTGGGTTTTATGATTCCTTGCAGTCGTTCAGTTACATCTTGGATCTTAGCCCCGGGGAGACAGCACACTTCCCGAGACATCTTGTTTTTGTTTGTTTTTTTAAAAATTTTTTTATTAAAGTTTCAACAGATTTTATAATAACAAACAAGACAAAACAACACAACAACAAACAATGAACAGTAAAAAACACGAAAACCAAACAAAAATATATAAGTTCAACTCTTAGTTTCATACAACTTACTTTCTTGACTTCCTCACATCTCCCTTTTCTGTATTCAAATTTCCAATTTAGTTTCGGCAGATTTTTCCTCTATTTTAACTAATTTAGTATTTCTTAATTTCTTTTAAGTTAACCATTCCTACTGCTATCCACTTATCTTCTAGTCCCCCATCATTTGGTTAATTTAACTGTGTATCTTTACTTGTTACTCATAGAACATCTTTGCATATTCCTTTCAGCTTTGTCACTAATGCCACATTATCTCACTATCCTGCATCACTTTAACATTCATATAATTTACAATGTTTTTGCAGATAATCTTTAAATGTCTTCCATTCTTCTTCTGTTTGTTCTTCTCCCGTGTCTCGGATTCTGCCAGTCATTTCTGCCAATTCCATGTAGTCTATCAATTGCCGAGACATCTTGTCAGGCCCACAGATCACTGCTTCTGTTCCCCTCAGTAGGGAATCCCCTATCACCACTACACGCCTCCTCTTAGGTTTGGTCGGGGTTCTTCCGTGAGCTGTCCGTTCCAAGGTCGCCTGACATTCCCTGAGGGCTGACTTTGCTGCTCGTCTTCATATATCTGATCGACTGTAATGAGGGAGAGATCCTCAAATGGAGTCTGCTCTTCGTCTTCCATGCTAGGGGAGAGGACCTCAAAGCGATTGTGTATTTCTAAACAATCAGAGCGAACCCTGGGCCTCCTACCTCTTTGAGTCACGTTTCTCCATATATCTGGCTCCTGTGTTGGTGAACTAGCCTCCTTCTCAGGGGAGTCCCCTGTCTCCTCCTTGGTGGAGACGGTGTGCTCTGTTGCTTCCAAGAAGAGCTCCAGCTCTCTAATTCTTTGGAGCGTAGCTACACGTTCCTCCAGTTGCTGGACTTTGTCTTCTAAGAGGGCAATCAACATGCAATTGCTGCAGGTAAAGCTGCCTGCAACCTTTGGCCAGATGGCAAACATTGCGCAGGAACCGCAGGCGACTGCAGCTGTTCCCTCACCCTCCATCTTGAGAACGTGTCGTTGGGGGTGGCTACAGCGGTCCTCCATCATAAAAAGTGTGAAGACAGGACAAATAATTCCCCCCAAAAAAACCTAGGCCTCCCCCAACAAACGTTTGAGACTAGCTCCCCTAAATCTAAAAGATGGATCAAACTGCCGCTGCCCTACAAACTCTGATAAGCTCCTCCCACAGCTAATCACCTGCCTCAACAGAAGCCCTGCCTCCTCAGACCTTTGCACAGGGAGAGCAGCTAATCAGCCATAAGAAACTCACACAAGAAAACCCTTTTTGTTCCTTCTTCAGCTGCTGCCCTACAAGCTCTGATTAAACTTTCTTCAGTTTAAGCTTGAATTTTGCTATAAGAAGCTGATGATCTGAGCCACAGTAAGCTCCAGGTCTTGTTTTTGCTGACTGTATCGAGCTTCTCCATCTTTGGCTGCAGAGAATATAATCAAATTGATTTTGATGCTGCCCATCTGGTGATGTCCATGTGTAGAGTCGTCTCTTGTGTTGTTGGAAGGGTGTGTTTATGATGTCCAGCTTGTTCTCTTGACAGAACTCTATTAGCCTTTGCCCTGCTTCATTTTGATCTCCAAGGCCAAACTTGCCAGTTGTTCCTTTTATCTCTTGATTCCCTACTTTAGCATTCCAATCTCCTATAATGAGAATAACATCCTTCTTTGGTGTCACTTCTATAAGGTTTTGTAAGTCTTCCTAGAACTGGTCAATTTCAGTTTTTTAAGCACCAGTAGTTGGTGCATAAACTTGGATTACTGTGACGTTAAAAGGTCTGCCCTGGATTCGTATCGAGATCATTCTATTATTTTTGAGATTGCATCCCAGTACAGCTTTCGCCACTCTTTTGTTGACTATGAGGGCCACTCCATTTCTTTGACGGGATTCTTGCCCACAGTAGTAGATGCCCACAGTAGTAGATATGATGGTCATCCGAACTGAATTCGCCCATTCCTGTCCATTTTAGTTCACTGATGCCCAGGATGTCAATATTTATTCTTGCCATCTCATTTTTGACCACATCCAATTTACCCAGGTTCATGGTTCTTACATTCCAGGTTCCTATGCAATATTTTTCTTTACAGCATTGGACTTTCCTTTCGCTTCCAGACATATCCGCAACTGAGCGTCCTTTCGGCTTTGGCCCAGCCACTTCATCAGCTCTGAATCTACTTGTCCTTGTCCTCCGCTCTTCCTCAGTAGCATGTTAGACGCCTTGCGACCTGAGATGCTCGTCTTCCAGCGTCATAACTTTTATATGCCTGTTATCTTTGTCCATGGAGTTTTCTTGGCAGGGATACTGGTGTGGCTGGCCGGTTCCTGCTCCAGGTGGATCACGTTTAGTCAAAACTCTCCATTATATCCTGTCCGTCTTGGGTGGCCCTGCACAGCTTAGCTCATGGCTTCTCTGAGTTATTCAAGCCCCTTCGCCACGGCAAGGCAGTGATCCATGAAGGGGGAAAAAATGTTTCTCATTTTATTGTGCATGTGTCTGCTTGGTAAGAAGCCAGCCTGATCTCTGTGTATTATTTCATTCAATATATTTTATAACCATTATTGAACAATGATATAGGTCTATAATTTTTTATTAGTGTTGGATCTGCTCCTTGTTTGGGTATCAGTGTGATAAATGCTTCTTCCCATGATTTTGGTATTCTTCCTTCTTTTAAAATTCCGTTCAGTACTGTTTCATTGGTTCTGATAATATATCTTCTAACTTCTTATAAAATGCCGCCAATAATCCATCCGTACCTGGGGACTTTCCTATCTTTGCTTTTGAGATTGCTGCACCTCCATCATCGCTGTTGGTAGATTTAGTTGTTCTATTTTCCAATCTGCTATTGTCGGGAGTCTATTTTGTGCTATGTATCTTTCCATTTCCTCTTCGTCTTCTTCTTCTTCATGGTAAAATTTCCCATAGTAATTGAAATTTTGTTTGCATATTTCTTTAGGATCTTCAATTATTTTTCATTTCTCAATTACTCTTTTTGTTTTTTCTTTAATTGCCACGCAAGTAGACTACCCGATTTATTGGCACCACTGGAGAGGTATAGAAACGGGGCTTCTGTTGGGAAGGGGCCACCCCATTTGTGCTTCTCCAGGGGCAGGAGAACCCCTGCAGGGCCCCTGAGGCTCCCTTTCCTTCTTCCTCTCTCCCAGGACCCTGTAGCTTCTTTTGGCTCCTTGACTCCTCGGGAAAGATAAAAGGGACGGATTCTGCAAACCTAGTGAGGATGGAAGGGGGAAGATGGGCGGTTGACCTGGTCAGATTATCTCCTGCATCCCTCCCCACAACTTCTGAGCGCTCCTTCCCAGGAACCTCTGAGAGATCTGGTGAGTTCCAGGGGAGGGGAGATGGGAACATGGATGGATGGAGGGTGAAGAGGGGAAGCTCTTTGGCCAGAAATGAGATAAAGCAGGGATTTTGCTGTGGGTGGGGCCCCCAACATATTGGGAGGCTTCCCCTCCAGCCAGAAAAACCCTGCAGGGCCTCTGAGGCTCCCTTTGCTTCTTCCTCTCTCCCAGGACCCTGCAGCTTGCTTTGGCTCCTTGACTCCTCAGGAAGGATGAAAGAGACGAATCCTGCAAACCTAGCGAGGATGGAAGGGGGAAGATGGACGGTTGACCTGGTCCGGCTGTCTCCTGCATCCCTCCCCACAACCTCTGAGTGCTCCCTCCCAGGGACCTCTGAGAGATCTGGTGAGTCCCAGGGGAGTGGAGATGGGGACATGGATGGATGGAGCCGGAGAGGTATTGGGGCTTGCTCAGTTAGGGGGTGGGGGGAGGCAGGCAGGCAGATGGAGATGGAGAAGGGGAGCACCTTTTTGGGCTCCCCCACCTACCTACCTACCTGCCTGCCTGCTCCTTTTGTCATCTGCATGCAATTTGAGCTAGGAATAGGTCACAGCTCCCCGGCAACCACAGCTCAAAAGATCTAAAACCTGTTCTGTGATCTGAATGCCCTGCCAATGTCAGACAACTCACTGATCCTGCTTTGCAGTTTGAATGCAGATGGGGCCTCTGTGTGTTGTCTATTTCTTTTTGGAAAAACTTTTTATTTGCTTTTAAAAACAAGGAACATAGGACTAATAAATGATACAGATATGTAGACTAAGTCTTCGCGTGCCATTTGCATATCAAAAATAGCAGTATAAATTTGCAGGAATGGCTATATATCTATATATATCTGGGTTCATGAATTGGCTTGAACTGAGTTATAGTCACTTTTCCTCTTCTGTTGCTAACAAAACAATACAGTCTCTTCATGGACATGGGAGGGCGGTTCAAAGTGAAGAAAGTGCTTTACATATAAATTTAAATTTAGACCAACCAGATTGAGGCAACAGCTGATGGGGAGTGTTCAGGTGAAGGTGCTGCTGTTTGTTTCACAGACGAGACGTGGACGTTCCATACATACCTGTATGTGATTAACTTCAACTCTTTGGCTGGAGACCTACAGCATCTGGGATTCTAACATCCCCCACCGTGAACCCAGAATGGAGGGATATCAACTGTTTCCTCTGTGAATGTTCTGCGTCTAGTCATGCCTTTTAAAACAATGACCAGGCTTGTCTGAACCACCCAGGCCTTCTTAAATGCCGGCTTCAGAGTTTTTAGGGAAGTTGATGTAAATTCTGTCAGTCTTGCTGTTTTTGCTTCTGTTTGTTTTTTTTTAAAATAATTTTTATTAACTGGCCAATCACATCAAATTAAATCTCATCGTATAAATTCCAAATTACAAAGCCAAATTTTTAAATTTTGTTGGGGGAACCCATACTTCAAGATCCAAAGGGGGATTCAGATCATCTTCTTATTACTGCGTTAATGTCCAAATCAGTCCCAGTCAGTCCAAACAAAGTTCATAATTCTATCCAGTCTTATCTTGGTGTTTCCACATCATATCTTGTTCATATAATTTCTCTTTTTCCTTTATGATCTCTTCTGTTAGTCTCCTTAAGCCAATAGCAAGTATAATAATCCTGTGTGGATTTCCCGTTCCTCCACTAAGTCCAGATGGTTTCCATATATCTCCTTCGTAGATAACATCACTCTTTCCATCATAAATTTTGGCATTTGTCGCTCTTAAGTCCCACCGAGGAGTTGATCCACGATATGTAAACAACTCTATTTCTCTCTTTCTCCTCCCAGACCCAAGAGCTCCAACAATGCCTCCCAAAATGGCGATGGCATTTTTAGCTGCGTCATTCCAAAACTCTTAGCTTTCCAGCTTCATCTTGAAACATTGCTTTGGATCGAAAGTTTATCTCCACACAGCCTTAAGTCCTTAATTTCTGACTCATTAGGGGAGGGGATTCTTGTTAAATCACATGAAAAAAAAGGAAGGCAGGTTTTCTCCCCCCCTCCCCCCTCAGTCATTTGTCATACCGTATCTTAACGTATCTTTTCATATTTTATTCTTGTCTTGTTATCAGAGATCTCTTCTGTCAGCAGTCTTTATTCCCCTTTTTCCTTGAAGCATGTGCAATTAATCTCGTCCATATTGTTTCTTTTGAAGATGCTTGCAACAAGCGGCGCGAATCAGGGACGGCATCAAGGAGTGCCGGAATCCCACAGGAGGGCAGTGTGCCTAGTGCCCCACCCCCACAAATTCGGGGGTGGTATAGGGCACAGCAGGCAAGGGCCGTCCCCCCCATAATCCTGGGGGGGTTAAGGAGGCTAATTACCCCCATCATAGCCTCCAAATTACGGAGAGATGTTATTGTCAGCCATCTTCCGATGCGCCACCTAGTGGCCCCCTGTTTTTGCTTTTGTTTGCATTTGATTCACCAAAGAGATGACTGACCTTGGAGACGGAGTGGATTCCAGGATTGAGCCAGAACAAAATCCATTCCAGATAAAAGCCAAGCAATATGTCAGTAAATACCAGCCAACCAAGGTAGTGAAAACTATAGAAAGGCCCCACATCTAACTATTTTTAGTTCTTCCTCTATCACAGGCATTCATTAACTTTGTTCAATGATCTGGAGCTCCATTTCTTCCTGAGGCTCTAATTCGCTTCTCTCTTCATTGCAGATGGTGAGGAATTAGAAGGGAAGAACAAGGGGGAACACAACAAAATGCACATAGCGGAGAAGTCATATAAATATTCAGAGTGTGGAGAGAACATCGGTCAGAGCTCCCAGGACACCTCCCATCAAAGAAAGAGCTTTGTTCAAAGGAATAGCCTCACTTCACACGTAAGAACACAGAGTAGGGAGAAATTGTATCAGTGCAGAGAATGTGGAAAGAGCTTCGGTAACCGCCGGAATCTCACTTTGCATCAAAGAATTCATACCGGGGAGAAACCCTATAAGTGCTTGGAATGTGGGAAGAGCTTCAAGCACAGTAATACTCTCACTTCCCATCAAAGAATTCATACAGGGGAGAAACCCTATCAATGCTTGCAATGTGGGAAGAGCTTCAGGCACAGTAATACTCTCACTTTCCATCAAAGAACTCATACAGGGGAGAAACCCTATCAATGCTTGGAATGTGGGAAGAGCTTCAGGCACAGTAATACTCTCACTTTCCATCAAAGAACTCATACCGGAGAAAAACCCTATCAGTGCTTCGAATGCGGGAAGAGCTTCGGGAAGGGGGCCAATCTCACTTTGCATCAAAGAACTCATACAGGGGAGAAACCCTATCAGTGCTTTGAATGTGGAAGGAGCTTCACTGATAGCTCCAGTCTCACTTCCCATCACAGAATTCATACAGGGGAGAAACCCTATCAATGCTTGGAATGTGGAAAGAGCTTTCATCAGAAAGGTTATCTTGCTTTGCATAAAAGAGTCCATACAGGGGAGAAACCCTATCAATGCTTGGAATGTGGAAAGAGCTTTCATCAGAAAGGTTATCTTGCTTTGCATAGAAGAGTCCATACAGGGGAGAAACCCTATCATTGCCTGGAATGTGGAAAGAGCTTCAGTCTCAAGCAGAGTCTCACCTCCCATCAAAGAATTCATACAGGGCAGAAACCCTATCAGTGTTTCGAATGTGGAAGGAGCTTCACTGATAGCTCCAGTCTCACTTCCCATCACAGAATTCATACAGGGGAGAAACCTTTTCATTGCCATGAGTGTGGAAAGAGCTTCACTTGTAGCTCCAGTCTCACTTCCCATCACAGAATTCATACAGGGGAGAAACCCTATCACTGCTTGGAATGTGGAAAGAGCTTCAGTCAGATGGTGAATCTCAGTTCCCATCAAAAAACTCATAAAGGGGAGAAGCCCTATCAGTGCTTGGAATGTGGAAAGAGCTTCACTTGTAGCTCCAATCTCACTTCCCATCACAGAATTCATACAGGGGAGAAACCCTATCAGTGCTTGCAATGTGGAAAGTACTTCAGAAAGAGCTTCCATCTCACTTCCCATCGAAGAATTCATACAGGGGAGAAACCCTATCAGTGCTTGCAATGTGGGAAGAGCTTCAGTCAGAGCTCCCATCTCACTACCCATCAAAGAATTCATAGAGCGGAGAAACCCTATCAGTGCTTTGAATGCGGGAAGAGCTTCGGGGAGGGGGCCAAGCTCACTTTGCATCAAAGAACTCATACAGGGGAGAAACCCTATCAGTGCTTCGAATGCGGAAAGAGCTTCAGTTGGAAGAACAGTCTCACTTCCCATCAAAGAATTCATACAGGAGAGAAACCCTATCAGTGCTTGGAATGTGGAAAGAGCTTTCGTCAGAAAGGTTGTCTTGCTTTGCATAGAAGAGTCCATACAGGGGAGAAACCCTATCAATGCTTGGAATGTGGAAAGAGCTTCACTAATAACTCCCATCTCACTTCCCATCAAAGATTTCATACAAGGGAGAAACCCTATCAGTGCTTGGAATGTGGAAAGAGCTTTTGTCAGAAAGGTAATCTTGCTTTGCATAGAAGAGTCCATACAGGGGAGAAACCCTATCAATGCTTGGAATGTGGAAAGAGCTTCACTTGTAGCTCCAGTCTCACTTCCCATCACACAATTCATACAGGGGAGAAACCTTATCAGTGCTTGGAATGTGGAAAGAGCTTTCGTCGGAAAGGTAATCTTGCTTTGCATAGAAGAGTCCATACAGGGGAGAAACCCTATCAATGCTTGGAATGTGGAAAGAGCTTCACTTGTAGCTCCAGTCTCACTTCCCATCACAGAATTCATACAGGGGATAAACCCTATCAGTGCTTGGAATGTGGAAAGAGCTTCCATCAGAAAGGTAATCTTGCTTTGCATAGAAGAGTCCATACAGGGGAGAAACCCTATCAATGCTTGGAATGTGGAAAGAGCTTCACTAATAACTCCCATCTCACTTCCCATCACAGAATTCATACAGGGGAGAAACCAAAAAAGAGAAATAAAACAAAAAATATTAAACAACCCTTACAAAATACAATTGTATAGAAAAGAGAAAAGGGGGGATATAAACTAAAAATACTGTTTATGACATTTGTATCATATATATCATATCGTTCGTCAACACATAGAAAGGCAGGCTCCCCCACTTCTCCCCTGTGTCACCCCCCTTCTCCCCGTATCCCAGCCTGAGAGATCCTTCCTTCCCTGCGTTCCTTGCAGGTCCCTCCCACCTCCAACTCTCCTCTTCTTATATGTGACCTCCTAAATTAAAAATAAAGGAATCTTAATGTAAAATATAAAAAATACAAAAAAGTAGATGATGGTGATGATGATTTATTGATACCCTTCCCATCTGGCTGGGTTTCCCCAGTCACACTGTGCAGCTTCCAACAAAATATTAAAATACAGCAATGCATCAAATATTAAATATTAAAAGCTTCCCTAAACAGGGCTACCTTGAGAGCCAGTGTGGTGTAGTGGTTAAGAGCAGTGGACTCGTAATCTGGTGAACCGGGTTCGCGTCTCCGCTCCTCCACATGCAGCTGCTGGGTGACCTTGGACCAGTCACACTTCTCTGAAGTCTCTCAGCCCCACTCACCTCACAGAGTGTTTGTTGTGGGGGAGGAAGGGAAAGGAGAATGTTAGCCGCTTTGAGACTCCTTCGGGTAGTGATAAAGCGGGATATTAAATCCAAACTCTTCTTCTTCTCCTCTTCACCAAGATGACACATTCCCTTCATCTCCCTCCCTAGCCCAGCTTTCGAATCTTAACCAACTCAGACAGTGCAATATGACTCTTATAAGGATCGTCTAATAATCCAAATTAGTGTTTCTCCAGCTTCTAGGTCCAGTTTCTATAAAGCCTTTGAAAAATTGTTCCAACAAATCTCAGCCAAGTCACAATGGAAAATTCTGGTCTCTTATGATGTTCATCCAATCCTGCTTCCTCTTCTTTCTTCTTTTCCTAATCTTTGGACATTTTAATCCACTGGGGATGGGGAAGCAGGCATCTTAATTCCCTTTCCTCAAACGAGATCATAGCTTGTCTTGTTCACCGTTTCCGGAGTTCATGAGATCCGCAGAGACGTGGGAACCCATCCTGACCCGTTGGGAACGGTTTGATAGAAAATTTAATATCCACCTGCACAAACACGGTGGAAGTCCCAGGTCTAATAGTTTGGGCACCAATCTATGCGGAAGAATAGTATTAAATGCAGAACTAAAGTCTACAAATAACAATCTCGCATACTTCCCTTTCTTCTCCAAATGAGTCAGGACAGCATGTAAAGCCACAGCATCCTCCGTGGATCTCTTTGCCTTGTACACAAACTGGTGAGGGTCAAGTCCTACTGGCAGACAAGATATGATACGGTTCCTTGCCAGTTTTTTGAAACATTTCATTATAATGGGTGTCAACGCCACAGGGCAAAAATAATTCAGACTGTCTCTCTTTGTTTTTTTTGGCAGGGGTATAATGGTACCAGATTTTAGACAGGGTGGAACGGCGGCTTGGGCCAGAGTCTGGTTAAAAATCTTCATAAAGATTCCTGCCAGTTGGTCCGAACAATCTCTTAGCACCCTGCCAGCCACCCCATCCGGGCCCATAGCCTTCCTCATGTTTACCTCCTTTAATATTCGCCTCCTTCTTCCACCCCGACAGCATTTCCTGTAGGTAGTGAGGCCAATAGCTCTGACATCCCTGTTGGAGTCACTGTTGGTGTTACCTCAAATCGGGCAAAGAAGGTCTTCAACTCCCCCACCAAGGAAGCAGTACTCTCTACCACTGATGTATTTCTCGATTTATATCCAGTCAGATGTTGAACTCCCTGCCACATTTGTCTAGTATCAAGATTTCTCAGATGGTCCTCAATTTTTCCTCTGTACTCCGCTTTTGCTTTCCTGATACCCCTCTTCAACTTCGCTCTTTCTATACCATACGGTACCCGGTCCCCAGTTCTAAAAGCAGTTTCTGGCCTTCAATAATCTCCTAACCTCTCCCGTCATCCAGGGCTTCCTATTCGGATACAGCTTAAAATACCTTTCCCTGGTGTGTTTCCTGTGCTGAATCTAAGACCATTGATGTATAAGTTTCTAGATCTTGATGGTCGAACATATTCCAATCGGTCTCCTGGAAACAGTCCTGCAACTGCTGAGAGGCTCCCTCAGGCCACACCGTAACCATCCGTGTTTGTAGCTGGCCTTGTTTTCTGAGGGGTGTGTACACTGGTGTCAGAAGCAGGGACACATGATCTGAACCACCAAGGTGCGCCTCATATTCCCGTCCAATGTTCGTATACACCTTGTCAAAAGTAGTTTCTCCCCTTATTGCACACTCAATGTGCTGATGGGATTTTGGGAGTGCTGCCCTCACATCTGTGTGAGTGAAGTCCCCCACAAAAATCCGCACTGCCTTCGGGTATCTGCTCAATTTAGCATTGATGCTTTCATGCATACTACTCATGGCCCTGCAGGCATTTGCAGAAGGTGCTAGATAAGAAAGCTGCAGAGATAGTGCAGGATAGTGCGCACCCTGGAAATGATCTCTTTCAGCTTCTGCCTTCTGGAAGAAGGTACAGGGATATAAAGACTAGGACTAGCCACCTGAAAAACAGTTTCTATCCAAATGCGATTTTGGTTTTAAATGCAGTGTAAGGTGTGGGAGTCATAAAGCCAAGGCAGAGTCTTGTAAATACTGCAGGGTGCCCCCTGACATTCCTCTGGGCAATGATTACCTTATATGGTAAAGGGGCAATAAAAGCTTGACCGGATGAGGTAACATGAGATTGGCAAACGGCCATGCGGCTGGACAGAACAAAGGACAATAAAAAGTGACGGGAGAGAAGAAGAAGTCTGAACGAGCTGCTCTCTCATATTATGAAAATATTGCTGGCTTTCTGTGTCTTTATTTTACCCCTAAACAAATGCCACTTGTGACAGCTGGCTCCAACAAGTGGTGCCCTCTCTGAGGCTCAATTAAAAGAAGAGGAAAACTTAAAAGAAAGCAGTGTGAGACTGACTTCAGATTTCAAAGAGAACCGTGAGAAGCAACTTAAAGGAAACAGTCTGAGGCAGACTAAGAGGATTTTAAAAGAAACTGTGAGAGGATTTTCGATCCAAGCAGTGGATATCATCGGTTCACTACGTCCGGCAAGGATTGCAAAGTGCTTTACATCTTTAAAAAAAGATCCCGGTGAGTTCGATCCCTTTTATATTGATTTTAGAAATATGGGCAGCTCCCTGTCATCTCCGCAACAGAAATTTTTAAAGGACTTAAAATTTCTCCTCTCCTCCAACAAATTGGAAGTTCCTGAGGGTGATTTGATACAGCTTATTCAAGCCATCAATGAGCATTGCCCCTGGTTTCCTGCAGATGGGGCTTGGGAATTAAAACAATGGAATAAGAATGGAGCACATTTTCATGGACACCCCAGTTTCGGTGTTCGAATTTTAAATGCGTGGTGCAAGATTCGTTATGCTATGGGTTCTTTATCACCAAAAAATATCTCCATGGCTGCATTGCCAACACAACCTTCAGCTTCTTTAATTCAGCCTGCTGTCCTGCCATGTGTTCCAGTACTTGCTTTGCCAGCAGCTCCAGAACCCAAACCTCCGGACTACAGTTCCTCACCAGAGGACCCAATCCTGCAAAAATACAGTGGTTTGGCTGGAAATGACCCTGCTCTTTCAGCAGCAGAACCAGCTCCCCCTTTTCAATGTGCAGTCCTTGCCTGCTCTTTAATTCAGGATACTATGGCATTCCCTGTTATTGTGCCACCTGCTGGTGCCCCAGCAGGAACTCAAGCCCGACACCAACCTTTTGATTTTAAAATCTTGAAAGAACTGCAATTGTCAATAAAAAATAATGGACTTCAAGCCTCATTTACACAGGCACTTTTGGATGCCACATTCGTCCAGCTTTTGGTTCCAGATGACATAAGGCTTCTGGCCAGTACAGTTTTACCCCCATCAGCAGGTGTATTGTTTGCCCACGAATGGGAAACTGCATGCCGTGCATATGCTCCGGCCTTATTACAACAAATCAGGGGAAATAATCCAAATATTACCCTTGCAGATGTCCTAGACGCCATGATGGGGCGTAGTCCCTTCGCTCAGGCCTCAGTACAAGCCACACTGCTGCAAATCTTATTGAGGGATACTGCTCTTGCTGCTAAACAAGCAATGAGAAAAATTCCAGAACCCACCAGTGTTCAGTCTAGATGGGGTTCAATCAGACAAGAGCCAAGAGAATCATATTCTTCCTTTATGGACAGGCTGCTTACAGCAGTGAGTCGCCAAATTGATAATCCTGAAGCCAAACAAATAATTATCAAACAATTGGCCTATGAAAATGCAAATGAGGATTGTAAGGTTGTGTTACAACCGATAATACACAATCCTGCCACAGACACAGCAGCTATACTTTGCATTTGTCAGTCTGTATGTACAGCAGCTCATCTGTTAACAGCAGCGTTGAATAAAAACCAGCCTGTAGCCACCGATACAACGTTTCCAGCGTGGCAAACCAAGATCACTGATACCTCAGTGTGGGTAGAACAGTGGCCTCCACCAAAAGAAAAATCTGCAGCAATGGCACCATCTCGTTTCTGAACAGCTTATTTCTGAACAATTGACTTTTGGCCACATTGAACCACTTTCATCCCACTGGCCCCAGCAGACAGGAACAGTTTGCCTTTACATTGCCAGTATATAACAATTCTCAACCCACTCAGTGATATCAGTGGGTTGTCCTGCCTCACAGCATGCGGAACTCCCCTACACTTTGTCAACATTTTGTGGATGAAGCATCAAAACCTTCCGCATGCGCCACCTAGAGGTGCTGCACACGAACTGCATCTGGCAGTGTTTGCCTTCCTCACCATTTGCCTTGCCATCCTTTCCTGCACCGTTATACAAGGAAGAGGAGCAGACAACACAGTCCAGTTGAAACCACCATATTTCACCTTATCAGCTGGCAAGCCGCAGTCGTCAGAATCCTACTCTGGCTGGCAGTTTCCACGGCTCAGCCACTCTCGAACTAGAACTGTGTTGTTGAATAAGACTTTTAGGGGAGAAAATTATCATAAAATACGGAGGGATAATATTTTGTACAAGATATGATTATGTTTACCAGTTTATTGCATGCTGCTAGATGCTGGCTGTGCATGCACATACCCCCTTTTGCCCGTCATTCAGGCTTAATGCTTCATGGTGTGCCTGTCAATGGATCTTTTCAATTTACAAATGTTATATCACCCAAGCAATCTTTTTGGCCTCCAGTACAATTGACCCTCCATGAGCCTGCCCCCATTTGTTTTCAAATTAAAGAGGGGAAAGAATCATGGGGCATATATCCAAACTGTCAATATACATTGAATTTCACCTTTAATAGCTCTTGTTCTCTTACAGGAACATACAGTGACCAATCTCAGTGCTATGGAAGTGACACCAGTGCATGGCTAAAAACTAGAAAAGAAACCTACTATGCAAATTGGAGTCTGAATTCTTCTATCCCTGGCTTAGCAAATGCTGCTGATGAGCAATTTCATATCAGTTCCTTATTTACTGCAGCCTTTACTTGGTCCCAACAGAGTAGTAATATCAGCTACTTACTCCAAAGAGAGTTATGGTTGCCTTGTGGCAGATCCATGGGCATGGTTATATTCTTGGCTTCCGGATGGAAGTTGGCTTCGACATTTATTAATTTTAGTGATCATTATAGTAGTTATTTGTGTTATGTTGTGTTGCTGTATTCAATGTATTCCTTCTTTAATTTCTATGTGCACTGCATGGTTCTCCAGTCCGTGGCCCGCTTCCGGTTTCACAAGAGTCGCTTATCGCACTCGATATAATTGTATTGGAACGGACATTTATGACTCTGATTAATAAAATAAAGAGGGCATGTGGGAGTCATAAAGCCAAGGCAGAGTCTTGTAAATACGGCAGGGTGCCGCCTGACATTCCTCTGGGCAATGATTACCTTATATGGTAAAGGGGCAATAAAAGCTTGACCGGATGAGGTAACATGAGATTGGCAAACGGCCATGCGGCTGGACAGAACAAAGGACAATAAAAAGTGACCGGAGAGGAGAAGAAGTCTGAACGAGCTGCTCTCTCATGTTATGGAAATATTACTGGCTTTCTGTGTCTTTACCCTAAACAAATGCCACTTGTGACGGCTGGCTCCAACAGTAAGGTAGTCTCTATGGGAGTATATTGTCTTTAATTATGGGGTATCAGAGTGTTTAGGGGGCTAACCAGTTTGGGATAGCTGGGATAGCAGGCTTGTTGGTTTTTGAATGTCTGATGTACATTTTTTTAATTTCGTATGGGACAATGACAATAAAGATTATCGTATTGTATTGAGACTCACCTGGAAAGCGCCATTTCATGTTCCTTTCCCCACTTGCCAGGAGCCTGAGCTCTATTTGGGGTTCCTCCTTCCACACCCCAAGGTTCCTCCAAGGCCTTGGGGAAGGAAACTGAGGCAGGCTCTGCTTGCTCCCCAGGGCCCTTCGGGGGGGGGACGGGACTGTGTCTTCCTCTGGCCATGGCAGCCCCCAGGAAGCCTTGGAAGAAAGGCAGGAGACCCTCAGCAGAGAACAGCCAAGTCCGGTTCTTCTCCGCAATGGCTTCCTCTTCTGAGAGCTCCCTCACTTTCTTGTCTGGGCTGGACTGGGAGAACCCCAGTTCAGCCAGTTCTCTAGAGTCCCCCCACTGCCTCCAGAGACCCTTTTCCCCGTGGCCTGCGGGTGGAGCCCTTCTCCTAGCGCTGAATCTTGGGGTGACCAAGAAATGCTGGTCTGGGGGTCAAAGTCCCCTGAGGGAACCCTCCACCTCAGAGGGAATAAAGCCCTTATTACTACTACTACTACTACTACTACTACTATTACTGTTATTCTTCTGCTCCTTGGGCCTCCGAGACAGAGAGGGCCTTTCCCTCCTGGCCCCCTTCGCAGAACGTGGCGGATCCCCCAAGGCTGCTTGCCTGGCGTCTCCCAATGGGGAGGCCTCCATGGGGCCAACATGGCGAGGAGAGAGGCTGCCCTGCGGAGGCCAAGCCATCATGGCAGGAAGGCAGCTGAGGACCAAAGGTGCCGCCCTCCTTCATACGGGAGGAGAGACCCCGAGAGCGTGGGACCCCCGAGGCCCACAGGGGAGCCATGGCGTCTCTGGGAGCGGCTGGGGCCTCTGGAAGAAACAAAATGGCCTTCCCGCCTTTTTCAGAAAAAGGCGGGAAACGCCATCTCCTGGCCCTGTCGCCTCCAGGGGCTCCTCTTGGGCCTGCCTGGCTGGGGGGGGAATCCAGCTGCCCCCAAACAATGGGGGGAAAGAGGAAAAGAAATGAAGGAGAAGCTGGGAGGGGGAGCAACCATGAGGGAAACTCAGGAGAAAAACTCCCTCAGGAAAGCGGGCGAAGGAGAGGAGGAGGCCATGGGGAATCTGAAAGCGGATTGGCCAGCTGCCCAATGGAGAGGCTTCTGATTGGTCCAGCCCTTCTCTGGGGTGGGAAATGGGACCTCCTGCCTCCATGTGGTTCTGGGAGCCCAGGATAAAATGGTTTTCTGGCAGGAAACACGGGAAAGGATGGCAGGGGTCCCTCTGGCTTTGAACTGGGATGAGCAATGGTTTTTTTCCCATTGCTTTTTCCTGTAAGACCTATTGCAGTCGTTAAGAGTCGTCAACAGGCTCATCACAGCTATCTGCCAATCACCCATTCCCACCACCCTTCTGAGTAATACCCCTCCCCACCTTCTCACTATATAGAAGGGTCTGGTGACTTCTGTTTCAGTGTATCTGAAGAAGTGTGCATGCACATGAAAGCTCATACCTAGAACTAACTTAGTTGGTCTTTAAGGTGCTACTGGAAGGAATTTTTTTCTTTTATTTTGTTTTGACAACACATTCCTGAATGTGTGTCCCAGCTGTGGGAACACAACCTCCCCCTCACAAACCACATTAGCTTTCTGGCCCGTAGCAAGACTTACATGTTTTTTGTTTGAGGCCCTAGCATCAGTTAGCAATCCTTTTCTTTTACAAAAGGTTTGAGAAGCTCCACTGTCCAGAACCCACAGCTCTTCCTTTTCTTGACCATCTGCAGACACCCAAGTGGTAGACTCTCTCTGCTGCCTCCTGTGCTTCTGCTGTTTTTGTTGTTTTCTCGGGCAGTCCCGCAGCAGATGTCCACTGGACTTGCAGCAAAAACACCTTTTTACTTTGTTAACCACCGGCTGGTCTGCAGCAGCTCCTCCTGGCTGTTTCTCCGGCTCCCGACACCTCTGCTCTTCCCGGCTGTTGTCCCCTCTGGGATGCTCCAACAGCTGGGCTGAGGTCATCTTTCGCTCTGCACGCCTGTCCTCCTCTGCATACAACCGTCCAGTTACGTATTCCAGAGTCAGCTTATCAGTCTCTACAGACTCGAGGGAATTGACCAGCATATCATAGCTGTCATCGAGGGAACTCAGGACTATAAAGACTTTGTCCTCTTCCCCCACAGGCCTCCCTGTTAAGGCTAGCTCCTGGAAACAGCCTGTTAGGAATTTTAGGTGGTTTACCACCTAACAAACCACATTAGCTTTCTGGCCCGTAGCAAGACTTACATGTTTTTTGTTTGAGGCCCTAGCATCAGTTAGCAATCCTTTTCTTTTACAAAAGGTTTGAGAAGCTCCACTGTCCAGAACCCACAGCTCTTCCTTTTCTTGACCATCTGCAGACACCCAAGCGGTAGACTCTCTCTGCTGCCTCCTGTGCTTCTGCTGTTTTTGTTGTTTTCTCGGGCAGTCCCGCAGCAGATGTCCACTGGACTTGCAGCAAAAACACCTTTTTACTTTGTTAACCACCGGCTGGTCTGCAGCAGCTCCTCCTGGCTGTTTCTCCAGCTCCCGACACCTCTGCTCTTCCCGGCTGTTGTTCCCTCTGGGATGCTCCAACAGCTGGGCTGAGGTCATCTTTCGCTCTGCACGCCTGTCCTCCTCTGCATACAACCGTCCAGTTACGTATTCCAGAGTCAGCTTATCAGTCTCTACAGACTCGAGGGAATTGACCAGCATATCATAGCTGTCATCAAGGGAACTCAGGACTATAAAGACTTTGTCCTCTTCCCCCACAGGCCTCCCTGTTAAGGCTAGCTCCTGGAAACAGCCTGTTAGGAATTTTAGGTGGTTCACCAGGGAGTCCCCCGGTTTCTTCCGACACCGGTACAGTCTCCTGGTCAGAGTTATCAGTGAGCCAGCTGTCTCTCGCACATGGACAGCCTTGAGTGCATTCCACGCCTCACTTGCCGTCACCTTATCAGCTACGTAGACTAGCTGGATGTCGTCCACTCCAAGGATGATCGTAGACAAAGCTTTCTCATCCTTTTCAAGCTGGGCCTCTGCTAGTGCCAGCTTTTCATCATCGTCCTCATCCTCCTCAGGGGGCTGTGGTGGAGTTTCCACCACCTTCCACAGACCCTCACACTTGAGGAAGTGTTGCATGCGGACCGACCAGATGCTGTAGTTTGTGGCCGTCAGCTTCTCCAGCAACACGCCAGTTCTGGACTGCTCCATCCCTGCAGCTCACCTCCAGCATCCACGGCTAGATAACTGCCACCTGTACACTTGCGCAGCGGAAGCGTGCTGGGCCCATAACCCTGTCGCGAATTCCTCGCGGCGCTTTTAGCAGAAACGCTCAGTCCCAGGTTTTTCCCAGTGCAGTCTTTTTAATGTGAGCTATATACAGGTATTTACAAAAACAGTCCATACAGAGTACCTGCTCCTTAAGGCAAACGAATACTCTCCACCACAGCAACACCTCACCACAGCACAACCACCACAGCAACCACGCCCACTGTTAAACAGGCTTTCCTTTTTAAAACAGGTGATAGCCAATCACATTAATCACACTCCTGCTGAGTCACTCTGACTCAGCACTTCACAGAGTATTGCATCATCCTGTTGAAGCCTGCAGACTTATTCAGTATCCTGCAAATCCCAACAGTCCCTGCTCAGATCATGCCTGGGGGAGAGACCCCGAAGTCGGGGAGCAGAGGGTCTTCCCTTGTCCTCTCTGCCAAGCCAGGGAGGGGCCAGTTCGCAGGACTGCAGCTCTGATCTTCCTTGGGATCCAGATGCTGTCATCCTTTTTGGGAAGGGGGCTTTGGGTCAAGAAAATAAACCCCCTTCACCTTTGTCACCAGAGGCTGCAGCCAGACGGGAACATTCCCACGTGGGGGGAGCACAGGAAGAAAAGCCCTTCTGCATCTGTAGCAGCAAAACCGGACCACTTCCTGTGTCCCAGATGCAACAACACATGTCTCTCCCCTGTCGGTCTCCACACCCACGGCTGGCGCTGTTACCCTCCAACAACTGGATCTCACTCCCAAAGACACACTCTTCCATGGTCTCCCAAGACAGACGGATGCCAACCAACCAACCATTCCCTCCCCTCATAATGCACAATTCCCCTATTCAGGTATATCCTCAGGAAATGCTAGAGCAATGATAGAAGACTCCTTCTCCCAACCTTTTTGGACAAATGAGGAGGAATTATCAGTCACTGGGTACCTTGTAGTACTGACAGGGGACATGGAACACATAAAATCCTTTTTGGCTCACCGTAATAAAATTCTTACCATCCTGATAGATACATGTAGAACCTTCTGGAAAAATCCTAGCAGAGCGTCTGTGGGTTTTGATCAAGAAGAAATGGAAATTGGTGCTGTCTCAAAAGAGACTAGTTCTCTCATGCTACCCTCAGCCTTTGGGATCTTGTCACATGAGGAGCGAGAAGCTCCCCTCCGGAGTTCGTAAAGGGTAGATATTCCTGGTGCCCTTAATCCTGCTGTTCCGCCAGGGAAGCGGGGCTGCGTCCAAAGCACTGAATGGTGCAAGTACTCAGGGAAGGGAGCAGAGAGCGAGGGAAGCATTAGGCCCCCATTTCTAGAAAGGGGAACATCGGCCTGAAGGGGAGCAGCTGCATTTGGGCAAGCGGAGCTGGAGAAAAGCTGGGCCTGTCCTGCTGCGCTTCAGGCCCTGACAGCCTCCAAGTCGAAGTGTAAGTTGACTTCTCCCCTCCATTCACCGCGCGAGGAGGGCCGTCCCGGGGTTGACGCTGCCCAGGAGGCCAGAAAGAGCAGAGGCCATGTTGGGTCAGGGCAACCGGTCCTTCTATGTTTGGAGCGGGAGGAAGGGCCGGCGGCCATCTTGAATGAGGGCAATTTTGTGTCTGTCTGTTATACACACATACATATCTATCATCTACCTACCTACCTACCTACCTAGATATATATACACACCCCTGGCTCTCCTTTGGAGGAGGAGTGAGAGAGGGAGGCACTTTACTGGCAGAATGGCATTTCCCTGGCCCCTCCTTTCCTCCCAGGAGCTCCTCCTTCCACAACAACCCTGCCAGGCTGGCCTCTTGCATGTCGCCCCCTTTCCAGCAGGCCAAGCTGCAGGGACCACTCCCTTCCTGGCCCCCCCCCAAAATGGAGGAGGCGGCTTCGGACCCTGGAGGAACCTGAGAGGAGCCTTGAGGGGGGCAGGGAGGGGCCTCTCGCCCCTTCCCAGACTTTTCCGCCATCCATTTATTACTACTATTCATTAGGCCTCGCGGGGCTCTGGCACCCGGCACAGTTATGCTAAAGAATTTCAAACCCTAAGAGTTTAAAATAGATAGATGGATAATTGATAGGTAGATGATCTATAGATATATGGCAGCTGTTGGATGCCCCCCTAGTTTGGGCCTATGATGGACAGCAGAGCCAGGCCAGTCAGCGGATTTCGTCCCTCAGAAATTTCCTGTAGCCTCGCTCTGATTGGCTGCTAAGCCATTGGGGGGCGGAGCCAGCCCTTTTGGCGGGAAAAGGCAAGGCGCCTTTTCTGAGGGGGGAGCTTGGAGGGGAAGGTGGGGAGGAGAGGAAGAGGAGTCAGGCGGGAGTTCAAGGGTAGAAGCTGGGGGGAGGGAAGGGAGACCCCCAAGAAGGAGGGCTGAGGGGACCCCCTGGGTGTGGGGGGCGGACTGAGAGGGGGGAGCAGGGGAGACCCCCAAGAAGGAGGGCTGAGGGGACCCCCTGGGTGTGGGGGGCGGACTGAGGGGGGGGAAGGAAGGGAGACCCCCAAGAAGGAGGGCTGAGGGGGCCCCCTGGGTGTGGGGGGAGGACTGAGAGGGGGGAGCGGAGGGAGCCCCCAAGAAGGAGGGCTGAGGGGACCCCCTGGGTGTGGGGGGCGGAGTGAGAGGGGGGAGCAGGGGAGACCCCCAAGAAGGAGGGCTGAGGGGGCCCCCTGGGTGTGGGGGGCGGACTGAGGGGGGGAGCGGAGGGAGACCCCCAAGAAGGAGGGCTGAGGGGGCCCCCTGGGTGTGGGGGGCGGACTGAGGGGGAGGGGAGGGGAGGGAGACCCCCAAGAAGGAGGGCTGAGGGGGCCCCCTGGGTGTGGGGGGCGGACTGAGGGGGGGAGGGAAGGGAGACCCCCAAGAAGGAGGGCTGAGGGGACCCCCTGGGTGTGGGGGGCGGACTGAGGGGGAGGGGAGGGGAGGGAGACCCCCAAGAAGGAGGGCTGAGGGGCCCCCTGGGTGTGGGGGGCGGACTGAGAGGGGGAGGGGAGGGAGACCCCCAAGAAGGAGGGCTGAGGGGACCCCCTGGGTGTGGGGGGCGGACTGAGGGGGAGGGGAGGGGAGGGAGACCCCCAAGAAGGAGGGCTGAGGGGACCCCTGGGTGTGGGGGGAGGACTGAGAGGGGGGAGCGGAGGTGTAGCAGGAACCCCCCCACCCCAATCATTCTGTTTGTATAAACTTCACACTCACACACTACATACGCCACATTTCTGTTATAAATTCATAACGCCACATTTCTGTTATAAATTCATAGAAAATCAACCATACTTTGGATTTGCACTGTTCCATTTTTATTTTACTCCATATGACAAGAACTAACAAAGGGGGGTGGCTTAGTCCTGGTCAGCCATAATCCCTTAATCTCAGCACATCCACAGGAGCCCTGCCCATGCCAACCCTGATGATCCCAGACAGAAGACAATCAAGATCACAAAGAACTTGCATATGGGAGTGGATTCAGCATGGACTGAAACAAAGGACAATGATCAGATCTTCCCTCAGGGGGCAGGAAACTGTGGGGAGGGGGGGAAGGAGGAACCAGCCAGGTGACAAGACACTCAAGTTACCACCAACTCCTCCCTCAACTCCTCCTTTCTGTAATGTATGCATGATGTTTCTGGGGGTGGGCTAGACCTAGAGGAGGGGAATTTCAAAAGTTTTTATAAGACCTTGCACACTATTCTTCTGGGTCTTTCCTCTCTCCTGCACGTGAGGGGAATACCCTGTTGCAACAGTTCAATAAAGGCCAAGCCTACAGGCTGCTGTTTTGCTCCAAGTTATCCTGGTTGGTGTCTTTGTTTTGTCCAAGGGAGCCCTCGGATTTTTCCTGTAACAGAGGGAGACCCCCAAGAAGGAGGGCTGAGGGGCCCCCTGGGTGTGGGGGGAGGACTGAGAGGGGGGAGCGGAGGGAGACCCCCAAGAAGGAGGGCTGAGGGGGCCCCCTGGGTGTGGGGGGCGGACTGAGGGGGAGGGGAGGGGAGGGAGACCCCCAAGAAGGAGGGCTGAGGGGGCCCCCTGGGTGTGGGGGGCGGACTGAGGGGGAGGGGAGGGGAGGGAGACCCCCAAGAAGGAGGGCTGAGGGGACCCCCTGGGTGTGGGGGGCGGACTGAGGGGGAGGGGAGGGGAGGGAGACCCCCAAGAAGGAGGGCTGAGGGGACCCCCTGGGTGTGGGGGGCGGACTGAGGGGGAGGGGAGGGGAGGGAGACCCCCAAGAAGGAGGGCTGAGGGGGCCCCCTGGGTGTGGGGGGCGGACTGAGGGGGAGGGGAGGGGAGGGAGACCCCCAAGAAGGAGGGCTGAGGGGACCCCCTGGGTGTGGGGGGCGGACTGAGGGGGAGGGGAGGGGAGGGAGACCCCCAAGAAGGAGGGCTGAGGGGACCCCCTGGGTGTGGGGGGCGGACTGAGGGGGAGGGGAGGGGAGGGAGACCCCCAAGAAGGAGGGCTGAGGGGACCCCCTGGGTGTGGGGGGCGGACTGAGGGGGAGGGGAGGGGAGGGAGACCCCCAAGAAGGAGGGCTGAGGGGACCCCCTGGGTGTGGGGGGAGGACTGAGAGGGGGGAGCGGAGGGAGACCCCCAAGAAGGAGGGCTGAGGGGCCCCCTGGGTGTGGGGGGAGGACTGAGGGGGAGGGGAGCGGAGGGAGACCCCCAAGAAGGAGGGCTGAGGGGGCCCCCTGGGTGTGGAGGGCAGACTGAGAGGGGGGGCGGAGGGAGACCCCCAAGAAGGAGGGCTGAGGGGGCCCCCTGGGTGTGGGGGGCGGAGTGAGAGGGGGGAGCGGGGGAGACCCCCAGGAAGGAGGGTTGAGGGGACCCCCTGGGTGTGGGGGGCGGACTGAGGGGGGGGGGGAGCAGCGGCCAGTACTCTGGGCTCAGCTTGCGAAGGGTTAAATCGAGCAGAGCTGGAGTCCTAGAGAGGACAGGAAGTAGACAGCAGGGGGCGGGTTCTCCAGAGCAGAGTCCCCTCCCTCCGCGCCCCTTCCGGCCTCTCTTGTCTGTCTCCTCCCCGTGCTGCCTCGGTTTCCCTCCTGGGAAGAATCCAGGGAGTCTCCTCTCTCTCTCTCTCTCTCTCTCTCTCTCTCTCTCTCTCCCCCCCCCTTGGGGTGCCTGGGGGATTAGGGGGTCCCGGGGCTGCAGGGGAGACCCCCAAGTCTGGGAGCAGAGGGTCCTGCTGCCCCCTGGGGGAAATGGGGGAGCCCCTGCCAGAGCCCCACGGGAAGCCTCTCTGGGGGGCTGCAGGGGAAAGAGAGGCTGAGCTGGCTGCCCTCCATGAGGCGGTGCAGGGAGGAGGGGGCTGGGGGGGCAGGTCGGCGAAGCTTCCTCTCTCGGACCCCTGGAGGGGTGCCCTGTCTCCGGGGACCAAGGAGCAGGCAAGCAGAGCCATGGGGTGCTTCCTAGTTTGGGGGCTGCTCACCCCCCTTGCTGGACAAAGACTGGACCCCATCCCTGGGGTTCTTAAGAACACAACAGATTTAGCACATGCGCAGGATCTATACTTTGACGGCTTCCATGCCACTGTGGGGGCCACATTTTGAGACTGGAGACTTGCAAAGATGGTGTATTAGCACAGGGAATATCGAAGGGGGAGGGCTGCGTTTCAAAAATGTGGCATCGCCAGATCCTCCTCTGCTTCCACATACAGATTTGGTCCCCATGCAACCCCCGACAGAGGCAAATATGGCCACAACATCTGCCTGGTTTGTGATGAGGGAGCTCAAAGAGCGTCAGCAGGGCTCTCCATAGAAAGCACCTAGCATAGGGGAACCTACAGGTAATGGCCACTCGTCTGTTTTCTGCCCTTGCTCTGGGGTTGCAGTTTTCAGGCTTGGGGACAGGATGGTATCTGGGTTTTGCACCAAGTTGTGTCCATAAGCCCCACTGAGTTCAAGGGGATCTACTCTCAGGTCACCACCGAAACCACAGGAGAGGCTGACAAATGGGGCTTCTGTTGGGAAGGGGCTGCCCCATTTGTGCTTCTCCAGGGGCAGGAGAATATCTAGGGCAGGAGAATCCCTGCAGGGCCTCTGAGGCTCCCTTTGCTTCTTCCTCTCTCCCAGGACCCTGCAGCTTCTTTTGGCTCCTTGACTCCTCAGGAAGGATGAAAGAGACGGATCCTGCAAAGCTAGTGAGGATGGAAGGGGGAAGATGGATGGTTGACCTGGTCCGGCTGTCTCCTGCATCGCTCCCCACACCTTCTGAGCATTCCCTCCCAGGGACCTCTGAGAGATCTGGTGAGTTCCAGGGGAGGGGAGATGGGAACATGGATGGATGGAGGGTGAAGAGGGGAAGCTCTCTGGCCAGAAATGGGATAAAGCAGGGATTTTGCTGTGGATGGGGCCCCCAACATATTGGGAGGCTTCCTCTCCAGCCAGAAAATCCCTGCAGGGCCTCTGAGGCTCCCTTTGCTTCTTCCTCTCTCTCAGGACCCTGCAGCTTCTTTTGGCTCCACGACTCCTCAGGAAGGATGAAAGAGACGGATCCTGCAAACCTAGCAAGGATGGAAGGGGGAAGATGGATGGTTGACCTGGTCCGGCTGTCTCCTGCATCCCTCCTCTCAACCTCTGAGCGCTCCCTCCCAGGGACCTCCGAGAGATCTGGTGAGTCCCAGGGGAGTGGAGATGGGGACCTGGATGGATGGAGACAGAGAGGAATTGGGGCTTCCTCAGCTAGGGTGTGTGTGGGGGGGAGGCAGGCGGATGGAGATGGAGAAGGGGAGCACCTTTTCGGGCTCCCCCACCTGCCTGCCTGCCTGCTCCTTTGTCATCTGCAGGCAATTTGAGCCAGGAATAGATCACAGCTTCCCGGCCACCACAGCTCAAAGGGTCTAAAATCAGTTCTGTGATCTGAATGCCCTGCCAATGTCAGACAACGCACTGATCCTGCTTTGCAGTCTGAATGCAGATGGGGCCTCTGTGTGTTGTCTTTTTCTTTATGGAATAACTTCTTATTTGCTTTTAAAAACAAGAACATAGGACTAATAAATTATACAAATATGAAGACTAAGTCTTCGCATGCCATTTGCATATCAAAAATAGCAGAATAAATTTGCAGGAATATCTAGTAACACATGTTTCGTCATTAGTGGTTGGTGTATGAGTTCTGGGTTCATGAATTCCGCTAAGCCGCTTATCAGCTGATCCGCTAAGCCGCTAATAGCGCTAATCTGCTAAGCTGTCAATGGGCTTGCTTCGCAAGACGAAAAAACCGCAAGACGAAGAGACTTGCGGAACGGATTCTTTTCGTCTTGCGAGGCACCACTGTATAGAAAAGAGAAAGGGGGGGGAGAATAACTAAAATACCCTTTATCACATATGTATCATATATATAATATAATTCATCAACCCATAGAAAGACAGGCTCCCCCACTTCTCCCCTGCGTGACCCCCTTTTCTCCCCGTCTCCCACCCTGAGAGATCCATCCTTCCCTGCGTTCCTTGCAGGTCCCTCCCTTCTCCAACTCTCCTCTTCCTGTGTGTGTCCTCCTAAATTCAAAATAAAGGAATCTTAATATAAAAAATACAAAAAGAGATGAAAAGGAAACTCCCATATCCGTCTGAAAATCATCTGTAGCAGCAATTATTCAGAATATGCCCTCCAGAATAATCCCAGCTGCATTTAGTATCCAGCCTTTTTCCTCCCCTTCAGCAAGATGTCACTTTTCCTACATCCTACATCTCCCTCCCTAGCCCAGCCTTCACATCTTATCCACTCAGACAGTGCAATATGACTCTTATAATGATCGTCTAATAATCCAAATTGGTATTTCTCCAGCTTCTAGGTCCAGTTTCTGTAAAGCCTTATTAAAACTGTTCCAACAAATCTCATCCGAGTCACAATCCAAAATTATGGTCTCTTTGAATGTTCATCCAATCCTGCTTCCTCTTCTTTCTTTTCCTAATCTTTGGACATGTTATGACAACACGTCTGGATGACATAAAGGATAACCTGAGAACTGAAAATATGGTTGAGACAAGTGACTGTTCTTAAAGAAGACATGTTGAAAGAAACATACTATTCATAAGGACAGTGACAATATGGCGGAAACTAGACTATTTGAAACATGCTATTCATATCTATTTGAGGAATCAAACATGGCGGAAACCAGACTGTTTTCAACTATAACTATTCATGTCTACTTGAGGAATAAGCATGATGACAGCTGTCACTTAGTCCAACCCCCTTCAATATAAGACAATGGAGCCATATGGGACCTGGGCCTATATAAGAACCTGGAAGGCCTTGGGAACTTTGTGCGCTGTCCTACCTGCTGTCCGACGACCCATGGAAGAGACTGGCCATCTTTTAGTGGGTCCAGCCATCTGGCAGGTATGAAAGGAATGTATGAGTGATGAATGATTGAGTCCTTATTGCTTCTTACTTGATAATCAATAACGGGTTGTAACCTGAAGAGAATTGCATCATGTTTGTCTTTCTTGAAAACGCTCTGATAAAGGTAAAAAGGAACCTAACTCTGTTTTCATGACATAGCCAGCCGTCACGTGGCCTCCCTGAGGCGGAGAAGGGGGCGAGGGTCGGTGTCCTGGAGGTTCGGGCTCGCGCTGACCTCTCCCCAGCCTCCGCCCCCACTGCCCCTGCCCTGCTTCTCCTTTCCCACCAGAGCAACTAATAATAATAATAATAATAATTCATTATTTATACCCCGCCCATCTGGCTGGGCTTCCCCAGCCACTCTGGGCGGCTCCCAATCAAGTGTTAAAACAGTACAGCATTAAATATTAAAAACTTCCCTAAACAGGGCTGCCTTCAGATGTCTTTCAAAGATAGGATAGCTGCTTATTTTCATCACATCTGAAGGGAGGGTGTTCCACAGGGCGGGCGCCACTACCAAGAAGGCCCTCTGTCTGGTCCCCTGTAACCTCACTTCTCGCAGGGAGGGAACCGCCAGAAGGCCCCTGGAGCTGGACCTCAGTGTCTGGGCAGAACAATGGGGGTGGAGACGCTCCTTCAGGTATACAGGACTGAGGCCGTTTAGGGCTTGAAAGGTGAGCACCAACACTGAATTGTGCTTGGAAACGTTGAGCATTTTGTCACCCCCCTCATGATGACACCCAGGGTGGCTCACCCCCACCGCTCCCTTTCTATGCCACTGTCTCCCACTGGTTGTCCCGATTGTGGGATGGAAGGCCAGCTGTCTTGGGTCTCCCTTCTCAGCCTTGCCTCTGCGGAGGTCCATCAGTCATCCTCCGACGTGCGTCCGCGACTCACGCTGCTGTGCGTGCATGAGGACACATTACTCAGCAGAGTAAACACAACAGATCTGGCTCGAGGCCTGGATACTAGACTACGTTTATTGTACATAAATCAAGACAATTCTCTCCTTGCCGTTCTTCTTGGAGAGAGAGAAAAACAAAAGCAATACAGAGCGGATATTCCGCTCACAGGACTCCAGCAATCTGTCCTGGAATGTAAACAGACACGTGACATGTAACAGTCCCACATATCTGCAGCAAGGGTGGAATGGAATTCCCAACACTGATTCCACCAGGCGTACGTTAAGCCCCCTATATCTGTGGCATCCTAGAGCATGATATGAGTGGCTACTGGATCAGAGCTGTGCCTCTTTTATTCATGCTCAAGGGCTTGTTCAAATTAATGTGTGGATGATGGTGTAATTATTCAGCAATCAACATGGTCCATTCTCATCTGTAGGTGAACTCACATTTGAAACAATGAATAAGAAGTCAAAGTGAATTTCCTGGGACACCTTTTATTCCATCTCACCTACAATTCTGTGTGCTGAACACACACAAACACATAGCTAATATGAAATTCCGGGGAGTTATGGTCTCCAAACAACATTAAACTCGTGCCAGCAGGTTAATGATTTCCTTGCCTCCTTGAATTCCCCAGACAAACAAATTATATGAAGATCACTGTGGATTAAATGGTGCATTTCTACTGTTAACATTACATCTTAAAATATATTATGCTTTGATACAGAAGTAGCTACACTCCATATAGAAATGGAACCTCAGAAAATCAAGTTGCACAAAGAAACATGAAACAACAACAACACCAAAACTGTTTGACTTTATGGATCAAAAGATAATCTCTGCTGGAGTTGAAATCCAGTTCTGCTCTTTTTAACCCTTGGCAAGCCGAGAGCAACCGGAGCTCCGCTCTCTCCTCCTCCAAGGCAGGAGCCTGGGAGGAACCCCCCCCCCAAGATGCTTCATTTGGGAGACCCCCCAAGAAGCAGGGGACCCCTCACGTAGGAGAGTCTGGAAGGGATCCCGAGGGGCGTCTAGTCCACCCCGTGCCAGGCAGGAATCTCAGCTCCAGCATCTCTGACGGAGGGACCCCCACTCTCTGCAGAAACCTCCCTTCCCCATGTCCTCATTGTTGTCTTTCAGCTCGCCTTGGGTCCGGAGGCAGAGAGGAGAGGGGAGGGAGAGGGGCCCCCGTCCTCCAGAGCAATAGACCCCCCCTCCCCAGTCGCAGCTGCCCCTCTCCTGCACCAGAGCTGCCTGGGTCTCTCCTAACTGGGAACCTCCCCTCTCACGCCCCCTGGGGTGCATTGGGAGAAGGGAGAATTTCAGGGCTGCATGCGGTAACCCCCAAGTTGGGGGGCAGAGGGTCCTGCCCCCTTCCTCTCTGCCAACCAGGGAGGGGCGTGAGTTTGCAGGAGCTCTACTCAACATTTAGGTCCAGATGCTGCTTGCCCCCTTGGGGAGGGGTCTTGGGGTCGGGGAGAAAGGAGCATCCAATAATCCCCATTCTGATGGAGAGAAGTCGGGGGGGGGGGCAAAAAATCCAACCCACCTTGTGAGGGAGAGGGATCCAGAAGGATCCTGCGCTCCTCACCCAAGCCTTTCTCCTTGCGCCCAGAGCCCTGTGCAGTTTCGGCCTGGGAGGGAGTGTGCATGTGAGTGTGAGCAAGCCCTGAGTAAGGCATCTGAGGCCACGCAGCTCTCCTTCTCCACAAGGCTGAGATTTGCTGGAGCCGTTCGTGCCTTGCCTTGCAGAAGCTGGTCAGTGGCTTGGGGCCAGTCCTGGATCCTTTGCGGTCCATGGGCTTCGGCTGATTGCATTATTACGAGCACTGTTCCACAGCATTTGATATTTTCATTTGCATACATTCATTCGAAATAAGATGGGTTGATGAAGCTATTCTATATCCTCCCACCACGCTGACAAAGAATTCTACGAAACGGGAGTCAATATCCGGAATCACTGTAGTGTTGGACAACATATTTGCTGAATGCACAAAGCTTCACAGCTTGTCTTTCATTGTACAAAGTCTGGTACCTTGCTTCCATTAAAGATTTTCAGAGACTTTGAGACTAAAGATTTCATTTTGTACTTGTTATGGTTTGAAGGAAATCTTTTTTTATTATTATTATTTTTTTGCGTATGTACATGGTCATTGTGTTGCCTAGACTTTACTGACGTGCCCCTATCTGGGCAAGGAGAGGGGGACTTCTGTAGTATCTGCTCTGGCAACCTCTAGGTTAGACTACTGCTATGCCTAACACAGAGGTTTGTCTCCAAAGGCGGTGCAGAAACTTCATCTGGTGCAGAATTCAGAGGCCAGGCTGCTCCCTGGGGCAATATGGCTTATTGAAGATATTCCACCGATCCTGGCCTGACTGCGCTGGCTGCCAACCAGTTTGTGGGTCCAGGACAAAGGGCTGCTTTTGACCTCTAAAGGCTTTAGGAATATATGTGAAATACTGGCAAAAAGTTTCCTCTGGTCAAGATCTGGTCCTCTGTCCCCATGGCCTGGGGAAATGTGTCAGACTCTGCCCCTGGGGGAAGGCCTGTTGTTCTGAATCTCAGCTCCAGCTTAATCTTCCTCCTTGTGTCTGATGTGTGCAAATGAAGACTGGATCTGGCCAGGGGTGCCCCTTTTTCTGGCAAAATGCAGGGCAGTGTGGTTGGGGGGGGGGCGTTATTTTCTGTTGCCTATTGGGGGTACCTTGTGTTGTTATGAATGGGGGAAGGGCAGATCCCCCCAAATTCTCAGTTTAGCAAATGGGATAATTCCGCTAATATTCGCTAATATTCAGAGTATTAAGGGGAGGCACCAAACGCAGCTGCATTACGTTTAGGGCAACCAGCCCAGAGGGCCTGACAGCCAAGCCACGGAAACCACCAAGGGAGGTTGCCATGGTTACGGTGGGTGGGAGAGGCCATGTCAGCTTCTCTGCTGGGTTGTCAAAGGACAAGAGCTTTGTGCCCATCCTTGCTCACAGATTATTCCAGATCTCTGAAAATTAAATTAGGAAACACCGATTGCTGTGCCTACATATTTAATGTTGCCTATAGAATAACGAAATTGGTGTTGTTTGAACAGTTGAATCCCGCCCCCTTAAATTCCTATTACCATCAACTCTGATTAAGACCAATTTATAGTATAAAGGTAAAGGTACCCCTGACCGTTAGGTCCAGTCAGGGACTCTGGGGTTGCGCACTCATCTCGCTCTATAGGCCAAGGGAGCCGGCGTTTGTCCGCAGACAGTTTTTCTGGGTCACGTGGCCAGCATGACAAAGCTGCTTTTGGCGAACCAGAGCAGCACACGGAAATGCCGTTTACCTTCCCACCGGAGTGGTACCTATTTATCTACTCACACTTTGATGTGCTTTTGAACTGCTAGGTTGGCAGGAGCAGGGACCGAGCAACGGGAGCTCAGCCCGTCGCAGGGATTCGAAACACCGACCTTCTAATCGGCAAGCCCTAGGCTCTGTGGTTTAGACCACAGCACCACCCATGTCCCTACAGTATATCCTGAGATATTTGCTAAGAACATCTAGATTTGGCCTTAATATTTGAAGAGTAATGTGAGGTTTTGTGATAAACAAAACAATGTCATCTGTGAATGTTACCAATGTGTATTTGAGTCACTTAAACCAAAGATTTCATTATGCTGCCTGGCAATAAACGTCAGGGGTTCCCACGAGATATTTAAAAGTAAAGGCGAAAGTGGGCAGACTTGTCTAGTGTCTCTGGGTGGTACAAAAGGGGCAGACATTTTGCTGTTGGTCACCACTCTACAAGATGAGAAGGGCGAATTCTATGCATATTCTGTGTTAAGAGACCAATATGAAAACACTGACGTGCTGGATTTAGAAGGTTTTAACAATGTATTTGGGTGGCATGCATATCTGTGGTATGACAAGGTTAAAGCACATAAAGCGTTCAAAAACCATATTGTCAGAAAAGCACTGTTCAATGTTTGGATAATATATAAGGACTTGCTTGAAAATAAAACTCCAAGGTGGTTGTCACCAATGGAAGCAAAAGCTCAGAAAAAGCTCAATATGGAGGCCACTCTAGAAGATGAGAAGGGCGAATTCTACGCGTATTCCGTGTTAAGAGACCAGTATGAATAACCTTTAACTGCTCAATGACAATATCTTCAGAGAAGGCACGTGGGGAATGGTTCTTTACAGACCAGCAGCTTTTACAGCCACAGAGACCCCAGAGGTATGAAATCAGTTGATTTGTGTTACGAAAGAAGACCCTCTGTTGCCTTGTGTAAATGTTTATTATAGCAAACCAGTTTTATACATAGTTCATAAAGGAGAAATGAAATAAAGAGTGGGATATGCCAATCTTGACGAAATAATGGGAAACTGTGTTATCTCTGGCCCTCAAGTAAAGCACATAAAAGAATAAAAGAATATTTAGAACTTAGTGGGCTCCATTGCGCATATTTGTGAAAGGACCATCTAAGACATCTAGGTGCTGGAGATACAACAGAGATAATGCTTCTCTGAAACACAGGTTTGAACAATGTTGCCCATTGATAAAGTTTTGGCAGAAGGTAATAGAGATGATCAACACAACTGTAAGGAATAACCCTAGATTTGCAGAGGAAAACATCATTTTCAATTATATCCCCAAAACATGGATTCTAATTAAGGGACAATACGAACAAACTCTCTGCACTCATACTATGGCAAAAGGACAGGTATAGATGAACTGGAAAAATAAAAATGAGGCTCTCTTCCACAATTGGATTGAAGATATGTACAAACTCGCTACACGTGAACAAGTCGTGTATAAATGTAGACTTCCGATGGCCCAATGCTATCTAGAACCATATTAAGGGCTGCTTAACTACAAAAACATTTTTTTTTTTTGAATTTATACTTTTTTGTTATTCTGTTTTGTTTTCTACATGGGTATTGTTTTTCTTTTGTGTGTGTCTTTGTGCACCTGTAATTATGCACTTCTGAACTTTCAAGAAAGAATATAAAGCTTTTTCTAAAAAAAGAAAAAGAAAAAAGCTTTCTCCCCTCGGCAAGTTCCTTGATGGGCTGTGAGACTGAGCCTCTGACTGAAGCCCACAGGCTTCTCCCTCCCTTTCACATTCCAAGCACTGAAACGGTTTCCCCCCCACATTGACTACTGTGCCTTTAATAAAGCCCTTCCCACATTTCAAGCACTAAAATACAACACATTGGACAGGAGACAGGGGTAAAAACTTAACTATACAAAATACATTCTGGAAGTTTACATCAATAATCAAATACAGTGGTACCTCTGGATGCGAACGGGATCTGTTCCGGAGCCCCGTTCGCATTCCTGAAGCGAACGCAACTCGCGTCTGCGGGTCGTGATTTGCCGCGTCTGCACATGTGCGAGCTGCGAAGTTCCGTTACTTCTGGGTCGCCGCGGAGCGTAACCTGAAGCATATTTATCCCGAGGCATGACTGTAATAGATCTTACTCTAATTGCCCCTGCTAAAAAAATTGCAGTTTTTGCTGTCACCTGGTTATCTTGATCTGCTCCAAGAAAGGAGACAGTAGCGATGGTTGAGTGACCCGTCACGGGCAGTAACAGAGGGGCAATAACCTCATTCCTCAAATCTTTACAAAGAATGCAAGCCAGAAGCGCATGAGCTACTGATTCAATACTGCCATCTCCACAGGGACACCACCATTTTCCCAGCGCAATTTTTTGAAACAGATCCTAAAGCACAGCTGAAGGCTGTACAGTCAAGCCTTGGGTTACAGACACTTCAGATTGCGTTTTTTCGGGTTGCGGACCGACAAAAACCGGAAGTCCCGGAACGGGTTACTTCCAAGCGCAATGAAGAATTTGGAACACAGAATGGTTCAGGGGGGGAAATTGCCTTAGAAACATAGACTGAACAGCTTCTATAAATCCGAGCCCCATATAATAACTGTGCTAGGGGTTTGGCTTTAAACACTTCAAGGGCTGATGGTGTGTGATTGCCACCTTTTGTATGGAAAAAGCATTACAGAATTTTGGCGCTTCGAGACACATTTCTGATGTGCTCCCCTCCTGACCCTATTGACTGAAAAACAAGGCAGAGGTATTTAAAGACTTTAACTTGTTCGATCAACTTATTATCAATATACCATCTATGGGCCCTATCATTTCTTGAAACTTTAGTTTTCTTGCAATACACAGCCAGCTGTTCTCTTTGGCAGTATCCTGAGAATGCCCTCATCCATCTTTTTAGGCCTACTCTTGTTCTAGATAGAAGTACCGCATCATCTCTATATAATAATATAGAAATGGTTTTTGTGGCCAATGTAGAGGCATGATCCTCTGGAGATGTTAAACTCTGGACAATATTATTTATATATAAATTAAATATATAAATTTAACAAACCTTAACTGCCTTTGTGGCTGGTACGGATCCCGTGAGCTGCCCATTTGTAGAGCAACACACTTTCAGCACAGCGTTTTTATACAGACGTTAAATCAATAACAATAATCTTCTATCTATACCAGATGAGTTCAACTAATCCCAGTCTTACTCAAGTGATTGAATCGAATGCAGCTTTCAGATCAATGAAAGCTGCATATAGCACACCACTTGGTTTCTTAACATACTTATCTATAAAATAGGCTAGTACAAAGCAATGGTCTATAGCGGATCTGCCTTATCTAATTCCTGCTTGTTCTTCGGCAAAAATAGCTCCCATCAGGTTATCTAATCAACTATCTTACTGTAAAGATGCTTTGCATATAATTTGCTAATTGCAGGTAGCAAACAAATTGGTCTATAACTAGCCAGATCGGGTGGAAGGCCCTTTTTGAATAAAGGGATGACTGCAGCCGTGGCCCCGACTTCAGGAAATAACCTGGATGAATCAATAAATGAGAATACTACTGCCAGCAGGGAGACCCACCAGCCGACGTTAGATTTCAACAGTTCTGGGGCCAAATAGTCTATGCCGGGTGCTTTATTATTTTTTAACTGTGAAGTAAGGTACTTGACCTCGATTATAGATACTGGAGGCCAGTATGGAAAGTTTTCCAAAGATTCTGTTATTTGGTTGACCTCATCATCCTGCCCACGATAGAGTGAATGAGGATATTGGATCCCTTCATTGGGTCCGATAGTACATACTGGAACATTGCAAGCATTCTCAAGCAGGCCTGATATTATACTCCAGAAGAGGGAGGTGACCTTATTATGAGAGACCTTTATTGAGATAGGCCAAGCATGTTTTTCTGCTGTTTTTTTCTCCATCTTAGCAGACGTTTCAAGCACTGGTATCCTTCCCCAGTATGATTTTTTTAAAAGGAGAGTGAGACTTCTCCTGAGATTGAAGCTGTTTCCACATCACTAGCATTTAACTGGCTGCTCCCCATGTGACTTGCTTCATGGAAACTGAGACTTTCCTTCCGACTGAAGCTCTTCCCACATTCGAAGCACTGAAACGGTTTTTGCCCGGTATGAATCCTCTGGTGAGAAGTGAGATGGGTGCTCTGACTGAAGCTCTTTCCACATTCCAAGCACTGATAGGGTTTCTGCCCTGTATGAATTCTTTGGTGCAGCATGAGACCAGTACTCTGTGTGAAGCTCTTCCCACAAATTTGGCATTGAAATGGTTTCTCCCCGCTGTGAATTCTTTCATGGGTAGTCAGATTGCTCCTATCACGGAAGGTCTTCCCACATTCCAAGCACTGATAGGGTTTCTCCCCTGTATGAATTCTTTGATGAGCAGTGAGTTGGTTGTTCCGAGTGAAACTCTTTCCACATTCCAAGCACTCATACGGTTTCTCCCCTGTATGAGTTATTTGATGGAGAATGAGACCTGTGCTCTGTGAGAAGCTCTTTCCGCACTCTTGACATGGAAATGGTTTCTCCCCTGTATGAATTCTCTGATGGGAAGCGAGACAGGTGCTTTGACGGAAGCATCTTCCACATTCCAAGCACTGGTACGGTTTCTCCCCTGTATGAATTCTTTGATGGAGCACGAGACTAGTGCTCTGCGTGAAGCTCTTTCCGCACTCTTGGCAGTGAAATGGTTTCTGCCCTGTATGGATTCTCTGATGGGAAGCAAGATTCACCCTCTGACTAAAGCTCTTTCCACATTCCAAGCAGGGAAATGGTTTCTGCCCTGTGTGAGTTCTCTGATGGGAAGTGAGATTCACCCTCCGACTGAAGTTCTTTCCACAGTCCAAGCAGTGATACGGTTTCTCCCCTGTATGAATTCTCTCATGGGAAGTGAGCTGGTCCTTCCGACTGAAGCTCTTTCCACATTCCAAGCATTGGTACGGTTTCTCCCCTGTATGAATTCTTTGATGGAGCATGAGACTAGTGCTCTGTGTGAAGCTCTTTCCGCACTCTTGGCAGTGAAATGGTTTCTGCCCTGTATGAATTCTCTGATGGGAAGTGAGATCGCCCCTCTGGCGAAAGCTCTTTCCACATTCCAAGCACTGGTATGGTTTGTGGCCCGTATGAATTCTTTGATGGGAAGTGAGACTTTCCTTCCAGCTGAAGTTTTTCCCACATTCCAAGCACTGATAGGGTTTCTCCCCAGTATGAATTCTCTGATGGGAAGTGAGAGCAGAACTACGAATGAAGCTCCTCCCACATTCTAAGCACTGATAGGGTCTCACCCCTGTATGAATTTTTTCATGGGAAACAAGGTGGTCCTTCCGACTGAAGCTCTTCCCACATGTCAAGCACAGATATGGCTTCTCCCCCTTTTGCGTTCTGTCATGTGACGAGAGACCATCCTGCCAAATGAAGCTATTTATGCATTCGTCGTATTGATAGAGAAATCCAATGGGATTTATGTCCTGGGAAGCAGAATATGAGCTCTGGCTGAAGTTCTCTTCACATTCCATGTATGTATATGGCTCATCCACTGTGTAGATTTCGTCAATCTCCCTTTCCAATTCATCACCACCTACAACAAAAAGACAAAGGGGAGGAAAGAGTAGACTCAACAGGTGATCAAGAGGACTAGAGAAGAAAATCTAAGGTTAAGGTTTTACTGTTTAGGAATATGTCTGGAATTTTTTCTTTACATTCATTTTTTGATATGTTTGTTTATTGAAAGAAGTATTGAAATAAATTACAATTAAATGATGAATGTAAAATATATTTCTTGGACTGTAAATGAATTGAACAATAAGATGAAAAGAAACAAAATAGAGCACATATTAATGGGAGAAAGGGGACATTATTTGTTTGCAAGAAACACACGTTGCCAGAAAACATAAAAGAGTCTTAATAAAAAACTGGGTTCAGCATTTATCTCATCAGACAGGATAAAAAAAGAGGAGTGATAATATATACAAACCCTAGATTATTTGAGAAAATGCTAGATTATAGTAATTTTAAAAAACTGTATTACTGGGAGATCTGTATGGAGTACCCTCATTAGAGTTAGATAAAATGACTAGAGAAAAAAGAACCAAATAAGAAATACTTCCAATAACTATTTTTCAGTTAGTAGAAAACTTTGATTTACAGGATATATGGAGGAGCAAAGACCCCAAAGAGAAAGAATTTACGCATTATTCAGATCCAAAAAAATCTGCGGGCAGAAGTGATGTGATATGGGTGTCTAGTAGCCTAATGTTGAAACCCCCCCCCCCGAAATTCGACTTAGATTAATCTCAGACCATAATCCAGTTATTTTGGACTGAGAGGTGGAAGGAAAACAAGACAAAGATGGAGAAGGAATGAAAACATCCTGAATGATAAAGGGATACTGAAAAAAGCGCAAAGCACCCTAAAATAATTTTTTGAAATCAGTATAAGTGAATAAATTGATCTAAATACAGTGAGGGATACAGGAAAGGCAGTAATGAGGAGTTTTTTTATACAACAAAAGCATTCAGAGGAAAACTAAAGAAAAGAAAATGGAGCAAATTAAGAAAGAGATTAGCACTAATGAGAAAGAACTGTTGAAAAACAAAAAAATGAGACGGTGAAACAAAATATCAAAATGCTACAAACACAACTTTCTATACTCATAAATCAAGAAACTGAACAAAAGATTAAATAATTAAAACAGAAGAAAATTTAATTCGCCAATAAACCAGGAAGACTGCTTGCATGGTAACTAAAAAAGAAACAAAAAGAATGGATTATAGAGAAGCTGGAAGAAAAAGGGAAGGTTATTGATGACCCAGAAGCAATAAATAAAAAATTAAAAAGTTATTTCAAAAAATTATATCAAACAGAAGAAGAAGACAGTGATAAAATAGAATGTAAATTTCCAAGGATTATAAGTGACAAAATTGAATGTTTAAATTCTCCAATAACAATGATGGAAATCCATCAAGTGATAAGGAAGGCGTAACCAGGGAAGTCTCCCGGACCAGATGGACTGCCGGCATGCTATTACAAAAAGATTAGAAGATTCACTTGCAATACCGTTAAAAGCAGTTAAGAACAAGATGTTAAAAGAAGGAAAAGGACCAGAATCATGGTAAGAAGCATTAATATATTGGAGTACTTAGAAATGACACCAGACAAGCAGACAATCTTGATGTTTGTTGATGCGGAGAAATATATCTTGGAAATGTATGAAAAAAACCATAAAGATGATGGGATTAGGAGAAGCACAGAGGTAATTTATCAAAATCAGACAGCAAAATTGATAATAAACAATGAAATATCTGACCGCTTCAATATAAAGAAGGGAACCAGACACGGTTGCCCATTAACCCCACTGCTATTTATCCTAGTTCTGGAAATATGGGCAATGACAATTAGAGAAAATTCAGAGATAAAAGGAATAAGAGTAAGAAATAAAGCCTTTAAATTAAAAGCCTATGCAAATGATTTAGTAAAAACAACAGGAGACCCATTTGAAAGTTTACCAAAAATTCTAGAAAGAATCCACGGATTCGACCAGGCAGCAGGATTTAAATTGAATACAGACAAAACTAAATTGTTGGCTAAAAATACGGAGGCGCAAGACAAATTACAACTGCAGTCATCATCTAGTCTATCAATTGTGGGGGGGGGGGAATAAATATTTAGGAATTTGGATCACTGTGAAAAACATAAATTTATACAATGATAATTACATAAGACTTGGAAAGAGATAAACAAAATTATTAATATGGAAAAGACTGAATCTCTCATTTTCGGGGAGAATCTCCACAATTAAAATGAATGTGCTGCCCAAAATGTTGTTCCTATTTTAGGCAATCCCAGTGATAGGCGGGGCAGGAAGCTTCAAAGAATGGAAGAGAGACTTATCAAACTTCATCTGGCAGGACATAAGGCCCAGAATAAAACAAGTTACTTACAGATATTAAAGAAAGAGTTGGTTTTGCCCTGCCAGATTAGAAGATTTATTATGAGGCATCATGTCTATGCTGGTTAAAAGAATGGTTAATTTTGCAAATTATGGAATTATTGGATTGGGAAGGACTGGACAACAGATTTGGGTATCACGCCTATTCATGTTACGGAAAGGTGAAGGTTCACAGAGGTTTTCTGAACTGTATAATAAGGAAAGCATACACAGTATGCGATAAATACAAAGGCCTATTGGAACAGAAAACCCTCTGGTGGCTTTCATCATTAGAAGCCATAAGGAAAAGAATTGGGCAACCTATAAATAATTATTGGAAGAGGAGGGAAATCAATTGAAGTTAAATAAATTTGAAGAAATTAGGCATTATGTGACAGACTGAGGCATCTAATCATAAGCCTGCATTTTTATTGAGGCCTAATCAGGGCCTGTATTTTAAAATGAGCTTAAAGATTTTCAAATGTTCATGCCAGGCAGAAGACCAGCTGCCTAAGACCTTGGCAAAATGTTTTTCCTCCTAGACAAGGGGGCCCCCTGATTTATAGCAGAAAACAATTCTCAAAGTCAAAGGGAATTACAGGCTGACAGCCAAGGTTACACTGACCCTACATATTACAGAAGATAAAAAAGCAGAGAAAAACATAATTAAGAGTGGGTAAATAGTAAAATAAAACCATGTGCCTCCCATTCAACTTGAGCCATATTTTCCTAAGGTTCAAAGGTCAAGAGCAATGGAAAAGCATCTAGCTGGCAGAAAGGAAGAGAGTATTTTGGGAAGACTTTTTCTAAAGTTGTTTCTTTCTTAAACTGAGATCCTTTTAAGATTTCTTTTCCTTTTAAAAGGTTATTTATGTTATGTATTAAATATATTGGCTTAAATGTAATTATGCAAAGGAATTAGAAGCTAAGAAATGTTAAATCCTTATGCTAGATTCTTATTTCATATAGTTGGAAGAGATCACAGGGGCCATCAGCCACCAGCCCAGCCCCCCCTGCCAAGCAGGAAACATCATTAGAGCACTGGTTGTCAGGCCTTTGTTTAAAAGACCTTTAAGAGAAGGAGATCTTTCAATGATGATCCTTGACATCTGTTTAAGATAAAAATTTAAGATTAACCATCTGTTTTGGAGGGCAATAGGGCGAGGTGAGCTGGTAATTAAGGTTCCTTGTTGAGACACATTTAAGATATATTACTACTTATTTGTCATTTATAGATAGAAGAATATACAGCTTTTTGTTTCCCATAAAAGGCAAAAAGGAAATGGGTGTATCTTTTGTGATTGGTTCTAGCAAACAGCCAATAGGAATTTCAACCAGGCTGATTGGACAGAGGCAGCCACAGGAGGAGCAAGGGGGCTGGATTAAGGAAATATAAGTGCTGGCCAGAATGGCAGGAGGCCAGGCCAGAGCTTGGTAACCATATACCACTGTGCCTCATATTTATTTGTCTGACAAATAAATTATTATTTTAATTTCTCTATTGCTGCGTTGAATATTTCATTCAAGCAGGGTGCTACAAGACTGGCTTCAATGTTATCAATTGAATGAAACTTTTTTTATTTTTTGGTATTATTAATATTTAGTTTTAAGGGCTTTAATACAATAAACCATTTCCCCCACTCTCTTTTTCATTTTTAAAAGTGTTATTTTCAGGAAGGGGGGGCGGGGAAAGGGATAATACGTTTTGCTTCTCGGTCTGTGTGTATGTGTGTGTCTGAATGAAACTTTCAAATTAGATAAGAAAAATGGATTCACAACAGAAAATTCAAAGCTAGAAAAATAATTAATACAAAATAGAAGCAAATGTATGATCTAAAATGTATAGATTATTACTTGATTGGGAAGTAAAAGACGAAGAGCTAAAAAAAGTCATGATTAAATGGGCAAATGATTTTGGGCATACAATACAGATGGACGCATGGGAAAATGTGTGGATCAGGGATTTAAAATTCACAGCGTGCTACACACTAAAAGAAAATATTATGAAAATGTTTTACAGATGGTATTTAATACCTAGTAAACTAGCAAAGTTGTACAAAACAATTCTAATAAATGTTGGAGGTGTAAACAGATAGAAGGAACAATGTTACAAATGTGGTGGGGATGTAAGAAAATTAGGAACTTTTAGGGTAGTATTTATGAAGAATGTTCAAACAAACTTTTGTCAAAAAGCCCGAAGCATTTCTCCTGTGGGCTTTTCAACCAGGAGGGAGAAGGGACTGAAACGGCCAGTCAGTCCCTTCTCCCTCCTCGAGGAAAAGCCCCCAAGAGTGGCGCGCTCTTTAAAGGGTGCGTGGCTCCTGCGGGCTTTTCTAGGAGGTGGGGGAATTCCCCCCCCTCGTAGGAAAGCCAGCAGAAGCCGCGGAGCCGGGCTGGAGAGTAGCGGGAAGGCGTTGCGCGCCTTCCCACTGCCCCCCATCCTCTGGGGCTGGCGATGGGGGAAGCGCTGCTTTCCCCACCGCCAGCCTCAAAGAGCAGACTCTCCTGGCTTCAGCGGAAGCAACGCGAAATCTCCGGAGCGCAGGCTTCGCGTTGCTATCGCTGAAGCCAAGGAGCCTGCATTCACCCCATAAGACGCACACTACCAGACTTTTAGAAGACACCTGAAGGCTTCTTCGTGACCAGAAAGAAGAGGAGTTTCAAGAGGACTGGAGGAAATTCAAGGACTATTTGAACAAATATTGTAATATAAAAAATGAGAATTTACTTGAAAGAAACAAATAGGCCTAGGACAAATTAAGTTATAATTAAATAAATGGGATTCAGAATGTCAAGAAAAGTGAATTAAGATGACTATAATTGGAAATTGTTTTAGTTCAATAATGATAATGGAAAGCTGTTACTTTTAAATTACAAGGAAATTCAGAAGGGAGGGATTTGAGGAAGTCAATCAAGATGTTTAAAAAGTTGGATTTGTGAAGAATTAAGTTTGTTATTATTGTCTATTTGTTTATTGTTCTCCGCCTTTCCCCCCTCCCTTCCCCCCCCCCTTCTTCTCTTTTTCCTTTTCAGTTTTTTTGTATTAATTTGCTTTGTGGTTTATGTTACTATGGTGGAAAATTTAATAAAAAATATTAAAAAATAAAAAAGGCATCTGAAGGCAGCCCTGTTTAGGAAAGCTCTTAATGTTTGATGCATTACTGTATTTTAATATTTTGTTGGAAGCTGCCCAGAGTGCCTGGGGAAGCCCAGCCAGATGGGAAGGGTATAAATTTTGTTGTTGTTGTTCTTGTTATAGCTGGACCATAAAGAAGGCTGATTGTCGAAGAATTGACGCTTTTGAATTGTGGTGCTGGAGGAGACTCTTGAGAGTCCCATGGACTGCAAGAAGATCAAACATCTCCATTCTTAAGGAAATCAGCCCTGAGTGCTCACTGGAAGGACAGATCGTGAAGCTGAGGCTCCAATACTTTGGCCACCTCATGAGAAGAGAAGACTCCCTGGAGAAGACCCTGATGCTGGGAAAGATGGAGGGCACAAGGAGAAGGGGACGACAGAGGACGAGATGGTGGGACAGTGTTCTCGAAGCTACAAACATGAGTATGACCAAACCGCGGGAGGCAGTGGAGGACAGAAGTGCCTGGCGTGCTCTGCTCCAGGGGGTCACAAAGAGGCGGACATGACTAAACAACAACATTATTAAAACGTCAACAGCCCTCCATTCAAGGTGAGCACTGAGTGTATTAGAACCCCTGATGCTGTAGGTGGCGCTTTCATGCTCTGCGCCATCCAAATAGTGGAGGTTTATCATATTGAGATCTGGGCTGAATTTCAAAACTGATCTTATGATCCAGCAGGTTAGTTCAGACCCCCTGGTCATTATTTTAAAAGCCATAACTTCCTGGCCTCATAAAAACTGCTGCTGCGGCTGCTCCTCAGCAAGGACTGGGGTATTTTGGGGGAAATTTGTTTTCTTTTTATGTTTAAATTGTTTAGTTTCATTGTGTAGTTTTTCATGTGTTTTATTTATTTCTATGACTACTTTGTCTAGGTTTGTCATTGCTTTTCTCCCAAGAAGAAGGAGAAAAGCAATGACAAACCTAGACAGCATCTTAAAAAGCAGAGACATCACCTTGCCAACAAAGGTCCGTATAGTTCAAGCTCTGGTTTTCCCAGTAGTGATGTATGGAAGTGAGAGCTGGACTATCAAGAAGGCTGACGCTGAAGAATGGATGCTTTTGAATTCTGGTGCTGGAGGAGACTCTTGAGAGTCCCATGGACTGCAAGAAGATCAAACCTCTCCATTCTGAAGGAAATCAGCCCTGAGTGCTCACTGGAAGGACAGATCGTGAAGCTGAGGCTCCAAGACTTTGGCCACCTCATGAGAAGAGAAGACTCCCTGGAAAAGACTCTGATGTTGGGAAAGATGGAGGGCACAAGGAGAAGGGGACGACGGAGGAAGAGATGGTGGGACAGTGTTCTCGAAGCTACCAGCATGAGTCTGACCAAACTGCGGGAGGCAGTGGAAGAAAGGAGTCCTGGCGTGCTCTGGTCCAGGGGGTCACGAAGAGCCAGACACGACTAAACGAGTAAACAACAACATGACTACTTTGATATATTTGTAATTATGCAAATCTTTTCTTATTGTAAGCCACCTGGAGCATTGTTTTAACTGTGGAAAGGCAGCATGATAACTGGAGGAAGAATATTCACAGAGTAAACAGAGTAAATCCCTCCATTCAGGGTTCATGGTGGGGATGTTAGAATCCCAGATGCTTATTGAACTGCATCAAAATATTGGCGGTTTATCACATAGAGATACACATGGAATTTCAAAACAGATATTATGATCCAGCGGGAAGCCTTACGGAGAGAGTCCAGGATGTCACGATTCTCATCCATGACCTCCGTATGCAGAGCTCTCTGGTCAGGGTCCAGCAACTCCCATTCCTCGTCTGTGAAATGGACAGCGACATCTTCAAAGCTCACCGGACCCTGAAAGAAGAAGAAAAAAGGTCTCCTATTAGGCAGCGTAAGGATGATCTGCTAGACATTGTTTTCTGCCTGTTAATTGCTCTCTTGTTTTGATGGGATTGTATTGCTGTACGTTTCAATTACGGGAGTTTAAGGTGACGTTTTCTCTTCCTTTTAATGATGGGTCTTAATCTTTGGGCAAAGGGTGGAACTCCACACGGTGTTCTTCAAATCATTCTGTCTGCTCAAGCGTTCCCGTTTGGGAGACGGAAAGACCCCTTCTCTACTCTCCCGGTGAGTTTCTTTGGAGGTCTTTAAGCAGAGGCTTGACAACCATATGTCAGGAGTGCTCTGATGGTGTTTCCTGCTTGGCAGGGGGTTGGACTCGATGGCCCTTGTGGTCTCTTCCAACTCTATGATTCTATGATTTTATGGTGCACCACCTGATGCCCTAAAGACGACTCCAAGGAGCGCATGAGAGCCCAGGGAGGGGGAGGAGAGTGCAGAAAGCCCCACTGTGCAACTGATGGGGCTGGTGAAGTGAATCATGGCTGCTGTTTTCTATGGTTTGTCAACTGCCTCGTGTTAGTATTTCTAATGTTATGTCACTGGGAATGCATTTTGCAGAGAATCAGTGATACCTCTGGTTAAGAACTTAATTCGTTCTGGAGGTCCTTTCTTTTTTAAAATATTTCTTTATTGGTTTTCACATATTGCATTACAATAGAGATGTACCAAATCCAACACCATTTCCTCCCCATCCCCCCCCATACATTTATATTTATATTATTTCCTCAATCCATCATATAATTCTTTTCTCCCCCCTCCCACTTCCTTCCGCCCCCACTCAATTTCCTCCATGTTATATAATTTACAATAATCTTTGCATTCTACAGTCTTCTCAAGTTATCTATATATTCTCATTATCTTTCCTTCCATCCAGTACTTCACATTTTAATCTAGGCATATTAGCATATCTTCTTTTGAGCAAGATTTTGCCATATATTCATCAAAACATTTCCACTCCTTTTTTAAATTTCTGATACGACTGATAGAAAGTTATTATAGAAAGTTGCTGAACAACTCCAGGCACGCCTGTAAGAAGCGGACCATTTGGATCCCTTCCAGTCGGGATTCAGGCCTCATCATGGGACTGAAACTGCCTTGGTCGCACTGGTTGATGATCTCCGGCGAGCTAGGGACAAGGGTGAGAGCTGTTTCCTAGTTCTGCTGGATCTCTCAGCGGCGTTTGATACCATCGACCATAACATCCTTCTGGACCGTCTAGAGGGGCTGGGAGCTGGGGGCACTGTCATACAGTGGTTCCGCTCCTTCCTCCTGGGCCGTGTTCAGAAAGTGGCGGTGGGGGATGAGTGTTCAGACCCCTGGGTTCTCACTTGTGGGGTGCCTCAGGGTTCTGTCCTCTCCCCCATGCTTTTCAACATTTACATGCAGCCGCTGGGAGAGATCATCAGGAGGTTTGGGCTGGGTTATCATCAGTATGCGGATGATACCCAGCTCTACCTCTCTTTTAAATCAGAACCAGTGGGGGCGGTGAAGGTCCTGTGTGAGTGTCTGGAGGCGGTTGGAGGATGGATGGCGGCTAACAGATTGAGGTTGAATCCTGACAAGACAGAAGTGCTGTTTTTGGGGGACAGGAGGCGGGCAGGTGTGGAGGATTCCCTGGTCCTGAATGGGGTAACTGTGCCCCTGAAGGACCAGGTGCGCAGCCTGGGAGTCATTTTGGACTCACAGCTGTCCATGGAGGCACAGGTCAAATCTGTGTCCAGGGCAGCTGTTTACCAGCTCCATCTGGTACGTAGGCTGAGACCCTATCTGCCTGCCTGCAGACTGTCTCGCCAGAGTGGTGCATGCTCTGGTTATCTCCCGCTTGGACTACTGCAATGCGCTCTACGCTTGAAGGTGACCTGGAAACTACAACTAATTCAGAATGTGGCAGCTAGATTGGTGACTGGGGGCGGCCGCTGAGACCGGTCTTGAAAGACCTACATTGGCTCCCAGTACGTTTCCGAGCACAATTCAAAGTGTTGGTGCTGACCTTTAAAGCCCTAAACGGCCGTGGCCCAGTAGACCTGAAGGAGCGTCTCCACCTCCCTGGACACTGAGGTCCAGCTCTGAGGGCCTTCTGGTGGTTCCCTCCCTGCGAGAAGCCAAGTTACAGGGAACCAGGCAGAGGGCCTTCTCGGTGGTGGCACCTGCCCTGTGGAACACCCTCCCTTCAGATGTGAAGGAAATAAGCAGCTACCTTATTTTTAAAAGACATCTGAAGACAGCCCTGTTGAGGGAAGTTTTTAATATTTTATGCTGTATTGTTTTTAACACTCGATTGGGAGCTGCCCAGAGTAGCTGGGGAAACTCAGCCGGATGGGTGGGGTATAAATAATAAATTATTATTATATTATAACAACACCTGGCTGACATGTTGTCACTAGGAAGCATCCCAGACCCTCCATCTCCCAGAACCTGGTGAGCCTTAAAAGTAGGAGAGCAAAGAGCTCAAAGACGGAAGGCACATAGCAGAACCCGTAGAAGTGAAGAATGAGAAAGTGGGAGATACACTTGGGACAATGCCATTATCCAGGAGGCTGGGTTCTATAGCCTCTCTCTGCAAGGACTGTAAGAAACTTTCCCTTGTCTTTATTCTTTCTTGAGCAACCAGCCAGGAACCACTGACAGCATCCTGACGCCCTCGGCCTCTCCACAAGTCTCCTTCCCCCTACCTACTCCCTACGGGACCCCCTCTCCTGGTATGCCCCATGGAGGACCTTAAGGTCCACAAATAACAACACTTTGGAGGTCCCAAGCCTCAAGGAGGTTAGACTGGTCTCAACTAGGGCCAGGGACTTTTCAGCACTTTGGCTTGGACTCATTCTCACCTTTATGTTCCCCTCCCCTTATGGTCTTGATTTATCAGCTACTTTAAAAGGAGGCTGCATTCTAAATTGCATTTTAACCCGTATTTTAAACTGGGGTTTTCTCCCCTCCCCCCCCATCTTTCCCCATTATGTTTTTACTGTGATTTTATTGGTGTTAGCCACCCTGAGCCTGGCTCTGGCCGGGCAGGGCGGGGTATAATTTTATTTATTTCTTCTTCTTATTACCTGATCTGGTTCCGATTCTGCTGCATCCCCTTCGCCACCATGAAAAGACAGGTGAAGAGGTATTACCAACATCGTTCCCTCACCTGCGAGAGAGAGAAAGAGGCAAGTGAGAGGCCACGATTCCACGCTTCTCTTGGGGGGGGGGTGAAGCAGTGCATCTCTTAGGTGCCTTAGAAAAAGTGTCACCTACAGAGGGCATCTTGGCATTTGTACCCATTTCACATTTTGTTGTGTAAAAATAAACCTCTGAGCTCTTGGCCCTAAATGTCTCCACCCCGCCCCCGCGAAAAGTATGAAAAGAACCCATGGATTAGTTTCAAAATCAACAAAATGTGACCACACACAGAAAAAGCTCCTTCTTCCTTACCCAGTGGCCTCTCTCTGGTGTCCAACGGAGTCCTCTCTGCATCAAAGGAATCGGGGCCCATTTCTGCCAACAGATCCTTTCCCTGAAAGAGCAACACAGATTCAGAACAGAACATGAAGGATTTGAAATAGAACAGAAGAGGCAAAAACTTTAGGATGCTTTCCATTGTTAGAGCATTTTGGAATACTCTCCCTCTTGTTTGGAGCCCCTTGGGAGCATCCAGAGGAAAGTCTCTCTCACCTGCTGCTCTGCCTGCTTCCTCTCCTCTGCCTGACTCAGGAGGAAACCTTCGGCCAGGGCCACCGCCTGGGAACTGGTCTCTGCTCCACATTCCCTCACCCAGCTCTCCATCTCCGGTGGAAGGACAGCCAGGAACTGCTCCAAGATCACCAGGTCCACCATCTCAGCTTTCGTGTGCCTTTCTGGCTTCAGCCACTGATGGTCTAGTTGGTAGAACTGGTGGCAAACTTCTCGGGGTCCTTCGGCCTCCTGGTAGCAGAACTGCTTGACCTGCTGGCTCTGCACATCAGAGCAGAGAGTGTCCTCCTCACCCAGGATCTTCTGCATGGAGTTTTCCCAGAATCCCCCACTGCTCTCAGTTTGGACGGCTTGGCTTCTGCCCGCTTCAGGGCCAGCTGAGTCTTGCTCATCCATCTCTGCTCTTACGAAGTCTCCAAGAGAACAGAAGGAGCCCCTTGGTCTTCTGTCACGTTCTGTCTCTTGAAATCAGAGGTGCTAGCAATTCGGACAAAACAAATCCATTGTTCTGTTATAAAATTGAATCACGGTCAGGAGAAAACATTCCCTAGAACCAGAGCTGAAGCAGACCACAGCCCAGACTCTGAGCTCTTTTTTTTTTAATTAAAAAAAAAAAAAAAAGGACAGAAGGAAGGAAGGAAGAGAAATAAGCTTTTAGCCCTCCCAGAAGGAAAGCAACCAAATTTGTTTCATGGTAATTACGTTGTAGTATGAAGTAAAAAAGGATTTTGAAAGATGGGGGAGAATTAAACTCTCACTGCAAGGAATGATTTATGCAATTAAGACAAACCTTTTGCCGAAACCCGGAAATAACCCGTTCCGGTACTTCTGGGTTTGGTGCAGTGCGCAAGCTGAAGTCGCACAACCCGAAGTGAGTAAAGCTCTGTTTTTGAAAGGGGGTTATAAGAAGATTGATTTCTAAGATGGATAAAAGACTTCTGGAACGGGAAACTAAGTGGTGAAAGCTGCAATGAGATGTGGGACATAATATAAAAATGTCTTCGTGGGAGAAGTTGTGGAAGATGTCTCCTTGTTACACTTCTGAAGCTGATTTATCGATGGTATTTAACACCAAATAAGTTGCCCAAAATGTACAAAGCTAATGCAAGCATGTTTCGGAAGTGTAAAACGGCAGAAGGAACATTTTTTTTTAATCATATGTGGCGGGCTTGTAAAAAAAACACCTAAGGGCTGCCTCCCTCCTTCCCTCTCACGCCTTGGTCGCACTGGTAGATGATCTCCGGGTAACTGTGCCCCTGAAGGACCAGGTGCGCAGCCTGGGAGACATTCTGGACTCACAGCTGTCCGTGGAGGCACAGGTCAATTCTGTGTCCAGGGCAGCTGTCTACCAGCTCCATCTGGTACGCAGGATGAGACGCTCCCTGCCTGCGGACTGTCTCGCCAGAGTGGTGCATGCTCTAGTTATCTCTCGCTTGGACTACTGCAATGCGCTCTGTGTGGGGCTACCTTTGAAGGTGACCCGGAAACTACAACTAATCCACAATGCGGCAGCTAGACTGGTGACTGGGAACGGCTGCCGAGACCATATAATACTCATCTTGAAAGACCTACATTGGCTCCCAGTACGTTTCCGAGCACAATTCAAAGTGCTGGTGCTGACCTTTAAAGCCCTAAATGGCCTCAGCCCGGTATACCTGAAGGAGCGTCTCCACCTCCATCGTCCAGACCGGACACTGAGGTCCAGCTCCAAGGGCCTTCTGGCGGTTCCCTCCCTGCGAGAAGCCAAGTTACAGGGAACCAGGCAGAGGGCCTTCTTGGTAGTGACACCCACCTGTGGAACGGCCTCCCACCAGATGTCAAAGAGAACAACTACCAGACTTTTAGAAGGCAGCCCTGTTTAAGGAAGCTTTTAATGTTTGATATTATTGTATTTTAATACCTGGTTGGAAGCCGCCCAAAGTGGCTGGGGAAACCCAGCCAGATGGGTGGGGGTATAAACAAATTATTATTATCATCATCATCATCATCATCATTATTATTATTATGCCAAGTGTCCCAAGAGAGGGCATCTTGGTGGCAGATCCTTGGTTGGGAAATTCCCTCTCCCCAATTGCTCACCTTCCAGTCTTTAATGAAGCCTTGGGCACATGAGAAATTTGTTTTCATGACCCAGCCATTTCCTGTGACTGTCCTTGGTTTTAAATCTTTTTAATATGGAATTGTAAAATGGTTGTAACCCGCCCTGGGGAATAGATGCAGCTGTAGAAATACGAGAAATGATAACAACCCATATAAAGTTTCAGGTAGGTAGCCGTGTTGGTCTGCCGTAGTCGAAACAAAATAATAAATAAAAAATTCCTTCCAGTAGCACCTTAGAGACCAACTAAGTTTATTATTGGTATGAGCTTTCGTATGCAAGCACAAATTGTGCACGCACCATGTATCTGAAGAAGTGTGCCTGCACACGGAAGCTCATACCAGGAACAAACTTAGTTGGTCTCTAAGGTGCTACTGGAAGGAATTTTTTTTTATTTTGTTTCAACCAATATAAAAACTTCTATATTGAAATATTCCAAAAACAAAGGGAAGAGACAACACACACACCCAGGCGCCTTGCAAAGCAGGATTAGGCCACTTTAAGAAGTCCCGACTTCCTGCAAAGAATCATGGGAACCGTAGTTTGTTCAGAATGCAGATAGAGTTGGCATGAGACACCCCTCACCCCCCTTCCAGCCTCAAGGCTACAATTCCCAGAGTGTTTTACACACCCACCCTTCTTGCCACCCCCACCCCCACCCCCCGCAGAGGACCTTAAGGTCCACAAATGACAACGTTTTGGAGGTCCCAAGTCGCAAGGTGGTTAGATTGGTCTCAACTAGGGCCAGGGCCTTTTCAGCGCTGGCCCCGACTTGGTGGAATGCTCTGGCACAAGAGACAAGGGTCCTGCGGGACTTGACATATTTCCGCAGGGCCTGCAAGACAGAGCTCTTCCACCTGGCCTTTGCTTCGGACTTGGTCTGACCCTTATGTTTCCCTCCCCTTATGGTTCTGATATATGGGCTACTTTTAAAACGAGGCTACATTTTAAATTGCATTTTAACCTGTATTTTAAATTGGTTTTTTTCTCTCCCCGCCCTCTTCCCCCCCCCCTATTATGTTTTTACTGTGATTTTATTGGTCTCAGCCACCCTGAGCCTGGTATTTTTTCCTATTATGATTTTACTGTATAGTGGTACCTCGGGTTAAGTACTTAATTTGTTCTGAGGTCCGTTCTTAACCTGAAACTGTTCTTATCCTGAAGCACCACTTTAGCTAATGGAGCCTCCTGCTGCTGCCACTCCGCCGCAGCGTGATTTCTGTTCTCATCCTGAAGCAAAGTTCTTAACCCAAGGGACTATTTCTGGGTTAGCAGAGTCCGTAACCTGAAGCATCTGTAACCCGAGGTACCACTGTAATTTTATTAGCCGCCCTGAGCCCGGCTCTGGCTGGGGAGGGCGGGATATAAACTAAAATTTATTTTTTATTATTAAAAATAGAGAGTAAGGTTTCTTATATACAGAATTGTGCCAAAGTTAATGATTCTAGCTTAAGGCACACACACACACACACACAACCCAGCCAGATGGGTGGGGTATAAATAATTATAATTATTATAAATAAATTATTATAATTATTGCCAGGGAACTGGGAATTGCAGCTCAGGCAGAGAGTCGGGGGGGGGGTTGAGGGTCTCCCCCCTCACTCTCTGCACTGGGGAGGGGCTGCCTCTCCCCCCCCCCCGCCTGATTTCGCTTCCCAGCCAGAAAAACTGCCACGCGATGGGCTTTTTTTTGCTGTTCCTGGAGGCCTCTCCTGGCTCCATGGCGAGACCTGGGGCGGAAGCGGAGCAAGAGAAGAAGCATGGCGGGGGGCGCACAGGATTGCACCTCCTTTCGCAGGGCCTGCAAGACAGAACTGGTCCGCCTGGCCTTTAATTCGAATTCAGCCTGGTCTTTTGTTTCCCTTCCCTTCCCGCCCCGCCTCTGAGACCCCACAGCTCATTCTCCCCTGGTGCCAGCCAGACCTGGGGATCATCTCATTTTGAATTTTATTGTTACTCCTGTTTTTTTTTATACTGCCTTTCATGCTTCTTTTATAATCATCATCATCATAAATTCCATTTACACCCCGCCCTCCCCAGCCAAGCTGAATGAATGCAACTTAAAAAATGCAACTTAAAAATTAAAAGATTAAAATGCAACAATTTACAAATTAAAATACAACAAATGCAACATTAAAACATTAAAACGCAGTGTTTTACATTGCTTGCTAGCCGCCCCGAGCCCGGTTTTTGATCCAGGAAGGGCGGGGTATAAATAAAAAAAAATATTATTATTATCCGCAGCCTTCCCCCCCCTCCCTCCCTCCCCCAGGGGGCAGAGCCCTGGCCCCCCCTCGCCCCCCCCCGCAGCCCCGACCCCCCCCCCTTCTCCCCCTGGCGAGACTCACCCCAGAGTGGCAGAAGAGGGGCGGGCCAGGGAGGGGCCTGGGCCAGGGGGGAGGACCTGGCCCCCCACCACGACGCCACTTCCGGTCCTCTCTAGGAATCCGGCTCTGCTGCTTTTAACCCTTGGCGAGCCGAGAGGAACCTCCTCCTCCGAGGCAGGAACCACGTGCATCGCCCCCCCCCAAGAAGCAGGGGACCCCTCACTTGTGGGAGGGTCTGGAAAGGGTCCGAGGGGCGTCTAGTCCCCCCCCCTGCCAGGCAGGACGCTCAGCTCCAGCATCCCTGACGGAGGGACCCCCAACCTCGGCAGAAACCCCCTTTCCCCCCCTCTGCCTGCCGCTCTCTCCCCCCCATGGCAGTTAGACGACTCCCCAAAAATCCGGAGTCCCCCCCAAGAGATGCTTCATTTGGGTGACCCCCTTGAGCCCCCCCCAAGAATCAGGGGACCCCTCACCTAGGAGAGTCTGGAAGGGGGCCCGAGGGGTCTAATTTCTAGACCAGGCTTCCTCAAACTCCCGCTGCTGCTCCTGCTGGGTAGGTCGAGGCCGGACACCTGGGTCCCTCGCAGGGTGCGGGAGGAGGAGAGCTCTGGGCCGGACACCTGGGTCCTCTCCGAGGGGGGGTCCCCCTGGTAGCATTTCCTGCCCTTGCAACGCTGGGGGAAGGCAGAAACTCAGCAGGTGCAGCTTCTTCCCTTGCAAGGAGAGGATGGGGCTGGTGGGGGAAACATCTCAGGGATTATGGTGGGCTCACGCACCCCTCCCCTTAGGCCTCACTTCCCCGGGTCCTAAATGCCATTGGAACTGAGTAGATTGAGGAAACCCCCCCCCCCGAGATCCTTCATTTGGTAGACCCCCCCCCAAGGAGCAGGGGACCCCTCACTTGTGGGAGGGTCTGGAAGGGGGTCCGAGGGGCGTCTAGTCCCCCCCCTGCCAGGCAGGAATCTCAGCTCCAGCATCCCGGATGGAGGGACCCCCAACCTCGGCAGAAACCCCCTTCCCCCCCCCCGCCAGCCTCGAACTAAGGCCAGGACAAGGAGCTCTGCTTCCCCTTTGACCCAAGCACCACGCCTGCAGAGAGGCTCAGAAAAGCAGCCTGTCAAAGCAGATACCGTGTATTGTCCTGTTTCCACTGATGGGGAGATGCTTCATTTGGGAGACCCCCAACCCCCCCTGGAGCTGCCCCCTCCCCGGGCCAGAAGCAGGAGGAGGAGGAGCAGCCGGGAGGGGAGAAGAAGCCAAAAGAAGGAGCTGGGGATGTTGAGCCTGGGAAAGAGGAGACAAAGAGGGGCCTCCATAGCAACTGAGCATAGGAGAGTCTGGAAGGGACCCTGAGGGGCATCTAGTCCACCCCCTGCCACGCAGGAATCTCAGCTCAAGCTGAGTTACAGGGAAGCAGGCAGAGGGCCTTCTTAGTAGTGGCACCCACCCTGTGGAACACCCTCCCATCAGATGTCAAAGAGATAAACAACTATTTTACTTTTAAAAGGCCCAATGGGAAAATTTATGGAAGATCAACTGGAAATTCACAAATTGTTACACAATTAGAGAGAACTTTCAAAAAATGCAACATCAATGGTATCTAACACCATGGAAACTTTCAAAAATGTATAAAAATGTGTCAAGTAATTGTTGGAGATGCGGTGAATCAGGAACATTCTACCATATGTGGTGGATATGTAGGAAAATACAGGTATTCTGGGAGAGTATACATGCAGAACTGCAAAAAATGCTAAAGATCTCTTTCAATAAAAAACCAGAGGCCTACCCCCTGGGAATAACAGATTTGGATATTCCACAAAAGAGGAAGGGTATCTTTTTATATGCAACGTTTTGATCGCAGCAAAATGGAAGAGTAATGAAATCCCCTCTATACAAGATTGGATCCAAAAGCTGACAGAATTTGCCGAATTAGATGGTTTATCAGAAAAAATAAAGAATAAATCAAAACAGGAATTTGTTTCAAAATGGGAGGTTTTCAAAGATTATCTGAAAAATAAATATAGTAGTTTAAATTCTGTTGCAGCATTCGAGGAACTTCAGTAATACTCGCAAGGTAGATATAAGAAATTAGATTTATTGATAATAAGTTTAATTATGATAAAAGCGTATACTGGCAAAAAGTAATATGAATTTGAAATATGGAATAGACGGGAGGTTGGGTCTTTAGTGTTAAGACCAATAGATGTTTTATTGTTTGCTAAGAAAATTATGTGCCTATGGTTATTTTTGTAATTTGTGTGTAATTTGGTATTTGTGTGTGTGTTTTTTTCTTGTTGTATAAATAAAAAACTTTTTTTATAAAAGACAACTGAAGGGAAGTTTTTAATGTCTGACGCTGTGTTGTTTTTAATATTCGGTTGAAGCCGCCCAGAGTGGCTGGGAAACCCAGCCAGATGGGTGGAGGGGTAGAAATAATAAATTATTATTATTATTATTATTATTATTATTATTATCATCATCATCATCAGTCATAGATGCTTTAAGTTGAGGTTCTTGAATTGCAGGGCGTTGGACGAGATGGCTCTTGGGGTCTCTTGCAACTCTCAGTTCCATGCTTCTATGCAAGAGCTCCTTATCCCCCCCCCCCCATTTTGGCTGGGAAGGAGTCCCTATCGCAAGTGTTCCACGCATAAAAAGACTCCACAAAAATACATGGGAGGGATTTAATAATAATATTTACATGCCGCTCAATGGTAAGAAAACATCTCAGTGGTTTACTAGAAATGTTAAAATTGTAAATTAAAAATAAATTCCACAGCAAAATTAAAATAAAAACAGCCAAGATGTTAAAATTAGCAGTGTTGAGATACATCTCTGTGTGTGCAAGGTCTTGCTTGTTTACAGTGGTCCTTTAAATAAATTACAAATTTACTCAAATACTTGATCTTCCTTGTTTCGGATCTTCCCCGTCAGTTTCGCCATTTCCACATACTCCAGTTAAAGAGTTAAAATCGTATGATACTTATTGTTATATAACAGATGGATAATGGTAAAAGATGCAGCAAATTTAACCTTAAACATGGAACCTACGGGTCCGAAGGTTCAAAAGAACCTTGTATTTCAATGTTTGAAATGGTTATGTTAAAATGTATAAAATTATCAAAAAAAAAAATAAAGAAATTACAAAAAAATGTATCTGAAGAAGTGTGCATGCACACGAAAGCTCATACCTAGAACTAACTTAGTTGGTCTTTAAGGTGCTACTGGAAGGAATTTTTTTTTTTTTACAAAAAATGAGTTTTGCTTGAACAAATACAGCTTAAGGAGGCACCAAAAAGAGAACAGCAAGGTTCCTGCTTGATGTCAAGAGACAGAGAGTGGTGGGAGTGCCCCAAAATCCAACTATTCTGGACAAAAGCCATGTGAGAAATAAGTAAAATAATAAGTAAAATAAGTATTAGAAATCACCCCAGAATTGGCCCTACTAAACATTTTCCAAGACAATAATGCCCACTTACACCACAAAGAACTCATATCCCGCCTACTTTCAGCAGCCAGAAACACCATAACCAGACACTGGAGAGACCTGTCAGGAGTAAGCATGGACCAATGGTACCAAATAGTATGGGAAACATCCCTGCTAGAAAAATTAACCAATAAACTGAAACTGACATGGGGACAAATAGAAGAAGACACATTCACCCCAGTATGGCTCCCCTTTATGACACACAGCTCAACAAGACAATGACAAATATCCACCAACAGCATACAAATCAATATGGCTAACCTGATCCAAAACACCCACCCACCCCACTCTCACACGAAAACAAAGACCACCACAGCCAACCACAAACAAACAACCACACTCTAGGCCAACCCCAACCTCTCTCACCACCAAAGGAACACAGGTGAACAGCAAAGAACCTGCACAAGCAATGCTGAGACGAAACCCTACATATTGTAAGTAAAATAGAAACATCGGCACCCCTAATGTCTCGACAAATGAAACTGATTCATAAAAATGTTACATGGGGGGGGGGGAATACAAGAGAGAGACATTGCAAACACTTTTGTAAATCAAGAAAATATTTAATAATAATAGCAATAATAAAAGAACCTTCAAAGCATATTGTAACATGTTCTAATGTTACAACAGAGACCTTCACATTCAGTAATAGCTGGGGATGGATGGACTGCAGGTGATAGTTTGGTAGGCAGGATACGCATAGGCTAAAGTTATATAGACAAAACTTGCACGTTTCAAAATCTGGAGGAGAAGACTTCTTGGGAGTGTTAGAACCAACAGTATGTGGTGCGCAAGGCCTTATGTGAAGAGAGCGGCAAGGCCTTGGGCAAGAGACCATGCAAGCGTCCAGCACAGTTTCATAAACACCTCATCCATTGTGACAGACTCCCCCAATTAACACTGGGACAGAAGGAGAACAGGGTCACCTACTTGAGGAATATATGCGAGCCCCAGACAAAAATGTCCCTCTGGTCAAGATCTGGGGCTCTGTCCACATGGCCTGGGAAAAGGTGTCTGATGCTACCCCTGGAGTAAGCCGTGTTGTTCCATCTAAACCTCTTTCCATGCTGTTCCATTGCGCTGCCCTCTGTCAATTATCGACAGAGGACGGCAGGAACAGAATTCTTGACTAAACCTTCTCGCAGAGGAAAGCGTGGCTTTCCTAGGAAGCGTCCTGTGTGCGTTCAGCAGACACCAGGAAGAGCTTGAAGCTGACACCACCATCATCCTGGTTATGCTGAAGATGACAGTGGTGGTCAGGAGCACCACAAATTTGCAACTTGGTGGCTCTTGAGATGGAAGTACGTGAATTGCTTCTCAATCGGATGTCAAGTGTGCATTCAGCGGTCTTGAGAGGCACGGTCAACTTCTTTGCTGGGTGGCCGAAGACCAAGAACGCCGTTGCAAGCTTCACTTGCATGATAATTAAAGTTTCCTAAAGACAACCGTTGCTATGGCTTCGCCTTGTGGTGAGTTCTTTGATGGGCAGTGAGATGGGCGCTCTGACTGAAGGTCTTTCCGCATTCCAGGCACTGATAGGGTTTCCTCCCTGAATGAATTCTCCGATGGACCAAGAGATGGGAGCTCTGACTGAAGCTCTTTCCACAGTCCAGGCACTGATAGGGCTTCTCACCTGTATGAATTCTCTGATGAGAAGTAAGACTTTTCTTCCAGGTAAAACTCCTTCCACATTCTAAGCATTGATGTGGTTTCTCCCCACTGTGAGTTTTTTGATGGGCCGTTAGATTGACTCTCTTACTGAAGCTCTTCCCACATTCCAAGCACTTAAAGGGTTTCTCCCCTGTATGAATGATTTGATGAGAGGTGAGATTTTCCTTCCAGGTGAAGCTCCTTCCGCACTCTAAGCATTGGTGCAGTTTCTCGCCACTGTGAATTCTCTGGTGGGTCATGAGATTAACCCTCTTACTGTAGCTCTTTCCACAATCCAAGCACTTGTGTGGTTTCTCCCCGGTATGAATTATTTGATGGGAAATGAAACTTTTCTTCCAGGTGAAGCTCTTTCCGCACTCCAAGCAATGATAGGATTTCTCACCTGTATGAATTATTTGATGGGAAGTGAGATCTTTTTTCCTAATGAAGCTCTTTCCACAGACTTGGCACTGAAATGGTTTCTCCCCACAGTGGATTCTCTGATGCTGACGGAAGTTTGTCCCTGCGTGGAAGCTCTTTCCACATTCCAAGCACTGGTAAGGTTTTTCCCCACTGTGGATTCTCTTATGAGAAGTAAGACTTTCCTTCCGAGTGAAGCTCTTTCCACACTCCAAACATTTATAGGGTTTCTCACCTGTATGACTTCTCTGATGGCAAGTGAGACTTTCGTTCCGAGTGAAGCTCTTTCCGCATTCCAAGCACTGATACGGTTTCTCTCCTGTGTGAATTCGATGATGTGAAGTGAGATGGGCCCTCTGACTGAAACACGTTCCACACTCCAAGCACTGATAGGGTTTCTTCCCAGTGGGATTTATTTGATGAGAAGTGAAATCGGGGCTCTGACTGGAGCTCTCTTCACACTCCAAATATCGATAAGGCTTCTCCTCTGTGTGGATATCTCCTTCGTTCTTCATTTCTAATTCATCATTACCTACAAACAAGGAAAAAGCTAATTAGAGCCTCAGAAAGAGATGGAGTCGTCTGTAATTCTAGGTAAAGGTAAAGGTCTAGTCGTGGCCGACTCTGGGGTTGCGGCACTCATCTCGCTTTATTGGCCGAGGGAGCTGGCGTACAGCTTCTGGGTCATGTGGCCAGCATGACTAAGCCGCTTCTGGCGAACCAAGCAACGCACAGAAACGCCGTTTACCTTTCCGCTGGAGCGGTACCTATTTATCTACTTGCACAGGTGTGCTTTTGAACTACTAGATTGGCAGGAGCTGGGACCGAGCAACGGGAGCTCACCTCGTCGCAGGGATTCGGACCGCCAACCTTCTGATTGGCAAGTCCTAGGCTCTGTGGTTTAACCCACAGCGCCACCCGCGTCCATTCTGTAATCCTAGAACAATGCTAGTGAATGTTTGTGAAAGAGGACGAGCTGAAGAGGGTTAGATATGAGACCTTACTGCAGAGTTCACTGCCTTTTTTGACTGGTATTGACTTACATACTTATGGGAACCTGAGATTCTAAAAGCCTGTCCCTTTTCTGGGATGGATTTTGTTTGGCCCATTCATGGAATCCAGTCCATCTCTTTTGAAAACAGACAGAAGCAAAAACAAAAAACAAAACACCTGGCAGAAGCTACCTCAATCTGCCCAGCCACTCTAAAGCCTACATTTAAAAAGGCGCAGTGAGTTCAGACAAGTCTGATCGTGTATGAAAAAGCTGTAACTGGAGGAACAATATTCGCAGATGAAACAGGCAATAGCTCTCCATGGGGGTGTGAGAACTCCAGGTGCTGTAGGTTGTCCTGTTGAGCTCAGTCAAAATATTGGAGGTTTGCCACAGTTGATATCCCTCCATTCAGGGTTCATGGTGCGGACATTAGAATCCTAGACGCTTGTTGAGCTCCATCAAAATATTGGTGTTTAATCAGATAGAGATGTGCTTGGAATTTCAAAACAGATATGATGATCCTCAGAGAGCCTTACCAAGAGAGTCCAGGATCCCACGATTCTCCTCCATGACCTCCTTATGCAGAGCTCTCTGGTCAGGATCCAGCAACGCCCATTCCTCGTCCGTGAAACGAACGGTGACATCATCAAAGCACACCGGACCCTAAAAGAAAGAGGGAATTGTTGTGTATTTTATTGCGATTTTTTAACAAAGTAATAATAATACAAATCAAAATGTGCACCCCGCCGCAATACCATTATTTATCATAATTAATACAAATTCCACAAATACTTCTATATTTTCTCAAAATAAATCCTCTTCCACATTCCCCTTCTTACTGTGATAGCACACATTGTTGTTGTAGTTTAGTCGTTTAGTCGTGTCCGCCTCTTCGTGACCCCCTGGACCAGAGCACGCCAGACACTCCTGTCTTCCACTGCCTCCCGCAGTTTGGTCAGACTCATAGCACACATTAATTTACCATTAATTGCTATATCCCACACTTCTTCATACCTTTCTTCTATTTGAAATCCACCTTGTTTCTTTCCATTTCCTAGCTATGATAATTCTTGCAACAAATCTGTGATTAAGTCCTTCATAGCTTGCATACATTTAACCTTATCGTACATTTCTAGCAATGCTATTTCTGGACTTTCATTCCGCCTTAACCCTGCTATTTCTCTTACCTCCTTCAACACCCTTTGCCAAAAATTTTGTACATATTTACAGCCCCACCACATCTGAAGGTAAGTCCCAGTTTCCTGACATCCCCTCCAACATAACACCAAATGTTTGTTGTCTCTTTGATTTAGTCTTACTGGTGTTACCACCTCCATACTACCTTATTTTCTTATAGACATCCTTTTCAGAGTGTGTTTCTTCTCAACTCGACTATTTATCTGACCCCTTTTAGTTGATCTTGCTGATCTTCCGATTCTACCACTATTTTGTAAATTTCACTGGTTTCCCCTTTTATATTTTTCTTCATCTTTCCTTTCTATAATCACCTTTTTGATTTTTGTATATTCTCGGCATTCCTTATTTTCCCTTACCAATTTCTTTGTCCATTCCTCCAATTGTATACAGTTAAACCAAATAATTTTACTTCCCGTTAGAGCAGCCTTTCTCCACCTGTGGGTCCCCAGATGTTGTTGAACTACAACTCCCATCACCCCTAGCTAGCAAGGCCAGAGCTCAGGGATGATGGGAGTTGTAGTCCAACAACATCTGGGGACCCACAAGTTGAGAACTGCTGCGTTAGAGCTTCCCTTCTTTGTTTTTTACTCCTCATTTCCCCCACCCATTCCTTTGTTTTTAATATTTCATTCCCTTTTGCTTTTTTTTTTTCCAATTTCCTTTAAAAAATTTATTGGAAAATCTTCCCTGCCAATTATTCTGTATTTTGATTTTGTATATTAATCTTGGTACAAATGAGCAGAACATTGCGTTCTTTGAATCATTCTGTCTGCACAAACATTCCCACTTGACAGATGTAAAGATCCCCTCTCTCATTTCCCCGTGCAGTTTTCCAACGCCAGAGAGCATTGGGAGGAAAGGAGATGTGGGGAGCCCCCTTCTGCAGCGCATGGGCCTGGTTAGCTGAATGCTGGCTGCTTTTTATCGTTTATCAGTTGTGTGCTGGGCCCAGGGGTAACCCGAGTAATGCGGTCCAGGTCCGGTCCCGAATCCAAGGGTTCCACTAGGAGTCAGTCCGACAGGGCCAAGGCAAGACACGAGGCAGGAAACCAGGCAAGGACAGGTACAGGATCTCAGGCAGGATCTGGCATACACCAATGTTGCTCCCACAACCTGGGGCAGGGTCCGACAGCCTTTTATCTTTGTCGGGCTAACGGCAGGTCCTGATCCCCCAGTGTCTCACCTCCCTGTCTCGCCCGAAGGCGAGCACTCCTCCTGCGAATACAGTGGTGCCCCGCAAGACGAACGCCTCGCAAGACGGAAAACCCACTAGACGAAAGGGTTTTCCATTTTGGAGGCGCTTCGCAAGACGAAAATGTCTTGCGAGTTCCTGCGGGTTTCCCCCCCTTCCCCCCCCTTTTCTAAGCAGCTAAGCCGCTTATCAGCTGATCCGCTAAGCTGATAAGCCGCTAAAAGCCGCTAAACCGCTAATAGCGCTAATCCGCTAAGCTGTCAATGGGCTTGCTTCGCAAGACGAAAAAACCGCTAGACGAAGAGAATCGCGGAACGGATTCTTTTCGTCTTGCGAGGCACCACTGTACTCAGGTCTCTCCTTCTCTCCAACCTTAGTCTCTGCAGCTCAGGAGACGTCGGTGGGTTACTAGACCCAGAGGCCACCTCAGCCTCCCCTGACCCAACCGGCAGTGGAGCAGCTGTAAGTGATGGCCCAGCTGAAGGCAACAATGTCATCCCCACATCTGGAGCCAGGGCAGGCTCAGGCCCCTGACTCGGCCCAGCTGGTGCTTGTTGCAGGGGAACCTGTGCAGACTGGGACTCTTCAGGATCAGGCCCCAGACTTGGTTCAGGTGATGCCTGAGGCAGAGGATCCAGTGCAGACTGAGACTCCTCCAACTCTGAGTCCGAGCCCCAGTCCCAGGCCATCACAAATTGCTTAGAAGGGCATTTTCGTATTCAATGTTAAATATAGAAATCAAACGGCAACTACTGATAAATGAATAAAACTAGCAACATTCAGAAGGCTAGTTAAGGGCTGTCCCATTGAAGAGGGAACAAGCTTGTTTTCTCCTGCACTGGAGGGTACCACTCCAATCCATGACTTCAAATTAAGAGAAAGGAGGTTTTGACTGAAGCTACGGAAAAACTTCCTGCTCGACACTGGGGCCGTCTCCCCGGGGAAGTGGTGAAGTCTTCTTCCATGGAGGCTTTTAAGCAGAGGTTAGATGGCCACCCGTCATGGACAAGATGACCCTTGGGACCCCAGCTCTACGATTCTATGATTCTAAGGGAAGGTAAAGGCAAAGGGACCCCTGACCATTAGGTCCAGTCGTGGCCGACTCTGGTGTTGCGGCGCTCATCTCACTTTATTGGCCGAGGGAGCCGGCATACAGCTTCCGGTTCATGTGGCCAGCATGTCTAAGCCGCTTCTGGCGAACCAGAGCAGCGCACGGAAACGCCGTTTACTTTCCCGCCGAAGCGGTACCTATTTATCTACTTGCACTTGGACGTGCTTTCGAACTGCTATATTGGCAGGAGCAGGGACCGAGCAACGGGAGCTCACCCCATCGCGGGGATTCGAACTGCCGACCTTCTGATGGGCAAGCCCAAGAGGCTCTGTGGTTTAGACCTTATTCTCAGTACATAATGTCATTTGCCACCTTTCTCCAGAGCACCTTTGACAGAAAGCAGGAGGCGGAAGGAGTCATCTTGGCTGCCCCACCCCTCAGCCTCTCTCCCTACACGTTTCCTGCCCCCTACCTGATCTGCTTCCATAGCCACTGCTTCCCCTTCGCCACCATGAAAAGACGGATGAGGAGGTCTTGTGGGCATCATCCTGTCACCTGCCAGAGACAAGGGGAAGTGGGAAGCCATGAATGCCTGCTTCTCTCTGAGGTTCAGGAGTGCATCTCCAACTACAGACAGAACTTCTAAAAAAGTTTCCCTTGCTTATTCCCTTCTGACATTTTACCCATTTCATATTTTAGTTGTGTAAAAACACACCTCTCCTTCCTTGGGCTCTTGGCCTCAAGTGTCTCCCCTACAAAAAGATGAAAATAACTCATGAATTACTTTCAAACTCAACAGAATGTGACCAAAGAGAGAAACAACTCCTTCCTCCTTACCCAGTGACTTCTCTCTGGTGTCCAACGGAGTCCTCTCTGCCTCACAGGAATCAATGTCCATTTCTGCTAGCAGATTCTTTATCTGAAAGAGCAACAAGGATTCAAAACAGAGAATGGGGAGAAGGATCAGAAAAAGAATGACAGAAGCAAAAACTTGGCAGGTATCAGATCTCATTCCTTCGATGCATTCCAAAAAAAAGGGGCCCTTAGTAGAGTGTTTGGGGATACTCTATCTCTTGTTCAGAGCCCTTGGGAGTTTCCAGAGGAAGGTCACACTCACCTGCTGCTCTGCCTGCTTCCTCTCCTCTGCCTGACTCAGGAGGAAACCTTCGGCCAGGGCCACCGCCTGGGAACTGGTCTCTGCTCCGCATTCCCTCACCCAGCTCTCCATCTCCGGGGGAAGGACAGCCAGGAACTGTTCCAAGATCACCAGGTCCACCATCTCAGCTTTCGTGTGCCTTTCTGGCTTCAGCCACTGATGGGCCAGGCAGTAGAGTCGGCTGCAAACCTCTCGGGGTCCTTCAGCCTCCTGGCAGCAGAACTGCCTGACCTGCTGGCTCTGCACATCTGAGCAGAGAGTGTCCTCCTCACCCAGGATCTTCTGCATGGAGTTTTCCCAGAATCCCCCACTTCTCCCAGTCTGCATATCACGGTCTCTTCCCGCTTCAGGACCAGCTGAGTCTTGCTCATCCATCTCTGCTCTCAGGAAGCCTCCAAGAGATCAGAAGGGATCAGAAGGAATCTTCTGCCACGTTCTGTCTGTGTGAATCAGAGGTGCCAGCAAATCCTGCAATGCAAATCCATAATTCTGTGATAAAACTGATGAACCGCTAAACAGGGGTGGCCAACTCCCAAGGGACTGCGATCTACACACAGTTAAAAACTGGCAGTGATCTACCCCCTTTTTTGTTGGGGCAAATTTGGGGCAAAAGAGGTTGGACTACCTGTTTCCTCCCTGCTTCGGTTTCATTTTGCAGCATAATAATAATAATAATAATAATAATAATAATAATAATAATAATTTTTTATTTATACCCCGCCCTTCCCGGTTCAGAAAACTGGGCTCAGGGCGGCTAACAACAAATTTAAAACACTTAACTGATGCAACAACAACAACAAAAAGCATAAAGTACAGTATAAAACGTGAATAACAATAAATTCGGAATTCAAAAATCAGTTTAGGGGGGAAATCCATCCAATAAACAATAGATGATCACCAGGGCTAGCTGGCTGAATTAGTCCTATTTGGGCCAGCGAGGAGACCCGGGGAGAATGAGCTGTGGGATCCCAGAGCGGGGAATCTTCATAAAAAGAGTAGGAGGGGGGAAGGAAGGGGAATAAAAGATCAGGCTAAGTTCAAATGGAAAGCCAGGCAGAATAGCTCTGTATTACAGGCCCAACAGAAGGAGGTTAAATCCTGCAGGGCCCTGGTCTCCTGGGACAGAGCATTCCACCAGGTCGGAGCCATCACCGAGAAGGCCCTGGCCCTGGTGGAGGATAGTCTGACTTCCTTAGGGCCCTCTAAACTATGATTATTCATGGACCTTAAGGTCCTCTGTGGGGCAGACCAGGAACCTCCAAAGTGCTGCAGACAGATGAGTGGGGTCGAGTCCCCACTTCCTTGTTCTAAGGGCCAGATACTTACCTGTCTAGTCCCCCAAAGGCAACAGGGCCAGAGGAAAGGTAATTTAACGTAAGTCAACATTCCCATTTCAGCATTATGCTTAACGCCCTCTGCTCCTCGACTTGGAGGGCCCCCCCATGCATAAGTTGAACCTGCCCCCCCCCAGCATCCTCCCTTGCAATCCTGGGACCCCCCTTCTCCCCCAAAGCACCCCATGGCAGGAAACAGAAGAGGCTCACCGAGTGAGTTGCGCATCCTTGGCAGAGAAGACAAGAGGGGGGGGGGGCTTCTGCTCTGAGGACCCCTCCCTTGTAGCTCCCTTCCCTTTAACCCTTTGCGAACCAAGGGCACCCGCTTTTTCTCTCTCTCCCTCCCGTCCAGGGGGAACCAGGTGAGACCCCCAGAGAGGTGTCTCCCCCCCCCCTCCCCGCCGGCGCTGTGAACTATTCTCTCCCTTTGGCCAGAAAGAGGACCAGAGCCTTTTTTCAACAGCTGTTAATTCTAGGATGGGGTTTCCTGCTCCTCGTTTTTTCTAGCCGAGGCGCAGAGCAGCTCGGAAGGCCAAGGGGGTTCCCCCCCCCCCCGCCCCAAATTCAGCATCTTTGAATTTGGGTTTTTCTGCTTAAGATGGAGAGAGGAGAGGGCAGAGCCGGCTGCGCTCAGCACGCCAAGGGTTAAAAAGCACTGAGCTGCATTCCCGGAAAGGCCAGGAAATAAGGGGGGGGGAAGCCCCTCCCTCCCATTCCCCTTCCTGCCAGGGGTGGGGCTGGGGGTCTTTTCTTCTTTCTCCTCTGCCTGCTGCCTCAGTTTCCCTCCTGGGATCCTCTCTTGGGGTGCTTTGGGGAGAAGGGGGGCTGCTCAGCTTCTGTATGGGGGACCCCCCAGATTGGGGAGTCCCCTCTTCATCTTTTGGCCTGTCGGGGAGGGAGGGGCACTGGGGGACAAGGGCTGCAGAGTGACCCCTGGACTCATCCCCCAAAGGGAGTCGTCCCCCAATCGCTCTTTCTGGTGCAGGGCATGGGGGGGGGGCGAGCTTTGTCTGCGGGGAGGGAGGGAGGGAGGAAGGGGTTTGGGGGGGCACAGGGCGGTTTAGGGTATAAAAGGGTCTGGGTTAAAGGCGGATCTACACAGATCCTCATGGATCCTATACTTTTAAAAAAAATAACTCCAGCAAGTCCAGTGTCAAATCACACCTGGAAGGCACGCCTACAGACTGGACTATAAAAAACGTGGATTCAATACTTTGCTGAGCTGCAGCACCACAAAAACACGGATCCTCATGAATTCATATGATTTTTATATTGAAACAAAATAAAAACACCATGATACTCTGCTACACCACACATTTGTCTGTAGGCAGAACCAAAAAAATCACACATCCACTGTTTCATGGTACCGCAATGGCGTAAAAACATGGTTAAAAAACACAGATCCTCATGGATCCTCATGATTTTTACACTAGATCAGCCCAAAGTCACCATCGGATCAAATATGGGAATAGCCTGCACCACAAAAATCACGGATCCACAGCTTCCTGGCAACTCCGTGGCCCAAAAACGTGGTTTTGAAGCATGGATCCTCACACTTTATGCATTGGGTCACCCCAAACCCACCATCAAATCACACATCATAGCCAGGGGCATAGCCTGCACCACAAAAATCCCATGCAGCTTCAGGCAGGTGAAGTCACTAACATCCATGGAAAAATATACCTAAGGCGAATTCTGGGACTCCAGAACCCACAGATACCTGCAGAGTCTCTAGCTCAGGTGTGGGGAACCTCTGGTCCTCCAGATGTTGCTGAATTCCTGCTTGCTGGAGTTGACAGGAGTTGCAGTCTAGCAAGAGCTGGGGGGGGGCAAAGGTTCCCCACACCTCACCAGACGAAAAGGATTCTGCATATGCTCAGGAGCACATTTGCCCTGCAGTCTTTGAAATGCTACATCCCCCTTAGAGGTCAAGGATTTCTGTGCATGCTCCAGGACACTCAGCCAAGGTGCCAGGATTTTGGTCAGCCCAAAGCTGGCTGCTGCACTCTTGAGACGCAACATCTGCTGAAATTGCTAATAAATTTGCACTGGCTTCCTCGCCCTTCGAGACTATCTGAGGTGGGGACTGGAACAGGCCTGCCTCTTTGAGGACTTGCTAATTTATTTTAGCACTCCTTTGGAAACAAGCAGGTATGTGCATATTTCCAAATGTGAATTCTGCAGGAAAAACAACAGACTGTGAAGCATTCATGTGCCCATGGCTCTGGAATTCATGTGCTCCCATGCCAGAGAGGTTTTATGAGCGAATTTGATGGTTCCTTTCCCCACTTAGGCCAGAATGGTGCCCCACGCGTCTGCCTTTAATGTTATAAAGGGACCCCTGACCATTAGGTCCAGTCGTAGCCCACTCTGGGGTTGTGGCGCTCATCTTGCTTTATTGGCCGAGGGAGCCGGCGTACAGCTTCCTGGTCATGTGGCCAGGATGACGAAGCCGCTTCTGGCGAACCAGAGCAGTGCACGGAAATGCCGTTTACCTTCCCGCCGGAGTGGTACCTATTTATCTACTTGCACTTTGACATGCTTTCGAACTGCTAGGTTGGCAAGAGCTGGGACTGAGCAATGGGAGCTCACCCTGTCATTGTGGGGATTTGAACCACCGATCTTCCAATCGGCAAGCCCTAGGCTCTGTGGTTTAACCTACAGCGCCACTGGTTTAACCCACAGTGCCACCGGTTTAATCCACAGTGCCACCCGTGTCCCTTTAATGTTATGGCCCACCATTAAACTTGCATGCACAACGAAATGTGCCACCCACACGGAAAGATCAGGCTGCATATACCCTTTTCTCTCCTGATTTGAGTTCCACCTGAAAATTATGTGGCAGAAGTTACAAATGCTTGCAAATCCATGCCCCTGCTTGATTCACAGAGTGCAGAAGGGTAGTGATATTATTAAGGCCCCTGCAGCAAATGTAGAAGAAGAGAGCCACCAAGCACCTTAGAAACAAAAGGACTTATCGGGGCAGAGCCAGTCGTAGGGCTAGAGAGTTTGGGATCAGAGCTTTCTGCAGGCGGAAGAGCAGGAGCCTCCGAGTTCTGACAGAGGAGCATCACCACTCAGGAGGGGCCAGGTGGGGCCAGGTCCTGGTGGGGGGTTGCCACGGTGACAAGGACCCGCCCTCCTTTGTGACATCTCTTGCTTCTCCTTTAAAAGCCACTGGCTTGCAGGCAGCCATTGTGGGTTAGTGAGGAGAGGTCAGAGGAGAGAGGTGGCGGCGGCGTTTGATGGAGAGTAAGCGGAGGATTAGTGCTTTGTTCTTTTTTCATTTTCTTATTTTGATTTTGATTTCATTTATTTCCTTTATTTTATTTTATTTATTTAGATTTTCTTTTATTCTTTTCTTTTAACACTTTTATTTATTTTGTTTTGTTTTTTGTTTTTTGTGCACACCTGTGCATATTCTGTATATATATTAATTTTTTACATAGAGTAGTTAGGGTTGAGTGTAGGGTTAGGGCGGGGGTTAGGTATAGACTTAGGGCAGGGGTTGGGGTTGGGGTCAGATTTAGGCTTGGGTGGGCATTTTAGATAGTTACTTTAGATAGGAGGGTGGGATCTTTTCGTTGACAACATGGGCAGGCTGTAAGTAGCATCCCTTTCTCTTCATCTCCGGGGGGGTGGGGGGGGTGTCACAAACTGGGAGGTTTTTCTGGTGGACACCTGAGTATCAGGTTTGTCCCTGTCCCTGTCCCTCCCTTGACCTCCACATTACACTCATTAAGTAAAACAAAAGAAAATATATACATGTTTCTGTTTCCCAGCCAAGTTGAGTGTCCCCTCTTGTCCTGGCCAAGTCCCCAATCCATGTAGCTTGGATCCACTCTTCATAGAATCATAGAGTTGGAAGAGTTGGAAGATGGCCACAGGGGCCATCGAGTCCAACCCCCTGCCAAGCAGGAAACACCATCAGAGCACTCCTGACATATGGTTGTCAAGCCTCTGCTTAAAGACCTCCAAAGAAGGAGACTCCACCACACTCCTTGGCAGCAAATTCCACTGTCAAACAGCTCTTACTGTCAGGAAGTTCTTCCTAATGTTTAGGTGGAATCTTCTTTCTTGTAGTTTGGAACCATTGCTCCGTGTCCGCTTCTCTGGAGCAGCAGAAAACAGCCTTTCTCCCTCCTCTATGTGACATCCTTTTATATATTTGAACATGGCTATCATATCACCCCTTAACCTCCTCTTCTCCAGGCTAAACATGCCCAGCTCCCTTAGCCGTTCCTCATAAGGCATCGTTTCCAGGCCTTTGACCATTTTGGTTGCCCTCCTCTGGACACGTTCCAGTTTGTCAGTGTCCTTCTTGAACTGTGGTGCCCAGAACTGGACACAGTACTCCAGGTGAGGTCTGACCAGAGCAGAATACAGTGGCACTATTACTTCCCTTGATCTAGATGCTATACTCCTATTGATGCAGCCCATAATTGCATTGGCTTTTTGAGCTGCCGCGTCACACTGTTGGCTCATGTCAAGTTTGTGGTCAAACAAGACTCCTAGAGTCTTGGCCTGATACAGCTTTGCAGATGCAGCACAGGTGGCGGCTCTGTGTGTGTGTGTGTGTGTGTGTGTGTGTGTGTCTCTTTCCCTTCTTTTTGGAATACAGTGGTCCCTCAGGTTACAGATGCAAATGATGAGCAGAGCTCCTGCAAACTCGCCCCCCCCCCGGTTGGCCGAGAGGAAGGGGGCAGGACCCTCTGCTCCCTGACTTGGGGGATCACCCCATGCAGCCCTGAGATTCTCCCTTCTCCCAATGCACCCCGGGGGGGGGGTGAGAGAGGGGATTCCCAGGAGGGGAGACCCAGGCAGGTCGGGCCAGAGCTGTCAACTTTTCCCTTTTCTTGCGAGGAACCCTATTCGGAATAAGGGAATTTCCCTTTAAAAAAGGGGAATGTTGACAGCTCTGGCTCTGGCGCAGGAGAGTGGCCCCCCCTCTCTTCCCTCTCCTCTCCGGACCCAAAGGGACCTGGAAGACAACAACGAGGACATGGGGCGGGGGGGAAAGGGGGTTTCTGCCGAGGGTGGGGGTCCCTCCATCCGGGATGCTGGAGCTGAGAGTCCTGCCTGGCAGGGGGGGGACTGGACGCCCCCCGGGCTCCCTTCCAGACTCTCCTAGGTGAGGGGTCCCCTGATTCTTGGGGGGGGCTCAAGGGGGTCTCCCAAATGAAGCATCTCTTGGGGGGGACTCGGGATTTTTGGGGAGTCGTCTAACTGCCATGGGGGGGGGAGAGAGCGGCAGGCGGAGGGGGGGAAAGGGGGTTTCTGCAGAGATTGGGGGTCCCTCCATCAGGGATGCTGGAGCTGAGAGTCCTGCCTGGCAGGGGGGGGACTAGACGCCCCTCGGACCCCTTCCAGACCCTCCTAGGTGAGGGGTCCCCTGCTTCTTGGGGGGGGGGGTCTCCCAAATGAAGCATCTCGAGGGGGGGCGATGCACGTGGTTCCTGACCCGGAGGAGGAGGAGGTTCCTCTCGGCTCGCCAAGGGTTAAAAGCAGCAGAGCCGGATTCCTAGAGAGGACCGGAAGTGGCGTCGTGGGGGGGGCGAGGTCCTCCCCCCTGGCCCAGGCCCCTCCCTGGCCAGCCCCCTTCTGCCTCTCTGGGGTGAGTCTCGCCAGGGGGAGAAGGGGGGGTCGGGGCTGCGGGGGGGGGGCAGGTCAGATCCTGCGGGGGGGCCCAAATCGGGGGGGCGGGCGAGGGGGGCCAGGGCTCTGCCCCCTTGGGGAGGGAGGGGGCTGCGGAGAAAGCCCTTTATTCTCCATCAAGAGTTGGGGGGGGCATTCTTCCTCCTCTTTGCCAGGTCCCTCCGGCTTTGCTACTGTGTCTTTTCTTCTGGCAGATCAAGGAGAAAGGGCAACATTGTTAGCAGGGCAAATAGAGGAAGATCCAGTATTCTTACTGGATTAAGTTTCTAGCATTGCTCAGCCTTTTTCTTTCCTTAATCAAAAGGAAGTCTATTGGCTCACATGTTTTCTTCGTCAGTTGTCACTTGATATGGATGTCAACCTTCGGAACGTCTTTTGCATAGCAAACTATACCAAACTCGATAGCAAACTCTATCCGGTCTAGGGAACCCCCCACTAACAGGGCCTCCGTCTGGTCTGGATGAAGCCCTGTACTCTCAATAAATAGTTGAGGAGGGGGGTATTCCTCCTCTTCACGAGGTTTCATATAGATGTTGAGCAACCCCACACTGAAGGCTCCATGAGGTTGAAGAGCACTCCCCAAGCAACACTCTCTGGGAACATCCATCCCAGTAGGACCAGGACCAGCGCAAAGGGGGGGCACCCCTAACTGGGACAGGCGCTCCACGGTCGATGGTATCAAAAGACGCTGAGAGGTTGAGGAGAATTAACACGGACGTTTCCCTTGTCTCTCTCTTGACAGAGGTCATCATACAGGGTGACCTGTATGTTTCAAGGAAATCAGTTTCCTCTAAGAGTGCCTTCGTCCGGTCCTTGACCACCCAACTCCAGAACCTTGCTCAGGAAGGGGGTTTAGCAACTGGCCAGTAGTTAGTTGAATTTTCTGAGCATGCTTGTTCAATGAACGTTTTACTTTTCCTGATGGTATATCAATTTTATAACAGAGCAACACATTCGCTTTGTAGGATTTGCTGGCACCTCTGATTCGCACAGACAGAACGTGGCAGAAGATTCCTTCTGATTCCTTCTGATCTCTTGGAGGCTTCCTGAGGGCACAGATGGATGAGCAAGACTCAGCTGGTCCTGAAGCGGGAAGAGACCGTGATATGCAAACTGGGGGAAGTGGGGGATTCTGGGAAAACTCCATGCAGAAGATCCTGGGTGAGGAGGACACTCTCTGCTCAGATGTGCAGAGCCAGCAGGTCAAGCAGTTCTGCTACCAGGAGGCCGAAGGACCCCGTGAGGTTTGCAGCCGGTTCTGCCAACTAGACCATCAGTGGCTGAAGCCAGAAAGGCACACGAAAGCAGAGATGCTGGACATGGTGATCTTGGAGCAGTTCCTGGCTGTCCTTCCCCCGGAGATGGAGAGCTGGGTGAGGGAATGTGGAGCAGAGACCAGTTCCCAGGCGGTGGCCCTGGCCGAAGGTTTCCTCCTGAGTCAGGCAGAGGAGAGACAGCAGGCAGAGCAGCAGGTGAGAGAGACTGTCCTCTGGATATTCCCAAGGGGCTCTGAACATCTGGATATTCCCAAGGGGCTCTGAACATCTCAAAATCTCTAGTAATGACCCATCCTTTTTTGGGTAGCACCCAAGGAATGAGATCTGATACCACTAAAGTTTTTGTTCTCTAATCCCTCATTTTCTCTCTCTTTTTTTTTTAAATAATATTTTATTGCATTTTGACAGTAAAGGAAAAAACACAAGAAGAATACAAAAACACAAAGATACAAAAATACAAAAATACAGAAATGCAAACATTTAAGATAGAACAAAAAGAAAAACAAAATAAAACAAAAGTCCCTTTTTTTTAGTTTCTCGTCTTTAATTAACTTATTTTCCTGACTTCCTCACGCCTCCCTTTTTTGTATTCCATTTAAAGATTGGTTCAGCAAATTCATATCCTGTTAATTTATCCTTAATTATTTTTCCTCACATATTATAGCTTCAAATTTTCATCTAGTCTCAATCCATTCTTACATATTCTTATACCTTATTACTAGAACCCCTTCATTTCATTTCAATGTCATTAACATTCAAAAACTTTACAGTGTTTCTGTAAATAAATTTTAAATTTCTTCCAATCTTCTTCCACCAACTCTTCTCCCTGGTCTCGGATTCTGCCAGGATTCTCTTTTGAATCCTTCTTGTTCTTTCAGGGAAAGGATCTGTTAGCAGAAATGGGCCCTGATTCCTCTGAGGCAGAGAGGACTCTGATGGACACCAGAGAAAGGCCAATGGGTAAGGAAGAAGGAGAATTTTCACGGTAATATTTAGTGGATTTTGAAGGTAACAATTGAGTTCTTTTCATGTTTTGATGGGAGACATATGAGACCAAAAGCCCAGAGGAGCAGAGACAGTATTTTTACACAAATAAAATATGGGTTAAAGTGTTGAAATACGCTTAGCAGGTGAGACTTTTTTCTGAGGGTCGTCTGTACAACTGAACCTCAGAGAGAACAATACACTCTGGCTTTCCAGTTAACTTTGTCTCTTGCAGGTGAGAGAACGATGGCAGCAAGACCTCCTCCTCCGTCTTTTCATGGTGGCGAAGGGGAAGCAGTGCCTGTGGAACCCGATCAGGTATGGGGAAGGAGACTTGTGGGGAAAGAGGCCGAGGGGTGGGGCAGCCTTTGAGCCCAACAAATCTCTCACCTTTTCTTGGCTTCTGTCAAAGTGGCCCTTCACGATTTCCGCACATGTATTGAATTTTCTGGACGCAGCTCACATACCATAAAAAGGTGCCAGGATTCATCTAACTCAGCTGCACATTTTGGCACTCGAAAGACCATGGAGTGCGCCTCCGGGGGTGAAGTCAAACTCTTGGAGAACCACAGCCTTTGCTGTGGCTGCAGAGACCAGTGAACTGACCTCCTTGGGGCACAAGCCTGGGCAGTGTGGATGGAGGTCCTGGGCTGTCCAGATGACAAAACCTCACTCTTGGCCTCTCTGACGTGATCCAAAGAAAAGCAGAGCAAGATGTTTGGCATCAGCTGGGCTGTAGGAGTTGCTGGAAGTAGGCGTACAAGACTCCATCCAACCGCCCTAGGGACTCCATTCCAGATTTGTGTTGGCTTCACTCCGTAGCCTTTTCTTCTCCCGAAGATAACCCGCAAGGCAGAGGAGGTTTAGGATCAAAGTTTTCCTTCTCTCAGTTGGGTTCCCTTCCCAGGTGGACCAGCCCCATCTGCTCTGCTCTTCTCTCTGAAGCACAGGGAGCAACCACCAACTTGACTGCGGGACCTACTCTTGTTATCTTCTGCTCAGTGTGCTGAAACTAGTCTTAGCACGGACAGGCAAGTCCCTAACTCACTGAGGGTTTAAGACCCATTGGTTCCCTTCACCTGGTTTAGCCGGTCAGTCAAAGCTCTTCCCAGGATTGTGGCCGCTGTCTCATGCTGACAGCCACAGGTGAGAGCAGAGAGCAGGATGGGGACCAAAGGTGGACAAACCACCCCAGAAGGAACGTGTCCACCACCAAGGGTACTGTCACCCCACACACCCCACAAGGATGAATACTCATAATTTAAATACACAATAAAAGAGTTCCACTAAGATGTTAAAATAAGCATCCGTATTGAACATGTGCACAAAGCAATCCCATTCAGACATTATCACAACAGAGCAATCTTTATGTTGTCTAAGAGGAGGACATTTCCCTCTTTCTTTTAGGGTCCGGTGTGCTTTGAAGATGTCGCTGTTCGTTTCACGGACGAGGAATGGGTGTTGCTGGATCCTGACCAGAGAGCTCTGCATAAGGAAGTCATGGAGGAGAATCGTAGGATCCTGGACTCTCTCCGTAAGGCTTCCTGCTGGATCATAATATCTGTTTTGAAATTCCAAGCGTACCTCTATGTCACAAACCGCCAATATTTTGATGCAGCTCAATGGAAGGGTATCAACTGTTTTCTCTGTGAATATTCTTCCTCCAGTTACACCTTTTTAAACAATGACCAGGATGATCTGAACTAGCCAGGCCGTCTTAAATGTAGGCTTCACAGTGTGGTAGTTATATGCCTGGAAGTTGACCCAGGTCGTTTGACTCTTAAATATCCTTTGATTCAGAAATTTACAACTTATATGTGGTACATAAAGAACATCTTACACTCTGATTTGCTTTACTTCAGTTCCCAATTTGCAGTTTAAATATCCCGAACCTTTACCCCATATTTTTACAGTTTTACCATTAACTATTAAAATTTCGCCATCAACAGTTAACATTTCTTGTACCACCAATGAAATTTACATTGTGACGCATGGACATGCTCCTGAGTCAACCAACGTCACTTCTGACTTCTCATCTGACAGACTCATTTCGTGTGGAACGAGATAACGGTATCTTCTGGCTCGGTTGCAGTTTGATTGCTTACTTTGAGATTTCTTCACCTTTGGAGCTCTGCAAAACTTGGCTGTATGTCCCTCCTTATTACAGCTGCAAGAGCGCTGCTGGCGTTGAGTTTTAAACCCCTGAGCCTCTTGGGCTTGCCAATCAGAAGGTCAGCAGTTCGAATCCCCACGATAGGATGAGCTCCTGTTGTTCAGTCCCAGCTCCTGCCACCCTAGCAGTTAGAAAGCACACCAGTGCAAGTAGATAAATAGGTACCACTGCAGCAGGAAGGTAAACAGCGTTTCCGTGCGCTCTTGTTTCTGTCACGGTGTCCCGTTGTGCCAGAACAGTTTAGTCCTGCTGGCCACATGACCTGGACAAACGCCGGGTCCCTGGGCCTGAAAGCCAGATGAGCGCCACAATCCCATAGTTGCCTTTGACTGGACTTAACTGTCCAGGGGTCCTTTGCCTTTTACCTTTGCCTTTATCACAGTTGTAGAAAATACTGTATTTTTCGCTCTATAGGATGCACTTTTCCCCCTCCAAAAATGAAGGGGAAATGTGTGTGCGTCTTATGGAGCGAATGCAGGGGGGAGGCAGGCAGGAAAAGCCGCCAAAAGCCGCACACAAGCTCTGCGCGGCTCTTGTGGGCTTTTCCATGGCTAGTCAGTCCCTTTGCTGAAGGGGCGCTGGGCAGAGAGGGGGAGAATTTTTTTTTCTTGTTCTCCCCCTCTAAAACAAGGTGCGTCCTATGGTTGGGTGCGTACTATAGAGCGAAAAATACGGTAATCTTCTTATGAATGCCCTTGTTACTTCTCTGAGAAACGAAGCTTAAGTTAGAGAATCTGATTGAAGAATCCTCTCTCCTTTTCAATGCATTCCTTTGTTAATTCAGAGTGTTAAATTTGGATTGCCATCCATTCTGGATACGAAAAAGTAAAAAAAGAATTCCAAAAGATCCTAGAATATTGTTCCCATTCTGTTCTTCAGACAGAATATTCTGCCAGCTTTAACTTTTCAATAATAGTTAAAATTCTGTCACATGACTCTGGCAATCTTTCTTTTCTTCATGTTTTAGTCTAAATAAGTTTCTTATTAAATTGCGAAGGAAACCTTGTAAATTCATAAACTTTCTTTAAATTGTCAAGAACTTCTCTGGTGGTGAGACACCTGCCTCAATACATAGTATCGCTTCAAGTCTGTCTAACACTATTCTCAGTCTCCTAAAGGTCAAGGGACCCCTGACCATTAGGTCCAGTTGCAGAAGACTCTGAGGTTGCGGCGCTCATCTCGCTTTACTGGCCGAGGGAACCGGCGTACAGCTTCTGGGTCATGTGGCCAGCATGACTAAGCCACTTCTGGCAAACCAGAGCAGCGCACAGAAACACCGTTTACCTTCCTGCCGGAGCAGTACCTATTTATCTACTTGCACTTTGATGTGCTTTCGAACTGCTAGGTTGGCAGGAGCAGGGACTGAGCAACGGGAGCTCACCCTGTCGCGGGGATTCAAACCGCCAACCTTCTGATCGGCAAGCCCTAGGCTCTGTGGTTTAACCCACAGCTCCACCCGTGTCTCCTATTCCACTGTAAAATTTCCTCTATCCATCCAAAAAAATTCTTTCTTCTTTTTAATCTGGTTTTAAAAATTGTTTTTGAGAGAATAATTAAGAGAACAGTGACATCGAGTGGTCAAATTATTAACATCAGTGTCTGAGGGAGAACCCTTTTTCTGCGGTGTTTATATGCATGGAGGCTGCCCCAGATCGTCTGACCCTTTAAAAAAATATAGCTCTTTTTCCCTCCTAGGAAAGACTGCACAAGATTCTCTGTTTAGAGTTTAAGCAGAAGACATTATATTACTTGATATATACTAAAACATGTTTATATGTGCTTATATCAAGTTTATAGATATATATTCTTTACTGATTTTGATTATTTCTACATTTAATCCATTCGTTATTCAAGACATTATAAGCTACACACAAAAAGCCAAAATAATTCAACACCAAATAATCCTGCTACATTAAGTCTTTAGAGTGACTGACATGTGCTTCTATCTATATGAGACTTTACAGACTTATTCTGAGGCACATAGCAGCATAAAACAAGCAGCAGCTGCTCTCACAGAAAATCTCTCTCTCTTACTCGACAGTTGAGAACAGACCTAACTGAAAAAAGGGCCACCTGGAATCCCAGTCACCCTTTCCACAGGATTTTAGAGGCAACATTCACACATAGAGTTGTTAGGGAAGTTGGGGTAATTTCTGTCAGGTTTTGGGTTTTTGTTTTAGCCTCTGCCAGTTTTTTAAAGAGAAGACCAATGTCAGAGTTGGAGTGGATTTCATGATTGTGGCAAACAAAATCCGTCCTAGAAAAGGGCCAGACTTTTTGAACCTCTGGTTCCCATAAATATGTCCGTGTGCGCTGGGCCCAGGGGTAACCCATGAAACGCGGTCCAGAATCCAAAGGTTCCATGAGGAGTCAGTCCGACAGGGCCAAGGCAGGACACAAGGCAGGAAACCAGGCAAGGACAGGTACAGGATCTCAGGCAGGGTCTAGCATACAGCAATGTTGCTCCCACAACCTGGGGTGGGGTCCGACAGCCTTTTATCTTTGTCGGGCCAGTCCTGATTCCCCATTGACTCACCTCCCTGTCTCACCCAAAGGTGAGCACTCCTCTGGCGAGTACTCAGGTCTCTCCTCTCAGACCTGAGTCTCTGCAGCTCAGGAGATGTTGGTGGGTTACTAGACCCAGAGGCCACCTCAGCCTCCCCTGACCCAACCGGCAGTGGAGCAGCTGTAAGTGATGGCCCAGCTGGAGGCAACGAGGCAATCCCCGCATCTGGAGCCAGGGCAGGCTCAGGCCCCTGACTTGGCCCAGCTGGTGTTTGCTGCAGGGGAACCTGTGCAGACTGGGACTCTTCAGGATCAGGCCCCAGACTTGGTTCAGATGCCGCCTGAGGCGAAGGATCCAGTGCAGCCCGAGTCCCAGGCCATCACACTGTGAATGCTGTTCAACAAAGGCCATGACCTCTGTAGGAAGACCTCGCATCTTCCATTCTTTCTCTTTCACAAACATTCATTAGCAGTGTTTAATAACTGGGGCTCGCATTTTTTCCTGAGGATCTAATTAGTTTCTCTCTTCATTGTAGGTGGTGATGGATTGGAAATGAAGAATGGGGGAGACCACAACAGAATCCACACAGTGAAGAAGCCATATCAAGATTGGGAGTGTGGAGAGAGCTTCAGTCAGAGCTCCCGTTCCTATCGAAGAAAGCACAGTGGGAAGAAAGGCTATCAGTGCTCAGAATGTGGGAAGAGCTTCACTCGTAGTGCCACTCTCACTTCCCATCAAAGAATTCATACTGGAGAGAAACCTTATCACTGCTTGGAATGCGGGAAGAACTTTAATACAATACCAAACTTCCATCGACATAAAAGTATTCACCGTGAGGAGAAATCATATCAGTGCTTGGAATGTGGAAAGGGATTCAGGTGGAAGAGTAGTCTTGATTCCCATCAAATAATTCATACAGGTGAGAATCCCTATCAATGCTTGGAATGTGGGAAGAACTTTAATAGAAGCACAAGCTTCCATCGACATCAAAGAATTCATCGTGCGGAGAAACCCTTTAAATGCCAAGAGTGTGGAAAGAGCTTCAGTCAGAGCACGAAATTCATTGCCCATCAAAGAACTCACAGTGGGGAGAAACCCTATAAGTGCTTGGAATGTGGGAAGAGTTTCAGTCAGAGGGTGAATCTCACATCCCACCAAATAATTCATACAGGGGAGAAACCTTTTCAATGCCTTGAGTGTGGAAAGAGCTTTAGTCGCAGCTCCCATCTCACTTCCCATCAAATGATTCATACAGGAGAGAAACCATATAAGTGCTTAGAATGCGGGCAGAGCTTCATCCAGAAGGCAAGGCTCACTTCCCATCAAATAATTCACAGTGGGGAGATACCATTTCAATGTCCAGAATGTGGAAAGAGCTTCACAAGGAAGGAAGGTCTCATGCTCCATCAAATAATTCATACAGGGCAGAAACCATTTCAGTGCTTGGAATGTGGAAAGAGCTTCAGTCGGAACTCCTATCTCACTTACCATCAAAGAATTCATACAGGGGAGAAACCATTTAAATGTCAAGAATGTGGAAAGACCTTTAATCATAAGGTAAGTCTCACATCCCATCAGAGAATTCATACAGGGGAGAAACCATATCAGTGCTTGGAATGCGGAAAGAGCTTCAGTCACAGGGCCAATCTCACATCCCATCAAAGAATTCATACAGGGGAGAAACCCTACGAGTGCTTGGAATGTGGAAAGAGCTTCGGTCAAAGGGTGCAGCTCACATCCCATCAAATAATTCATACAGGAGAGAAACCGTATGAGTGCTTGGAATGTGGACAGAGTTTCAGCCAGAAGGCGAGTCTCACTTCCCATCAAAAAATTCATACAGGGGAGAAACCATATCAATGCTTGGAATGTGGGAAGAACTTCAGGACGACCAACCATCTCACTTCCCATCAGATGATTCATACAGGGGAGAGACCATATAAGTGCTTGGAATGTGGAAAGAGCTTCAGTCACAACCACAATCTCACTTCCCATCAAAGAATCCATACTGGGGAGAGACCTTACCAGTGCTTGGAATGTGGAAGGAGCTTCAGTTGGAAAGAAGGTCTCAATTCCCATCAAATAATTCACAGCGGGGAGATACCATTTCGATGCCAAGAATGTGGAAAGACTTTCAGAAGGAGGGCAGGTCTCATTGTCCATCAAAAAACTCATACAGGGCACAAACTGTAGTAGAAATGGGGAAAAAGCTTCCCTTCCAAGAGGAGTCTAGCTTCCAATGAAGAAATTCATACAGAGTGGAAGCATATCAGTGCTTGAAATGTAGGAAAGGCTTTAATAAAAGCACATACTTCCATCAACATAACATTAGTCACCGAGGGCAGAAACTATTTCAGTGCCAAGATTATGGAGGGAGTTTCAGTCAGAAGGAAAATCTCACACCCAATCAAAAAACTCACAGCAGCGAGAAGCCATCTCAGCACATGAAATGTGGAAAGAGGTTGATTAAGAGGGCCGGTGTCATCGCAATAGGTATATATAGGATTTAATTTGGGGAGGCTTTGATTAGTATGTGGGCAAGGATTGGAAGAGTGTTCTTGTCATTCAGTGACCCAGCAACAGAACTTGACCAGGGGGACATTTTTGTCAGTGTCTCACATATATCCTCAAGCAGGTGACCTTGTTCTTCTTGCCCAGCTGAAGTGTGGAAGAAATAAAGAGTGTGTGTTGAGTTAGACTGGTGTCCGGCAATCTTCCCTGTGGCTATGAGCCTTTGGACTTCTCCCTGGCTCCAAACAGTGTTCCACAACAGCGGTATGTGCCTTGTGTGGGTGCAATAAATAACAGTCCGTACGCAAGCTTCTTCCTAATCTAAGAAGCTTTAATTCATGTGCAGCATAGCAAAATAAGTCATCTGGGAGAAAGAGCAGACTTCCTCCCGTTCGTCAGCAGAAAACGAAAGTAACTCACACACGAAGAAACATTCCCGTATGTGAACAAGCCACACCTCGGTAGGCAGGGACGATATACTGGACTGTTTAACCCTGCAAGTTCTGATTTTCCTCACACCTCCTCTTGTCCCGCATACTGAGGGAAACTGTAAGTACAACTACTTACCCCAAGAACAACCCTTCACAGAACTCCCCACGACGCTGGAAGCTCAAAGGTTTAGTGAACCCATCTGCCAGGTTCTCCTGGCTTGGACAGTACTTCAGCCGCACCAATCCTGCCTGGACACTTTGACACACATTCTGGAAACGTATGTCCAAATGTTTGGTTCTAGACTTAAACTGTCCAGACTCTGCCAACTTCAGACAGGGTTGATTGTCTTCCCAAACAGTAATGGGCAAACAACAATCCCCACAGATCTCTTGGACCAAACACCAGTAGAACTCCAATTCCCTACACAAATCAGACAACACACTGAACTCAGCTTCAGTAGAGGAAAGTTCACTAAGACTTTGCTTTTGGGACTTCCACCCAACTCGAAATTCCCCAAACTTCACTACCATCCCAGACACCGATTTCCTGTCTCCAAGATTTGCCCAATCGCTGTCAGTCCAGTACATGAGCCGTGCGTCCCCTTCAACTGACAACGTGAGGCAAAAATCTTTGGTATCCTGCAAATACCTCAGCACTCTCTTGATGCCAAACCAGGCACTCGCACTGGGCTTTGTAGCCTCCTGGCTGAGGAGGTTCACAGCAAACGCTATGTCAGGTCTGCTCCACTGGGAGAGATACAACAGACTCCTGTAAACCCAGCGACAGCTCATGGCCTGCTTGCCTGCTGGCAGCTTTGTGGTGGAGACCTCATTGAGTTCAACTCAATTCCCATTGCCTCTTTTCCTGGCTTCTGCTTCAGGCAATTGTTGAACTTCCTCAAAACACTCTGGTTCGCACTATGCCAAACCAACCCACACACTAGTGACCTCCCTTTAGTAGTCCATATGGAATGCCTGAGCACTACTTCAGGTGCCCCCTCTGACCCACTGGGGCCAGCTAGTGCATCCAAGTCACCAGAAGACCCCCCCCCCGACTTACTGCGTCTTCTGAACTTCTGCACTGGACTGGTAGGAGATGAAGGCGCACTCCTTTGCTTTAGCTTAATAGCCTTTGGAGATGCCCTTCCCTGTTCCTGCTCCTGGTCAGAGACCTGATCCTCAGCAGCAGGTTCAGTGTCAACCTCTCCCTCCTCAGCAGAATCAAACAGACTCTCTGAGAGAACGTCAGGATTCCCATGGATGCGTGTCCACCCACTCTGCTCACAGAACTCAGCACTCCTGCTGACTAGAACCTTTGACTGATCACCTTCTGGATAGGCAACTCTCCACCCCTTTGTCCCAGGTTCGTACCCACAAAAGATAATTTTCCAGGACCTTGGGTCACCCTTCCTGCATTGGGCCTTTGGCATAAGAACCCAAGCCTCACACCCAAAATGCCAAAAAATGCTGTCCCTCTTCCATTCAATGGAGAGACAACAGGTGGCAAGTTAAAAAGTGGTCATTCAAAGGTGCAGGAGTGAGTGTTTTGATAGTTCCAAAAGAACCCAAAACAAAGAATGCTAAAAGCTTTTATACAACTGTAGGAAACACACCAATGCTTGCATGGAGAAGACATTCAGAAGTCAGGAATTTCTTCTCCTTGTCTACAGGGCAGTTGCTTCCTGACCCTTATCTTGAGCTCAGGCCAGGCGTAAGTGGTATTGGGGTTGCAACTGGGGAAACATCTTGCTGTGTCATCAACTCTGGATGCGTTGTGGTGGGGACTGTGGGAACGAAGTTATGCCAACCTGGTACTCAGCTGGGTGTGTGATGTGCCAACTTCCGGGTTATGGCTTTCAGGTATTGTCGTGCCTCCCAGGTATCATTCCCCTCCCCCTTTGAAGGACGTACCAGTGTCAGTACCTGGACTGGTGTCAACTGAGGGTTTCGAGGGATATTCAACAATATGCGGAAGCAGATCCAGTTTACAAGGAGTAACAACAACCCTCCTGCTATGCTTGCTAATGCTTTAACCCTTTTTCGTGTTAGGACGAAAGAAGAGAAAGATAAAAAAAGATTAATGGAAGGGGAGAAAAGATTAAAGGATTTCTGGTACTCTGTCCTGCAGCAAAACACATTATTCACTCATTCAGATCCAAATGTTCTGTCTCCTCTAAACCAGTAAATCCAGATATTACAAGTTCCTTTTCTCTTTCACACAGAAACTGCACAAGAAATGGAAATCCTTGATAACTGTCAGTGATGATTTGTCTCTAATTACGCATGTTAACTTTGCCATTTGAGCCAACCCCTATAGTTTCATCAGCCATTCTTGGGTCAGACTGTATCTTTGCATCTTTGTGTATATAGCAATCTCGCAGCTATAATATATTGAAGTAATCTTCCGTAATCCTTTTCTAATGGTGTGTCTAAAAAGTGTCCTGGTGTCAAATGAATATTAACTTTTAAAATCTGCTGTATCAAAGTATGTATTTGAATCCAATATATATTCTAGCCTGTTTACGTGTCCATCCAGCATGATAAAATGTCCCTTTGTGTTCTTGGCATTCCCAGCAAACATTTGAAACATCTTTATACATTCTGAAAAGTTTTCCAGGAGTTAAATACCAGCGACATCACTTTATGAAAAATCTCTTTGAGATCATAACAAAATGTAAATTTTAACTCCTTAGTCCACATAGGTTCCCACTGTTCTTTCCGTATATTATAACCAGAGTTTGTGCCCCTTTCTTTAATCATTCATTCTTTCACCTGTTCTTCAGTCTCAAATTTCAGCAATGGTTTATACATTTTGCACCATCTGTGTACTGTGGAGTTTCAAAGTCTGTCCTTTCTTGCTCTATACCATAATATTTTTTATCCAGCTTAATCCTCTCTACTAAAGGAGGGAACCAATCAAGATTGTAACCGTCCATTATGAATTGCTCCCTTTCTTTCCTGTGAAAATCCTGTGAACTCAGTTCCAGCACCTCTTTTTCTCAGTTCCGGCACAGGTAATGCCAAAATACTTTACTTCACCCCCCGCCCCAAGGCTGAGCTTCTCTCTTACCTCCCAGGTCCTGCTCCAAAAAATATAACCCATAATATTTAGAAAGAATTAAATACAGATGATTGTTTATGCAGCCCAGTGAACAGTTGCAAGGATATCTTTTTGCAGTGTCAACAGTCCCATCTGAGAGCAAGACCAGGATAGAGAACCGTCCTCAAAACAACCACATGAAATCAAAATAAAATATTTCAGAATTTCTTGAAAGGAGGTACCATTGCTCCAGAGACAGGCCACGACGCTGGGCTTTGCTGTTTCCAAAGAGGAGTCTGGCAGATCACAGTCTCGGCTCCTGGACTGGCACACCCGGCTTCTAAAATGGAATTAAACAACCATCGCAGAAATCTTATCACGCCCGTTAACCTGCTTAGTTATAGCAGCCCAGTGCTTTAAGTCAAGAAATCTGAAGTTGGGGGACCTGGAATGCCACTGAGACTGTACATACCCTACATTTGAAGCGCGCGCGTGCACACACCACAAAACACACCCATACTTGAATGTATTTTAAAGTTGTGTTTTTTAAAATGTTCCATTTATGTGTCTTTGTTATGTTCCTTTGGTGCAACTTTTTCAGGTTCCCTTTATGGATGGAGTGTTGCTACTTCCGTATCAAAGCATAATATATTTTAAGATGTTATGTTAAGAGTAGAAATGCACCATTTGGTCCACAGTGATCTGCACTGCTAAAGTATCATAAATGTTGTTTGTCTGGAGAATTCAAGGAGGCGAGGAAATTATTAACCTGCTTGCACAAGTTTAATGTTGTTTGGAGACTATAACTCCCAGGAATTTCATATTAGCTTTGTGTTTGTGCGTGTTCAGCACACAGAGTTGTAGGTGAGATTGAATAAAATGTGTCCCGGGAAATTCACTTTGACTTCTTATTCAATGTTTCGAATGTGAGTTCACTTACAGATGAAAATAGACCCAGTGCCGGATTTATATATAGGCTAAGTAGGGTGATGCCTAGGGCCTCTAAATCTAGGGAGCCTCCCCGGCCCGCCCGGCCCCCAGCAGGCAGTCTCTCCTCTCCCCAAATTGTGAACCCAAGACTTCATGCGAGGGCAGGGCGACATGGGCCCAGCAAGTTTGAGACTCAAGGCCAGCCAGTGTGGCCCAGTTGAAACTCTAGGGCACAACTTGATTTTTTTTTTTGTGGGGCCTGAGTTCACAGCCAAAGTCTGCAAAATCTTAGAGATAAGAATTGGTGTGCTAGGTCATTTTCAGAAGGTCAGCAAAGCCCTTCAGAAATCAGGCCTGTTATTGAGTTCTTGTACAAGTTTGTACAGTTCACTTCTGGATTTTTGCAACCAATCTGTAACTACCGTATTTTTCGCTCTATAGGACGCACTTTTTCCCCTCCAAAAATGAAGGGGAAATGTGTGTGTGTCCTATGGAGTGAATACAGGCTTCAGGAAGCTATCCGCAAGCCTTGGTAGCCGGGCGGGAATTCCCGCCGGGTTCCCAAGGCTTGCGGATAGCAGCCTGCATCCTGAAGCCCGGGGAGCGCTGCACAGCGCCCCCGGGCTTCGGTCAGATATCCGCAAGCCTTGGGAGCCCAGCGGGAACGTTCCCGGCGGGCTCCCAAGGCTTGCGGATAGCAGCCTCCAAACCTGACCTGGTTTGGAGGCTGGCAGTGGGGAAAGCAGCGCTTCTCCCCACCGCCAGCCCCACAAGCTCGGGGGACAGCGGGGAGGCGGAGCGCCACCTTCCCGCTGTTCCCCGACCTGGTCTTTGGGGTTGGCGGTGGGGGAAAGCAGTGCTCCCCCCCGCCAGCCCCAAAGAGCAGGTCAAAAGGAACCCAAAGGCTCCAGAGCCTTGCAGTGGACTGCACATTTTGGGGGGTAGTTTAGCACGGGAGGAATTTGAGCTGGGCAGCAGTTACATTACTTATTCAAAGCGTTTTACCTAGAAATTGTTCCATATGCCTGCTATTGTCATTCCTGAGAGAACCAGTTAGGCAAACTTTGTGCACTCCTGTGAATACATGGTTGCTCTGAGGTAATTGGGATAGCTGTTTCCTCACATGTAGAAGGCTTCGGGTGAATGCACCTTGAACGCACAGAATGCACCTTGCTTTAGAGGGGGAGAACAAGAAGAAAAAAAATTATTTCCTGTTCTCCCCCTCCTATGGTCTGGTGTATCCAATAAATCGAAAAATACGGTAACTGTCTTATATGTTCAAATCTTTTCAATTTCAATTGTTGTTCTACTTCTATGAGGTTGCCCACTCACCTTTTGCATTAACATTTTTTAGGGGTATTGCTTCCACTGGGGAAAGCCAACATGGTGTCTTCTGTTCCAATAGGTTTTTATATTTTTCCCATACAGGTTTTTATATTTTTCCCATGCTTTTTCCCAGCAGAGACAAGACGCCTCATAATATAATTTCAAATCCAGCAGAGATTATCTTTTGATCCATAAAGTCAAACAGTGTTGTTGTTTTATGTTCCTTTGGTGCAACTTGATTTTCTGAGGTTCCATTTACAGATTGAGTGTAGTTACTTCTGTATCAAAGCATATCTTTTAAGATTTTATGTTAACAGTAGAAATGCACCATTTGATCCACAGTGAACTGCACTGCTAAAGTATCATAAATTTCGTTTGTCTGGGGAATTCAAGGAGACAGGGAAATCATTAACTCGTTTGCACAAGTTTAATGTTGTTTGGAGAATATAACCCAGTTATTTCATATTACCTGTGCTGGGCAAATGTGGGGACTAGCTCAATGGCAAAAAGACAGACCGTGCTTGCAAGTTGAGACTGTCTGCACACAGACAGTTCCATGATTCTTTCCAACTCTACAGTTCTGTGATTCTTTCCACACAGGGGGGGGGCACATTTTTTTAACATTATACTTTTCACACACACACACACACTCTTCACAGATTTTACATTCATTTTGACATTTGAAAACTTGACTTCCTACCCCCTCGTTCTGAGAACAACATTGGAATGGCGTAAATCACTCCCTGGAATTATTTTACATGAATTTCTAAAGATTTTCACTACAAATGTGTCAAAAGTGGTTTTGATTGCTTGTTCTCACATTCCCTTATTCCCAGTGGTGCTTCTGACTACTTAAACTGAGCCGAGTCTGGCTTGAGAGCTGCAGTACTTCAGGGGGGCGCTGTACCGTAACTCCCATTGAATGGTATATCAGTAGCTGTCAACGTAACAGGATTTTATTGGCTGCTAGTTTGACATTTATATGCCTGTTGTTATTGCTGGAGGAGACTCTTGAGAGTCCCATGGACTGCAAGAAGATCAAACCTCTCCATTCTGAAGCAAATCAGCCCTGAGTGCTCACTGGAAGGACAGATCCTGAAGCTGAGGCTCCAGTACTTTGGCCACCTCATGAGAAGAGAAGACTCCCTGGAAAAGACCCTGATGTTGGGAAAGATGGAGGGCACAAGGAGAAGGGGACGACAGAGGATGAGATTGTGGGACAGCGTTCTTGAAGCTACCAGCATGAGTTTGACCAAACTGCGGGAGGCAGTGGAAGACAGGAGTGCCTGGCGTGCTCTGGTCCAGGGGGTCACGAAGAGTCAGACACGACTAAATGACTAAACAACAACAACAGGTTTGACAGTTATTTGAATGGTGCCTGGTGATTGGTCAGGTGTTTTATGAATGGAAAGCTTATTTATGGGAGAGCTTTGGATAAGGAGAGGAAAAGGGACAGTATAGCAAAAGGAATGTCAATGGTGCAACTTTGAGGTGCGCTTTAAAGCACAGTATCATGTTTAAGGAATGCCCGTTTTTCCGGAGGTGCAAGGCTTTCCTGCACTTCTTTAAAAGTATCAGGCCTTGATTCTCCGTCCCTGGATTTCTGCCCTCCTACCTCCTATTGTGAGGCTAAATTCACACCTTATGGAGGGGCAAGGAGTATATGACTTTATGCTTAAGGGATTATGGAGGAAGGACGAGCCCTGAATTCCCCTCTTCCAGAGGAGATATTAACCATTGGAACCAAGGAAATCGGTCAAACCGCTGAAATTTGGTGATTATTTGTGAAGATTCTACTTTTTCTATACTGTATTGGATATACAGAGGAAACAGAAAGATACATGTTGTTGTTGCTGTTGAGTCGTTTAGTCGTGTCCGCCTCTTGGTGACCCCCTGGACCAGAGCACGCCAGGCACTCCTGTCTTCCACTGCCTCCCGCAGTTTGGTCAAACTCATGCTGGCAGCTTCGAGAACACTGTCCAATCATCTCATCCTCTGTCGTCCCCTTCTCATGACCTTAAAATTCTTATAACAGTTGCTATCGGACCGCCTCTTTGTCTCCTCTTTCCCAGGCTCAACATCCCCAGCTCCTTCTTTTGGCTTCTTCTCCCCTCCCGGCTGCTCCTCCTCCTGCTTCTGGCCTGGGGAGGGGGCAGCTCCAGGGGGGGTCTCCCAAATGAAGCATCTCCCCATCAGTGGAAACAGGACAATACACGGTATCTCCTTCTTGCCACAGTTTGACAGGCTGCTTTTCTGAGCTCTCTGCATGTCTGGTGCTTGGGTCAAAGGGGAAGCAGAGCGGTCTGGCTCCTTGTCCTGGCCTTAGTTCGAGGCCAGAAGGGGCTGGCGGGGGGGGGGACTCAGGATTTTGGGGGAGTCCTCTAACTGCCATGGGAGGAAGAGAGCGGCAGGCGGGGGGGGGGTTCTGCAGAGGGTGGGGGTCCCTCCATCAGGGATGCCTGGGTGAGGAGCGCAGGATCCTTCTGGATCCCTCTCCCTCACAAGGTGGGTCGGATGTTTTGCCTCCCCTGATTTCTCTCCATCAGAATGGGGTTTCTTGGATGCTCCTTTCTCCCTGACCCCAAGACCCCTCCCCAAGGGGGCAAGCAGCGTCCGGACCCAAATGATGAGCAGAGCTCCTGCAAACTCGCCCCCCCTGGTTGGCCGAGAGGAAGGGGGCAGGACCCTCTGCCCCCCAGCTTGGGGGTCACGGCAGGCAGCCCTGAGATTCTCCCTTCTCCCAATGCACCCGGGGGGGTGTGAGAGAGGAGGTTCCCAGTTAGGGGGCCCCCGAGCAGCTCTGGCGCAGGAAAGCAGAAGCGGGGACTAGGGAAGGGGGTCTCTTGCTCTGGAGGACGGGGGCCCCTCTCCCTCCGGATCCAAAGGGACCTGGAAGACAACAACGAGGACATGGGGGGGGGGGGAAAGGGGGTTTCTGCCGAGGGTGGGGGTCCCTCCATCCGGGATGCTGGAGCTGAGAGTCCTGCCTGGCGGGGGGGGGGACTAGACGCCCCTCGGACCCCCTTCCAGACTCTCCCACAAGTGAGGGGTCCCCTGCTTCTTGGGGGGGGGCGATGCACGTGGTTCCTGCCTCGGAGGAGGAGGAGGTTCCGCTCGGCTCGCCAAGGGTTAAAAGCAGCAGAGCCGGATTCCTAGAGAGGACCGGAAGTGGCGTCGTGGGGGGGGCGAGGTCCTCCCCCCTGGCCCAGGCCCCTCCCTGGCCAGCCCCCTTCTGCCTCTCTCGGGTGAGTCTCGCCAGGGGGAGAAGGGGGGCGGAGGGGCTGCGGGGGGGGCGAGGGGGGGCCAGGGCTCTGCCCCCTGGGGGAGGGAGGGGGGAGCGGTGGGGGGGGGGAGGCTGCGGATAAAGCCCTTTATTCTCAATAAAGACTTGAGGAGGGAGGGTATTATTCCAGCATACCTGAAGGAGCGTCTCCACCCCATCATTCTGCCCGGACGCTGAGGTCCAGCGTCGAGGGCCTTCTGGCAGTTCCCTCCCTGCGAGAAGTGAGGGTACAGGGAAGCAGGCAGAGGGCCTTCTCGGTAGTGGCCCCCGCCCTGTGGAATGCCCTTCCAGCAGATGTCAAAGCAATAAACATCTACCTGACATTTAGAAGACATCTTAAGGCAGCCCTGTTCAGGGAAGTTTTTACTGTATTTTTGGTTTTTATGGAAGCCGCCCAGAGTGGCTGGGGAGGCCCAGCCAGATGGGCAGGGTATAAATAATAAATTATTATTATTATTATTATTATTATTATTATTATTCCTCCTCTTTGCCAGGTCCCTCCACATTGCAACTGTGTCTTTTCTTCCGGCAGATCAAGGAGACCAGGAGACAGGAGAAAGGGCAACATTGTTAGCAGGGCAAATAGAGTAAAATCGAGTATTCTTATTGGATCAACTTTCTAACATTGCTCAGCTTTTTTCTTTCCTTAATCAAAAGGAAGTCGGTTTGGTCATTTGTATCGATGTCAACCTCCGATACAGATAGGTAGCCGTGTTGGTCTGCCATAGTCAAAACAAAAAATAGACTGGAAAGAGAAGCTGCTGAATTGCAACTTATTACCAAACTTAAAACCATGGAGAGACCTGGTCTGAACAAAGACATTGGATTCTTATCTCATTATACATGACAAAGCCATTTTTCACCTTCTCACCCCTTGCTTTTTCCTGTAAGACCTATTGCAGTCGTTAAGAGTCGTCAACAGGCTCATCACAGCTATCTGCCAATCACCCAATCCCACCACCCTTCTGAGTAATACCCCTCCCCACCTTCTCACTATATAGAAGGGTCTGGTGACTTCTGTTTCAGTGTATCTGAAGAAGTGTGCATGCACACGAAAGCTCATACCTAGAACTAACTTAGTTGGTCTTTAAGGTGCTACTGGAAGGAATTTTTTGTTTTAACCTCCGATACGTCTTTTGTATAACAAACTTTTATACTCTATCCCCCAAATGTGTTATCTTATTCCCATTGCTAGGGGCTCACGTAAATAAAGTATCTATGTACAGTGGTACCTCAGGTTACAGACGCTTCAGATTGCAGACTCCGCTAACCCAGAAATAGTACCTCGGGTTGAGAATTTTGCTTCAGGATGAGAACAGAAATTGCGCGGCGGCGGCAGCAGGAGGCCCCATTAGCTAAAGTGGTGCTTCAGGTTAAGAACAGTTTCAGGTTAAGAACAGACCTCCAGAACGAATTAAGTTCTTAACCCGAGGTACAGTGGTGCCCTGCAAGACGAACGCCTCGCAAGTCGGAAAACCCGCTAGACGAAAGGGTTTTCCGTTTTGGAGGCGCTTCGCAAAACGAATTTCCCTATGGGCTTCCTTCGCAAGACGAAATGTCTTGCGAGTTCCTGCGGTTTTTCCCCCCTCCCCCCCTTTTTCTAAGCAGCTAAGCCGCTTATCAGCTGATCGCTAAAAGCCGCTAAACCGCTAATAGCGCTAATCCGCTAAGCTGTCAATGGTCTTGCTTCGCAAGACGAAAAAACCGCTATACGAAGAGCCTCACGGAACGGATTAATTTCGTCTTGCGAGGCACCACTGTATCTACCTATCTCTCTGTTTAAAAAACCCACAACAACCCTGCGCTTCCCCACGAGGCACGTCCAGCTCCCAGGGCTCCCCTCCCGCCAGAGTGAATTTGCCTTCAGCCGAGACCCCAAAGGGGTCCCCCAAATCGGCTGCTCCGGTGTAGGCCAGGTGACGGGAGTGGGATGAGGGGGGGGCCTGTGCTGGCAAGCGGAGCCTTCAGGCCACCCGGCTCCCAGTCTTTGGAAGGGGCTCCTAGCCCAGGGTTGGAGCACCTTCTGCAGCACTCGCAGGGGCGTCTCCCAGGGGGACTTACTCCAAGATCACCCAGAGAGCTTGAAGACCAAGTGGGGATTTGAACCCCGATCTCCCCGTTCCTTGTCTGACACACTAAAGTTTTTGATTTGAGTTTCCATTGAAACGAGTCTGCATTTTAATGTTTTAATGTTTCAATGTAGTATTTTAATCTTGTTTTTAAGTTGTATTTCAATCAATTTGTTTTTACATCAGTTGTTAGCCGCCCTGAGCCCAGTCTTGGCTGAGGAGGGCGGGGTATAAATAAAATTTATTATTATTATAACCACTACACCTGGAGTACTTCTGCTTTGGGACAGCTCCATAAGACAGGTAAATAAATAAAGTGGATGCTCGGGTTGTGAATGTGATCCGTGCAGGAGGCACGTTCACAACCCGCAGCATTCGCAACCTGCAGCACCGTGTCTGCACACGTGTGAGTCGCGATTCGGCGCTTCTGTGCATGCGCAAAGCACAATTTAGTACTTCTGCACATGCGCAAGTGCTGAAACTCAGAGGTAACCCGTTCCGGTACTTCTGGGTTTGGCACGGTGCACAACCCGGAAATACACAACCTGAAGTGTCTGTAACCCAAGGTATGACTGCATGGGCATAGCAGACAATTCCTATGCCAGGCCAGCCTCCCTGGGGAGAACACTCAATGATGGGGAGCCACTGCAGAGAAGGCCCTCCAGGCACCACAAGATGATCTCAGGGTCCAGGTACGTTCATATGGAAAGAGGCGGTCCTTGGGGCATTGTGGCCCTGAGCCGTCAAAACCAGCACTTTGAGCAACCTGGCCGCTGAATTCTGCACAGGTAGAAGTGTCCAAACCTGTGTAGGCAGCCCTACACATATTGCATTGCAGCAATCTAACCTTGAGGTTACCAGAGCACAGACAACAGTAGTCATAGGATAGGGGCCTAGCTGGGCCACCAACTGAAGCTGATGGAAGACACACCAGGCCACTGAGGCCAGCAAAGGATCCAGGAGGACCCCCAAGCTATGAACCTGCTCCTTCAGAGGAAGGGTAACCCTAGCAGGAGCAGGCAACCTCCCAGATACCTGGTCTAGGGAACCCCCCACTAACAGGGCTTCCGTCTTGTCTGGATTGAGTTTCAGTTTGAGCTGGGTGTCATCAGACCTCCAGATAACCCCACCCAAAGGTTTCATGTAGATGTTGAACAGCATAGGGGATGGGATTGAGCCCTGAGGAACCCCACATTGAAGGCTCCCTGGGGCTGACAAGCACTCCCTAAGTAATGCCCTTTGGGAACGCTCATCCCAGTAGAACCAGAACCACCGAAAAGGGGGGACACCCACCCCTAACTGGGACAGGCGCTCCAGGAAGATGCCATGGTCTATGGTATCAAAAGCTGCTGAGAGGTTGAGGAGAATTAACAGGGACATGTTTCCCCTGCCTCTCTCTTGACAGAGGTCATAATGTAGTCATCAAAGCAATTTCTCTGTCAAAACCAGGCCTAAACCACAACTGAAATGGATCTTGAAAACTGGCCAGTTTTTTGAGCATGCAGGCTTCTTCAAGGAAGGTTTTACTTCTGATGGTTTATAATTTTACAACAGATCAACACATTTGCTTTGTAGGATTTGCTGGCACCTCTGATTCACACAGACAGAACGTGGCAGAAGATTCCTTCTGATCCCTTCTGATCTCTTGGAGGCTTCCTGAGAGCAGAGATGGATGAGCAAGACTCAGCTGGTCCTGAAGTGGGAAGAAACCGTGATATGCAGACTGGGATAAGTGGGGGATTCTGGGAAAACCCCATGCAGAAGATCCTGGGTGAGGAGGACACTCTCTGCTCAGATGTGCAGAGCCAGCAGGTCAGGAAGTTCTGCTGCCAGGAGGCCGAAGGACCCCGAGAGGTTTGCAGCTGGTTCTGCCAACTAGACCATCAGTGGCTGAAGCCAGAAAGGCACACGAAAGCTGAGATGCTGGACCTGGTGATCTTGGAGCAGTTCCTGGCTGTCCTTCCACTAGAGATGGAGAGCTGGGTGAGGGAATGTGGAGCGGAGACCAGTTCCCAGGCAGTGGCCTTGGCTGAAGGTTTCCTCCTGAGTCAGGCAGAGGAGAGAAAGCAGGTGAGAGAGACTTTTCTCTGGATATTCCCAAGGAGTTCCAAACAAGAGGGAGAGTATTCCAAAATGCTCTAACAATGGAAAGCATCTTAAAGTTTTGGCCTCTTCTGTTCCATTTCAAATCCTACATGTTCTGTTCTGAATCCTTGTTGCTCTTTCAGGGAAAGGATCTGTTAGCAGAAATGGGCCCCGATTCCTCTGAGGCAGAGAGGACTCCGTTGGACAACAGAGAGAGGCCACTGGGTAAGGAGGAAGGAGTTTTTACTCTGTCATATTTAGTGGATTTTGAAACTACTGATTTGTGGCTTTTTTTTTTTTTCATGTTTTGGAGGGACAGAGGAGTGGAGACAGTATTTTAACCTAAATAAAATGGATAGAAATGGATAGAAATGTCAAAATGCCCTTAGCAGGTGAGACTTTTTTCTGAGGCTCGTCTGTAGTTCGAGATGCACAGCTGAACCTCAGAGAGAACAATACACTCTGGGTTTCCCAGTTAACTTTGTCTCTTGCAGGTGAGAGAACAATGGCAGCAAGACCTCCTCATCTGTCTTTTCATGGTGGCGAAGGGGAAGCAGCGTCTGTGGAACCAGATCAGGTAGGGGGAAGGAGACGTGTGGGGAAAGAGGCTGAGGGGTGGGGCAGCCAGGTGACTCTGGGCCTAAACAAATCTCTCTCTTCCTCTTGGCTTCCGTCATAGTTGCCGTCAACAAAGGCTGAAACTAGTATTATTTGTCAGCAGTTTTCTTTATATATTTAACACTGAACACTAATAGAAGCTTCTAAGCCAGTGTTTCTCAACCCTGGGTCCCCGGATGTTGTTGGACTACAACTCCCATCATCCCTGAGCTCTGGCCTTGCTAGCTAGGGATGATGGGAGTTGTAGGCCAAAAACATCTGGGGACCCAGGGTTGAGAAGGCTGTAATCTAAGCAGTTGACCATAAAAAGTGACCAGGATTCACCCAATGAGCCTCATCTGTTGTTGGCCTCCATCTGACTGAAGAGTCTGCTATGGCTGCAGAGACTAGTAACTTGGGGCACAAGCCTGGGCAGTGTGGATGGAGGTCCTGGGCTGTCCAGATGACAAAACCTCACTCTTGGCCTCTCTGACGTGGTCCAAAGGAAAGCAGAGCAATATGTTTGGCATCAGCTGGGCTGTAGGAGTTGCTGGAAGTAGGCATACAAGACTCCATCCAGCCGCCTTAGGGACTCCATTCCAGATTTGTGTTGGCTTCACTCCGTAGCCTTTTCTTCTCCCAAAGATATCCCGCAAGGCAGAGGAGGTTTAGGATCAAAGTTTTCCTTCTCTCAGTTGGGTTCCCTTCCCAGGTAGATGATCTTCACATGCAAGACATTACTAACTTACTGAGGGTTTGAGACTTGTTGACTCTTCTCACCTGGTTTAGCCAGTCAGTCAAAGCTGTTCCCTGGATTGTGGCCGCTGTCTCATGCTGACAACTTTTAGGAGCCACAGGTGAGAGAGGAGTGCAGGATGGGGACCAAAGGTGGACAAACTACCCCAGAAGGAGCAGGATGCGTCCCCCACAAAGCGTACTGTCACCACACATACCCCACAAGGATGAATACCCATCATTAAAATACACAACAAAAGAGTTCCACTATATTGAACATGTGCACAAAACAATCCCATTCAAACATGATCACAACAGAGCAATGTGGAGTAGATCATCTTTATGTTGGCTAAGAGGAGGACATTTCCCTCTTTCTTTTAGGATCCGGTGTGCTTCGAAGATGTCGCTGTTTGTTTCACGGACGAGGAATGGGCGTTGCTGGATCCTGACCAGAGAGCTCTGCATAAGGAAGTCATGGAGGAGAATTGTGGGATCCTGGACTCTCTCCGTAAGGCTTCCTGCTGGATCATAATATCTGTTTTGAAATTCCATGTGTATCTCTATGTGATGAACCACCAATATTTTGATGGAGCTCAACAAGCATCTGGGATTCTAACATCCCCACCGTGAACCCCAAATGGAGGGATTTACTCTGTGAATATTCTTCCTCCAGTTATCATCATTTTATTTGTATGCAGCTTACAATATGAAAAGATTTACATAATTACAAATATATCAAAGTAATTATAGAATTAAATAAACACATGGAAAACTATGAAACTGAACAATTTAAACACAAAAATAAAACAGCAAATACTCCCAACAAATCCCCGCCCCCCAATTCCCCAGTCCTTTCTGAGCAGCACCCACAGCAGCAGGCCAGGAAGTTATGGCTTTTAAAATAGTGACCGGGGGTCTGAACTAACCAGGTCTACTTAAATGCAGACTGCGGAGTTATTAGGGAAGTTGAGGTAACTTCTGTTAGCTTATGGGGTTTTTGTTTTAGCCTCTGCCAGTTTTTTAAAGAGAAGACTGATGTTAGAGTTGGAGTGGATTTCATGATTGTGGCAAAATAAATCCGTCCTAGAAAAGAGCTTTTTGAACCTCTGCTTTTTCAGACTTTTTGAACCTCTGGTTTCCATAAATACCGTATTTTTCGCTCCATAAGACACACTTTGTTCTTCCTAAAAAGTAAGGGGAAATGTCTGTGCGTCTTATGGAGCGAATGTGTGGTCCCTGGAGCTGAATTGCCCAGGGGCAAAAAAGCAGATCATGCTTTTTTTTTTGAAAGAGGGAAGCAATAAAGAAGAAAGATGCTAGCAATAAAGAAAGCTGCCGGGGAGAGGGGAGATAAAAGCCCATGGATCCTCAGGATTTTTGCATTGGGTCACCCCAAATTCACCATCAGATCACATAGCATTTCCATGGCTACAGCCTGCACCAAAAAAATCACGCACCCACTGTTGGGTGGGGGTGCAATGGCACAAAGGCGTGGTTACAAAGCATGGATCCACATGGATTCTCAGGATTTTTGCAGTGGGCTACTCCAAACTCACCATCAAATCACATATCTGTGGCCACAGCAGGAACCACAAAAATCATACATCCACTGTTTCATTCAGAATATTTTTTTCCTTGTTTTCCTCCTCTAAAAGCTAGGTGTGTCTTATGGTCAGGTGTGTCTTATGGAGCGAAAAATACGTATGTCCGAGAATGCTGTTCAATAAAGGCCATGACCTCTGTAGAAAGACCTCACGTCTTCCGTTCTTCCTGTTTCACAAAAGTTCATTGTTGCTGTTGTTTAGTCGTTTAGTAGTGTCTGACTCTTCAACTTGACTAAATGACTAAGCAACAATGAACTTTTGTGAAACAGGAAGAACATTGTTTAATAATTGGGGACTCCGTTTCTTCCTGAGGATCTAATTAGTTTCTCTCTTCATTGTAGATGGTGATGGATTGGAAATGAAGAATGGGGGAGACCACAACAGAATCCACACACCGGGGAAGCCATATCAAGATTGGGAGTGTGGAGAGAGCTCCAGTCAGAGCTCCTGTTCCCATCGAAGATTTCACAGTGGGAAGAAAGGCTATCAGTGCTCAGAATGTGGGAAGAGCTTCAGTCACAGCGCCACTCTCACTTCTCATCAAAGAATTCATACAGGAGAGAAACCCTTTAAGTGCTTGGAATGTGGGAAGTGCTTCTGTCAGAGGACCAACCTAAAGACCCATCAAAGAATTCATACAGGAGAGAAACCATATCAGTGCTTGGAATGTGGAAAGAGCTTTAATACAAGCACAAATTTTCATCGACATCAAAGTATTCATCTTGGGGAGAAACCATTTAAATGCCAAGAGTGTGGAAAGAGCTTCAGTCGAAGTGCCCATCTCATGGGCCATCAAATTATTCATACAGGGAAGAAACCATATCAGTGTCTGGAATGTGGAAAGAGTTTCAGTCACAGCGCCACTCTCTCTTCCCATCAAAGAATTCATACAGGAGAGAAACCCTATAAGTGCTTAGAATGTGGAAAGAGCTTTAATACAAGCACAAACTTTCATCGACATCATAGTATTCATCGTGGGGAGAAACCCTTTAAATGCCAAGAGTGTGGAAAGAGCTTCAGTCAAAGTACGAAATTCACGGCCCATCAAAGAACTCACAGTGGGGAGAAACCCTATCGGTGCTTAGAATGTGGTAAGAGTTTCAGTGTAAGCACCTACCTCACTTCCCATCAAAGAATTCATACAGGGGAGAAACCCTATCAGTGCTTGGAATGTGGAAAGAGCTTCAGTCACAGGGCCCATCTCACCGTCCACCAAATAATTCATACAGGGGAGAAACCCTATCAGTGTTTAGAATGCAGAAAGAGCTTTAGTCAGAGGGCCCATCTCACAGCCCACCAAATAATTCACACAGGGGAGAAGCCCTATCAATGCTTGGAATGTGGAAAGAACTTTAGTCGGAAGGAGAGTCTCACTTCCCACCGAAGAATTCATACAGGGGAGAAACCGTATCAGTGCTTGGAATGCGGAAAGAAATTCCATCAGAAGGAAACTCTCAATTCCCATAAAAAAATTCATACAAAGGAGAAACCTTTTCAGTGCTCTGAATGTGGAAAGAGCTTCAAGTTCAAGAGGAGTCTCACATCCCATCAGAGAATTCATACGGGGGAGAAACCGTATCAGTGCTTGGAATGTGGAAAGAGCTTCAGTCAGAGGACAATTCTCACTTCCCATCAGAGAATTCATACAGGGAAGAAACCATATCAGTGTTTGGAATGTGGACAGAGCTTCAGCCAGAAGGTAAGTCTGACTTCACATCAACTAATTCACAGTGGAGAGAAACCATTTCAATGCCCAGAGTGTGGAAGGAGCTTCACGCAGAGGACAGGTCTTATGCTCCATCAAAGAATTCATACAGGGCAAAAAACATTTCAGTGCTTGGAATGTGGAAAGAGGTTCCGTCGGAACTCCCATCTCACTTCCCATCAAATAATTCATACAGGAGAGAAACCATTTAAATGTGAAGAATGCGGAAAGAGCTTCAGTCATAAGGTCAGTCTCACTTACCATCAGAGAGTTCATACAGGGGAGAAACCCTACCAGTGTTTGGAATGTGGAAAGAGCTTCAATCAGAGAGCCGGTCTCACTTCCCATCAAAAAATTCATACAGGGGAGAAACCACATCAGTGCTTGGAATGTGGGAAGAGCTTCAGTCATAGGGCCAATCTCACTTCTCATCAAATGATTCATACAGGGGAGAAACCATATCAGTGCTCAGAGTGTGGAAAGAGCTTCCGTCAGGGGGCAAAGCTCACTTACCATCAAATAATTCATACAGGAGAAAAACCATATGAGTGCTTGGAATGTGGACAGAGTTTCAGCCAGAAGGGAAGTCTCACTTACCATCAGAAAATTCATACAGGCGAGAAACCATATCAATGCTCGGAATGTGCAAAGAGTTTTAATAAAATCACAAACCTTCGTCAACATCAGAGAATTCACAGTGGGGAGAGACCCTATCAGTGTTCTGAATGTGGAAAGAGCTTCAGTCAGAGTTCCCATCTCACTTCCCATCAGATGATTCATACAGGGGAGAAACCCTATAAGTGCTCGGAATGTGGGAAAAGCTTCATTCAGAGCACCCAACTCACTTCCCATCAAAGAATTCATACAGGGGAGAAACCATATCAGTGCCTGGAATGTGGAAAAAGCTTCAGCTGGAAAGAAGGTCTCACTTCCCATCAAATAATTCACAGCGGGGAGATACCATTTCAATGCCAAGAGTGTGGAAAGAGCTTCACAAGGAGGGCAGGTCTCACTTTGCATCAAAGAATTCATACAGGGCAGAAACCCTATCAGTGCTTGGAATGTGGGAAGAGCTTCAGTCGGAAAGATAGTCTCAATTTACATGCAAGAACTCACACGGGGAGGAAACATTTCAATGCTAGAAATGTGGAAACAGCTTCACCTTCAACTGGAATCTAGCTCCCCATCAAACAATCCATACAAAGCATATCAGGGCTGAAAATGTAGGGAAGACTAATAAAGATCCATACTTCCATCAACACCACAGTGAGTAATTTGGGGAGAAAGTATTTCATTGCCAAGAACGTGGAAAGAGTTTAAGTTAGAGGAAAAATCTCACACCCAACCAAAAAACTCACGGCAGGGCAAAGCTATGGAATGTAGAAAGAGCTTTAGTAATGGCGTCAGTGTCACATCCCATCAATCTACAGTGAAGAGAAACATAGTAATGGGTGTGTATTATTTTAAAGGAGACTTTGATTTTTACAGGGGCAACAATTGGAACAATGCTCTTCTCATTCAGCAACCCAGCACCAGATCTTGACTAGGGGTACATTTTTGTCAGTGTCTCACATATATTCCCCAAGCAGGTGACCCTGTTCTGCTTCCTCCCCAGTGATAACAGAGACTAAGTCCAGCACAACAAATGAGGTACTTTTGAAACCATTCTGGGCGGCAGGGTCTCCAGCCAAGGCCTTGCGACCCGTTTCACATGAGGTCTTGGTGTCCCACATATTGTTGGTTCTAACCTTGTGAAGTTTTGCTCTTCTCCAGATTTGAAAACCACTTTCTCCAATTAAACGTGATAGCAGTCTTGCTGCTGTAATCATTTATTGAAGTAATCTTCCATAGTCCTTTTCTATTAGTGTGTCCAGAAACAGTTCTGCCTTCAACTGAACTTTTTTTGTTTGTTTGTTGTTTTTATATAAAAAATGCTTTTATTTTTTATCTATGTCATTTAAATTGTGATTAAGATTATTGCTGTATTCTTAGTTTTAGATTTTATGATTTATGTGGAAATTGTTTTCCATTTGGCTGTGCACTTTTTGAGGTGTTTTATTTATTATTACTTTTGTTATGTTGGTAATTATCTAAATCTTGTCATGTTGTAAGCCACCTTGAGCATTGTTTTAACTATGGAAAGGCGGCATGCAAATAAAAAATGATGATGATGATGTTGAATATTAACTTTAAAAACCTGCTGTATCAATGTATGTATTTGAATCTAATATATTTTTTAGCCTTTTTACATGTCCACCCAGCATGATAAAAATGTCCCTTTGTGTTCTTGGCATTCCCAGCAAACATTTGAAACATCTTTACACATTCTGAAAAGTTTTCCAGGAGTTAAATTCGAGTGATACACCGTTTTATAAAAATTCTCTTTGAGATCGTAACAAAATGTAAATTTCACCCCTTGGTCAACATATGTTCCCTCTGTTCTATTTGTATAAGATCTGGCTTTCAAGAGAGGTGCCTTTGGGACCTGGTGAATCTTCTCTCTTGTGCACTGGGGTGCAGTCACTGGTGGAGGAAGTGGGGTGCATGTCAGCAGGTCCTACTCGCGTGTAGGTGTCTTCCAGAGACACATGCCCGACTGGCATGTTCTCTCCCTGCTGGTCGATCATTCGGGAGATTAAAAACCTTTCTCCAGCCCGAACATCACAACGACTGATACCTAAAGGCATCAGCAAACTTACAGCATCAGCAGAGTACTTAGACAGTCAGCGTTCAGACTCAGTAGCGCAGCATTTGGCTAAACTACACTTATTTGCATTATACACACTTGGAGCATTCCAACTCAGCTCCCTTCTCTTTCTCTTCAGATAGCAAAGAGAGAGAAACAAAGGACAAACATCCTACATCATGGAACACAGTAATGCAAACATCCTGTCTTCGTCACTTCCCACAATGTGGAATGAAAACGTACACCGTCATGTGATATAAACAATCCCATGACTGCATCTACCAAACTTTTAGAAGACATCTGAAGGCAGCCCTGTTTAGGGAAGCTTCTAATGTTTCATAGGTTATTGTATTTTAGTGTTCTGTTGGAAGCCGCCCAGAGTGGCTGGGGAAACCCAGCCCGATGGGTGGGGTATAAATAATAAATTATTATTATTATTATTATTATTATTATTATTATTATTAACAGAATCCTAACAGTGTGGGGAGTGTGGGCCACCCCGGGGGGGGGTGATATTGCCGCCCCACCCCCCTGGGATGCTTGCCACCACACCCCTGTGGGCAGCGCCCTTTACCCCCCCAGGTGCTCTGCCTCTGTGTGCACTGGGCAGAAAGGGGGTCCCAGGGCTGCGAGGGAAGGATGCATGGGGGGTGGGGGCTGTTCAGCTCATGCATGCAGGGAGGAGAACCCCAAGCCAGGGAGTCCTGCCCCCCATTCCTCTCTGCCAAGCCAGGGAGGGGGCGAGTTTCCAGGAGGTCTGCAGCTCTGCTCTTCCTTTGCATCCAGGCACTGCTTCGTCTTTGGGGAAGGACGGGGGGAGGGGAAGGCCTCTCTAAAGGAGCAGAGAGAAGCTTCAAAAGCGAGAGATATAAACAAATTATGCAGAATGAAAATAAAACCCCCGATAAACGAGGGAGCCCAGGGAAACTGCCACCTGGTCTGCCAGGAATCGGCCTCCTTGGCGCCTAAAACTGAGGGGAAGGTCAGGTTTTGAAAGGTGGGAAGTTGAGAAAAGGCGGGAAAAGCCGTTTCCCTCAGAGAAGCCGCCGCCACCGCCTTCCCGGCGGAGGGGCGGGGCCAGGGCTGTTTCGTCACACGTCCTTGCCCCGCCCTCCCTCCGCCTCCCCCTTTCCCCGCTTCTTGCTTTGAGAGAAGACCCTGGGTCGCCCGCAAGGAGCATGCGCAGCTCCTCAGAGCCTCCTCCCCCCTCTGTGCGCTCGGCTCGCCAAGGGTTAACAGGAGCCGAGCTGGAATCCTAGAGAGGCCAGAAAGTGGAGGCGGGGGTCCCAGGTCCTCCAGAGCGGAAGCCCCTCCTCCTCCGCCAAGGCTGCCTCGGTGGCCCCTCCTGAGATCCAGTGAGTCTCCTCTCTCTTCCGCCTTGGGGCGGCTGGGGGAGAAGGGGGAGGGCCCTGGGCTGCAGGGGGAGGATACCCAAGGGAGGAGGGAGACCCCCAAGGCAGGGAGCATCCTCCCCCTTCCTCTCTGTTATAAACAAGGACCATAGGAAGAAACAGATTAACAGTCTGCATTGCATAGTCAGGAGCCCATGTGGTTGAGGTTAGATTAAGTGTAAGAGTCATTTTCCCCTCTTCTGTTACCATTGAAACAATATATAGTGTTGGTTTATTAATGAACTTGGGGGACTTCCGGGTTAGCGCCATCGGCAATGGCAGAATTCCTCTGACTGAGAGGAACCCGCTCCGTGAAATTTGGGTCTTGCCGCCACGGCGAAGGTGGAGACCCCTTAAAAATCCCAGGCAGAGGAAGCCTGGGAACGTGGGATTCGGCTGATACCAGGAGCGCCCCCTACTCGCAGGGAAACCCCTTTTTTGGGGATCCGAAGCGACGTGGGGCGAGCAGCGCGGTGTTTTGAATTGACCGCTATTTTTACAGAGTGAAGCCGCACAGCCGTTGCCGGAGAGCGCTGACTTTTTCCTGTGGACAATTGGATTTTAAACAACAACCCGTGAGTAGAACGGGAAATTGCCGAATTTTTAAAATTTTTGTTGGGGGGTACCTATGCTTCGAGCTCAGAAAGGTCCAATCCTCTCATATTTCAGCTGCTTTGATGTTCACAAGTCCCACCTTCCAATCTTCTTCTTGTTATCATTTTTCTTCTTAATAACCTCTGAGTTATTTCCACAAGCGTGTTGAAGCAAACATTCTTATAGTCCGGTGTGGATTTTCACGCTAATCCAAAAGTCCTATTCAAGCGGCAGACACCATTTCGGCAGTTCCCATGAAATACAGTCTAAGCGTCTGCTCATTAACTTTCCCAGACCAGTTGCTCCATAAATCAGCCTTTCCAGGGGAGTTCATGCCAGATCAGACGTAGAATTCAAATAAGATAACAGAACGTGGCTCACCTCCCCCTTTGACTGTAAATCTTGCAACAAAGTCTGTCTCATAATGGCGGTTCCCAATTAGAACTGCATCATCCAAAAGACTTTAATTTCATTTCCAGATCTTCCGCAAAACAAAGCCTTTAGTTAATAATTTTGTTTCCACACAGTTTATTTTCCCGTCTCACTATCAATCATGTGGCGGTTCTTCTTGGGGAGGCGTTGTTAGGTAAATCATATTGAAAAAAAGAAAAGTTCCCCCCTTTCCGATCTGTTTCAACATACCGACATAGCTGTGATTCTTTGATGTAGTCTTCTGTTCAGTCCAACCCGTCACTCAGCTTCTCAGTGGTCGAATTATTTAGCAGTCAGTACACCCTTTCCTTCGCTCGAAACGTGCATTTACTCTTCTCCAATTATTTATCTTAAGCAATGCAACTAGGATCGCGGTCAGAAGCAGCATCCAGGAGATCCAGAAACTCACTCAAGGGCCTTCCGCCCAGTGCCCCCACCCCTTCCTTCTTTCGAACTCAGGGGTGATTTATTGGCAACCGCGGACGAAGCAGCATCTTCCCATCCCCTGGGAAAATTAGGGAGGCTAATATACTCCCATCATTAGCCTCTTAATTACCTCATGTGAGCCGGAGAGATGGTATTGTCGGCCATCTTCCAAGGCACCCCTAGCGGCCCCCAACTTCTCAAGCTGTTTCAGTCCTCGTGGGATACGCTTCGACCCATCCTGTTAACGTATCCACAAAAACCAGCAAATAGTGATAGCCTCTTGCCCTGGGCATCTCTGTAAAGTCCACAATCAGATTTTCCATTGGTGGGGTGGGACCTTTTCCTCCGGCCGCTCTCCCTCCTACAGCACCTAAAGTCTCTAGATCTGGAGGGGCTTTGGTTTCTCCTTCCTGAAAGACTTGTAATGGGCCTTGCAATGGGCCAGCCAGAGGAAAAGGTAGGGCTGGTGCTGGTAAGGTTCCAGGTTGTAGAACTGGTGGTGGAAGCTGGTTCCTAGGCAGTGGAACTGGTGGTAGAGACGGGTTTCTGGGTGATGGAGCATGAGGAGGTGGGAAGAGAAAATCTTCCTCTGGAGGGCCTTGATTTATTATCTTAGTAGGCACGGGAGGTTTAGGCTTATCTACATTTCTCCGGGCCTCCTGTTTCACTGCCAGTATCTGGCAGGCTGCTCCCTTCCATTTCTTCATCCATGGAGGATTCTTTAGGCAGGCATCGTACCACTGGTCGATGTACAGGAATGGGTCTGGGTGGCCTCCCGGGTCTCTAGTCACTGAGGCCCTCACCTGCCTGCACAATTCTACATCAAAACTGCCTTCTGATGGCCATTTTGGGACCTGGTTTGGCCAGTTTAGTTCACAATGCGTTCTCAGGGGCTATGGGGTCAGTTTGACATCATAGTCCCCGGAGAAGGCTTTCTTGAAACTTTCAATCATGCATCCTAATGGCATGTTTGCTGTTGAACAGCGCCCTCCCATTATTATGTCCCATGTGAAATGCCTTCACCAAACTCTCAAATATATGCTTCCCTCTGTTCCCAACCAAGTGTGGTCACCCGACTTGGAACTGCGGTACGGCACCCTGGTACCGTCAATTCCTTTGGGGTCTTCAATCACTCACATACATTCACTCTTCACTTCACCACACAGCTAATTTCCACACCGTTTCCTAAGCTCACCCAGGTTCCTCCACAAGGACTATTCCCTTTCCTTGGAAGTACTGGTGGGTAGCAGAGGCTGATCAAACCTCTCTTCCCCCTTATGGAGGGTTCCCTATAACCTTAAAAACCCCTCTTTCCAACTTACCCTGCTGGCACGCCTCCGTTCTAATTACTTTTGATTTCTCCGTATGGCCCGTTACCATGGCAGGCAAGGCGCAGTGCAGTGGAGCAATGTCTCCCTCCTTGGAGAAAGTGTCCAATGGCACTTGGGGGAAAGCCGGAGGTCCAGCGACATTCCACCCCACCCAGTGGGCAAGGGCCTGGGGTCCCTGAGGCCCCTCTAGCCTGCTATCCGAGTCACGGCACCAGAATGTTGCGTAGTAACCTGGGAACCTTGTTCTGGCTGAACTCAAAGATCACAAATGCATCAGTTGGAGAAATAGAAAGTAAGTTTATTGCTGACCGCAATAGTCCCAGTGGAGTCTCCTCTCAAAGACTGGATCCCGATCAACAGTTCCATGGGTTTATCTACCTTTTTTCCGGCTAGCTTTATGCATTACATATTCATGTACTAGAGCAAAATTAAGCCAATAAACTTAGACATCACCCTTCCTTATGTCCTTATAAAGATAACTTCTTTATTTCTGCAATAGCTCATTACATTAGACATTTTCTCATATACTGTGTTATCAGCAAGCAAGCAAAAATCCCCTTTTGGCAGGCAAGCAAAAAAAAACACCCCTTGTTATCAGACATCCTATGTGGAAAGCATCAAACTTGGATATCCTGTTTCACAGGACATCTGGTGACTGTTACCATCTTGTGACTATGATGGATGTCGTCCCTGCAAACTGCAAATTCAGCTAAATGCATATGTTTTTGCTAGCACAGCAATAATAAGGCACAATGAAAGACACAGTATTTGGTTTCTTATAATTAGGCACTATAATCTAAGGCACAATGATACACTTACATACTTTCTTTAGGCAGCCTTGCCACAGTGCAACTCAGGGGAGATCATCCCAAGGCTGTGAAATCATGATTTTGACAAAATAGATGGATCTTTACAGAGCAACTAACAAATCACCCACTATGAGGAGATAAAGGCATCAGGGCAGGGGAAGGAGGGGGCTGTCGCTTGAAATTGGACTCATACCGCCTGTTGAGGGGCAAGCTGGAGGAAGAATAGGGGTGTGTGCTTTTAATATACTTTAATATATTGTTATACTTCCTGGCTGCTAATTATGAGCCCTGAACCTCACAAAGGAAGGCGATAAGCCACGAAGGAAGTGGGGCCAGATGCAAATGGGTGGACCCCCACCCTGAGTTCTGAGTCAGGGGGCAGAGACAACAGGGTTTTGAGCTTTTGGGATTTCAGTTTGCTGTGGCCGGAAAAGGGTTCAGTCTGTAAGTGGCAAGCTAGAGGGAGAGGATCAGAGCCATGGCTGGGGCCTTGCTAGAATCCAAGGCAGCTGTGGTCAGGGGAGAAGGAAGAACCTATTGGGGTGTGAATGCTGTGAGCCCCTCCACTGTAGGCTCAGGCTGTAGAGATGTGTAAAGAAACCATATGTCCTAAAGACACCACAGTCTCCACTGGGCCTCATTTCCAAAGGAAGCACAAACTGGGTAGGTGCCTGGACCCCTGCAAACTTACTCAGAGATTGGGGTGGAGTGTATCAATACAGTTGGCTAATTCCTATTTGGATCAGGAGGAAGAGGATGGGTCTCAGGCTGCAGGGGGGACGGGGATGTGGACTCTTGTCCAGAAGGAAGGTCGTTTTTGAAATTGAGGTCGAGGGTATGTTCTATCACATATGGTGGACATGTAAAAGGGTAAAAGAGTACTGGGAAATAATTTATAATGAATTGAAAAAAATGTTTAAAAGTGCTTTTCAAAAAAACCAAAACCAGAGCCCTTTTTGTTGGGGATAATTCCGATGGAAATTCCCAGGTGTCAGAAAAGGTTATTTATGTCTGCCACTACTGCAGCCCGTGTTTTATTAGCCCAAAAATGGAAAACAAGTGAGGTCCCAACCAAAGATGAATGGCAACTTAAGCTGACAGAATATGCTCAGCTTTCAGATTTAACATATAGAATAAGAACACAAGAAGAACATACGTTTAGGGAATGTCAGGGCACTGCCATCAGAACAGGGGCGGGAAACAGAGGGGCAGTTGTGTTACAGGGAGCCTCCAAAAATCTTGTGAAGCAGTTCCTCTTCCGGTGATGAGGAAAGCTTCACCTCCAGTGGGGAAGAGGTGAAAGGACCAGAGGATGCTGGTGGGAGCCTCAGCACCGCTCCTGGCAAAGCTGGCCAGGGGGAAAGCACGACCCCTCCGTCCCCCACCCTGCGCAGAAGTCTAAAGCACAGAGAGGGAAGGAAAAGGCTGGGCATAATGAGACTTTTATGCTGGGGGAGGTCCAGGAAACAAGCACTCCCGGATTCTGCTAGCGATTGAGGCAGACATGAACTTTGGGGTTCTGCACTGTAAATAGTTTTTGCACCTAATAAAACCTGTAAAAGACAGGTCAAGAGTTCTGCCCGGTTACTCGTGAGCAACCACCTTTGCCATCTGACAGAGAAGGTTGGAAAATATTTATTGAATATATGGGGAGAAATTGTGTACACTTGCAGGGATTTATGGTATGTAAAATGAACCATGGAAAGAGAAGGGAAATCATTTATATTTTAAGACTGTTTACAGGCATATTCTAAAATGTAAAAAAGAAAAATTAATTGAAAAATATACCCCCAAAAAAGTGAGTCAAATTTTATGAGGCTCCCCATCAGGGCTTTAAGAACTAACATTCGGTCCTGACAGTCTGACTGGATCCATCGTTGCTTTAAGGCTCAGCTCAGGCTTCTCTGGGGAGATTCAGAGCACAGAGTCTCCAACATAGATGCGCAAATAAAGCTACGTCAGGCTAGGATAACTGCCAATCTGCCAAATGAAAGAGCAATGGAAACCCCAAGCGACACCCAGAAAAAGAAGTGATAAAAAGCAACCAACAAAAAGCTCCCATCCTCTGAGCATGGACAGAGGGCAACTGGCAGGAAGAACAGAGCTTCTCCACATCCCAGGATCCCGAGGGAGCAGCAAAGGTCTAACCGGTGAGTCCTGCAGGCAGAGAGAAAAGAGAGACAAGCCCATCACTGTGGGGAGCGAAGGGGGGGGGATGAATCCCTGGCAGGATTTGGGGGAACACTCAGCAGGGATTCTTAACTACAGTTCCCATTGTGCCCTCTAACCATTGGCCATGCTGGCTGGGGATGGTGGGAGTTGGAGTCCGCAGGGCCTGGAGGTTATGGGTCTGGCAGGGGAGGCTGAGGAGGGAGTCTTGGCTGGCTTAGGCAGTGGGAAAGAGGAGGTTCTGAAGAGGGGTGGGGAATCCCAGGACTCTGGCCCAGAAGGTGGCCCCCAGGACACTCTCTCTCTCTCTCTCTCTCTGGTCCCTAAGACGACTCCTGCCCCTGCTTTGCACCCTCCTCAAGTGTTTCCACCTCCCTGGGATGCTCCTTGAACTCTGAGGATGCCTTTTGCTTGCCCAGATGAAGAAGAAGAAGAAGAGGAGGAGTTTGGATTTGATATCCCGCTTTATCACTACCCGAAGGAGTCTCAAAGCGGCTAACATTCTCCTTTCCCTTCCTCCCCCACAACAAACACTCTGTGAGGTGAGTGGGGCTGAGAGACTTCAGAGAAGTGTGACTGGCCCAAGGTCACCCAGCAGCTGCATGTGGAGGAGCGGAGACGCGAACCCGGTTCACCAGATTACAAGTCCACCGCTCTTAACCACTATACCACTGAAGAATGGAGAGAGGTAGAAGTAGTCTATTCTGGAAAGGGATATTTGCATGTGTTGCTCCACCCTCTATGGGGTTAAAAGGGTTCCCTACCCTTGGGCTACATGTCTTGGAAAGTGGGCAGGGGAACCAAGCCCCTGAAAGTGAGCTTTGCCTGACAGCCTCCCAGGTGGGGAATTCTCCTGCAGACCCACTTCCAGGAGATGAAATTAGAGCGTGTACATATTGGGGGGGGGGTTTAAACCAGAACCATCCCCAGCTGTATGAAAAGCAAGCAAGGGGGCCACCCTAAGCAGCCAGGAGAAGGGGTGGGCGAAGGAGGAGGTGGAGGGTGGAGGAGGAGGGATTAAAGTTACCTGCTGGCTGGGGGACAGCTCGCCCTGGGAGGGAAAAAAGATAACAGTAATACTTGGTGAGCATCAAATATCAACTGGAATAGATCCCCTGAGAAGGCACAACTAAGAACTGTTAGAACTGTTTCCCCACTCCCTCTGCAAAACAGAATATGAGGGGTTAAAGATTATTCGTTAAATGGAAATGAATATTTCTTTTCCAACACAGAAAGGATGTGTTGCAATCGACTCTTCTCCCCATCCCCCAATGCCCCCCACAAACTGCTCCTCATTCCTTAGGCTGCATTTCTTAGCCTTGCCCAGTTATTAATTAATGCATGCAAAGTAATTCATGCAAATGAGGAAGAGGTCCAAGTGAGGCGATGGGATCCTGGCTGTGGGTGTCTCAAAGGCCCTTTGCTCTGTGTGGCGAGAGAGCCTTGCTCTTACTGCTTTGAGCAGAGTTTTGATCAGGAGAAGAAGAATTGGATTTGATATCCCACTTTATCACCCAAAGGAGTCTCAAAGCGGCTAACATTCTCCTTCCCTTCCTCCCCCACAACAAAGACTCTGTGAGGTGAGTGGGGCTGAGAGACGTCAGAGAAGTGTGACTGGCCCAAGGTCACCCAGCAGCTGCATGTGGAGGAGCGGGGAAGTGAACCCGGTTCACCAGATTACGAGTCTACCGCTCTGAACCACTACACCACACTGGCACTCCAAGGAAGACAGGAGGACCTTAGAAGAACAGCCCTGAAAGTACAAAGGCTTCTAAATCCAGAAGAAGAGCTGTGTTTCTCCACAGTGTAAAAAAGATAGAAAGAGTCTCAGATAAGAGACAGTCAGAGATCCTGCAGGTGATTCTGGCCCGAGACCAGTTTGGACTAAATTCTGAGACACCAAGAGGAACCTCCTAGGAGGTTTAGGTCTTAATCTACAGATTTAAACCTCAGACCATCTCCATAATAGCTGAGGCTCCATTTGAGACACCAAGAGGGACCTCCTAGGACTGGAGAAGGAACAGAACCCTCTCCAGAACCTCTGCCGAAGAAGAGGAGGGGAGCCTGGAGCCCAATCCAGCCCCACACCCAACCCTCCCTCTCCCCCCGCACCTCACCCTCACCTTTCTTGTTCTTCAGGTAAAGGGCGAGTCCAGTGGCCCCAAAGACCAGCCCCAGCACAATCCCCACAATCCCCGTCCACATCTTGCTCCTGGCAGAGTCCGACTGTGGCTCTGAAGAAAGAAAAAGCCAAGAGTGAGGCAAGGCAGGCCTGGGATCAGCCCCCTGAGGGGGGAGCAACCCATCTAGCCCCCCAGCAATGCCCCCCCACTCCCAGTAGGAAGGCGTCCTACCCCATTTCACCGTGACGGGGCCTTCGAAGCTGGCGTGCTCCACCTGGCAGGTGTAGACGTCTCCACGTTCTGGCTTTGTCTCCAGCATCACCTCAATATGGAAGGTCCAGTCCCCGTTCCGGATGAGGTCCGTGGTCCACACTTTGGGCTCCTCCTCCCCGTTCCTGAACCACTTGATCTCGATCCCCGCAGGGAAGAAGCGGTTGACGGTGCAAATCAGCAGAGTGTTGTGTGGTGAAGATTCAATGTTGTCTGTGGGGGTGATCTTCACCTTGGGCTGGACTGGGGGGGGGAGGCAAGGGAGATGTGGGAGGAAGGTCAGAGATTTAGGCAGGGAGGGACCTGGAGGCTTAGAGGGGCGCAACTGAGGCTCCCAGCTCCCTTTCTCTGTCCGCAGGCCGTCCTGGTGGCTCCAGAGACTAAAAGCATCTGCTGAGCACCAGAGTGATGCTAATCTGCAAGGGGAAGTCGGAAAACCTGGAAAATGACCCTCCTTCTCCTTTCCCCCTGACTGTTTTTGGAACTGAGTGCAAAAGAGAAAACCCGGAGAAGGTTGCTCTCCAAGCAAAGTTGAAATGGGAAAGTCTTCTTTTTCTTTTACAGATAGGTAGCCGTGTTGGTCTGCCATAGTCAAAACAAAAAAATTCCTTCCAGTAGCACCTTAAAGACCAACTAAGTCAGTTCTTGGTATGAGCTTTCGTGTGCATGCACACTTCTTCAGATACACTGAAACAGAAGTCACCAGACCCTTCTATATAGTGAGAAGGTGGGGAGGGGTATTACTCAGAAGGGTGGTGGGAATGGGGGATTGGCAGATAGCTGTGATGAGCCTGTTGACGACTCTTAACGACTGCAATAGGTCTTACAGGAAAAAGCAAGGGGTGAAAAGGTGAAAAATGGCTTTGTCATGTATAATGAGATAAGAATCCAAGCCCAGCTGAGGAATCAGTCCTTTCACGTGGACTGTCATTCTGCCCTGCTAAATCCCCACACATGATCCAGTTCTGCGGGGACTTGGAAGCATTTTTTCGCCGTTTACACCTGAAGGAGTATTTTCAACACACACAACAACAAGACAAAGCAGAACAAGCAACAACTTCACAACACAACACCTCTCAACCCACTGGAGAACAACAACCACCCTCCCAACAGAACACTGACCACCAACTACCACCGAAAAAGTGTTACACAAAAAGGGACTCCACATGGACCCCTCCTGATGGACGCAATACCACACTGGACTTGTACATTGACTGCTTCCGCCACAGAATCCAAACAGATGTGACCAGAAAACACCATGGCTTACAACAAAATCTAAACCATGCTGAAAGGAGAGCCATAGATAATCTCAGAAACAACCCAGACATTATAATTAAAGAAGCGGACAAAGGTGGAGCTGTCGTCATCATGAACAAAACTGACTACATTCAGGAGGCTCACAGACAACTTTCCAATACCGCCTTTTACATAAAATTGGACTCAGACCCCACACAAGAATACAAAAAAGAACTGAACAAGATTGTTAAGGAGCTACCCCCACACATCCAAGAACAGATCCTCACTAACACACCAACAGAACCTCGACCAGGAACTTTCTATCTTCTACCTAAAATACACAAACCAGGAAATCCAGGACGCCCCATCATTTCAGGTATTGGCACTATTACAGTGGGTGTCTCCGGTTATATGGACTCTGTTCTGAAACCATATGCCATCAGTGCTCCCAGCTATGTACGTGACACCACAGATTTTCTGAGGAAAATACAATCTTTAAATAATCTTCCCAACAATACTATACTAGCTACTATGGATGTGGAATCTCTGTATACCAACATCCCACACAACGATGGTTTACAAGCTATAAGGAACACCATTTCAGATAAAACCACAGCGGACTTTGCCACCAAACTCTGCCAATTTGTCCTTACCCACAACAACTTCAAATTTGGTGATGACCTGTTCCTTCAGATCAGCGGCACAGCAATGGGCACCCGCATGGCCCCACAGTATGCCAACATCTTCATGGCAGATTTAGAGCAACGTTTCCTAAACTCCTACCCACTCAAACCTCTCTTGTACCTGCGATACATTGACGATATTTTTATCATCTGGACACATGGTCAACAGACCCTGAACACCTTCCACCAGAAATTCAATGATTTTCACCCCACAATCAACCTAACAATGAATCAATCTATGCAAGAAATACATTTTTTGGACACTACTATAAAAATACAGGATGGGCACATAGACACCACCTTATACCGTAAACCAACTGACCGACAAACATATCTACATGCCTCTAGCTACCATCCCAAACATACCAAACAGTCCATTGTATATAGCCAGGCACTACGTTACAGCCGCATCTGTTCCAATTCTACAGACAGAGACTCTCACCTAAGAGATCTACAGCAAACCTTTTTAGAACTAAAATACCCAACAGATGAAGTTAGACAACAGATCAACAGAGCCAGACTGATACCCAGAGAGAACTTGCTGCAAGACAGACCCAAAAAAAGAAAATAACAGAACACCTCTAGTCATCACATACAGCTCCCAAGTTAAAACAGTACAACGCATCATCAGAGATCTACAACCTCTCCTGGACAATGACAGTTCTCTTTCTCAAGCTCTGGGAGGAAGACCTTTCATTGCCTACAGACAGCCACTCAATCTTAAACAACTCCTAACCCACAATAATACTACAACCAGACTTAACACGGACACTGGCACCAGAGCCTGCAATAAACCCAGATGCCAACTTTGCTGCCACATACACCCGGACAACATCATTACTGGCCCCAACAACATCACACATACCATCTCGGGACTATTTAATTGCTCATCGTCTAACATTGTGTATGCCATCAAATGCCAACAGTGTCCTTCAGCTCTCTATATTGGACAAACAGGCCAGACCTTATGCCAAAGAATAAACGGACATAAATCGGACATCAGGAATCACAAGACAGAGAAACCAGTAGGAGAACACTTCAATCTCCCAGGACATTCTATACAAGATCTCAAAGTAGCTGTTTTACTACAAAGGAATTTCAGAAATAGACAGGAAAGAGAAGCTGCTGAATTGCAACTTATCACCAAACTTAAAACCATGGAGAGACCTGGTCTGAACAAAGACCTTGGATTCTTATCTCATTATACATGACAAAGCCATTTTTCACCTTTTCACCCCTTGCTTTTTCCTGTAAGACCTATTGCAGTCATTAAGAGTCGTCAACAGGCTCATCACAGCTATCTGCCAATCACCCATTCCCACCACCCTTCTGAGTAATACCCCTCCCCACCTTCTCACTATATAGAAGGGTCTGGAAACTTCTGTTTCAGTGTATCTGAAGAAGTGTGCATGCACACGAAAGCTCATACCAAGAACTGACTTAGTTGGTCTTGAAGGTGCTACTGGAAGGAATTTTTTTGTTTTTTCTTTTTCTTTCTTATTCTTTTGCTTCCCTTAAAGCCTCAGAGATGAAGTGGTGAAGAGATCAGAAAATCCCCTCCTGCCCTTTTGGGACCAGAAGCCCTTTGGAGTATTGCTTGCTTGTGTGTTCATTTTGTGTGTTTGTCAGTGTTTGTGTGTGTTTGGATCTCTAGAAGTCAACATACATGTTTACACCACGTGAATACATAAAGAGGGCACGGCTGCCTACAATCAGCTTCAAAAACTGAGTCCTCTTTATACTGAAACTAAAATACCAGCAATGAATGAAATGTGATTCTGACATACAAAGCTCTTTGTATTTATCCCTTCCTGTAATTTGGGAGGAAAATGTAGCCAATCCACTTTAAATTCTTTAATTGCAATGGTTCAGCAGCCAGCAATTTTTGAAGGAAACTTATTTATTCTTTTATTTTATTCTTTAGGGCCTTAAATTGCCTTTACTACTGAGAAGTCCCACTGAGTTCAATGGAGTTTACTCCCAGGTAACTGTGTAAAGATTCTGTGCTCTTATACTGCAATCTTCAGCATTTTTACTCAGAAGTAAGACCCACTGAGTTCAATGGGACTTATTCTCTGGTATTTTCCTGATATTTATCACAGTTTCGGTTGTTGTTGTTATTTTTATTTTTATTATTATTTTTATTATTATTATTATTATTATTATTATTTACATGCAGTCATAAGATTTCTTAGAATTCCTCAAATGATCTACTGCTCTCTGAGGAGATCTTCCTAAGGTTGAATGAAACCCAGATAAGTACACAGACAATGTTACTATTTGGAGAGACTATTTCTCTTTTCCAGCCTCTTTCAAACCTCTTTTTAAGCCCTTTATGAACAAATGTGTCCAGGTGGGTGGGTGTGTATACACAAATGCATGTGGGGCGTGTGTGACAAAACTGGGTCTTTGCCTCAGGTGACAGAAAGCCTAGATTTGGCCCTTGGACAGTCAGTCGATCCTACGCTCCCAGCCCCCAACTTCTAAGTGATCTCCCCCCATCTACCCAAAGCCAGCCCAGTTTCCCCAGCGGTCAGGCTGGGCATTCCACAAACAGGGAACTGCTCCTCCCTGGAGGTCCTGGGATGCCCCTCCCCTTCCTAGGACACTTTCCATCCTTCTGTCTCCTTTCCCAGTCCTGGGAATCTCAGGAGTTTGCCCTTCCTATTTTCCTGGCAAACAGGATGCTATTCAGAATCACTGCACAGTATCCTTTTGATTTAGGGATAATCCATGGCGAATGGGGGGGGGGCGCTGGGGGGAGCCTGGTAGCTGAAAATAGTAATAGTAATAATAATAATAATAATAATAATAATAATAATAATAATAATAATAATAAATTTTAATTTATACCCCGCCCTCCCCAGCCAAGACCGGGCTCAGGGCGGCTAATGAGTGGGTGGGAAGGAAATGGACCATATTTATAATAATTATTATTTAATCCTGAACATATGTGATTTTGAGATTGTGGGCTTAATTTCTAACCCCCCCCCCACTTAAACATCCTCAGTCCCCAGAAAACTGGACATATGGTAGCCCGACCTGAATCCATGTCAGGTGTGCAGAAAATGACATGCTAAAGTATTATAATTATTAACTAACACCCAAATAACATCATTTTGTAATTTAAAAATGTTCAGGGTTTCTGCTTGAAATGTGCTTTCTCTCCTCCCCCTGGAAGGCTGCCTGTGCCCCCCTTGCAGCCCCCCACTCTAATGTAGTCCAGCGTTGGACTGTGTCCTGGGTTCAAATCCCCTCTGGGCCTTGAGTCTCCTGGGTGTCCCTGGGCAGCCCCCCCCCCAGCCTGGCTTCCCTCACAGGGGTGTTGTGGGGGTGGAATGAGGGGAGGGAGAACCAGAGACATCACATGCAGTAAAGGAAGTTTAGGGAAGTTTTTAATGTTTTATGTTCTATTGTGCTTTTAATTCTGTTGGGAGCTGCCCAGAGTGGCTGGGGAAACCCAGCTAGATGGGTGGGGTATAAATAAATAAATAAATAAATAAATAAAATCATCATTACATCTATTATTGTTGTTATTGTTTGTTGTTGTTATTTATTATTGTTGTTGTTGTTGTTGTTGTAAATACTGCAATTTTATGTTGCAAGCTGCCCAGAGACCTACAGGTATAGGGTGAGATGCGAATTTAATTAATAATAAATTAATAAACTAAGAGAGACACCCTCCACATTGCGATACACGAAACGGGTTATGATGCTTCCAGGGACACAGAAACTCCTGCATCTGCCTCTGGAGTGGGGCGTCAGGAAAGGCCCCTCTTCCTCTCTGAAAAGTGGGAGGGGAGGGGGGCCCGGGGGGGCAGCACCGACGGGGGCGCCGAGGGGGGAAAGTCCCGGGTCCACCCCCAACCCCACCCCCACCCCCATTTTGGGTTCTTCCGGGGGGCCCGTTTCCCATGACGCCCCCCCCCCCCCGATTCTGGACGCACCGCGCCGGGACTGGGCGAAGGGCGCGTCGATCTCGTAGTTGTGCCGGCAGACATCCACGTTGGACATCACACCCCGCAGGATGTCCTTGTCCTGGTTCCATGCCTTGACGTCGGGCTCCCCCAGTTCAGCCACAGCCTCGAACTTCCCTCGGTCGCTGTCGAAGTAGGAGAGCTCCTGCCGGTCGAAGAAGTGCCTTTGTAGGTAGTGGATCCGCTGCGTCCCGTTGGAGAAGTGGCACTCGGACTTCAGCTGGTACAGGAAATGCTCTGCGGGGGGGGGGGGAGAAAATTGCAGGGACTGGAGACTTCCGGTTTCCGATTCCCTTAAGGTCGCAGTTCCCACGATGGCGGAGAGTTGCCCCCGCCGGGCAGGAGAGAGGCTATCTCCCATTCTCGCTCTCTCTTGTCACGTGACCCCATGGTGTGGGGAGGGAGCTGAGCCGGGAACCCCCCCCCCCTTCACCTCCTCCCAAAGGAAAGGGAGAAATCAGAAGGAAGGCCGTTGGGGAGAGGGAGCCACAACCTCCCCAAGCCTGGACTCCTTGGGCGTGGCCAGGATTTAGGGGGTGGGGGGTGGGGGTGGGAACAGAAACGAGCTATCTGCTTTATATAATTTATGAATTCAGGAGAGCAGCTTCTCCCTGCCCCCCTATGGCTACGCCCATGCTTATCTCCCCATTCCCCCATTTTATTGCCCCCCCCCGGCTGGAAGAGGAAATGTTGGGGGTGGGCGAGAGACCAGGAAAAGGGGGAGATGCCGAGGAGGGGGGGAGACGCTTCTCTGCTATGAAGGGGGCTGCACTGCAAGCCTCCCCCCACGGGAACACCCCCCTTGCGACAGACCCGGTTTCACTTTCGCTTTCCCTGCCAGAGCGCAGGAAGTGACGCCTGTCTAGGAAAGACCCCATTTCAGCACCCAGAGGACCCCAAGGCAGGGTGGGCGGGGGGGGGTGGACTGGGAGAGGGGACCTGCCGCGAGGGGGCTGGTTCAGGTTCTCCTTTGCCCATGTTTTGCTGACGGCGTCCTGGGCGTAGGCAGGGAGGGGCAGCTGTCCCCTCCCGAAATCAATAAAAAATACATAGCAAACTGAGGTTCCCCTCCTAACTCAAGTCCTGGCTACGCCCATGCCTGTGTTAGGAGCAGGAGAAAGGGATATTTATGCGTTATGTGGAGTCCTTTATAGAGTTAAGAATTGGTTACGAGATCTCTTGGAAATGATGGGAGATAAATGGACTAATAATGATGAGGATGATTTTGAGAGGCAGGTGAAGAAGCGCTCAGGGCCAGATTCAGCTGCCCCCCCCCCGCAAAAAAGCCCCCTAGGGCTGCCTGCCGTCATCTGTCGGGCAGGAAGACTATTTAATGTGTGAATACTGTGGTTTTATTAAAATTCAGTTGAATGGTATATGTAAGCCTCCGGGGTAGTATTTTAATCCTGAAAGGTGGGATATAATTAATTGCAATAATTAAATGCTCTCTCCTTCCCAGTCCACGAAGCCTGAGCTGCTCTTTTTCAGTGGGGGGAGTGTTTCCCCTTCCTTCCTGCCCCTTTGCCCACCCCCCCCCCCCGTGTCCTGGAAGAAGCAAAGATCCCCCGCGGGGAAGCAAGGATTCTTCAACTTCGCTGAACTAAACCATGTTGTTCAGATACCTGATTAACTACTCTACTCCTAACTTAAAAATTGAAAGTGTAATGCTGGAAGTAAGCAGAAGAGGTTCAAAGACTCTCTCTCCAGGCACATCTTTAAAAATGTAGTACTGTATAAAAAAGGTAAAGGTACCCCTGCCCGTACGGGCCAGTCTTGACAGACTCTGGGGTTGTGCGCCCATCTCACTTAAGAGGCCAGGGGCCAGCGCTGTCTGGAGACACTTCCGGGTCACGTGGCCAGCGTGACATCGCTGCTCTGGCCAGAGCCAGAGCCGCACACGGAAACGCCGTTTACCTTCCCGCTGGTAAGCGGTCCCTATTTATCTACTTGCACCCGGAGGTGCTTTCGAACTGCTAGGTTGGCAGGCGCTGGGACCGAGCAGCGGGAGCGCACCCCGCCGCAGGGATTCGAACCGCCGACCTTTCGATCGGCAAGCCCTAGGCGCTGAGGCTTTAACCCACAGCGCCACCTGCGTCCCATTAAGTACTGTATAAACACTGACAACTGGGAAACCCTGGCCTGCGAGCGCTCCTGTTGGAGAACATAATAATAATAATAATAATAATAATAATAATAATTTATTTATACCCCGCCCATCTGGCTGGGCCTCCCCAGCCACTCTGGGCGGCTTCCAAAAGAATATTAAAATACTATGATACATCAAACATTAAAAGCATCCCTGAACAGGGCTGCCTTGACCAAAGGCGCCATGGCCTTTGAAGACACTCGAACTCAGGACGCGAGGGAGGAAGGCACGCTTGGCAAACCCTCACCGGGATCAACTCTCGATCGGAAACCAATGTCCCCCCTGTGGAAGGACTGGGGATCCAGAATTGGCTCCACAGTCACTTACGGACTCCCTGCTAAGATCATGGAAGACCATCCAGGAGGGATCTTCAAAGGAGCCCCACCGATGGGGGTCCCGCTAAGCGGAGTTTCCCCTTCCTTCTCCCCCCATTGCTCCCCCCTTTGCTCACCTGGAGGCGCCTCCACGCCCAGCCCCTCCGAAGCGGAGACCACCAGCATGCCCAGCAGGAGCCCCCCCAAGGCCAAAGGCGCAGCGCCGGAGCCCCCCATCCTTCTCTCTCCTTAGCCCCCCAAATGGGACTTGCTCCGCTCAGCCCCGGGGGAAACTCTTGCCCTGGCCCCGCCCACTCCGCCGCCCCGCCCCGCGAGCGTCCAATCCGCCTCCGAGCCCAGGCAGCGTCATCGGTCGCCAGGCAGGGAACTCCTGCAAAGAGCATTATCAGGGCTCTCTTTGCTCTCGCTCGACCTGCAAGTTCCTCTTTGCCTTCTCAGCTTCTGCTGATGTCTCCATTGTTGTTGCGTCGCGGGTGAATCAAGATCTTCCCCAGAAAACCTTTGGGGGGATATAAAGCTTAACAGGAACCTGTCAGGTCCATCCAAAACTTTCCTCTGGCAGAAAAAAAGGGAAATTTCAGCCTCAGGTTTCAAAACAGGGAGATGCGCTTTTCTTCTGCTGCGTTTTAAGCCGCTAAACTTCGTTCCTTCTTGCATCCGGAAGGAGGAAGGAAGTTTCAAGGGGGAGACCTGGCAGCCCCCCAATAAAAGCCCCCTCCAGCCCCCCTTTGCAAGAAACATCCCTGGCGCTGGTGTCTGAGGAGCCCCATGAAGAAACACCCGGGGGGGGGAGACAGAGAGGAGCCCCCGCAGCCCCTTCCCTGGAGGAGACCCCGCAGCCCCTTCCCTGGAGGAGACCCCGCAGCCCCTCTTGGGGAGATCCAGCCCCCCCACCCCCAAAATATCAGCTGCCCTTTTCGCTCCGTCTCCGGCTGAGGCTCCCGCCTGGGGCTGGTTTACCTGGAGACAGGCTGGTCATCGCCAGGGCGCTTTCTCATTGGCCGAGCTGGCAGGGACTTTTCTGCTCCGCCAAAGCCGCCCCCTGGCCGCCCTTCTCCGCCCCACAGCCACTTGGAGGGCGAGCATCCAGGAGGAAGGGGCAAGGGACACTTGGGCTTGAGTCGCCCCTCGCCCGCCTCGGCCCAGGAAGAGCTGCAGAGATGGAGCCCCGAGGAGGAGGAAGAGGAGGAGGAGGAGGAGGAAGAAGAGCCCTTTGCTGCCTCTGGGCGACCCTCCTCCTGGCCCCGCCAAGGGGGGCCGGAGCCCTGAAAGGTCAAGGGGGGCCCAGGAGGGAGGGGGAGATGCCAGGGGAGGGGTCCCGGGAGGGGGATTAGGGAGGAATTGGGGAGAAAGATTGCGCCCCTGGGCGTTGCTGGTGGGTCTCTTGGGCTACAGGGAGGAGAAGCCCCCTCCCCCGACAGGTGCAGAAGCTGCACCCGGGAAGACGGAGGGATGGGGGGGGGGAAGGAAATTGGACGTTCACCCCCCCACGAAAGAGTGCTGGGAGGTGAGTGGAATGGGGGGGGGGGTGACGGGCAAGGAGGATTTGCTCCCTCAAATAAGATCGTCTAAAAAAAGAGAGAGGGGAAAACGGGGTGAAAACAGCACTCCCCCCCCCTACACACACCTAGCTTAAAAGATCGGAATCTGTGCCTTTCCTGTTACAAGGAGGGAAAGGGAAATAAAACAAGAATTATTATTCCTCTCTGTGGGCTCGGCTGCCACAGAGACCTGCCTGGTCCGGAAGCCCCCAGTGGTCGCCCACAAAAGGCATCAGCCCCCCAAGACAGAGTGGTCTCCCTCCTGGCACAAAAGGGGCCAGAACCCGCCCTCTTCGGCTGCCCCCATATCGCCACTTGCCTGGCAGGGAACCCAGCCGGACGCAAAGGGACTTCACTCCCGAGAAGACGCGGTTTAGTTGGAGTGAGTGAGTGAACTCCAGAAGGAAGTCGCTTTAGGAAAGGAAAGAGGCGCATGGCCAATGGCTCCGTCTGCGTGTCCAGCAGATTTATCTCTATTAAAAGCAGGACCAAAGTTTTAATTCGAGGCATCAGTCAGGAGTGGTGACTGTGGATGATCCACGGTTGAGAGAGGAAATGCATTTATTACTGGTTTCACTTTGGGAACAAAGTGGAGATCTAGGCACATGGAGCCAGTGGCGTAGCGTGGGTTGTCAGCACCCGGGGCAAGGCAAGTAATTTGCACCCCCTAACCCGTGGATTTGCGCCCCCTAACCCTAACCCCCAGATGTTGCGCCTGGTGCGGCCGCCCCCCCCCTGCACCCCCCACGCTACGCCACTGCATGGAGACATGGATTATTCTCTTAAATGGTTATTCCAACTCCAGTCGCCCACATTCAAGTGAACCCAGGACCACCTTTGGGGGCTTGGAAATGAGGGGATTTTAAAACTGACATATTTGTGTGTTTGGGAGCAGATGAAACCCCCCCCCCCGTCTTCTTAGAGAGCCTTCCTGGTGGTGGCCCCATTCCTAGCAATGGGGCAGGTTCTCCCTCATCCTGCTGCGGGGTCCTAAAGCCTCCCTCTCTCTCTCCCACCCTGCAGTGGAGGACACCCTGGTGGAGCTGGACTTCTTCCAGGAGAGCTTCCCTTCGGAGAAGAAGTCCGGGGAGTTCCTGCTGGAGTTTGACAACGAGGAGATCCTGCACGTGGACTGGGAGAAGAAGCAGAACGTCTGGAGGCTGCCGGACTTCCAGCGCTTCACCAGCTTCGAGGTGCAGGGCGCCCTGGCCAACATCGCCGTCATGAAGAACAACATGGAGGTGCTCATGAAGCGAAGCAACCGCACCCGTGCCCTGAACGGTAGGACACGCGAGGGGGGCAGGGGAGAGAGCTGGGGGGCAGGCAGGGGGTGGTCTCTTGGCTCCTGACACGGAAGACCCTTCAGGACCCCTCTCTGCCTCCCCAGAGGGAACTCTGCTCCAGGGACTGACTGAGACAGGCTAAAAGGGAAGGGAAACCTGGTGGGAGGGGCAGCATTGCACTCTGTACAAGCTCAGAGGCATTCCCAAACCTGAACACCCGGTGCAAAAATACCCACAGCAGCAAATGTAGGGCACATGGTGTGGGAGATTTTGCAGTCATATCTAACAATGCATATTCTTGCTAGTTAGCATGCGAAGGGGTCAAGTCCACAGAGCTGCACTGGTGATAGAGGGACTCAGACCATAGAAATGTAATTGGTAGAGAGGAATTTGGGTGATGTCATTCCCCCCTAGCCAAGGGAGGAAGGAGAAAGTAGTATTTTCTTTTTTCTGTTCTTTTGACCAATGATGAAAGCAGACAGGCCGCCACTTGCTCCAATTTCAGGCACATGCCTGAAGTTGTTTTTTGCTGTAAAATCAAATATTTTGTCTGTGTTGTTTTAATGCTGTTGGTGCTGAGGATGAATGCTTGACTGTGAGCAAATATATGTTTTGAACTTACTTTACAGCCTTTAGCCTGTTTCTTTGATAAACTGGGGGGACACAAAGGGGGAGATCAGCCTAACAGCTAATTGCTATGCTTTCCATTTCTAGAATGCTTCAAATGGGTTTTAATCCCATTTCTTTCTCCCTCTCCTTCCTCAGTTGCTCCTTCGGCCACTGTGTACCCAGAAAATGCCGTGGAACTGGGGGACCCCAACGTCCTCATCTGCTTTGTGGACAGGTTCTCCCCCCCAGTGCTGAACGTCACCTGGCTGAAGAACAACGAGGTGGTCTCCGAGGGCGTGGAGGAGACAGACTTCTACCCCAGCGTGGACAACACTTTCCGCAAGTTCTCCTACCTCCCCTTCGTCCCTCAGCAGGGAGACATCTACGTCTGCCAGGTGGAGCACTGGGGCATCCCAGAGGGAAAGATGGAGAAGATCTGGGGTAAGCACCGGGCAGGATTGGGCCTTTTCTCTGGGACTTGAACTCAGAAACCCAGATTCATTGCTTATAAGAAATATGTTCTGATGATCAGAGAAATTTATGCAAGTGAAGTACATTTGCAGTTTTGAATAATTTATTCCTCTTGAGTTAGTTTCTCTCAGTTTAACTTAAAAGTGTGCATTAAGGGCTGTGGGACGGGTGTGTCAGGACTCCTGGGTTCTTTCTTCCGCTGAACACACTCATAGAAACAGAGTCCCTCCTTAGCCCTGTCCCCTCTCTCTCCACCCCAGTTTCCAAGGCGCCCTCTCCCATCCCGGAGACGATGGAGAACGTGCTGTGTGCCCTGGGCTTGGCCTTTGGCATCCTGGGCGTCATCGCTGGCACCATCCTTTTCTTCAAGGCCATGAGGATGAACGATCGCAGGGGCTTCATGTGAGTCGAACCCGTTTCCCTTCAGGGGCTCAGAGACAAATGCAAGGGAAGCCAAAATACTCCCAGCTCACCATCTCCCTTCTCCTTCCTTTTCAGATAATGGAGGATTCCATTCCTGACAGCCTCTTCCTTAAACCCTCTCAGCTCAGCTCCTTTGCCAAGAGTCTCTTCTGCTACAAATCAGCTGGAAGGAGTTGCTTCCTCCGTGTGCAGCTTATCCTTAGAAGCTTTCCGGATAATATGTTTAACTTTTAAGAACAATTATGATAGCCAAAGATGCTTAGGCAGACTTACATTACTTTTCTCCCTTTTATGTTTCCCTCTTAGCAAAGAAATTGCTCTCAGACTATTTAAGTAAATAAGAAAAGTATATGGTTTACTCACATTAATGTCTTGCCATGGTTCAACATTTACAGCTCCCTCTATGCAGGTTCTGAAACTCCCTGGTGCCTTTGCTTCTGGCTGTCTAGTAATCGTGCATTTTATAGAATCATAGAATTGTAGAGTTGGAAGGGACCCTAAGGGCCATCTAGTCCAGCCCCCTGCATTGCAGGAATCTCAGCTAAATCATCTCTGACAGAGGGGCTTGTGGTTTGGCTGCAGATCCTCCCCCAAACTCCATGGTTGACTCAGGATAGTTTTCTGTGGGGGCTTCCTGCTTTGCCTCACCTTGCATCTGCATGGCTCAAGGAGACCCCCTGCCAACAGAGTGTCAGGCATACTAATTCGTATCTCCTCCCCACTTACCAAAAACCATTCACCTCCCTCTCCAGTTTTTGGAGAGAGCCTTACTCAGTTCCGTGCATTGCACTGCAGGAATACACCCCTCAGGTGTTTCCTTAATCACAAAGAGGATTCATCCATATTGTTGGGGAAGTTTAGCTGCTAAGAGACCCCAAACACCTTTCTTGTCCACATAAAGCAGGGTTGTATCTGTCTATGTAGAGGAAAAGATCCCTTCTTCTTCTGCAAAACTTTCCCAATGGCTTCTGTGCAGCCCTGTTGCTGTTTTTCATACATGCACCCATATTTCCAAAATCAATGAATAAATCTTACAGTTTGTTGATTTGTTTCTAGTGCTGTTTTCTCTGCTTATAAGCTCTGCATATATTTATTATTTCAAAGCAAAAAGGTGAACCGTTGAGGAAATGGGTAGCACTGCAACCAGAGTGGCTACACTGACTCCTCGTGTCTCTAGGCCCAGATTCTGGGAGATGATCAGAGATCAGGAGAGCCAGCCCTGGCGCCTCCCTGCCTTTGCCCTGGGCTGCCTGTCTGTCCCCTGCTGGGAACAGGATGCTGGGGCAGGACTCTTCTGGTCTTCAAGGCCTGCTGTAGGTTGGTGATGCCCCAAACCATTATCCCACAGGACCCGTGGATTCCCCCTCTGGGGGAAAATATGAACAGAACAGCCAATCCCCCTGTCCTAAAATGCCTCACCAGATCCAAGCACCTGCTCTTCCTGAGACTGGAGTGATCGGGGGGGGGGAGAGGTAGAAAATGTGCAGAGCCCCCCTCCAAATTCAGGGTGGATGAATGAAGGTCTTCTTCCAGGGGCAACAACACACTAGAGAGGGGTGTGTTTCAGGACATGCAAGGTCAGGATGTGACCCAGTCAGCCTGGCCAGACCATCATGAGTTGACTGTGTTGCCTGGAACATGCCTTAAAACCCTCAGAGAAGGATTCACTCTTTGCTGGTTTATCTGGTGTTTTCCTTCCTCTCCGTATCTTGCTGCTATTTTTGCTGCCTTATAAAAATAAATTAATGCAAGGAGTTGTTGAGCTCCTCCTCTCCCCCCCCACCTTGAAAGAGTCTCCAGAAGGTAAACGACACCACCGAGTGGGGTTTGGGAGAGGCGTCCTTCCTGGGGCCAAGACTTGAGCAGGAACATCTCAGAGGCCAACAGACAAGGCCCATCTTGCTGTGCAATCTCATACCTTCTTCTGGATCTCAAATGAGGGGGATCCAAATTGGAGGGGGGGGAGTCAATTAATGCAGCAAGACAGAAGACAGAGTTTGGCAGAGGGGCAGGGCAGGAGTGCCGCCAGGGCAAGACTTGGGGGCAGAAGGCCAGAGCCCCAGTCGGCAGAAGGAGCAGGAGGCCCCTCAAGGCTGCAGGGCTGACTCTGCGCATCTGGAAGCAGCTGAAGGAACACATGCTACCAGTAAGGGGGGTAAGAGTCGGAGTCTAGCATTGCCAAGAGACCCCAAGTGGGCAGGATGGGGCCCCTGAGCAGTGATCCTTCCCTATGGCAACATTCCTCAGATCTGGGATAAGTCTGGCCTGGTGCAAGTGAACAGGGGCCTCCACAGCAGGAGGGCTGATCCCCAAAAGTCAGAAGTTGGAGAAGGGCTGATCCAGAGGGAAAGGGTGAGGGAGAAAGTGGGGGGCGGGTGGCCTGATCTTTGCAGGCTGTCTTCCTCCTCCTTCCTCCCTCTTGCCTATCAAAGGCTCCTTCTCCCCTTCAGCAGCCCAGGACACAGTCAGAGACCAGCAAGTGCTGCACTCGAAGGGGTTTGGCAAGAGCCACGCGTTTCCTGCCCAGCAACCGATGACCAGGCAGCGTTGGGACCTGTGATTGGCTCCCATCAAACCTCCCCTCCAGGAAAGTCCCCAGCAGGACAAAGCAAAAGCCCCCCCCCCAAGCAGCAGCAGCAATAGCAACTCTGGTTTACCCCTCCCCCACCCCCGTTTTGTGCTTCAAGGCAGAAGTGGAGATTGTGACATTCGGGTTCCCTCAAAACAGGAACTTTTTAAACAAGTAATTAGTTCGTTGGAGCATCTCTGGCTTTAAGACCCACTTCAAAGAATTATGGAGGCGGGCGGAGTTAAGAGGCTGTTTTCTCCCCACTGTCAATAATCATCCCATGTAAAATGTGAAATTGAACATTCTGATTTCTATTCTTGGGCTTAAATGCAAAACTGCAATTGCAGACTCTTCATATTCCAACAACAACGTTTGCAAGCTGTGAGCTTGTGACAGCCTCTGCATTTTGCATTTTGCTTCAAAAAGGAAGGAGGCAATTTTATCCCAGCACTCTGCCCCCCCCAGTGGGAATTCTCTGCATCTCGTTTTTCTGAAGGAAAAAATGCTTCGAAAAAGGACCAATCAAATAGGGTCCAAGCATGGGCACAGCCATGGGGGAAGTGTTGGACAGCTGCCCCCAATCAATAAAAATAAATAAAAATACAAAGCAAACTGAGGTTCTGCCCCCTAACAAAAGGCCTGCCCCCCAAAAAAACAATCATGGCTACGCCAACTGTTGCAGGTTATCTGTACATGAGCTTCCAATCCCATAACTGGATTTGCACATTGGCCGAGTTCCTGGTGGTGGCACAAAAGAGCAGCAACACCTGAGGGCAAAGGCTCAGTTCAAGAGCGGAGGAGTCACTTCCACAGAGAAGGACCTTGGCTGGAGAGAGAGAGAGAGAGAGAGAGAGAGAGAGAGAGAGAGGAGGAGGAGGAGGAAAGTCTGGGTCAAAATCTCTTCTGAATACAAGATGCTCAGGGATGGGCTGCCAGGGGACAAACTGGGTGTGAGAAATGAGGGTTTTGTGGACCCCCAGAGGCACAGAGGCTGTAAACTTCAGATCTATATTCCACAACGGCTCCCATGGGAGAAAGGGAGAAAGGACTGCTCCACTGTAGCTGCAGCTTCATGTTTTTACTGCCCTCTCCCCAATGTGAAGGAGAAGCAGAACAACCTCCCTGCAAGCAGGAAACTGGGGCAATGGACTGGCTACAGCCTTTCTCCCTGATGTGCTAGATTTCTCCTTGCAGGCAGTGCCAGTATAATTTGGGTGTCCATGCAGCTCCTGCCTGAGGCTGGGAAGGAGGCCTCTTGGTGGAAGAAGCAAAGGGGGTCCCAGGACAGGAGGGGCAGGATCCTGGCAGCCTGCTCCCTGGTGACAGAAGCAAGACTTCTGGGCCCATAGCACGTGTCTCCCTCCCCCACCTCTCCCTCCTTCTGCCCCCTTGTTTCTGGCAGCAGAGGAGACGCTGCAGAAAGGCGCTGGGGGGAGTTTCGCTTCCCCCCACATGGAGGCCTGGAGCACAGCTCAGCATTCAGGGAAATGAAAGAGGGAAGCTGGCCACGATCCAGGAGACGGAGGTCAACCGGGAGCGCAGCAAAACCTCCTCACAGAGAAGTAGCTTCCAGCCCCCCCAGCACAGCCCCCCCCTTCAGCCCAGCAGCAATGGCTTAAGAGGAATTGCCATTTTAGGGAAGGACCCCCTTGGGAATGGCTGAGCTGAATGGAGTGGGGCTGGGCAAGCCCCATAGCACCCTCTGCTAGAGGAATAGGGGCTCCTTGGCTCAAGGTGGGGGGAGATTTCCTTTGAGAGCAGCCCCCTCCCTCTTGCGTCAGGAGAGCAAAGTGGGTCATCTCTTCCTAAGGCAGGAGGGAGGAGGAAGAGGGGAGAACGGGCAGAGACCCCTCCAAGTCCTCAAGGCTATGGGGCACAACCCACAGGAGAGGGTGGGGGTGTTTCAGGTCAGCAACGGCCAGGATGTGGCCCAGTCAGGCTGGCCAGACCTCCTTCATGAGTTGGCTGTGGGGCAGAGACAGGTCTCTTCAACCTTTCCAGACCCCAGACCCCCTTTCAAGCCAACATGCATTTCTCCATCTTTAGATCTGCAAGGTCTCAGGGCTCCTGTTTCGGCCCCCATGGGATCAGGCTGCGACCCACCAGTGGAAGACCAGGGGCACAGAACATGTGCCAACACCCCCAGGGAAGGGTTCACTGCTTTCGGGGGTCTTGATCTGCTGTTTTCCCTCCTCTCCCCATTCTGCCCCTGATCTGTGTGTGCCTTGTAGGAATGCCTCCTTCCAAAAATGAATGCAAGTCGAAAGAGTCGTCTTCCAGCTCTTCCTCCCCCTGGCAAGAGGCTCCAGGAGGGACATGACCCCCCAGAGAGGGGTTTGGGAGAGGCGTCCCTTCTGGGGCCAAGGCTTCTGCAGGGACATCACAGAGACTGGCAGACAAGGCCCAGCCTGCTGTGTAATATTATACCTTGCAGTCGTCACAGTTTCTTTAGAAGGGGAAATGGGATCCTTTTTGCAGATCCTCTTTCAGCAGAAGAGCAAACATTCTCCTGGATCTCAAGGCAGAAGCAAAGGAGAACCTTCAGCAAAGTATTGTGTGGGGAGGGGGGCCAGGGGAGCTGCCAGGGCAAGGCTGTGGGGCAGGAGACCAGGGCCCCCCTCAGCAGACAGAGCCGCAGGTCCTGTGAATGTGAAGGGGCCCTTTTGCCTCATTTGAAAGTAAGTGAAGCAAGACATGTGACCATTAGAAGAAGGAGAGTAAGTGCCCAAAGTCTAAAGTTCTCCCAGGGGCTTCTAAATGGGGTTTGGTGGGATGAGCAGAGCAGCCTCTCCCCAATTTCATCCCTGAAAAGGCTGGTCCCCCAGGAGAGACACAGGGAGTGGGGGGGTGAGGGCTCCACAGCAGGTGGGCTGATCCCACAAAGGAGGACTGATTCTATGCAAGGGGTGAGGAGGGGCAATGGGGTGGGGGTCAGCTGGCTTTTCCTTCTTTTCTCTCCCCTTTCCCTAGCCTAGAGAAAGATTCCTTGTTGCCTCCAGCAGCCAGGGACAGAGTCAGAGAGGAGAACAAGAAGTGTTGGGTTTGGCAACAGCTGGATCTTCCCTGCCCAGCAACTGATGATCAGGCAGCCTCAGAGCCTGTGATTGGCTCTGGCTGAGGTTCAGGAAAGTCCCCAGCCCCTTGCCCTCCCAGAAGACAACAGCAAGGTCAAGGCTGGCAGCCCCCTCCTTCAGAAATGCATCAATCACCAGCTCTTCCTGGGGGTAGAGTGATGGGGGGCGGAGAGAGAGCATGCGCAGAGAGACCCCTCCAAATCCAGTGCAGATGAATGGAGGTATTCTGTCAGGGGATACAACGCACAGGGGAGGACAGGGGTGTGCCGCATTTTAGGTCCGTCAAGGCCAGGATGTGGCCCAGTCAGACTGGCCAGACGTCCATCATGAGCTGGACATGCCCTGCAACCGGCAGGGGAGAATTTGCTGCTTTCTGGTGATATAAGAATTTAATAATAATAATTTATTATTTATACCCCACCCATCTGGCTGGGTCTCCCCAGCCACTCTGGGCGGCTTCCAACAAAGTATTAAAATACAGTGGTCTGTTAAACATTAAAAGCTTCCCTAAACAGGGCTGCCTTCAGATGTCTTCTAAAAGTCTGGTAGTTGTTCTTCTCTTTGACATCTGGTGGGAGGGCGTTCCACAGGGCAGGCGCCACCACCGAGAAGGCCCTCTGCCTGGTTCCCTGTAACTTGGCTTCTCACAGCGAGGGAACCGCCAGAAGGCCCTCGGAGCTGGACCTCAGTGTCTGGGCAGAACGATGGGGGAGGAGATGCTCCTTCAGATATACTGGACCGAGGCCGTTTAGGGCTTTAAAGGTCAGCACCAGCGCTTTGAATTGTGCTCGGAGCACAATTGGGAGCCAATGTAGGTCTTTCAAGATGGGTCTTATATGGTCCTGGCAGCCGCTCTCAGTCACTATAGTCTAGCTGCCGCATTCTGGATTAATTGCAGTTTCCGGGTCACCTTCAAAGGTAGCCCCACGTAGAGAGCATTGCAGTAATCCAAGCAAGAGATAACCTCCAAGTCACCTTCAAAGGTAGCCCCACATAGAGAGCATTGCAGTAGTCCAAGCGGGAGATAACCAGAGCATGCACCACTCTGATGAGACAGTCTGTGGGCAGGTAGGGTCTCATCCTGCGTACCAGATGGAGCTGGTAAACAGCTTCCCTTTTTCCACTATTGATAGCCACTCATTCAATGCAGTGTGACTAATAAAGGACTTTATTTGGAGTGTTTGAGGTGTTGAAACATAGTTGCAAGCATGTGTGTTACTTCATATTCTTTTACATGTTACCTTGTGTTCAATGAATATTCCCCACAGGTTATTGTAAGCGTTTACTGCAAATGTTACTGCTTGAGGCAAATGTATTCCAGTTTCAACGGACCTTTGTTTGTTGCTGTTGTTACTGTTCCACTGGATAAATGTTAGAGGGTATGAGGAAGCCTTGAGTCGGGGGAAAGGTGGGGTAAAAACAGACTGACAGACAAACAAGCCGCCTGAGGTGGGAAACGGTCCACCCACTTAGAGTTGTGAATGGCAGTCCTTAACTGGCCAGCCAAAGCTATGGAACTTGACAAAGGACCTGGTTTGGCTCCTTTCCTCCTCGAGATTCTACCCCACGTGCCCAGGATCAGATTTTGGGAAGGGACGCCGAGGGGCACGCACATTCGCAAACGCAGATAATAGGATTGCAGGCTGTCACTAAACAAAGAGCAACGTTTCTTCTGGATTTCAGTTTGGTGGGATTCCAAGTACAGTGGTACCTCAGGTTAAGTACTTAATTCCTTCCAGAGGTCCGTTCTTAACCTGAAACTGTTCTTAACCTGAAGCACCACTTTAGCTAATGGGGCCTCCCACCGCCGCGGTGCAATTTCTGTTCTCATCCTGAAGCAAAGTTCTTAACCCGAGGTACTATTTCTGGGTTAGCGGAGTCTGTAACCTGAAGCGTATGTAACCCGAGGTACCACTGTATGACTTTCGGGTGGGGGTGTCGTCAGGGTCAGACTTGGGGGAAGGGGCAGGAGGCTTATAGGGCTGCACACAGCAGAAGGACCAGGGCTTGCTCCAAAACTCCTTGCCTCTCTCGGAAGTGGAGCTTATTGGAGTTTCACTGCTCTGCAACCTTACCTCCCAGGGTGCGCGCGTTGGGGGGGGGGGCAAAAGGAGCCCCTCGAGAAATGGGAGATTTCACAAAGGGGCGGGTGGGCAACAGTGGGCAACCCCCTCCCCCTTATATTGCACGAAAGGAAATCGGGAAGGCCATGTTACCGAGGAGGACTCTTCGCCAGAATTCACAAAGATCAGACAACGAATCCTGTTTCCCCGCCGTTTCCCCTTTTGTCTTCCCTTCAATGGGTGGGGATAACGTGAAATAAAACAACATCCATTCAAGACCTCTGCCCCACACACCTTAGAAAAGCCCAGCCAATCAGGAGTCACCATTTCAACAGCACCCAAACCGCGGACCAATCGGAAGCTTCCGTTCTGACAGCCGCTATGACCGTTTAGCCAATGAGAAGCCCTCGGTTCCTGACAGTTGTGAAGCAGCGCCCCCTAAAAAAGGAAAGGGCTACACAGGTACTGCACCTCTCAAAGCGTTGCTCCTTCAAACGGGGCTCAGCCAAGTTTTACAGCAGAGGATGCCCGCTGGGTTCCAGCAATATTGTGAATTCCAACCTTGCAACCCAGTTGCATCAAATGTAATCCCTAGATTTTCTCTGCGCCTATTCCTCTAGGTGTCATTGATTTTCATCATTCTGAGCTTATTCAGATCAGAGGGGGAGTGGGTAACAGGAGAGGGCTCAGAGATTCTACTGGGGTCAGCCATAATCCACAGGAATCTTTCTCTAAGGCCATGATCTGAGATCCCAGGCAAGACAAAGGGGTGCATTTGACTTGACTCAGGGAGCAAGTGTCACAGTGAACACAGGTATGAAAGGTATGTTTGATTGACTGCGACTCAGATTTCTGCCTGTCACCACACCTCTTTTTCAACATAACCAATGACGGATTTATGATCCAATCGAAATCATAGACCAGCATAAAGTAGTAGCAGCTACAACCATACATACAACTGTAGAAATTAGGGGCACACATTCTCTTACAGTAGACCAACACCAGATAAAAAAAAACATAAAACACATACAGTTGCATTCAAATTATTCAACCCCCATTGCAAATCAGGTTTATTATGAAGATTTACAGACTTTCAGCTGTTTGCCATGAGCAAATCAAACAAAAGAAATTGAAACAGCTCAACACAATGGATGCATCAGTTGGTTCCCCCAAATTCAGCTGAAAACATTGTGTTAGTGGAACACTCAGAAAACCTAGCAGACTCACGCAGGGGAAGTCCTTCTCAATGGGACATAATAATAATAATAATAATAATAATAATAATAATAATAATTTATTATTTATACCCCGCCCATCTGGCTGGGCTTCCCCAGCCACTCTGGGCGGCTTCCAAAAAAATATTAAAATACTGTAATACATCAAACATTAAAAGCTTCCCTAAACAGGGCTGCCTTCAGATGTCTTCTAAAAGTCTGGTAGTTGTTTTTCACTTTGACTTCTGGGGGAGGGCGTTCCACAGGGCGGGCGCCACTACCGAGAAGGCCCTCTGCCTGGTTCCCTGTAACTTGGCTTCTCGCAGTGAGGGAACCGCCAGAAGGCCCTCGGTGCTGGACCTCAGTGTCCGGGTAGAACGATGGGGGTGGAGACGCTCCTTCAGATATACTGGACCGAGGCCATTTAGGGCTTTAAAGGTCAGCACCAACACTTTGAATTGTGCTTCGAAATATATTGGGAGCCAATGTAGGTCTTTCAAGACCAGTGTTATATGGTCTCGGCGGCCGCTCCCAGTCACCAGTCTAGCTGCCGCATTCTGGATTAGTTGTAGTTTCCGGGTCACCTTCAAAGGTAGCCCCACGTAGAGCGCATTGCAGTAGTGCAAGCGGGAGATAACCAGAGCATGCACCACTCTGGCGAGGCAGTCCGCAGGCAGATAGGGTCTCAGCCTACGTACCAGATGGAGCTGGTAGACAGCTGCCCTGGGCACAGATTTGACCTGTGCCTCCATGGACAGCTGTGAGTCCAAAATGACTCCCAGGCTGCACACCTGGTCCTTCAGGGGCAAAGTTACCCCATTCAGGACCAGGGAATCCTCCACACCTGCCCGCCTCCTGTCCCCCAAAAACAGTACTCTGTCTTGTCAGGATTCAACCTTAGCTGCCATCCATCCTCCAACCGCCAACTTAAGACATACCTGTTATTGCAGGCAATGCTTCACAGCCTAACCTACTTCACAGGGCTATTGTCAGGATTAAATTAGGAGCGGGGGGACAGGGCCCTGTAACCACCTTGAGATCCTTGGAGAAAAAGTTGTTCTATGAATACAATCAATCAATCAATCAATCAATCAATCTCAAAAAGGTCAGGTGTGTAAGGTTCTCCACACAGACAGGAACAACTAGCTGCACAAATATAAGATAAGGAACAACAGGCTTGCCAGTACTACATATGAAAAGGCTCTAGAGGTCTTGGAGGACCACAAGCTGAACATGAGTCAACCGTGTGGTGCAACAACAACAACAAGGCAAATGCTATTCCAGGCTGTATGAAGAAGAAGAGGAAGAAGAAGAAGAAGAAGAAGAAGAAGAAGAAGAAGAAGAAGAAGAAGAAGTAGTTAACAATGAAGATTGTGATTTATTGCAAGCACAAATAATCTTTAAATGCATTGAAAACGCTGTTACTCTTTACCTTCTCAGTCTTACTTTATTCTGTCTCTAATTCTTCTACCTCCCTTCACACAATAACCAACTGCACTAACTGTCTCTCTATTTCCAACTGCCTGCCAACCGCTTTCCCAACTGCCTTAACCAACCAACCAACCCACTAAAACCAACCTGGGGCTAAGCCCTTTTATAAACAGGTAGGCTCCGCCTCCAGCTTTTCTATTGGTCTGCCTATTAACCCTTTCTCTCCCCCTCTACAGACATTTCCAAAAGAGCGGGCAAACACCACAGCATCTTACACATACACATTAATATTCAAACTCTCATATATTGTTTATATTTTATAAATTAATTGTGTCGCAACACCTCCTCATTCTTGGCTATGTGAAGTGTTCAGATAAAACATTATCTCTGGAGGCATCAGGAATAAAAGGGCTGTTTAGTGGCATAACCAGGAAGAAGAGTTTGGATTTGATACCCCGCTTTATCACTACCCGAAGGAGTCTCAAAGCGGCTAACATTCTCCTTTCCCTTCCTCCCCCACAACATACACTCTGTGAGGTGAGTGGGGCTGAGAGACTTCAGAGAAGTGTGACTGGTCCAAGGTCACCCAGCAGCTGCATGTGGAGGAGCGGAGACGCGAACCCGGTTCACCAGATTATGAGTCCACCGCTCTTAACCACTACATCGTGGGAGCCGACTGAAACTAAATCCTTTGAAGACAGAGGTCCTATGGCTAGGTCGGGATGGCATGGGGATGAGGGACCAACTCCCTTCTCTTGCGGGGGCCTAATTAGTGCCATTGCCTTCCGTTAAGAGTTTGGGTGTAATCCTTGACACCTCCCTTTCCATGGAGGCGCAGGTTACAGCAACAGCCAAGGCGACATTTTCCCACCTTCGCCGCATCAAGCAGTTGGTCCCTTACCTTTCCCGCCCCGACTTGGCCACAGTGATCCATGCGATGGTCATCTCCAGGCTTGACTACTGTAATTCGCTCTATGCGGGGCTGCCCTTGAAGCTGTCCCAGAAACTCCAGCGGGTACAGAATGCTGCAGCGAGGCTCCTCACGGGGTCTCTGCCATGGGAGCATATTCACCCAGTGCTTTTCAAGCTGCACTGGCTCCCGGTGGAGTACAGGGTCAGATTTAAGGTGCTGCTTTTGACCTTTAAAGCCCTTCACGGCCTAGGACCCTCATACCTACGGGACCGCCTCTCCCGGTATGCCCCACGGAGAGCCTCAAGGTCCATAAATAGCAACACCTTAGTGGTCCCGGGCCCTAAGGAAGTTAGATTGGCTTCAACCAGAGCCAGGGCCTTTTCAACTCTGGCTCCGGCCTGGTGGAACGCTCAGTCTCATGAGACCAGGGCCCTGCAGGATCTGATTTCTTTCCGCAGGGCCTGTAAGACAGAGTTGTTCCGCCTGGCCTTTGGCTTGGAGCCAATTTGATTCCCTCCCTCCCTCTCTCTCTCTCTCTCTCTCTCTCTCTCTCTCTCTCTCTTTTTCTTTCTTTTCCTTCTCCTCCTGCGATGAGGCTACATTTTAATATTTTAATGTTCCATTATTTTAATGTTGTATTTTATTTTTGTTTTTAAGTTGTAATCATTCTTCTTGTTTTTATTATTGTTTGTAAGCCGCTCTGAGCCCGGCCTTGGCTGGGGAGGGCGGGGTATAAATAAAAAATATTATTATTATTATTATTACATCATGCTGGCTCTCTCAAGATACTTACTTTATTTTTTAAGGGAAATACAACATCTAGGTCAAGGGAAGTCATAGTCCCACTCTCTTCTGCCTTGGTCAGACCACACCCAGAATACCCAGGGTCTCAGTTCTGGGCACCACAGTTTAAGGAGGACGTTGACAAGCTGGAAGGTGGGCAGAGGAGGGCAACCAAGATGATCAAGGTTGTGGAAACTAAGCCTGATGAGGAATGGTTGAAGGAGCTGGGTATGTTTAGCCTGGAAAAGAGGAGACTGAGAGGAGATATGATAGCCATCTTCAAGTATCGGAAGGGCTGTCACATGGAAGATGGTAGAGCAAGCTTGTTTTCTCCTGCCCTCAAGGGCAGGACTCGAACCAGTGGCTTCAAGTTGCAGGGAAGGAGATTTTGACTAGACACACAGGAAATTTTTCTGACGGTAGGAGCTGTTTTTACTATTACTATTATTATTAAAGTTTTCTTGGTTTACAAAGGTATGTGCAATGTCTTTTTTTTTTTCAAGTTACATTTTCCATTGGTCAGTTTCATCTGTTGAGACATTAGGGTTACGTTAGGAAGAAAAGGGGGGAGGAAGCGGTGGAGGGGGGGAGGTGAGTGGGGGGTGGGCTCGGGAAGCAATGTTTCTAATTTGCTTAATGTGTGGGGTTTTGCGTCAGCGTCGTTTGTGTGGGTTCTCTTTGCTACTCACTTGTGTTCCTTTGGTGGTGAGAGAAATTGGGGTTGGCCTAGGGTGCGGTTGCTTGTTTGTGATTGGCTGTGGCGAACTTTGTTTTCGTGTGTGAGTATGGTGGGTGGGTGTTTTTGAATCAGGTTAGCCATATTGATTTGTATGCTGTTATGAGTTATTTGTGGTGCAAGTGGCCATTATTGTCTTGGAAGATGTTGACTAAGGCCAGTTCTGGGGTGGTTTCTAATACTTGTTGGGTTATTTTACTTATTTCTTGTATGGCTATTGTCTAGAATAGTTGGATTTTGGGCACTCCCACCACACGTGGAGGTATGTGCCTGTGGAGGTGCACCCTCTCCAGCATTTTGGTGAGGTTCCTGGGTGTATTAGCGCTAGTTTTCTTGGTGTTAGGTACCACATGTAGGTGAGCTTCAGAGTGAGTTCTTTTCTTTTCGTTGATATAGATTTAAATTGGGGTTTAGAGCACATTCTGGTCCATTGAGTGGAGTTAAACTCATAGCCTATGTCATCCTCCCATTGTTTTTTGATTGTGTCTAGGGAGTTCGTGGGATTTTTGAGTCGTATTTTGTATATTGCAGATACCATCCCTTTACCGTTTCCCTTTGTTGTTAGGAGGAGGTTTTCAACGGTTGTCAGGGGCCTAGTTGCTGCTGATTTTACTACTGGATTGTTTAAGAGGGCTTGTAATTGGTGTTGTGTTAACCAGGGCATTTGGGTGTCTTCTAGTTTGTCTTGTATTTCTTGTGCTGACAAAGGTTTGTTATTTTTGTAGAAGTCTATTAGGCAATATAAGCCTTTGGTTTGCCAGGTTTTTATCTGGAGGTTTTGTGCTGCATGATGGAATAATGGGTGGTACACCAGGGGGATTAGTGGGGATGGGGTTGGGGATAGTTTGCCTATTACTATTTTGGAAAAGGCCTTGGAAGGGAGCAGGCTCTGCAGTCCTCCCCACAGCCGATGGTCCGAGGCCTCACTGCAGCAGGAGTCCCTTTATAGCTGGGAGAGAGGGCCTGGGCCACGCCCCCTGGGCCAGTTGGAAAAGGCCCTGGAAGGGAGCAGGCCCTGCAGTCCTCACCCAGCCGATGGTCCGAGGCCTCACCGCAGCAGGCGTCCCTTTATAGCTGGGAGAGAGGGCCTGGGCCACGCCCCCTGGGCCAGTTGGAAAAGGCCCTGGAAGGGAGCAGGCCCTGCAGTCCTCCCCACAGCCGATGGTCTGTGCATGTAAAATTATATACATATAAAGTAATAGAAGCACTTCCTGCACACTCCTTCCATTTAAATCACTTCTGCTTTTTCAGTTTGTTGGTAGATTGTTGGGTTTCAACTCTTAAAGCTTCTCCTCCTTGTGAGACCATTGATGTTTTGTAAGAACATCAGGACTGAAGCGCTATCTACACTCCATATACGTAAGTGGTTTTCCCTTTTTGAGTTTGCTGGTGTTTGCTAAGGTTTCCACTTCTATTGAAGCTCTTTCCACACTCCATACATTTATTTGTTTCTCCCCGAGTGAGTCTGTTGATGTCATGTAAGGGGTCCACTCTGACCGAAGCTCTTTCCACACTCCATGCATTTAAATGGTTTCTCTCCTGTGTGAGTCCGTTGATGAATTCTAAGGTGTTCACTTCGCCTGAAGCTCTTTCCACACTCCATGCATTTAAATGGTTTCTCTCCTGTGTGAGTCCGTTGATGAATTCTAAGGTTTCCACTAGTAGTGAAGCTCTTTCCACACTCCATGCATTTAAATGGTTTCTCCCCCGTGTGAATCCGTTGATGAATTCTAAGGTTTTCACTAGTAGTGAAGCTCTTTCCACACTCCATACATTTAAATGGTTTCTCCCCTGTGTGAGTCCGTTGATGAATTCTAAGGCTTCTGCTAGTAGTGAAGCTCTTTCCACACTCCATGCAATTAAATGGTTTCTCGCCTGTGTGAGTCCGTAGATGAATTCTAAGGTTTCCACTAGTAGTGAAGCTCCTTCCACACTCCATGCATTTAAATGGTTTCTCCCCAGTGTGAGTTTGATGATGTGCATTCAGGGATCCACTCTGACTGAAGCTCTTTCCACACTCCATGCATTTAAATGGTTTCTCTCCTGTGTGCCTCCGTTGATGAATTCTAAGTTTTCCACTTTCAGTGAATCTCTTTCCACATTCCATGCATTGAAATGGTTTCTCCCCTGTGTGAGTTTGATGATGTGCATTCAGGCATCCACTTTCAGTGAATCTCTTTCCACATTCCATGCATTGAAATGGTTTCTCCCCTGTGTGACTCCGTTGATGAATTCTAAGGCTTCCGCTAGTAATGAAGCTCTTTCCACATTCCATGCATTTAAATGGTTTCTCCCCCGTGTGACTCCGTTGATGAACTCTAAGGTCTCCACTCTGACTGAAGCTCTTTCCACACTCCATACATTTAAATGGTTTCTCCCCTGTGTGAGTCCGTTGATGAACTCTAAGGTGTCCACTCTGACTGAAGCTCTTTCCACACTCCATGCATTTAAATGGTTTCTCCCCTGTATGAGTCCGTTGATGAATTCTAAGTGTTCCACTCTCAGTGAAGCTCTTTCCACACTCCATGCAATTAAATGGTTTCTCCCCTGTGTCACTCCATTGGTGTTTTCTAAGGTTTCCACTGTCAGTGAAGCTCCTTCCACACTCCATACTTTCAAATTGTTTATGTTCTCTGTTTTCACACTCCATGTATTTAAATGGTTTCTTCGTTATTCCCATTTCACATGGCCCACCAGAATTCTGATTGCCTTCTCCATTGTCTTCTTTCGATGGGTTGGGGTTAGGGAGAAAATCCTATTTGTTTTCTAGGAAGAGAACAAAGGAATATTACACACATCAATTAGCACCTGCTCTTATTTTAACGTCTTGTAAATCTCTCCTGTCTTCCATATGTTCCAAATTTTTAGGCAAATGAAATAATGTAAAATAATGGTCATGCATCATCAGCCTTTTATAACCCTTAATTATTGTTAATGAAGCAGCATTATCTTAGAATACGGTTGAACTGTGGGGTTTACGTTTTATAAAAAGTGGTTTCTCACAGGAAAGGGAGCAGCTCTATGTTCCATGAACCTGGCCAAGATTCATCAGGGTCCTACGTTCATCATGAAGTTCTTCATCCTCTGCAATATAATCCTCCACCCCTTGGGCCACATTTTGTCCCCTTCGACCTCTAGATCTTTATTAATCACTTGCAAAGTCCCTTTGGCCTCAGGAGGTGCACAGTGACCATTTTGGGAGACCCATATATAAGTCTAGTGACAAGGCTTGGTGCTTGTTTTCGGTTGAAGGAGTGCTCAGTTGGAGAATGTTCTTGGGGTTGGACCTCCATCTCTCAGCCTTGCATTATTGAATGGAGAGAGCTGGAGATGCAGAAGGAAAGCAGCTGGAGCCTGACCGCTGGGATGGCCAGATTGAGACACCCACCACAATTATGATTTATAATAATTATATGCCACCGGGTCTCGCACCTGCCTCCTGACACTGGCTTATCTTAGTGGAGATTCCCTGTCCAGGCTTCTCTCACTGTTCTTCCTCCTTTGCCGTGGGTGGCCAAGGGCTTCTGGATATTCTAGCTCTGCTCCAACTGGGAATTATTTATTAAATTTGTATACCTCTCTTCATCTGAAGATCAGAAGATAAAAATATGTGTGACACTGAAAAAGGTGAGTATTAAAGGTGAATAACACTGATTGTGGGAAAGAAAAGAAGAAGATGAAACCAGTGGTGTGTCCAGCTGAATGTAATATAATAATAATAATAATAATAATAATAATAATAATGTGTAAAGAAGAAACCAATCTTCAAATCAGTTTCATATTCCCTGGCTGTATTTTTCAGTCACGATTGTGACTCAGAATCTTAGCCACAATTTATTCTAGAATATCAACTGGATCTCTTTGTAATAGGAGCCAGACATCCCTGGGATTTCATCCAGACATTCCTTTAGTGTGGGCAGCAGCAGCGGAGGAAGGAAGGAAGCAACTTTGGGGGAAAGGATTTCCTTCAGAAGGTCTTCCCCAGTGGCTGGCAGGGTTGATAAACTGCTCAGTGGGGACACCTTGGATTTATAGTGTTAGGGTCTGGATAGCAATCACAATCCCTTGGAAATGTCTCAAGAACCCTTAAGATCCAGTTCCACCAACTCCCAAGTAACACTGAGCCCTAGAGGAACCTTCTATGCTGAGTTCAGGCATCTCTGGCCCTCCAGATGTGGTTGGACTCAAAGTACCACCTGCCCAAGCAAGGATGGCCCATGGCCAGGGAGGACGGGAGTCTTATCTGGTGGGACACACTTTCCCCTTCTTCCCCCTCCTCTGAAAATGCGGAATGGGGGAGGTGGGGCACATTGACACACCAACAATATTTCAATATCAAGAAATGATATTCGTTTTGCAACATCACCAAAATGTGCCTATACATGTGTGAGTAGAACAGTTGTGACTGTGCTGCCCGCCAGTTTAGCCGTTGGCATTTGATGAGAGAACCAACTAAAAAATTATGTGAAATGTAAAAGTGTTCCAACACTTTTTTACGTCATTTAGTTAAGATTTAAAAATACCAAAGGTAAGTTTTTCCACTCAGTAATCAGGATTACACGTGATTTTCAAATAAATTCAGTGGTTTTATTAACAATTGTTAGTTTTTTGAAAATGTCTGTTGGGGCACTTTGATACACTAAGACATGGGACGCATTGATATGTATAAAAGTGCCCCGCTTAGTGTACAATAATCTCAAAACAAGTGTCATATCTAAGGAAAAAACCAGGATCTTGTATGTTTGCTTCCGCATTGCAAGTGTTGATTTCAAGGATGTTGTTTTGCGGTTGCCAAAACCAAATTTCCCAAAGGGCACATCTTGAACATCATCTCTTGATACTTTTTCTATTGACTTATGTGGATATAATGTGTAATAGAAGCTAAATGTTAAGTAATTATCTTATTTTTTATAAGCATTTTGTTTCAATTACTATTTTTTGACCACCTAATGTCAGTTCCTATACTTTTTAAAGTTTTTCCAAACTTCCGGCCCATGGGCCTTAGGGTGCCTATGCCTGGGATAGAGGGTTAAATCAGGGCTGGCCAAATGGGACTCAGCTCCGCCCCCTCCTTGCATCTGCTGCCTGAGGGGGCTGCCTCAGTTTCCCTCATGGTGGAGCAGGCCCTGAGAACAGCCTTCCCGCTGCCTTCCAAAATACAGCCATACCTCGGGTTACAGACGCTTCGAGTTGTGTTTTCGGGTTGCACACCGCACAGAATCCAGAAGTACCAGAACAGGTTAATTCTGGGTTTTGGCACTCGCGCATGTGCAGAACCACTAAATCACGCTTTGCGCATGTGCAGAAGCACTGAATTGCAACCCGCACATGCACAGACACGGCACTGCGGGTTGTGAATGTGCCTCCCGCACAGATCACGTTCGCAACCTGAGCGTCCACTGCACAGGAAACATGACACAGAAGACCTTGGAGTCTCACCGTGGAAAACAACAACAACAACAATTGGTTATACGTCACTTTGGGCTGCCCTGGACAGTGGCGTAGGGGGTCCCTGTTACAACAGCCCTGCAAAATAGACCGGAGTTGCTGCGCGCTTTTGGGACTTGGAAGAGTAACTTACGGCAACCGTAAAGGGCAGCCCAGTGTGTCATTACGGGGGCCTCTTTTAAATAGGGGCTGGTGTTTGAACTTGGGCTTTGCTAATGTTACGGAATTGGCAGGGGGGCACTTGTGTGAGAGCAGGTTTCTTTGGCCGTCTCCCCCTTCCTTGCTTGCCCCTTCTGCATTCCCATGGCAAGTCCAGCTGAATTTGACTATGGCGTGTGGTGCATATCTCCGCCTTCAGACGGATGGAGCCAGGCAGCTTTCTGGGTCATGTGCCCAACTTTTCATGAGCTGATATTAAATCCCAAAAGAACTACAGCTGCTTGTTACAAAGGGTGGGGGCCGATTCCGGTAGGTTTATGATATTAACTCTTTCCATGCTCATTTCTGATGCTCAGAAGCAGGTGACCCTTTCCTAGACATTCCTGATGACATTCTCAGTCTGACGCACAGCATTTACACAGAAACACGGATCAAACATGAAAAACCCTTTACATAACTCCCTTTCTAAAATACACTGAGACTATCTTATAACATATCCCCGCTATAACACACAAGTTCTAATTAAATTCTAATATTTACTATACCTAAACATTGAGCACCACAGACTAATAATAATAATAATAATAATAATAATAATAATAATAAAATTATTATTTATACCCTGCCCATCTGGCTGCGTTTCCCCAATCACTCTGGGTGGCTCCCAATCGAGTGTTAAAAACAGTAAAGCATGAAATATTAACAACTTCCCTAAACAGGGCTGCCTTCAGATGTCTTTTAAAAGTAAGATAGCTGCTTAATTCCTTGACATCTGATGGGAGGGCGTTCCACAGGGCAATGGACTGGTCCCCTGTAACCTCACTTCTCGCAGGGAGGGAACCGCCAGAAGGCCCTTGGAGCTGGACCTCAGTGTCTGGGCAGAACAATGGGGGTGGAGACGCTCCTTCAGGTATACAGGACTGAGGCTGTTAGGGCTTGAAAGGTCAGCACCAACACTTTGAATTGTGTCCGGAAACGTACTCAAATATTCCTCTGCAGTAAAGGAGGCAAATGGAAGCCTTCCCATTGTCTTTGTGCTTACAAATACTGTCTTAAGGAGGGATGAACAGGGTGGGCCTGTGACCTGGATTCAGGAACTAAAGTATTTACCATCACAAAAGAATGCCCAGGCTGCCCAGATAATGCAGTTAGTGACCATTAACAGGTATCCTTGGGGACAGGTTTTCTGCTGTAGACCGCCTCCTGTGATGTATTCCTGCTGGAGACAGTCTCCTTCTGTATGATATTTGGGGGGGGGGGTCTTGGGTGGGCAATTTCAAAAGACTATATAAGGCCTTGCACACCTCCCTCCTGGTTGCGGTGAGGGGGGGGACACTGTTGCAAAAAAGATCCGGCTTACTAGCCGCTTTGCTTCTCCATATACTCTGGTTGGCCTCTGTTATTTTCTCCTACCTACCGTATTTTTCGCTCTATAAGCACACCTGATCATAAGGGGCACCTAGTTTCTAGAGGGGGAATTCAAGAAGAAAAATATTATTTAAAGGGAGCGCTGAGCAGAGCTCCCTGGTGCCCTGCGGAGGCTTTGCGCCACTAAGGCAGAAGCGAAAACAGCTAGAGGGAGAGCTGCGCAGCGCTCTCTCTCGCTGTTCTGGCTTCTGGGGTAGCCCGCGAAGCCTCCACAGGGCAGCATCGAGCCTTCATCCCGGGCTTCCCCCGCCAGCCCTGACAAGCTCTGGGAGTATTCCCCACCTCCCGCAAAAGCCCACAGGAGCTGCACACCCTTTAAGGAGCACACGGCTCCTGCGGGCTTTTTTACAAGGTGGGAGAAGGGACTGACGCAGCCAGTCAGTCCCTTCTCCCTCCTCAGGGAAAAGCCCCCAAGAGCGGCGTGCTTTTTAAAGGGCACGCGGCTTCTGCGGGAGGTGGGGTAGTTCCAAGAGGTTCAATGAAAAGATGGTTTGCAGTGGAAGAGATTTGCACAAGTAGCTAAGTGTGAAGCAGTAAAAATGAAAGTGCAACCTTGTGAGCAGAATACTCCACACATCTTGGGGTCTTTGTGTAATAATTGTGCAAGTCAGACTTGAGGGAAGCGCTGAAGGCTCTTCAGGGCTGGCAACTTCTTCCCAATCCCACTGGGTTCCAACAACCGCACTAACACTTAACTGTACAGAATAGGCACCTGGATGCAGAAGCCAATCCAAAGGGGTGGCTGGTAGTGGAGGTGGTGAAATGCATAAGTTCTGAGTTTTTCATGTGTGCTAAAACTCAGTCTGCTTGGTTGTTTTTTATAAAAAAAATATGTTTACCAACATGCTATAATATTATTGTTTTAGTTAAATAGTTTAAGTTGTTATTAAGGAAATGATTATTTTTCTCCTTCCAATAAATTACAGGAGAACTGTTGTCCAAATATAGACAGTTAACTTTTTAAACCTCAGAATTATTTCATAATTATCTGTCTATGTATTTCTAATAGTGTAACCAAATCAGAAATTTTTGATTTAAATAGAATCATACTGACTAGTGATTTATTGTAAATTGTGATTGAAATCAATTTGATTTATATCAAATCCACCCTGATTGCAATCTACCACAATGTCTGAAATAAGGCTGGAACTATACAGAGGCGAACAGGACAATGTCCTGGCAGCTGCCACTACTTAGGGGTCTGAAACGGATAAATGAAAATATTATCAGTCATCACACACTCAGTTTCATCAGCAGGAAAGCCAAGATGCATCCTAGCAGGACTTTTGGGTTTGGGCTAGGCTACCAAATGGTGGAATTCAGGACAATCCCAAGTATGGAGATGAGTCCTAGTGAATACAGATAACCTGGTAGTGTCATCAGGGAAGGGGGGAGAAGGGGGGTCAGGGGTGCTGGAAGGGGAGGGGTCTCTGTCGAGGCTCCTCCCCTTCCTTTAACCCTTCCATGGACTCCCTCTCTCCGTTTCCCCACCCAAAAGGGACCCAGCCAGGTGCCCCATGACCCCAGGGATTCCTGGGGACAAACTGGTAAAATCAGCAATGATACACTGGGTCAGAAATATAGGTCATGATTAGAGCTGGGTGATATATTGGTATATTGCCCAAGACTGGCTTGAAGTTTACATCGTGATAACTGTTTCCTAATACTGAGCTGGCAATATATTATGAATCACAATGTGTGCAAGGGCTAGGCAACACCTGCTTTTCAACATTGCCATAACTTACCAGCTAAACGCTGTAATGTTAGTAGCAGCTAAACCTCACAATATCACCTGCTAAATATTGCAGGGCTATTAGCAGATAAAGATCGTAATGTTATCATTACCAAAACTGACAATATCACTTGTGGTTTATTACCAGCTAAACCTCCAATATCACCTGCTAAACGCTGCCATGTTATCAGCAGCTAAACATTTAAATCGGCCACAAGGTCTGAAATAGGGATGGAACTGTACAGAGGAGAGCAGCACAATGTCCTTGCAATTGCTGCTACTTAGGGGTCTAAAATGGATAAATGACAATATTATCAATCATCATCTCAGTGGGACTTTTGGGTTTGGGCTTGGCTACCAAATGGTGGTATTCAGGACAATCCTGTATGGCAATGATGATCTGGGACTGCCAGCAGGGAGACTGGGGAATAAGATGTGATGGAAGGGGAGGGGTCTCTGTCGAGGCTCCTCCCCCTTCCATTAACCCTTCCCTGGACTCCCTCTCTCCCTTTCCCCAGCCAGGGGCCCCACGACCCCAGGGAGAATGGGGGGCTCAGCCCCACCCCCAGCCCTGCTTGGGGCGTCCGGGGGGGCAGGGCAGCTGAGCATCTCTCGGCCCCCCAGGAAAGCGAAAGGGGAGTCTGGCGGTGCTGCTGCTGCTGCCCAGGAGATCTTGCCAGGTGTAGATCCCTGCAGGTGTTGGCTCCCCCCTTCCCCCCTGGGTCGGGGCCTGGATCGGGGCCCCTGTCGACGGGCCCCAGGGAGGGCGCTTTCCTTACGGGGGGGTCTCTTCGTCCTCCCCCCTTATATCCCCCTCCCCTATCCCCCCCTTCTCTCCCTCCCTCTTTACCTCTTGGTCCTCCGCCTCCCTGGCTCCAGATTAGTCCGCTTTCCTTGTCGGCAATAGAAAGGGCTGGGGGGGGGGGTTCCTCCACTGACGCCCCTCCTCCCCTCTCCTCGAAACTTCCGGCGCATTTCGCAGCGACACTTCCGGTTCCTTTTGGGATTCGCTTGCCCCTAGAGCTACATCCACAGAGCAGCCCCTCCCTGTGTTGGGATGGGAAGCGGACGGGACGGCGCTGCCTCTGGGGGCTCCATGGGGACATGGCCCCCCTCCTTCCTCCTCCCCACAGCAGGGGGTCGAGATGGCTGCGGGGGGGGCATCATATTTGGGGGTGACCTGGGTTTGCGGGGAGAGAAGGACGTGATTTTAAACCTGCAAGGGAAGAGGATGAATGAGAAGGAGGGAAGGGCTGCCCCTCCCCCCGTGGGTCAGGAGAGTGGGGGAGGGGCTGAGCCGGGGAAGCCAAGGGGGGTCCCTCCCCCCCAGCCCAGGGGGTGTCCTCTGTGAAGCCCAGAGATGGACCCAGCCTCGGGGGGTGGGAAGAGACATGGGGCTTATTGATACACTGCAGTTCAGGCAGTTCTGCTAGCAGGAGGCCAAAGGACCCGGAGTGGTTTGCAACCAGGGTGGTTTCCAAATGCAGCCCTTTTTGATACGTTTCCATTTATTCTTTTGCGTGGGGACTGGCCAGATTGAAAACCGCCCCCCCCCCCATTCAAAAGAAAGACTAGCAAAAGATTTCAAAGGCGGAATTTCCAAAAGATGGCACTTTGTTCTGAATTTAAGACAAGTCAGTCGAAAAATCATGGGCTTTTTTGGCGTTTATTTGGGGCCTTGTCTAAAAAAGAAAAAGCTCTACAGTTTTGGGGTTCTCCTGGTTTTTACTTTTTGAAATATGGCAACCCTAATTATTCTGGGCTCTGCTTGAACTGAAACTCTCCCTTTTAGAGCTCAGTCAGTAGAGCATGAGACTCTGAATCTATGGGTCGGGGCTTTGAGCCCCACTTTGGGCAAAATATTCCTGCATTGCAGGGGGCTGGGCTAGATGACCCTCGTGGTCCCTTCCAACTCTGCAATTCTAGGATTCTACCATGTGTAGACAAAAGATCGCCTTCTTGTGGGCAGTGGAGGAATGATGTAATGGTGGTTGGTGGGAACTGTTCTTGAGTGTTGCCTTGTCACACACATGCAACACCACAACAGTCCTGTGAAAGGAAGGGGGGGTGTGCATTTCTGCAGGCTGATGTCCATCCATCCAGCTGCCCAGGCCCCAGCACCTCCCCCTAAGAGTGAAGGGTCCCAGTCTGGAAATCCCCCCTTCCTGCTGGAGATGAGGCAGCGAGGGATTCCAGACAGACAGGGGCGTCCTTGCTCTGGAATTCCCTTGCCAGCAGGGAGACTTCAAAAGCCCCCCCCCCATGCCTCTCCCTTCCCTCATTTAGTAGGGAGACTTTTCATCTTGTGGTTGGGTCATTTTAAATCCACTTTTTTTCTCTCTCCCTGCAATTTTAATACTGTTGTTGGTTTCCTTGTTTAAATTATTCTGTTTACTAGTGATATTTCACATAGCGTTTGTGAATGCAAAGCAATTGTGGCTCTTGGGTAGAAATTTGTGATCTAGACATGGCCTAGTCAATCACACCTTGTTTCAACATCCATCTAACACAAGGAAAAGAAAATCCCCCCATCATTTAGCCCGGACACTGAGGTCCACTTCCGAGGGTCTTCTGGCAGTTCCCTCATAATTACAGGGAACCAGGCAGAGGGCCTTCTTGGTAGTGGCGCCCTCCCTGTGGAACACAGGCCCCCATAATAATTTATTAATAATTATTATTATCATCATCATCATCATCAGATGTCAAAGAGAGAAAGTAACTTTTGGAAGACCTCTGAAGCCCTTCAGGGAAGTTCTTAATGTTTGACATTTTACATGTTCCTTTGTCATAGAACCAAGCTGGCACCATCCATTGGTTCTGGCAGGGTTCCAGTTCATGGTCAACAAGATTAAACAGATGTACGTTGGGCTGATGAGGAGGAGGTGAGGGACCAGGAGTGAGACCTTGGGGTCATGTTAGGTAACTCTGGGAAATTGTTGACCCTGTGTGCACTGGCTCAGGAAACTGCAAATCTCACGCTGGGGATGTTTAGGGAACTGATTGAAAATACACCTGCTACTCTCCTAATGGTTGTAGTGCAGATCTTGTTGCATGGCCAGCTGGCTAGCCTCAGGTGGGTCATCTCCTTCCAGCCGTCCTGCTGCGAAGACCCATCAGCCTCTGCTCCGATGTAAATCAGCAACCCAGGCTTTGAAGCCACGGCACACTATATCAGCAGAGTGAACTGCGGACACAGAATAGGCGTGAGGCTTGTGGAAGCATACTACAACTACGGATTTATTAATCATAAATCAGGACAAAGAAACATTCTGTCTCTCTCTTTGTATTCTCAGAGAGACAGAGAAAAGCAAAAGCTATACACACAACGGAAGTTCCCAGCATACTGTGCTGGAATGTAAACAGACACGTACCAATCTCATGGCTGCTCCTTAAGGATGAATGGAAATTATTTATGGAGATCTATGGTGTGAACAAATTTGGAGTACTGTGCACAGTTCAGTATCTGGGACCTTTCAGTTTGGAGAGAAGACGAGGAAGGAAGGACATGTCAGATAGAATGGAGAAAGAGGATAGAGAAAAGCCCCCCCCCCAATAAAAATAGAACTCATGGAATCCAGTGAAGCAGGAATGGTGGAAGATTTAGGAGAGCGAAAAGAAGGGTCTCCCCCCCCCCTTCTCTGCATCCAGCCAGTCCATGATGGCAACAGCAACAATAAGATAATTACATCAATAGTATGCATTGTGCTCTGCTGGCAGGAGGACTCCCTCGGATCATGTCCAGTTGCAAAAGTGCAAGGAGGCTTTCCATCTTCAGGGCCCAGAGGGGGATCGTGCCTTGGGGCAGCTGGTGGATTTGGAGGAAGCTGACCCTTAGCACTCTGGGTTTGGGACCTACCGGACCCTCCTTCCACATTATACGCATCCATATTGTTTCTCGCCTGCGTCATTTTGGGGACAGCATTCTACACACACTTGCGTCACCATGTGCCCCCCTCCCAACATTGCTCTGAGATGCTCTGGTACGGCCCCTTCTTCCCTGTGCCCCCTTCCCTCCTCATGCAAGACGTGCAGCTGGGAACAGAGCCTTTCCTGGCTATGCCAGGGAATGCCCCTTTTATTTCTCCTGCCACCAAATATATCTATACACATTATATCTGACATAATGCCTCTATAAATCAAAAGAATAGATCAGGGTTTCAAGATTACCTTCGGCATATAAGTAGGTGCTTTCAATCTTTCTGTGTCTTCATGGTTCCACTATTGCAATTATAACAATGGGAGTTATGCTGCTGTTCCTCTAATATTAGTCTAACTCTGCTTCCAAAGCAACACCACCAGTCTCAGCTCCACTTTGAGCAACTCTCCATTCCCAGATACAAAGATTTCCAACTCCCTCCACCAAACACCAACACCAGCTCACTCTCAGTCCATCCTCATTCAGAAGCAACACTACAGATTCACATTAAATATTATATTATGCTTACTATTGTGAAATTTTACCTTCATTACTTTAAATAAACGTCTAGACCACGTTACAAACAACAGAAGCTCACATACGCTGCATGCAATTCAGATTGATTTCTTGTTACTGATGTGAAAGAAAGTGTCGACTTGGAGAGAAATAGGTTCTACACTCTATAAACCATATCTCTTCTTTGAGTTAATTCATGGCCTGTAGGTGTTACCGCTCTTAGAGCTCTTACCCCTCAGAGTCTTTTGATTGTTTATAATACTTCCACTACAATGGAACCTCTGTCCACTTCCATGGGACTTATATTGTTACTCCCCTGTATGAGTTTGTTGATGTTTTGTAAGAACTCCACTTGTACTGAAGCTCCTTCCACACTCCAAGCATTGAAATGGTTTCTCCGTTCTGTGAGTCCATTGATGGTATCTAAGGTGTCCACTCTGACTAAAGCTCTTTCCACACTCCATACATTTAAATGGTTTCTCTCCCGTGTGAATCAGATGATGGTTTCTAAGGTGTCCACTCTCAGTGAAGCTCTTTCCACACTCCATGCATTTAAATGGTTTCTCCCCCGTGTGAATAAGATGATGGTTTGTAAGGTGGCCACTCCGACTGAAGCTCTTTCCACACTCCATGCATTTAAATGGTTTCTCTCCCGTGTGAATATGATGATGGTTTGTAAGGAGTCCACTCCGACTGAAGCTCTTTCCACACTCCATGCATTGAAATGGTTTCTCACCTGTATGAGTCCGTTGATGAATTCTAAGTGTTCCACTATCAGTGAAGCTCTTCCCACACTCCATGCAGTGAAATGGTTTCTCCCCTGTATGGGTCCGTTGATGTTTTCTTAGTGTTCCACTGTTAATGAAGCTCTTACCACAGTCCATGCATTTAAATGGTTTCTCCCCCGTGTGAGTCCGTTGATGAATTCTAAGGGTTCCATTGTGACGGAAGCTCTTTCCACATTCCATGCATTTAAATGGTTTCTCCCCTGTGTGTGTCCGCTGATGAATTCTAAGTTTTCCATTGTCACTGAAACTTTTTCCACATTCCATGCATTTAAATGGTTTCTCCCCCATGTGTGTCCGTTGATGTTTTCTTAATGTTCCACTATCAATGAAGTTCTTTCCACACTCCATGCATTTAAATGGTTTCTCCCCCGTGTGAGTCCGTTGATGTCTTCTAAATTTTGCAGTGTCACTGAAGCTCTTTCCACACTCCATACATTTAAATGGTTTCTCCCCCGTGTGAGTGCGTTGATGAATTCTAAGGTTTCCAATATCAATGAAGTTCTTTCCACATTCCATGCATTTAAATGGTTTCTCCCCAGTGTGAGTGCGTTGATGAATTATAAGTTTTCCACTTCCAGTGAAGCTCTTTCCACATTCCATGCATTTAAATGGTTTCTCCCCAGTGTGAATCCATTGATGAATTCTAAGTTTTCCACTCTCAGTGAAGCTCTTCCCACACTCCATGCATTTAAATGGTTTCTCCTCCTTGTGAACCCATTGATGTCTTCTTAGCGTTCCACTATAAGTGAAGCTCTTTCCACACTCCATACATTTAAATGGTTTCTCACCTGTGTGAGTCCGTTGATGTTTTCTTAGTGTTCCACTGTCAATGTAGCTCCTTCCGCACTCCATACATTTAAATGGTTTCTCCCCCTTGTGAGTCCGTTGATGACTTCTAAGTACTTGATTAGAAGTGAAGCCCTTTCCACACTCCATACATTTAAATGGTTTCCCCCCCACGTGAGTCCGTTGATGACTTCTGAGTACTCGATTATCAGTGAAGCTTTTTCCGCACTCCATACATTTAAAAGGTTTTCCCCCTGTGTGAGTCCGTTTATGTTTTCTTAGTGCTCCCTTATAAGTGAAGCTCTTCCCACACTCCTCACATTTAAATGGTTTTTCCCCCGTGTGAATTCGATGATGGATTCGAAGTGTTCCTCTATCAATGAAGCTCTTTCCACACTCCATGCATTTAAATGGTTTCTCTCCAGTGTGAGTCCATTGATGTCTTCTTAGTGTTCCATTTTCAGTAAAACTCTTCCCGCACTCCATACATTTAAATGGTTTCTCCCCCGTGTGAGTCCGTTGATGACTTCTAAGTACTTGATGAGAAGTGAAGCCCTTTCCACACTCCATGCATTTAAATGGTTTCTCCCCTGTGCAAGTCCGTTGATGTTTTCTTAGTGTTCCCCTGCTACTGAAGCTCTTCCCACACTCCATACTTTCAAATTATTTCTCCTCTCTCTTTCCACACTCCATACATTTAAATGGTTTCTTTGTTAATCCTATTGGACATCGCCCACCAGAATTCTGACTGCCTTCTCCATTTTCTTCTTAAACGGGGGGTGGGGGAGAAAATCCTATTTATTTTCTGGGAAGAGAACAAAGGAATATTACACACATGAATTACAACCTCCACTTATTTTAACATCTTGTACATTCTCTCCTGTCCTCCATATGTTCCAAATTTTTAGGAAATGCAAATGAAATAATGTCAAATAATAGTAATGCATCATCAACATTTCATAACCCTTAATTATAGTTAATGAAGCAGCATTATCTCAGAATGCGGTAGACTTTTGGGGTTTACTTTTTACATAAACTGGTTTCTCACAGGAAAGGGAGCTGCTCTATGTCCATGAACCTGGCCAATATTCATCAGGGTCCTAAGTTCACCATGAAGTTCTTCATCCTCTGCACAATAATCTGTTGGGTGTAGTGAAGGGTTAACCTTCTGTGCCTCGAGCCTGAGAGGAGGAGACAACAAGGGAAGTAAGCCAGGACCTGAGGAAAGCAGCTTGGAATGCTGTGTACTGAGTGGAAATCGAAAGCATTCTGTTACGACGCTGCAAGCAGAGAGAGAAGATGCAGCTTAACACGGATGGCTATTGGAGATTGTAAATACGCTATTTTGTTCTAATAAAGAGATATTAGGACAGAAGAAATGTTTGGGACTGATTTACTGCTCTTTCAACACACGGCCGCTGTGCAACTTTGCTAATTGCTAATTGCTTTATGACCTGCAGAGGCTCGTAGGGGAAGTGTGGCTCGGCGCCGAACAATAAAGCAATAAAACTATCGAACATAATCCTCCACCCCTTGGGCCACATTTTGTCCCCTTCGACCTCTAGATCTTTATTAATCACCAGCACAGTCCCTTTGGCCTAAGGACTTCCATATTGACCATTTTTGGAGACCCATATTTAAGTCTAGTGACAAGGCTTGGTGCTCAGTTGGAGAATGTTCTTGGGGCTGGACCTCCATCTCTCAGCCTTGCATTATGGAATGGAGAGAGCTGGAGATGCAGAAGGAAAGCAGCTGGAGCCTGACCGCTAGGAAGGCCAGATTGAGACACCCGCCCCAATTAGGATTTATAATAATTATATCCCGCCGGGTCTCGCACCCGCCTCCTGACACTGGCTTATCTTAGTGGAGATTCCCTGTCCAGGCCTCTCTCACTGTTCTTCCTCCTTTGCCCTGGGTGGCCAAGGGCTTCTGGATATTCTAGCTCTGCTCCAACTGGGAATTCTTTATTAAATTGTTATACCTCTATTCATTTGAAGATCACAAGATAAAAATATGTGTGACACTGAAAAAGGTATTAAAGGTGAATAACACCTTTAATACACTTATTGTGGGAAAGAAAAGAAAGAAGATAAAACCAGCGGTGTGTCCACCTGAATAGAAGAAACCAATCTTCAAATCAGTTTCATATTCCCTGGCTGTATTTTTCAGCCACGATTGTGACTCGGAATCTTAGCCACACTTTATTCTAGAATATCAACTGGATCTCTTTGTAATAGGAGCCAAGCATCCCTGGGATTTCATCCAGACATTCCTTTAGTGTGGGCAGCAGCAGCTGAGGAAGGAAGGAAGCAATTTGGGGGGAAACTATTTCCTTCAGAAGGTCTTCCCCAGGGGCCAGCAGGGTTGATAAACTGCTCAGTGGGGACACCTTGGCTTTATAGTGTTAGGGTCTGGATACCAATCACAATCCCTTGGAAATGTCTCAAGAACCCTTAAGATCCAGTTCCACCAACTCCCAAGTAACACTGAGCCCTAGAGGAACCTTCTATGCTGAGTTGAGGCACCTCTGGCCCTACATATGTGGTTGGACTCAAAGTACCACCTGCCCAAGCAAGGATGGCCCATGGCCAGGGAGGATGGGAGTCTTATCTGGGGGGACACACTTTCCCCTTCTTCCCCCTCCCCTGAAAACGCTTTCATTTCTCCTTCCTCCGTGATCTCCAACATCTTCCTGATGAAGTCCAACCAACTGCTCACATTCCCAAATCATCCTGCACCATTGACTTCCCAAGGCTGGGACACTGGCAATGGGACAGCACCTTCCACTGGATGAGAGGATAGAGGGTTAAATCAGGGCTGGCCAAATGGGACTCCGCTCCGTCCCCTCCTTGCCCCTCCCTGGGTCTCCTGCCTGAGGGGGCTGCCTCAGTTTCCCTCATGGTGGAGCAGGCCCTGAGAACAGCCTTCTCTCTGCCCCCAAAATACAGGAAACGCGACAAAGAAGGCCTTGGAGTGTCACCGTGGAACATAACAACAACAACAACAACAGGTTGTAAGTCACTTTGGGCTGCCCTGGGGAAGAGAAAGAGACTAATAGGTTTATTAAAAATAAAGGGGGGGACACAGGAACCCACCCATTTACATAACAATCTTCCCAATCTCTTAAATCCCACAGATTTAAGTGAACTGATATACTGGGAATAATGGAAACCAGGTGAGAAGGAGTTGGGCCCAGGTGTCTCTGGGGGGGGGGGAGCCCTTTAGATGCTTCTGCACAGAAACACAGGCATGTGGGAGAGACCGGAGTTGCCCAGAGAGAAGCCTCAAAGGGGGGGGGGAATAATAAAGGGGGCTTCCTCCCTTTCCTCTTTCCCCCCATGGTTGGACTCGCTCTAACAGCCCCCAGCGCATCCTGCAGCTCCTGATCTGGGACCTGAGGCAGGGCAAGGACTGAGCTTCAGGGGAGGAGAGGGTGGCTGGATCGGGGCTCCTGCTCAGGGATCTCTCCCTGGTCTAGTCCTGGCAGATTCCTGGGCAGGAGGGAGAAGTCAAGGCAGGCCCCCCAGTCCCTCTCTCTTTCTCCAAGATGGCTTCAATCCCTCCCCAGGGATGCTCCCTTCCTCCCTCCGCCCCCCCCCCCGGGTCCCCTTTGCCCAGAGGCCCCCCTGGCCGGCTCAGCCTTCCTGCCAAATCTCTCCCCATCCCAGGAGGGAGACGGGGGGGGGTCTCCATCCAGGCCTCTCTCGCCCCCATTAACCCTTCTCCCCCCAAAGGGGACCCACCTAGCCTAGGATCGCGGCGCCCCAGGGATTCCTGCCAGGGGGTTCAAGTCCCAGCCCTGGGGGGGCCTCCCATTTCTATTGCCTCAAAGGCGCCCAAGGGGGGGCAGGGGAGTTGAGCATCTCTTGACAGCTGAGCATCTCCTTGCGCTGCAAAGGAGCTCTTGCAATGCAAACCCTGCCGGTGCTCCCTCTGCAGAAAGCCCCCCCCCCCGCATTTCCCATAGTAAAAGGCAGGAAGGCTGATCTCGGGGGGGGGGGGCGTGCAATGCAATCCCTGCGAAAGGAGGGGCCCCGATCTCCAGCCGGATTGCATGCATCGGGGCCTCTGTTGTTGGGGGGGGGGTCTCTGCCCCCTTCCCCTCCCCGCCCTTCGCCCCCCTCCCCGCCCTACAGCTTTACCTCTTTGTCCTCTCTGTCCCTCCGCTTCCATCGCTCGCTCTGCTATTCCGATTTCCTTTCTCGGGGGGTCTCCAAGGAGGCGCCCCCTCGGGGGGAGGGGCTCCTTTCCCCTCCCCTCCGGCTCGGCAATTTCCGACGCTCTTCGGCTTCCTTTCCGAATGCGTCTGCCCATAGAGCTACGAAGGAGAGCCGCCGCCCCCCCCCCCCGGAAGGAGGGTGGGAGCCGGGGAGGCCGGAGCGGAGGGGGGCAAATTGGGCAAGCTTCAGGCACCGGAGTTTTCTCCAGGGCGGGGGCGCCTCCTTCCGTGCCGGCAGCTGAAACCAGCTCCTTCTTCCGCATGCAAAGGAACGGAGCCGCCCCTGATGTGCTTCCCTCCAGCCAAAGCTGCAGAACCCCCCAGCCTGCTCTTGGACAGGGGCGCCCTCGGCAAGGGAGGGGGCAGGTGTAAAGTTGAAATTATTATTATTAGTAGTAGTAGTAGTAGTATGGGACGCAGGTGGCGCTGTGGGTTAAAGCCTCAGCGCCTAGGACTTGCCGATCGAAAGGTCGGCGGTTCGAATCCCTGCGGCGGGGTGCGCTCCCGCTGCTCGGTCCCAGCGCCTGCCAACCTAGCAGTTCGAAAGCGCCTCCGGGTGCAAGTAGATAAATAGGGACCGCTTACCAGCGGGAAGGTAAACGGCGTTTCCGTGTGCGGCTCTGGCTCTGGCTCTGGCTCTGGCCAGAGCAGCGATGTCACGCTAGCCACGTGACCCGGAAGTGTCTCCGGACAGCGCTGGCCCCTGGCCTCTTAAGTGAGATGGGTGCACAACCCCAGAGTCTGTCAAGACTGGCCCGTACGGGCAGGGGTACCTTTACCTTTACCTTTAGTAGTAGTAGTAGTAGTAGTATGAGTATTATTATTATTAGTATTATTATTATGCCAACTGGACAACTTACAGTGCACATAACAAAAAATTCCTTCTAGTAGCACCTTAAAGACCAACTAAGTTAGTTCTTGGTATGAGCTTTCGTGTGCATGCACACTTCTTCAGATACACTGAAACAGAAGCCACCAGACCCTTCTATATAGTGAGAAGGTGGGGAGGGGTATTACTCAGAAGGGTGGTGGGATTGGGTGATTGGCAGATAGCTGTGATGAGCCTGTTGACGACTCTTAACGACTCTTAACGACTGCAATAGGTCTTACAGGAAAAAGCAAGGGGTGAGAAGGTGAAAAATGGCTTTGTCATGTATAATGAGATAAGAATCCAATGTCTTTGTTCAGACCAGGTCTCTCCATGGTTTTAAGTTTGGTTGTTGTTTAGTCGTTTAGTCGTGTCCGACTCTTCGTGACCCCATGGACCAGAGAACGCCAGGCACTCCTGTCCTCCACTGCCCCCCACAGCTTGGTCAGACTCATGCTGGTAACCTCGAAAACACTATCCAACCATCTCGTCCTCTGTCGCCCCCTTCTCCTTGTGCCCTCCATCTTTCCCAACATCAGGGTCTTCTCCAGGGAGTCTTCTCTTCTCATGAAGTGGCCAAAGTACTGGAGCCTCAGCTTCACAATCTGTCCTTCCAGTGAGCACTCAGGGCTGATTTCCTTCAGAATGGAGAGGTTTGATCTTCTTGCAGTCCATGGGACTCTCAAGAGTCTCCTCCAGCACCATAATTCAAAAGCATCAATTCTTCGGCGATCAGCCTTCTTTATGGTCCAGCTCTCACTTTGGTAATAAGTTGCAATTCAGCAGCTTCTCTTTCCAGTCTATTTCTGAAATTCCTTTGTAATAGAACAGCTACTTTGAGATCTTGTATAGAATGTCCTGGGAGATTGAAGTGTTCTCCTACTGGTTTCTCTGTCTTGTGATTCCTGATGTCAGATTTATGTCTGTTTATCCTTTGGCGTAAGGTTTGGCCTGTTTGTCCAATATAGAGAGCTGAAGGACACTGTTGGCATTTGATGGCATACACAATATTAGACGATGAGCAATTAAATAGTCCCGAGATGGTATGTGTGATGTTGTTGGGGCCAGTAATAAAAACATCTGTAATAACATCAAACATTTAAAACCTCCTGATACAGGGCTGCCTTCAGACATCTTCTAAAAGTTGTGTAATTCTTTATCTACTTCTGTAACTTTGCTTCTCACAGTGAGGGAACCACCATCAGACGCTCGGAGGCGACTCGGTGTCTGGGCTGAATGATGGGAGTGGAGACACTCCTTCAGGTTTAGGTCTTTGAGGGTCAGCACAAACACTTTGAACTGTGCTTGGAAATGCCAGTGAAGATCCTTTAGGACCGGTGTTATATGGTCCCGGCAGCCGCCCCTTGTCTCCAGTTTAGCTGCCCCAGTCTGGATTAATTGTAGCTTCTGGGTCACCTTCAAAGGTAGCCCCACGGAGAGCACATTGCAGTAGTCCAAGCGGGAGATGACCAGAGCATGCACCACTCTGGACAGACAGTCTGCGGGCAGGGAGGGTCTTAGCCTGCGTACCAGATGGAGTTGGTAACAGCTGGGTGTGATTATGGTGGAATCTCCCCCCCCCGGGGGGGGTTAACAGACATAAAGGAGTGGGCAGAGAGGGTCCCAGCCGACATACCAGGTGGAGCTGGTAGACAATGTCAGGAGCCCAGGCTGCCGTCTTGATAACACAGCATGCAAGTCATATTTAGCTAGAAGATTTATTGCAAAACAAACAATCTGTCTCAGACACTCTATCAGAGCTTCCGTTTCTTTTGATTCAGTTGACCCTTCTGAGGAGTGCTTCCTGGTTCTGCAGAATATCCTGAACCTATGACCCTTATGTTTCTGGGTTTCTTTCCTATCTAATATCTTTCCCATTCGTCTACTCCTTGATGGACAGCTGTGAGTCAAGACTGACTCCCAGGCTGCACACCTGGTCCTTCAGGGGCACAGTTAGCCCATTCAGGACCAGGGAGTCCTCCACACCAGCCTGCCCCCTGTCCCCCAAAAACAGTACTTCTGTCGTGTCAGGATTCCACCTCAATCCATTAGCCACCATCCATCCCCAACCGCCTTCGGACACTCACACAGGACCTTCACCACCTTCATTGGTTCCGATTTAAAGGAGAGGCAGAGCTGGGTATCTACATACTGATGAACACCCAGCCCCAATCCCCCCCCCCAATGATTTATCCCAGCCGCTTCATATAGATCAGGGGTGGCCAACTCCCGAGACACTGTGATCTACTTTCAGAATTAAAATCTGGCAATGATCTACCCCCCTTATTTGGGTTCAGGTCAAAGTTGTTGAGGAGGAAAGACCCGTTTTTATACAAATACTTTCTTGGGAGGGAGGTTCGGTTTTGGGGGGTCAGGGTTAAAGGCAAGGGTCAAAGGGGAAAAGTCACTCACAATTATATCACTTTGATGAAAACAGCCACAAAGAGAAAGCTCCTTCTTCCCTTCCACTGATCAGACAACAATGGAGGGGGTGCGAGGGGGGGCAGGAGTCAGTTTCAAGGACGCTGAGGAAAAGGAGCCAGAGATCGACCCACGATCTACCAAAACCTCGTTGGGATCTACCAGTAGATCGCGATCGACCCGTTGGACATCCCTGAGATAGATGTTCTCCTTGAGGGAACCAGCAAAAACCCTTGGCGGAGGACCTCAGCCTTGCGGGTGGAGACACTTCTTCCGGTCCACAGGGCCAAGGCCGTTTAGGGTTTAAAGATCAGCACCAACACTTTGAATTGTCCTCAGAAACATTTTGGAGATGTAATGAGACTGAGGGATCATTTTGTCATATGTGGGGGATCTGTAAGAGGGTAAAAGCGTATTGGGAAATAATTCATAATGAATTGAAAAAAATGTTTAAATGTACTTTTCAAAAAAACTACAACAGAGTCCTTTTTGTTGGGGATACGTAACTCAGACAGACATTCCCAGGTGTTGGAAAAACCTATTGAAATATACTTGGAGTTGTGTAGTGATTTCATGCTCTTTATTGCAGCTCGTAAACAGTGAATGACTTCCCCCCCCCAAAAAAAAACAACCTAAGGCTTTGTATACATTATTTACACAATGGGTCATGAGTGATTGGCTGATTCACTTCCTCCTGGGACATGATTGGGCTGCTCCTGCAGGCGAATCAGGTTGTTGTATTCTGGGATCCTACCTGCCTATTGTTCTAGGATCCAAGGTCAGTACATAACAGCTATTTATGTATGCCACTGCTACTACTACTATGTTTCGTTAGCCCAAAAATGGAAAATGAGCTAAGTCGCGATTAAAGAAGAATAGCAACTTAAACTGATGGAATATGCGCAGCTTGTGGACCTAAGAAATAGAATAAGAGAACAAGAAGAACATACAGTGGTACCTCGGGTTACATACGCTTCAGGTTACAGACTCCGCTAACCCAGAAATAGTGCTTCAGGTTAAGAACTTTGCTTCAGGATAAGAACAGAAATCGGGCTCTGGCAGCGTGGTGGCAGCAGGAGGCCCCATTAGCTAAAGTGGTGCTTCAGGTTAAGAACAGTTTCAGGTTAAGAACGGACCTCCAGAACGAATTAAGAACCCGAGGTACCACTATACGTTTAAAGAAGTTTGGGAAATGTTTATTGAATATATGGAGGGAAATTGTGTTTATTTGAAAATGTGGGCAGCATTAAGATAACTTCTTTTTTAAAAAATATTTTTTGTTTATTGAAAGAATTTTAGCATTGTCAAACATTCAAATTACATATTATAATTTCAGTTACCACCCCTACCCCCGCAACTTCCCCCAACATTTTCCTGGATTATAACAGATTTATTTCTTCTGCTTATACTTTTATATACCTTATATACTAAAACTATAGTTGTATCATTTATCTGGTCTTAACATTTTTACTTCATATTTATATTTTATATTTATGTTTGTCCATTGTAAGTGTATTACTTAAATCCTGCGAGTTCATTTCAATGCATTGTTTCTGTATGTACATTGTAAAAGGTTCCCAATCTTTAAAAAAGTCATTATTATCTTTATATTTGAGCCTCTCAGTTAACTTTGCCATTTCAGAGTATTCCATCAACTTTTCTTGCCATTGTTCTTTTGTTGGTATTTCATCGCTTTTCCATCTTTGTGCTAGTAGAATTCTGGCCGCTGTTGTCGCATAAATAAATATTTTTTTCTTGTCTTTTGGTATATCTTTTGGTATATCTTGATTGACATCGCCTCTGTTGGGACTACCCACCAAGGAGTTTTTTGCTCTAATAAATCTTTATATTTTCCCTGTACTTTTATCAATGCTTTCCTAATTATATGATTATGAAATCCTTTATGTATCTTCCATTTCTTGTACCATAAACACGCAAGTCAACCAAATCTGTTATCACGTCCCAAATCTAATAGATCCGTGATTTCTAATTTATTCCAATCCCGGATCCAAGTAATGCAGCTTGCTCAGAATACAATTTTAAATCTGGAAGAGAGAGTCCTCCTCGATCCTTGACGTCTGTTAGTATTTTATTCTCGGTTTCTTCCCTTTCCAGATAAATTTGGATCTATCTTTTTGGCACTTCTTAAAGGAAACTGCATCGCTTATTACCAGTATTGTTTGGAATTAAAGCAGCATTTATCTTGACTGCTGTTATTCTTCCTAATAAGGAGAGATTCATTCTTCCCCATATTTCTTGTTGTTGTTTAGTCGTTTAGTTGTGTCCGCCTCTTCGTGTCCCTCTGGACCAGAGCACGCCAGGCCCTCCTGTCTTCCACTGCCTCCCGCAGTTCGGTCAAACTCATGCTGGAAGCTTCGAGAACACTAGATTCCTTTTTATCTCATTCCAACATTTTTCATAATTGTCTTTGTAAATATTGATATTTCTGCTTGTAAGACAAATTCCTAAATATTTAACTTTTTGTGGGTTTATATTTCTGTAAATTGAGAAATGATTTTTTGCCTACTTCTTCTAAATTTTTAACTAATAATCTGGTTTTACTTTTCTTTAGTTTGAATACTGCTACTTGCCCAAACTCCTGAATTTTTTCTATAACTTTTGGAAGAGACTTTTTAGGCTCTTCTACCGTAATTACAAGATCGCCTGCATAGCCTTTCAATTTATATGATTCCTTTAATATTTTCATCTGCCCTGATATTTCTCGCTAGGACTAATACCAATATAAATAATAAAGGTGATAACGGAAGCATTAATATAACTTCAACATTGTAAATAAGTTTTGATGATGCAATAATGGACTACTGAATGGTTTAGATCATGTAAAATATGCATTGTGCAAAGTGAACCATGGAAAGAGAGGAAGGGAAGTGTGGCGATCACGTTTGATGGTCTATTGATCCTGGTGCTACCACTGTGATTTCTTCCCCGCTGCCACCTGTTGTGACGTGGGGTTTGTGATTTCAGCTCTCTTGACATAATATGCTGGAGACAATTCTCTAGTAACACTTCTTTATTAAAGCAACAAGACTAAGACCTGAGGAGGGGAGAGCTACATTTATAGGGACAGGGAACTAGCTAGAAAGGATACATTTTGGAGGGAACAATATCAGGCAATCACAGTCCTGCCTTTTGGAGGAAACCAATAAGACAGAGGATCCAAATACAGCAGCTTAAATGAACCAATAGTAACTGTACCCTCTGGAACCAAAAGGCAGTTACTTTACCCTAATGCAATACAGACAGTAATAATACAGATATAAAATCCTTTGACTCAATACACAACACCCCTCCCCCCCTAGTGAGCACAGCAGACGTAATCTCTCAGGTACTGTGGGGTCCTACAACTTCTACTTCATCTCCTGACAACTGGTGTTGCCGGTTCTGGATTGGGTGTCACCTGTGGTAGGGGGGCTGCTATAGGGGTTTCGTCAAGAACAGATGGAGTCCCAGACATCTCAGGGTCCCCTACCTGTAGCTCGTCATCCTGAGGACTAGCAGACCCTGGTTCATTTGCTGAAGCCCCTGGTGATTGCACCTCTGGGCCATTTTCACTCTGGTCTTGCAGCTCTGCGTCGTTAGCCAGGGATGAATTATCAGACTCTTCCCTGCTGAGTGCCCGGCGCCTCAGCTGATCTATATGTCTCCTCCAAACTTGCCCATTTTCCAAGGTCACATAATAGGACACAGGTCCACTAGCCCGGGTGACCACACCAGCCACCCACCGCGAACCTCGTGAATAGTTCCTCACCCAGACCAGATCTTCAGGGGCGAAATACCTTGTTGTGTCAGTCTCAGCCTGGGGGTTTGCTCTTGAATTACGGTTTGGCATTTTATCCGGGTGGACATAATCCAACACCGTTACCAATCTTCTACCCAAGAGCAGCTCAGCTGGCGACTTGCCCGTCGCAGTACACGGCGTCGCATGCTGCAAAAATAACATTCGTGCGATGCGAGCTGACCAGTTACCCTCCATTAAGCGCGCAGTGGATTCTTTGGCTGTTCTTACCATGCGCTCCGCCTGCCCATTGGAGGATGGGTGAAAGGGCGCGGATGTGACCCCTCTTATGAAGTTATCAGCCAAGAATGCCCTGAATTCTTGGGATACAAAAGCTGCCCCATTATCTGATACAATGGTCTCAGGTAACCCGTGGGTTGCAAACAGCTGCCTCAACACCTTGATTACGGCAGCTGATGCCATGCTAGGGACCATCGCCACTTCTAACCATTTGGAATATGCATCGACAATAACCAAAAAGACCTTCCCCTGGAATGGCCCAGCAAAATCTAAGTGCAGCCGGCTCCAGGGAGATCTGGACTGCTCCCACCAGTGAACTGGTGCTCTGGCCACTTCTGGCCGCACCTCTTGGCATGCCTTGCGTGTTCGTACCCATTGTTCTATGTTCTGGTCCATTCCAGGCCACCACACATAACATCGGGCTAGCGACTTCATCCTGACCATTCCCGGGTGTCCCATGTGAAGCGTCTCAAGAACCCTGTTTCTCAGTGGTGCTGGGATGATCACCCTATCTCCCCACAGGAGACAACCCTTATGCATGGACAACTCGTGCTGCCTTGTCGCATAAGGCCTGAATTTGTCTTCATGCGGACCACCTGGCCACCCCCTCCCCACCCAAGTGAGCACACGGGAGAGAACAGCATCTTTTCTCGTTTTCTCAGCAATATCAGTAGCCGTTACAGGAGCCCCCGGAAGTGTTTCCAGCATCATTATGTGCTCCGCTAGAGCAGGATCCTCATTGCTCCTGCCAGGAAGGGGCAATCGACTCAGCGCATCAGCGTGGCACAACCGTTTCCCCGGCACATGGGTCAAGGTGTACTGGAACCCGTTCAGGAATATAGACCAACGCAACGTTCTGGGGGAGAGAATTTGTGGCGTTTGTTTGTTCGGGTTGAACAACCCCAACAGTGGTTTGTGGTCCGTTTCAATGGAGAAATGACGACCGTACAAATAATCATGGAACTTTTTGATTCCTGCCACAATTGCAAGCGCCTCTTTGTCAATTTGAGCATAGTTGCGCTCCGTGGGCGACAACGTACGGGAATAGAAAGAGATGGGCTTTTCCGACCCATCCGTTTCCCTATGACTCAGCACCGCCCCCAGGCCGTATTGAGAGGCATCGCATGCCAGGACCAGTGGCTTCGATTCATCATAATGAGCAAGGACGCTCTTGCTACTCAGCATTCCTCGCAAGGAGTCAAAAGCCTTCGCTGCCCCTGCCCCCATCGCCACACATTCTTTTTCTGCAACAGTCTATGTAATGGTTCAGCTACCGAAGCTTTCTGGGGTAAGAACGAATGATAAAAGTTAATAAGTCCCAGGAATGACTGCAACTCCGTCTTGTTCTGTGGTCGTGGTGCCTCGATGATGGCCTTAACCTTAGCATCTGTGGGGTGGATGCCTGATGCATCAATTTTAAACCCCAAGAATTCCACAGTTGGCACCCCAAAACTGCATTTTTCCTTTTTTAGTTGCAACCCCACCTCCTTGAACTTGAGCAACACTGCACGGACACGCGCAACCAGTTCCTGTGGGTCTTTTCCAGCAATCAAAACGTCATCAAAAAATGGCAAGACCCCCGGCAGACCTCTTAACAGGCGTTCCATGAGCCCTTGAAAAATCCCTGGGGCCACACAAACTCCAAATTGTAATCTGTTAACTCTGAACGCCCCTTTATGTGTGACAATAGTTTGTGCTTCCGCTGATTGTGGGGTTACTGGCAGCTGTTGGTAAGCTTGTGCCAGGTCAAGTTTGGCGAACACCTTGCCCCCAGCCAGTTTAGCCAACAGATGTGATACGACTGGAATGGGGTATGAGTTTCCCCTGAGTGCCTTATTGATAGTACATTTGTAATCAGCACAGATCCTGACTTCCCCATTTGCTTTAAGGGGCGTGACGATTGGAGTCTCCCACTTAGCGGAGTCCACGGGTGAGAGAACTCCCTGCTTGACCAATTTATCCAGCTCTGCTTCGATCTTGGGTTGCAGTGCAAATGGCACTCGCCTTGGTTTGAGTCGGATTGGGGCCACCCCAGGGTCCAATTTGAAGTCAACTGGGGGCCCTTTATAACAACCCAGTTTTCCATTAAAGAGACCAGCAAATTCTTTGCATAATGCCTCACTCATCTCAGGGCAGGTTTGGATTGAATTAAGCCCTGATATACTCAGTCCCAGGGCGGGAAACCAGTCAGTGCCCAGGAGACTGGGGCGACTGCCCTTCGCAATCACCAGTTTGAGTACCGCCTGTTTGTCCCGGAACTGTACTCTCATGGCACACATTCCCATGACATGGATGCGGCCCGCTGAGTATGACTGCAAAGTTGCCGGGAAGGGCTCCAGAGGGGGCAACTTACCCCTGGGGAAGAATGTCCTTGCGGTCTGGTCCGACACGATAGTGAATCCAGATCCGGAGTCCACCTCCATGTCGCACAGCTGACCCTCAATCTTCACCTTGACGTGTGTCTTGCCTTGCGCTGGAAACTGCACGACCCTCCCGTTGATCTCCGTTACGTAGTGGCAGTCCTTTAGAACATGGCTTGCTGTGGGCGGTCTGCGATGCTCCAGTCTAGGTGCTCCTGTCGCTCCCAACGCTGCCAATCTACAGACCCTGGCGATGTGACCTGTCTTTCCGCACGTCCAGCACATAGCATCCCGGAAACGACAACTCTTCCGCTCATGGTTTCCGCCACAACCAGGGCACCTGCCTCGGTGATCTTTGTGCACTGTGCAGGCCTGACGCACTGACTCGACCCCGCGGACTGGGCTCTGGCTCGGAGTAGCCTCTGGCTCATCCATGGCATGCGCAGCTTCTATCTGTGGCTTAGGGGCCCTGCGACTGGCATCAAGCTCCTCTCTTTCATAATTCTCCGTGGCGGTGGCCTCCTTCAAGGCTGAAGCAAGGGTAACCTCTTCTTTAGCCACGATGCGTCTTCTGGCTTTCTTGCTGCTCAGACCACCGACAAACCGATCCAGGAGAGTCTCTTCCAGATCTTGGAAGTCGCAGTGCTGAGCGAGCTTCCGCAGTTCAGCTAGAAATGCAGATACAGACTCCCCAGCACGCTGCTGCCTCTTATGAAACTCCATCCGCCGGGCCATCTTGGTCTCAGTAGGCGCCAAATGGCTTGTTAGGCAGGCAAGAATATCTTTGAGAGATGTCTCACTTAGCTTCGCTGGGGCAAGCAATGCCTTGGCCAGCTTGAAGGTCTCAGGCCCACAGTAGCTCAGGAATGTGGCCCTTCTTTTGCTGGCATCGGTGATCCCTTGAGCCACTGCGAAGAACTCGAAGCGTTCGACGTAGTCTTCCCACGTGTGGGGCTCTGATGGCTGGAAGGGCTCCAATACCCTTGGACTCTCCATTGTCCTGTGGGCAGGGTCGTCTTCTCAGCTGGCCAGTGAGTCTTGTTCTTAGCTACAATCTGGACTCTGAGGCAGGGCTGCTTTTAACCGCTCCTCAGCATTCCGGATCCCACCTTCGTCGCCAGTTGTTGTGACGTGGGGTTTGTGATTTCAGCTCTCTTGACATAATATGCTGGAGACAGTTCTCTAGTAACACTTCTTTATTACAGCAACAAGACTAAGACTTGAGGAGGGGAGAGCTACATTTATAGGGACAGGGAACTAGCTAGAAAGGATACATTTTGGAGGGAACAATATCAGGCAATCACAGTCCTGCCTTTTGGAGGCAACCAATAAGACAGAGGATCCAAATACAGCAGCTTAAATGAACCAATAGTAGCTGTACCCTCTGGAACCAAAAGGCAGTTACTTTACCCTAATGCAATACAGACAGTAATAATACAGATATAAAATCCTTTGACTCAATACATAACACCACCAACCCGTTTCTCTCAGGTACACACTGAGTCCAGACAGTTGTTAACATTAAATCAAATAAGCAAGTTTATTCTATAAGCATTAACAAGGTTATGGTTTCAGATAAATTTTATTGTCAGTTTCTTAATCTTAGTTGCTTTACTGACCTTTACCTTCCTAATAACTTCTAAGTGATTATTCCCACCTGTCTATCTCACTCCTCCTAACTGTTTCTCTCACCCTCTCACATCAAAACTTGACCAACCCACAGACTTATCCTCCCTCTCTCTTCTCTAACACCTGACTGACTCCTCAACAACTCTAACTCTAACTCCTCCCCTTGGGTTCCCACTTGCCAATCACTTCACACTCATTTAACCCTTTCCTTATGACCCTCCTAGGAGGGCAAACGCCACAGGAAGTCATTGATATTTTAAGGTTGTTGAATATTATAAAATGTAAAGCAGATATATTTGTGTGTGTGTATGTATGTGTGTGCGCGCACACGCTCAGAAACATACTGGGAGCGAGTGAAGATCCTTTAGGTATGTGTTGTTTAGTCGTGTCCGCCTCTTTGTGACCCCCCTGGACCAGAGCACGCCAGGCACTCCTGTCTTCCACTGCCTCCCGCAGTTTGGTCAAACTCATGTTGGTCGCTTTGAGAACACTGTCTGCTATGTACTGAAGTTCTCACCCTGGGCCAGCAGGGGGATACTGTAGTTATGCAAATAAGGGATCGAAAGTGACGTTCAGTGATTGGATAGTTTTAGAAAGTTGTTTCAGTAACATTGTCCTGGAGCTCTATATAAGCAGGCTGATTGAACCCTTCAGTTCAGTTCTGTCCTGGCCTGTAAATAAACAAGAGCTGTTTGAAGAATCGCTGTGTCATCTGATATGTTCACCCACAACTTAACACTGTCCAACCATCTTGTCCTCTGTTGCCCCATTCTCTTTGTGCCCTCCATCTTTCCCAACATCAGGGTCTTTTCCAGGGAGTCTTCTCTTCTCATGAGGTGGCCAAAGTCTTGGAATCTCAGCTTCGGGATCTGTCCTTCCAGTGAGCACTCAGGGCTGATTTCCTTCAGAATGGTGAGGTTTAATCTTCTTGCCATCCATGGGACTCTCAAGAGTCTCCTCCAGCACCAGAATTCAAAAGCATCCATTCTTCGGCGATCAGCCTTCTTGACGGTCCAGCTCTTACTTCCATACATCACTACAGGGAAACCATGGCTTTAACTATATGGACCTTTGTCGGCACCTTTTGGTATACTAGGCCTAATTAGCTCTCCTTGGCATGCAGAGAAGCCTCTTGGCAGCCACATCACATACCTCCATCAATCACTCTCTGGCAGGGCTCCCGGACAAACAGCTCCCACAGCGAACAGCCCACAGCGTCTGGGCCCAGGACCGATAATGGAACACTCTTGCAGGTCCCACGGCCTCCTCCGGCACTGGAACAGCTACGCAGCATTCCCATGAAGGGGTCCTTGTGTTCTGGAACTCACAGCCGCTCTCTTGTGAGCGCCCGGTATAGCAGAGTAAAAGCAGTGCAGACGGAGTTGAGGAGGTACCTGGGCATACCTACTTTATTTCTACTAATTACAGATTAAAAACATAACAAATACATATGAGAGGAGCAGCCCTCATACAGACATCCTGTCTTGTCGCAAGACAGAGCAGAAAGAAAAAGTACAATAGTACCAGAGATGGAATTCACACAGACTGGCTTCGTTTCTCACGGAACAGAAAGGAAACAAGAATCAGATGGTCCTTGCAATGGGAGGAGTGAAATGCTAACACTTACCAGGAATGTATAGTTTATTCTGAGACAGGCTGAATTGTATAGTAGTGAAAAGCTCACACGAGCCTGCAACCAGCTATCTACTGTGCATGTAAAATGGGAACGTAACTGCAAGTTAGGAAGGATATTAATAAACAATATAGCCTCTCCTGCCACCCAGAACATTCCCACACGTAAGCTAAGGAAAGGACGGCCATTTGGGGGCTCGCCTGAACATTCCTCAAGTCACCCCAGGATGCCACAGCACACTGGTTGAGAATCAATGGGTATGCGTGTTTCTCATATATTGTATATATTGGTATATTGCTTCCTTCTGCAGTGGTACCTCGGGTTACATAGGCTTCAGGTTACAGACTCCGCTAACCCAGAGATATTACCTCAGGTTAAGAACTTTGCTTCAGGACGAGAACAGAAATCGTGCTCCGGCAGCGCGGCAGCAGCGGGAGGCCCCATTAGCTAAAGTGGTGCTTCAGGTTAAGAACAGTTTCAGGTTAAGAACGGACCTCCAGAACGAATTAAGTTCTTAACACGAGGTACCACTGTAAACATTTTGGTGCCTTCTTATTTTTCCTCCCCCCCCCCCATAATTGAAAACTTCTCAATAAAGTATTAATACAAAAGAAGCCATACATCTTTTGGGATATCATCCAAACATTCCATTCATGTTGGCACCTGGATTTATATAGTTGTTGGAATATAATTATCAAATATAATCGCTGAAAAATTGTCTGAGTAACCCTTGGTTTCCCCATCCCCCTTGAGCTCCCAAGTGACCCTGAGCACCAAGAGGAACCTTCTCTGCTGAGGTGGGGACCTCTGGCCCTCCAGGTGTGGATGGACTCCAAATACATCCGCCCAAGCAGGCATGGCCAATGGGCAAGGATGCTGAGAGTTGTAGTACATCGATGTCTGGTGCGATGCACATTCTCTCTTTTCCTCCTCCTCTGAAAATGCCAAATATCTGCATTTCATTTTGTTTTTCCTGCATGATCTTTAACATCTTCTTGATACAGTCCAACCAACTGTGTAACAAGTAAAACAGAAGTGTTATTTACATCATAGTAAAGGTAAAGGGACCCCTGACCATTAGGTCCAGTCGTGACTGACTCTGGGGTTGCGGCGCTCATCTCGCTTTATTGGCCGAGGGAGCCGGCGTACAGCTTCCAGGTCATGTGGCCAGCATGACTAAGCTGCTTCTGGCGAACCAGAGCAGCGCATGGAAACACCGTTTACCTTCCTGCCGGAGTGGTACCTCTTTATCTACTTGCACTTTGACGCACTTTCAAACTGCTAGGTTGGCAGGAGCAGGGACCGAGCAACAGGAGCTCATCCAGTCGTGTGGATTTGAACCGCCGACCTTCTGATCGGCAAGTCCTAGGCTGTGTGGTTTAACCCACAGCGCCACCCTTATTTACACCATATGTCACTGTAAAAGTTTTCAAAAATATTCATCTTTTGAAGCAAAGACAACAAAGGATCTGGTGGGCCTTTAAAGGCCAATAAATGTATTAGTGCCTAAGGTTTTGTGGGTTGCAGGCTGAGGATATGGACTCTGGACGAGGAAAGCTCACACCACCATTATCCTGTGAGTCTCCTTGTAGATTTTGTGTAGTTCTTCTGGAATTTATATCGCAGTATGAGCCGGAAAGCTGCCTTGCTCCATCCGTCTGAAGGCGGAGATAAGCACCACACGCCATAGTCGAATTCAGCTGGACTTAAGTGCCCAGGGGTCCTGTACCTTTTACCTGTATATAAACCCTGAATGCATTTCTTCTTTTTTTTAAATAATATTTTATTAAGTTTTCTCAAGAATAAAGACCACAAAGATAACAAAACAAAAAAAAAGTAAACATCAAAGACAGAAAAAAAAATTACAACAATAAAAAATCAAAAATTCCGCACAAAAAACAAAAAGATAAAAAAATAAAAAATAAAAATCTCTCCTTTCAAATTCTCAGCATTCTTTAACTTATTTTCCTGACTTCCTCTCACCTCCCTCCTTGTATTCCATTTTAAATTTAATTCAGCAAATTCATAGCCACTTGTCTTACCCTTAATTATATGTCCCCATGTAATATTTACCTCATATTTTCATTTATAATCAACCCATTCTTACAAATTCTTATTTCCCCAATTTTATCTTGTCCTCAAATCTTTAAAATTCTTAGATTTAACCATTACTAAAGCCAATTACTTCCTTTCCAGCATCTCTTAATATTTCATTAGAATTACACTAATTCCATAAATATGAATTTATTACAAAAGCATTTCTCATTTTAAGTTTCTCCAACGTCCCTTTTCCTGGTTCCGGATAATGTCAGTCCTTAAGTCTTTAACCCTTGTCAGTCCGGTGTTCTAATATCTGAAGCTCTCGAGTCATTTCCAGGCCCCCTCTGCGAGTTTTCTTGTTTCTGTTTGTAGTTACATAGATCCTTGTTCCCTGTTGTATTCTTTCGCATTTTCTTCTCTTTCTCTTTGGGGAGCCAATCTCTGGAGGACTCTATGTAGTAAAATTCTTCATCTCCTTTTATCCAATTGTCCCATTCCCCAGTGTTGCACTCCCCAATATCTAGTTTGTAATCCAAAGGGTAGTCATTCCAAAGATAATCTTCCCCTTGTTTCACAATCCCACCAAAGATAATGACTCTCTTAAGTCCACAATTTAACCAGTGTCCTGCGAATTCCATCTCCCAATGTTGCGGCTTCTGATCCTGTAAAACTTGAAGACTCTGTGTCTTATGAGATACATTCATAACTTCATGCACTTGCCCTAAGTCAATATCCTGGGTAGATTGTTGTGCAGTTTCTGTAACTGTACATTCCATTGGCACCTCCTTGTTAACTGCAGCTAAAATGTAGGCCGTCTCTTGATTCATAAGAGACACTTTCTCATCCATCTGTTGCAGCACATCATATATTTTGTCCAGGGCAGATAAAACTTCCTCTCTCATCATTCTGTCAAGGTCAGAAAGCTGGTCCCACGGTCTGATTTTCCCAGCTGCTATGTTCTCTTTATAGAATAAAACAAAAGCACTGGCAGACCTCCTCTAGGGGGTGTAGTTACTTTTTAGCATCCATTTTTACAGTGTATCCAACAAGGGAAAATAAAAGTTACTTTCGATTTTCAGATAATTTGTTTCCTTTCAGTATAAAACAATCAGGCAGAAGGCAGCATTGGACTTTTTTTCCCTTCCATCTGTCAGATTTCTTATATTCCTGTTATAGGCACCACCGACAGTTTCTTTCCTTTCATTCCGTCCCCAGGTTAGGAACAGTGAAGACTTATTTTCTTAAATTACTCTCTGCAGGATTTGCAAAGTCACAATTTGTTTTCCCCCTATCCTCCTGCTGTCTAGGGGGGGATTTGGTAGTTAAAAGAGCAGGAAATTCCAGGCTGTCAATTTACGGCTTTTAGCTTGTAAAGTCTTTGCTTTGATCTTTCTACAAAGAGCGGGAGGCGGACTTCCTATTTACACTTCCCATCTTGGCTCTAATTCAAAGGTATACTTTTGATCCACAAGTTTCAGTTGTCCTACTCATGGGTTGTTGTTTGAAATCTGAATTGGCATAGGAAAAAGGACAGCACTCTCCGACTTTGGCTGTGCAGCTTCACTCCACAGAAGTAGCGATTGACTCTCAGCACCACGCCAACCCCCGTCTCACTCCGGAGCCCTTTGTAGAGCTCCTTTGCCAAACAGAGGGGCGCAAACGGTGCCCGCCGAGTCCCACGGTCGCAGGCTTCTTCCGCCTGCGATTTTCAAAAGGGTCCCCGCTTCGCTGCAGCGGTAAGACCCCGTTTCTGTGGAGCTGTCTGTTAGGGTGTGAAACCTAAGACGCTGGCAAGTTAGCAATGTCATGTCACTTTAAGTAGTCAAGCTCGTTAAGTTGTTAAGTTGCTCAGTATATAAAGAGTGTTTGTTTTCTCTGCCTGTGGGGGGCGTGAAGCAAAAATGTCTGAAAGCTCTGGAGGTGTTTCTGTTATCTTTCTGCAATAAACCTGTCTTTGGAAAGACAGGCTTCCCTGTGTCGTTATTTCTTTGCTGCTGAGACTCTGAAGCTTGTACTGCAACAAGAATCTCTGCACTGGACTTAATTAATGCTCTGCAAAGAGAACTGTTGCTGGTTGCGCAGCGGAAGCGTTTACTGGACCAGTATACAGACTCTCTTAGGTTATGGATCCTTCTACGTTTCTACAGCTGTATTGTGTGCAGAGAAAGTGAAAGCAGCTTTCGGATGAGAGAAGACCGGCTTGGTCGTAAATCCAGCTCTTAAAGGAACTCAGAGGCGTCTGAAAAGTGAGTAAAACAAATCCCAAGGGGAAAGAGAAGCAAGGGCACACAGAGGGAGTAGCAGCCAACCCCAAGAATGACAGTGGAAAATTTCCAGGTTCCCTTTACAAAGTTGAACTCTGCTAATTACGTGCAGTGGTCTAAGAGGGCTCAAGTCTGGTTGGAAGCCAAAGAAGTGTGGGCTGACTATGTCCAGAGGCGAAAGCCGTTTGTGGCTGTTGCAGCAGATGCCACAGCAGAGCAACAGGCTGCTGCACATGCTCAGAACAGGGAACATGATAAAATGGACACTAAAGCTAGATGCATGTTGATGGTATCGATAGATGATTCCCAATTACCTCATGTGGAAAATTTAAGGTCTGCATTTGAAATTTGGGAAGCTCTTAGGCGAATTCACCATAGAGCCACCATAGAGCATGGGGGAACTAGCAGGCAGAGCTGTAAGGAAGCCTCACAAGTGTCTGCTATGGCCAGCAAGTCATGTTTTCGATGTGGCAGCAGGTTTCATTTGATAGCAAAGTGTCCAGAAAAGCAACAGGAATTTCAACAGTCCAAGGTCAGGGGAAGACGAAGTGAGAACTACAAGAATCAACGATCCAGAGGGGGAGCAGGTGCTGATAAGGGACTATCTGCAATGGCAGCACAACAGAGTCCTAAAAGGAGCCAACAAACTTTGAAGTGGATAGTTGACAGTGGAGCAAGTCACAGTTTAGTTCCAGCGACATCTAGTAGCAGCTTGATGAACTGCAAGACATTGCCAGTTGCAAAAACTGTGACTATAGCAGACAATAGTAAACGAGAAATGAACCTTAAAGGCACAATTTATGTTAATTGTTTGCAAACTAACCTTCCTGTTTTCGTTCTTCCAGGAATGAAGAATGGACTTTTGAGTGTGTCATGCCTGGTAAAAAGTGGTTTTAAGGTTGAGTTTGAAAATGATGTGTGCACCATTTCGAAACAGGGGAAGGAGCTTTTTGTTTTGGATGAAGAGCAGTTAGCAGCAGGTAGATGTTCAACAGGTGAAGCGCAAGCTAAGTGTGTAAATAAGGCTCCTCATACAGGTTGTGCACATCTACTACACAGAAGGTTAGCTCATATATGCTTTAAGTATGTAGGCAAGATGCCAGATTTAGCTGAGGAGTGTAACATTAAACCCTGTCCAAATTTTCTGGATTGTTGTGCTTGTAAACATGCTAAGGTTAAGACATGTAACTATCCTAGATCTGATAGAGTAAGCAAGAAACCCTTTGAACTTGTGCACACAGACGTGTGTGGCCCTATGCCAGTCAAATCGCTTGGAGGTGCGAGATTTATGCAAATTTTGGTGGATGATTTTTCAAGGGCTAGTTGGGTTTTCTTTCTGAAAGAAAAATCACAAGCAGCTTCCATCCTGATGGATTGGATTGAAGAAGTCGAATGTAAATTTGACACCAGGGTGCGTAAAATACAATCAGATCAGGGTTTAATAATGCCTTCGGTTGGCATGCATATCTAGGGTACGATAAGGTTAAGATTAATAAGGTCTTTAAGAACCATATTGTCAGGAAAGCAGTTTTTAAAGTCTGGACAAAATACAAAGACTTATTGGAAAATAAAACTCCGAGGTGGCTTTCACCTCTGGAAGCTAAGGCCCGAAAAAGACTCAATATGGAGGCCAACTGGCCAAAATATTGGGAAATATTAGAAAAAGATGGAGACAATTGGAAATTGCAGAGTTTGGAGAAAATGAAGGATAAAGTGCAAGACTGGTTACATTACGCTCAGATTAAAGAAGTTTTTAAAAATGACAAAAAGCTAGGGTTCCAGGTGGAGAAATCGAAGTTGGAAACAGAATTGTTAGAGCCAAAAACTAAGGTTTTATCAAGAATGTATAACTTGCTGCTGAAATGGAATACACAAGACGAAATGGTTAAATCGGTTATGATAAAGTGGGCTCAGGACATTGGGCATAATATTATGTTTGAGGACTGGGAAAGGTTGTGGACCACTGGGCTGAACTTCACTGCATGTAATGCTTTGAAGGAAAATGTAATGAAAATGATATATAGATGGTACATGACCCCAGTTAAACTTGCCAAAATATACCATTTGTCTGATAATAAATGTTGGAAATGTAAAGAACATGAAGGAACATTCTTTCACCTCTGGTGGACTTGCCCTAGAGTGAAGGCCTTCTGGGAAATGATTTATAATGAGTTGAAAAAGGTATTTAAGTATACCTTTACTAAGAAACCAGAGGCCTTCCTTCTGGGCATTGTCGGCCAGAAGGTGTTAAAGAAGGACCGAACATTTTTTATGTATGCAACAACGGCAGCAAGGATACTCATTGCCAAGAGCTGGAAAACTCAAGATCTACCCACACTGGAAGAATGGCAGATGCAGCTGATGGACTATATGCAACTGGCCGAGATGACTGGCAGAATCCGAGACCTGGGAGAAGAGAGGGTTGAAGAAGACTGGAAGAAATTCAAGATTTATCTACAAAAGTATTGTAATTTGGTTGAATGCTAAGAAGGATGCTAGATCATAAATAATCGCCTACCACTGAATTAGATTGAATTTGACGATAAGCGAGATTGAGGGAAACATAAAATTTGTGGAGAATAGATTAAATTAACTGAACAAAATTTAAGAATATAAACAAGATGATAAATTGCTGGAAAAAATTTATAACGATGTAAGTGGGAGTGGGAGATGCGAGGGAGTCCAAAGAAGTTCTGAAAAATGTGTTATGATTCATGTTACATTGTTTATTATTTTTGCATTTTGTATTCTAAAAAAATCTTAATAAATATTTATAAAATAATAAAAAAAAAATACAATCAGATCGTGGTGGGGAATATGTGAACCACACGCTGGAGACGTGGTTAAAAAGGAAAGGTATAGTTCATAGACTTACCAATCCCTATTCACCACAGGAGAATGCAGTTGCCGAAAGAAAATTTCAAACATTACAGGAAGCCACTGCTGCTTTGCTGTTTGATTCTGGACTTCCTCAGCAGTTTTGGGCTGAGGCTGCACTGTATGCGAATTATACTTTTAACAGAGTGTACAATAGCACAGTAGGCAACACTCCTTACTTCATGCTATTTGGGAAAAAACCAAAAATTGATCATCTAAGAGTTTTTGGATGTCGTGCTTATGTGCTGGTGCCTAGGGCACAACGTAGGAAAGGCGATCCTAGATCTAAAGAAATGCTTTTCTGTGGTTATCAAGCAAACACAAAAGGTTGGAGATTTGTGAATGTAGAATGCAATCAAACAAAAATCACAATCAACAGAAGTGCGGAATTTTGTGAACAGGATGGTTGGAATAAAATTCATGGAAATCCTGACATACTATTTGATGTGGTGAACAGTAACAATGAAACTCAGGCCCCAGGGCAGGTATTAGTTCCAGAACAGGCTGAGGAATTTGAGTCTGAGGACGAGGGTGAGAAATTGTCTAGTTCACCCAAGTCTGTAAAGTCAGAATCTTCTAGCTCTAAAAGTTCACCTGTACAGCAGGAGAGACGTGTAAAGTCAGAATCAGAAAGTTCTTCAACTACTAGTGACAAACAGGTGACGACTAGTGATTCTGGGTCAGAGGGGGAAACTGAAGGAACATCGCAGGAACTGTTAAGGCGTTCCAAGCGTGCCAACAAAGGTATACCTCCTGAAAGGTACCAAGCTATTAGTGTTTGGGCTGGTTTGGCAAACTGCGAACCTGAAAGTTTTGAGGAGGTTGAGCAATTACCCCAGGAGGAGGCCAGTAGGTGGCGTGAGGCCATGCAAAAAGAGTTGAATTCTATGAAAGAACTGGGTGTGTTTTCTATCACCAAACTGCCAGAAGGTACCAAGGCAGTAAGTTGTAGGTGGGTGTACAGGATAAAGACAACAGCGATGGGGAAACCAGAGTACAAAGCAAGGCTTGTAGCTCGAGGTTTTACGCAAAGAGAGGGGTTACATTATTCCGAAGTCTATGCACCCACTTCAAGGAGTGAAACCCTTCGGGCACTATTAGCAGTTGCTGCTCAGAAAGGGTTCAAAGTGAATCAATTTGATGTCTCTACAGCTTATCTTCATTCAGACTTGGCTGAAGAGCTCTATATGGAGCTACCACCAGGATTGAAAGTTGGTAAATCAAATCAGGTATGGAAACTACATAAATCTATTTATGGACTCAAGCAATCTGCTCATAATTGGAATGAGTGTTTGAATGACGTTTTGGTAGGCATTGGTTTTAGCAGGAGCAAGGCTGATAATTGCTTATATTTCAGAGGTTCAGGAGATGCCCAAGAATCTTTGCTTGTTTATGTAGATGACCTGGTTTATACTTCAAAGACACAAGAACAAGTAAAAAAACTAGCCAAAGAGTTAAATAAACACTTCAAAGTTAAGAATCTTGGTGATGTAAAGGTCTATCTTGGTGTTCAGGTAGATAGGACCAAAAATGGCAGTTTTCTACTGAATCAAAAAGGCAAGATATTGCAAATGTTGAAAAAGCTTGGCATGACGGAGTGTGCAGGTGTTAGAACACCAATGGAAATGGGTTTTGTAAAAGACAATGAGTTCAAGGATAGTGCTGAATTCAAGCGTGCTGAAGTCTTTCAGTCAGCACTGGGAAGCTTACTTCATCTTTCGCAATGGAGTAGACCAGACATTGCTTACGCTGTTAACTTACTAAGCAGAGAAGCATCAAAACCTAGTGTAAATGCATGGAAAGGAATTCAAAGAGTGTTAAGATATTTACAATACACCAAAGATTTTTGCCTTGAATTATCTTCTGAAGGACAAGAACAGATTACTTGTTGGGCAGATAGTGATTGGGGAAATTTAAAGGATAGAAAATCAGTGTCTGGCTGTGTAATAAAATTTGGTAACTCTCTGATTGGGTGGAGATCCAAGAAACAGAACCTGATTGCTTTGTTGTCAACAGAAGTTGAGTTCTGTGCCTTATCTGAGTTATGTAGAGATCTAGAATTTTACAAATGCTTGGCACAAGAGATGTATGAAAAGGCCATCACTCCAATCACTGTATGGGGTGATAATCAACCGTGTCTTAAGTTAGCACAAAATGGGCAGTTTAAAGGTCGTACAAAACATTTGGATATCCGCTTTCAAAATGTATGTCAAACGGTAAAAGCAGGAATTGTTAAATTAAATTACTGTCCCAGTCATGAAAATCAAGCTGATGGTTTTACAAAACCGCTTGGGTTTCAGCGGCATGAAAACTTTTGTGAAGAAATGGGTCTGAAGTAATTTTGTTTTTGTATTGCCAGCGAGAGGGGGTGTTAGGGTGTGAAACCTAAGATGCTGGCAAGTTAGCAATGTCATGTCACTTTAAGTAGTCAAGCTCGTTAAGTTGTTAAGTTGCTCATTATATAAAGAGTGTTTGTTTTCTCTGCCTGTGGGGGGCGTGAAGCAAAAATGTCTGAAAGCTCTGGAGGTGTTTCTGTTATCTTTCTGCAATAAACCTGTCTTTGGAAAGACAGGCTTCCCTGTGTCGTTATTTCTTTGCTGCTGAGACTCTGAAGCTTGTACTGCAACAAGAATCTCTACACTGGACTTAATTAATGCTCTGCAAAGAAAACTGTTGCTGGTTGCACAGCGGAAGCGTTTACTGGACCAGTATACAGACTCTCTTACTGTCTCCCTCTAAATCAGGGAGAATCCGCCATTGTCTGAGGCGCCGCCTCTGGAAGTCCCCCTGAATGCATTTCTATAGCATCCTTCACCCTATTTCTGGGTTGCTGTACATCATCATCAGCTTCGATCAGCCACGCAGCGGAAATAAGAGCTAAAACCGGAAGCCTGAGAGAGGGAACCTGTCCTCTCCCAGGTGGACCAATGGTTTCATTTGGTATAATGCAGCATCCTGCGTCTCTGAGGCAACAGCTGACCTGAACCATGGAGGGGGTGGGGGAAGTGGACCCCCCTTTCCAGGGACCCCTCTGTCGAAGAACTTGGAGGAGTAGCAGATTCCTCGCCAGGAAGGAGAAGGTTCTCCATTGGTCAGGCGCTATCCACCAGCTGCAGGACTGTTTTGAGAGAACCAATTGGGATATTTTCGATCGTTCAGACCTGGAGGAGCACACGGCGGCAGTTCTGTGCTATATCAATCACTGCACAGATACTGTCACAGTAAATAAATCCATCCGGTTTTATCCCAATCAGAAACCCTGGATGAATAGAGAGGTCCAGTGCCTGTTGCGGGAAAGGAATAGGGCTTTCAGGTCGGGTGAGGTGCAGCTTTACAGTGTGGCAAGAGCAAACTTGAAGAGGGGTATTCGACGGGCAAAACTGGTCTATAGGCAGAGGATTGAGGATAATTTAAGGAGTAACAACACAAGACAGATGTGGCAGGGGATTCAGCATATTACCAACTACAAACCTAACCTTGGTGCTGTCGATGGTGACCCTTTGCTGGCGGAGGAGCTTAACTTTTTCTTTGCTCGCTTCGAGAAGGAGCCACCTGAGACGCCGGTATTACAGCCACCAGCCCATAGGGGCCCCTCATTCACTGTAGAGGAGCATGAGGTGAGACAGGTATTGAGGATGGTGAATCCGAGGAAGGCTGCTGGACCTGATGGCATCACGGGAAAGGTGTTGAAGGGCTGTGCGGATCAGCTGGCGAAGGTCTTTACTAAGATCTTCAACAAGTCCTTACACCAGTCTATTGTCCCACCCTGCCTGAAGTCGTCAACTATTGTTCCTCTGCCTAAAAAATCTACAATCAGTAGTTTGAACGACTACAGACCAGTTGCACTGACTCCAATCATCATGAAGTGTTTTGAGAAACTGGTGCGCCGTCATATAATTTCCTGTCTTCCATCAACTTTTGACAACTACCAGTTTGCATACAGGGCAAATAGATCCACGGAAGACGCTATCACTATCACTCTCCATGCTGCTCTGTCCCATCTGGAGCAGCCGGGGAGTTATGTGAGGCTGCTGTTTGTGGATTTTAGCTCTGCTTTTAACACTATCCTCCCCCATAGACTGGTGTCCAAGCTAGAGGCGATTGGACTCTCCAACTCCACCTGTCTCTGGGTTTTGGATTTTTTGTCAGAACGTTCTCAGAGGGTTAGAGTGGGGTCACATATGTCCACAGCCCTTAGCCTTAACACCGGCTCACCACAGGGTTGTGTGTTGAGTCCCCTGCTCTATACTCTCTATACGTATGACTGTACAGCCATCTATCCCAGCAACAAAATCATCAAGTTTGCTGATGACACTACGGTGGTGGGGCTCATTTCAGGAGGGGATGAGTCCGCCTATCGGGACGAGGTGGAGCGGCTTTGTGTTTGGTGTGGAGAGAACAATCTGGCTCTTAATACGGCTAAGACCAAGGAATTGGTGGTGGATTACAGGAAAAAAAAGGCGGACATTCAGCCCTTGTATATCAAAGGGGAACGGGTGGAGAGGGTGGCGGAATTCAGGTTTTTGGGAGTGACTATCGATCAGGGCATGACTTGGAGCGCAAATACCACTGCTCTGGTGAAGAAGGCCCAGCAGAGAATTTATTTCCTCAGACTTTTAAAGAAGAACAATCTGAGTGAGAGACTGCTGGTGTCCTTCTACCGAGGCTCCATAGAGAGCATTCTCACATACTGTATTTGTGCCTGGTTCTCCAGTTGTACAGCTAGGAAGAGGAAGGTGCTCCAGAAGGTCATAACCACAGCCCAAAGGATTATTGGTCATCCTCTCCCATCTTTGGAAGAACTGTACGGTTCCCGTTGTCTTAGGAAAGCAAACAACATCCTGCAGGATGCATCTCACCCGGGATACAGTCTGTTTGCACTACTGCCTTCTGGCAGGAGATATAGAAACATCAAGTCAAGGACAAATAGACTGAAAAATAGTTTCTATCCAAGAGCTGTGGCCTTTTTAAATGCTGTAACTCGATAGTGTGACCTGGGAGTTTGATGGGTGTGGGTGTGGGTGTGGCTGGAATGTGGTTTGTTTGGTTGTTGTTGTTGTTTTGCTTTTGTTGTTTTTAAGGGATGGCATCCAATTTCGTTGCACTTGTGCAATGTTGCACTTGTGTAATGACAATAAAGAATCTATCTATCTATCAGAGAGAATAACAGAGGGAAACCAGGATGGAGATGACTCTCCAAAAGGCCACGTCTCTCTCTCTCTGTCTCCCCACTGCCAATGTCCCACTGGGGGAAATGGGGGGACGTGTTGCAGGGGAGTCAGACCTGCCGGTCTTTCCCTGGGAAGCAGAACTGGCGCCACTTCCCAGGGAAAGTCTGGGTGCGAGTCAGGAGGGGGGCTCGCCCTCATAGCGGGGAGCTGAATGGGGGGGGGGGGACAACTGCTCTGCCACTGAGTTGCACCGCTCCCCCCCCATTAGCAAAGCTCAAGTTCAAACACCAGCCCCTATTTTAAAAAGGCCCCCATAATGACGACACTGGACTACCCTTTAGGGTTGTCGCACATCAAAGTGCAAGTAGATAAATAGGTACCGCTTTGTTTTTTTTAAAAAAAAAATTATTAAGAGTTTTTTTAATACAATAGAGAAAACAGCATAGGCAAAAAACAAACAAAAAAGAAAAACAAACATAAAATTTGGCATCGTGTAATAACCAACTTTTCTTCATTTTTGGACTTCCTAACGTCTCTCGCTCCTACTTTCCAAATTTATAAAACTTTAACCAGCAATTTATCACCTTATTTCCATTCTTATTGTACACATTTCCGATATTTTGTCCCTAACTTTGAATATTTTTATCTAGGTCTTAAATATCTAATTTTACCATAATATTTATTCAAAATTTATTTTTCTCATAAAATTCACTCATTCTCATAATCTTTTCACCAAACTTTATGGTGCCCTGTTATTTTCAAATCCCTCATCCTTCTTAGCACTCGTATAATTTACAGTGTTTTTGTAGGTAGTCCTTGAATTTCTTCCAATCCTCTTCCACTACTTCCTCTCCCAGGTCTCGGATTCTGCCAGTCATTTCTGCTAGCTCCATGTAGTCCATCAGTTGCATCTGCCATTCTTCCAGCATGGGCAAATCTTGAGTTTTCCAATATTTAGCGACAAGTATCCTTGCTGCTGTTGTTGCCTACATAAAAAATGTTCGATCATTCTTTAACACCCTCTGGCCAACAATGCCCAAAAGGAAGGCCTCTGGTTTCTTAGGGAAGGTATACTTAAATACCTTTTTCAGCTCATTATATATCATTTCCCAGAAGGCTTTTTATCCAATTTAAAAGCCTCTTTAATCTGGGCGTAATGTAACCAATCTCGCACTTTGTCTTTTAGTTTCTCCAAACTCTGCAATCTCCAATTTTCTCCATCTCTTTCTAGTATTTCCCAGTATTTCGGCCATTTGACCTCCATATTGGGTCTTTTCACAGCTTTAGCTTCCATAGGTGATAGCCACCTTGGGGGTCTTGTTTTCTAATAAGTCTTTATATTTTGTCCAGACATTAAACACTGCTTTCCTTACAATATGGTTCTTGAAATTCTTGTGAATCTTAACCTTGTCATACCACAGATATGCATGCCATCCAAAAGCATTGTTAAATCCTTCCAAATTTAACACATCAGTGTTTTCAAGAAGCAGCCAGTCTTTCAGCCAGCAAAAAGCTGCTGATTCATAATACAACCTTAAGTCTGGCAGGGCAAACCCCCCTCTTTCTTTAGCATCAGTTATATTTTAAACTTAATTCTGGGCTTTTTGCCCTGCCAGACAAATTTAGAGATATCTCTTTGCCACCTCCCGAAACACTCCATTTTATCCACAATCTGTAAAGTCTGAAAAAGAAACAGCATCCTTGGCAATACATTCATTTTTATAGCAGCAATTCGGCCCAACAAGGAAAGTTTCAGTCTTGACCAACTTTCTAAATCTCTCTTAATTTCTGACCAGCACTTTTCATAATTGGCCTTGAATAAGCTCAGATTTTTTGCTGTTATGTTCACCCCTAGATATTTTACTTTTTTAACCACGTTTAACTCTGTCTCCTTCTGAAACCTTTCTGACTCTGAAACTGTCAAATTTTTCTCCAATACCTTAGTTTTTTGCTTGTTTAATTTAAAACCCGCCACCCGACCAAAGTCTTGAATTAATTGTAATGCCCTTTTCGTACTAGATTCTGGCTCCTGTAAGGTCAGAACTAGGTCATCTGCGAAAGCCTTAAGTTTGTACTGTTTCGCTCCGACCTGAATTCCTTCCACCAACCGGTCCCCTCTAATCATATTCAAGAGCACCTCCAGGACCGAAATGAATAACAGTGGGGAAAATAGGGCAACCTTGTCGTGTTCCTTTTTCAATTTTAAACTCTTCTGTCACCACATTGTTACCTATCAGTTTAGCCTTTTGTTCTGAGTATATTGCATCTATCCCATTTTCAAATCCCCGTCCCACTCCCATCCCTTCCAGGTTTTTCTTCATAAACTTCCAAGAAATGTTGTCAAAGGCCTTCTCCGCATCTATAAATATTAACACTGCTCTAGTATTAATATTTGTTTGCAGAAGTTCCAAAATGTCAATAATGTTCCTTGTGTTAGCAGACAAATGTCTTCCTGGGAGAAAGCCTGCCTGGTCTTTATGAATCACTTCACTTAAAACCTTTTTAAATCTGTTTGCTAAAATGTCTGCAAAAATTTTGTAATCCACATTTAGAAGGGAAATGGGGCAGTAATTTTTAAATTGTGTCTTTTCCAATTCTGATTTAGGTATCAATGTGATGAAGGCTTCTTTCCACGTTTCCGGTGCTTTCTTCCCCTCCATAATCTCATTGCAAACCTGCATTAGTGGATGTATCAAGTAGTCTTTCAGTACCTTATAATATTTGGAGGTAAGCCCATCTGGTCCTGGAGACTTGCCCAATTGCATATTCTGAATGGCAACTTCAATCTCTTGTCGTGTTATTTTACAGTTCAGGATTGATCTATTTTCTTGAGACAACCTTGGTAGTCCATTTTTTATCAAAAATTGTTCTATCTCAGCCTCATTTTGCGGCCCTTGGGTGTATAATTGTTTAAAGTATCTCTGGAAGCACTTCCTTATCTCCACAGGGTTCTGAATGTTTCTTCCTTCAGTCTCTAGGTTGGTGATCGTGTTTAATTTTTGTCTCTTTTTCAACTGCCATGCTAACAGTTTTCCACATTTATTTGCCGAGTCGAATGATCTTTGTTTCATTAACTTAACTTTCCACTCCACCTCCTGATTTATCAATTTGGAGTATTGTGCTTGGTAAAATTTAATTTCTTTCAAAATCTCCTTTGACTTCGGTTTCGATCTTAGCTTCTTCTCACATTCTTTAATTTTCTCCAAAATCTTATCTTTTTTCTCATTTTGTGCTCTTTTCTTTACAACGTTCTGTTGTATCAGAAACCCTCTCATAACCGCCTTACTTGCATCCCAGATGATTCTTTTTTCCACCGTGGTGTTCAAATTTATCTCAAAGTAGTCCTTCAGAACTTTTTGGGCCTTTTTGGTAATCTCCTGATCTCTAAACAGATTGTCATTCATCTTCCATCTAAAGGAGCCGGTTGGGATTAGTCTCATGTCCATCTTTACAGCTTTATGGTCGGAGCAGGTCTTTGGGCAGATTTCCACCTTTCTCGTCTTAGGTGCCAGACCTCTAGTTATCCATATTTGGTCGATTCTTGTCCATGTCAGTTGGGCTTCAGAAAAGAATGTTCCCTCTCTTCCCAGGGGGTTCTTTGTCCTCCAGATGTCAATCAAGTCCATATTGTCAGTCAGTTCAAAAAAAGTTTTAGGTAGTCTGCCGTCTTTTGTCACATTTTGGCTTTGAGACTTATCCATGTTGGTTGACGCCACCCCATTCATATCGCCCATCATAATGATGTTATCATAGTCCAGATAGTCCAGCACTATCTCATGCAGCTTCTTGTAAAATTCCGATTTCCCCTCGTTTGGTGCATAGATTCCTAATATCAAAAACTTTTCTCCCTGATTTTGTATCTCAATTGCCAGAATTCTTCCTTGGTCATCTTTAAATAAAAATGTTGGTGAAAGGCTCTCCTTTGCATATATCACCACTCCTCTTTTCTTAACTCAGTCCGAAGAGATAAATTCTTGTCCTAATCTTTTATTTATTAACACTTTCCTATGGAGCCTAGTCACATGTGTTTCTTGCAAACAAATAATGTCCAATTGTTCTTTTCTCAATATATGGAATATTCTTCTCCTTTTTTCTGGGGAATTGCAGCCATTAATATTCCAGCTTAGAAGTTGCAGAGACATCCTGAACAAATCTGTTATTCCTCTGGTGGTGGTGTCTTTTTCTCCGAGTCTTCAGGTCCCAATGGTGGAGGTATAAATAATGGTCCAGACACTGAAGGTCTCTCAATCCCTTTCTGAAGGTCCTCTCCGTAGACACTCAAAAATTTGTCTTTGTCCTCGGCTGTTTTAATTTTAACCTTCTTCCCTCTGAATGTAAAGGATAATCCTTGGGGAAATTCCCACCTAAAAACAATTGAGTTGCTCCTCAGCAATTTTACTAACTCAATATAGGTGGATCTAAGGTCCAAAAGTTGTTTAGGGATATCTTTGTAAATTTCAACTCTTTTGTCTGAAATATCCAGTGACTTTCCGTAATGTAGGCCTAATATTTTGTCTCTTTCCTCCTTAGATCTCAAAATAATCAGACAGTCTCTGGGCCTGTCTTTCCTTGCTGATTTTCCAAGTCTAAAAGCAGTCACAATTTTAAAGTCCTTTTCTTCCTCCAAAGGCCAAAACTTGGAAAATTCTTTTGTCAGAAACTCAATTAAATTCCCTTGTTCAAGTTCTGGTATTGACCTCAATCTCAGGTTATTCTCCCGATTCCGCAATTCAATCATAGACAGATACGCCTGCTGTTCACCAACCAGTTTGTGCAGTGGTTTTACCTCTTGTTCTAATTCTTCAACTTTTTGGCTGGCTTCCTCAACCAATTTGCGGTTTTCTGCAGTGGTCTCAAATAACTTTCCAATTGATTGAGTATTCAAAGCAACTTGTTCAGTTAATTTATTTACACTGGCTGTATTTTGTTCAATCTTAGCCATTTGTTCATCCGCTTTCTTGTCCAAAGCTTCCAATTTTTCAAAGATTTTCTCTAATACTGAGCCAGATGCTCCTGCAGCCATATCTTCCGACAGTGGTTGCTCAATTTCTTCTTCTTCTGCCGACAAAACAGTAGGGACAGATGATCTGTGCGGCTGTGAGGTTAAGTTTAAAGTTGTTTGTCTAGCTTTCGCTCTAGCCACTCTTGTTCTCCCAGTGCCACTCATTCCAGTTTTGTCTACAAGTCAAGGTCAAACTAAGTTGTTCCCATGAGAATCCAGCAGCCCAGAGAGTAAACAGTCAGATAGGAGGAAAGGAAAGAGAAAGCAAAGTCACATACAACTGTAAATCCAAAGACCTCTAGAGGGAGTTCGAATATGTCTTGAGGGGAAAAGCCAAATTGTTAAAGTCCAGTTAATTTCCGCAGTCCAATTAAATTCCAAAGAACCTTCAATTTTTCTTGCAGTTAGCAGAGTTGGTTTAAAAAACACTACAATGTCTCTAGCAAGTGCCAGAAAGGATGTTTCAGTGTAGCAAATCCACAAAAACTCAGATTGTAGCAAACCCAAATTACAAAGTATCCAAGTCTGCACTCTGACAGTTCTGTTGTTCAGGCAGATCCACTACCTGGGCTTCTCAATAAAATTGTAAATTCCAAAAGAAGAGGTAAAACACAGTCCATAAAAGAAATAAGTCACTTAAAAGAAGTTAAATCCTGATTTAGCATAAAAGCAGCTTCAATGGATGCACAGATTAGTTGTTTTTAGTGCCTCTTCAAAGGCTCCAGACATCAAAGTCTTTTGCTTTAGGTCTTAAGCAGAAGCGGAAGACGGACTTCCTGTTTACGTCTCCTGCTTTCGGCCGAATTCGTAACAATTTATTTTCTTACTTTGACGAAGACCCCCCGATGGCACCAGCAATCCAAATAACACCATCGATGCCGGGAAATCGGGAAAATGCTGCAAATCAACCCCGAGAACAACAACACCGTGCATATCCTAAGAACGGTTGCATTATTACCGAACCAGTGGGAGAGCTGATAACAATTTCCCCACCACAATGAAGCCAAGCCAGTTATGGAACGAGCAGCTTTAACATTATCTCATGGAACATAGCGGGTTGGGCTAACAAACTTGGGGACGAGCCATTTCGTGAATATATAACGGATTTTGACATAATAATGCTGCAGGAAACTTGGGCAACTGATAACATAGCTCTCGACGGTTACGTTGTCTATGAAATCAAGGCCTCTAAACCGTTTGGAAGGGGACGACCGAGGGGGGGCCTAGTAACTCTGGTTTCCACTCAACTGGTGTCACAAGTTATTGAGTGCTCAGTTTTCAAGCAGCTGGCACTGGGGATCACCTTGCATAGGGAATCCAAGAGTATTATTCTTGTTTCAGTGTATATTCCACCACATACTGTGCAAACACAGATAGAGAGCACGTGGCGTAAAATCCATAGTTTCCTTCATTCCCTACAATTAGGTACCCTGGTTCGCCATTTTACCTAATGGGAGATATGAACGCCAGAATAGGCTCAAATGATGATAGCCTGGAAATAAAATTCCCAATATTAAGAGATCTAAAGGAAAATAGCGCCCTCTTGCTAAACCCACCCCCACGTAGACATTCGAAAGATTGCCAAATCAACTATGCTGGATTCTGTCTGGCTTTTTTACAAATAAGTCTTGATTTGATCATTGCTAATGGGGCATTACCCGGGGATAGAGAAGGCGAGTACACATTCATAAATTCAAATGGGGCCAGCACAGTAGACTACTGTCTAACTAACAGACAGGCCTTCGAATCAATTAAAAAATTTACAATAGATAATAGGACTGAAAGTGACCATTTACCTCTTATCATCTCCACTACTGGCCAAAATTTAATTCAGCACTCTCACATAGAACATGAGGATATAGTCAAAGCAAATGATCCAGCATTGCGCAGAAAAAAATGGACACCTGAGATAGCAATTGCAGTTGAGAATAGATTGAATTCACAAACTGCAATTGAGTTAAGATCAATTATAATAAACAATTTATCAATAGACTCCTCCCTGCCAGCTTATGAAAATCTCATTGAGTCCTTGCAGGATGTGGTCTCGGTTAACATAAACTCAGCCGGCAAGCTACGCACTGCTAAAGGGCGCAGTTGGTTTGACCAAGAGTGCCACACAAAGTAGGAAGCCTTAAGGAACGCCTATTTGGCCTATAGAAACGCTGGATTAAGCTACTTACCTCAATCTTATTTCAAAATCAAAAAAGAGTACAAAGCCCTTTTGGCCAAAAAAAAAGGCAGTCCGAACAAAATTCCCGGTCCCTACTATTGAATGCCTCACTAAACAATGAAACTAAACTATTTTGGCAACTGGTCTCCGACTCAATGAAAAATAGTTCCTCAGCCCCCAGCTGTGTCATTCCAGCTCAGGTTTGGGAGAACCACTTCAGAAATATATTTATGGAAAATCCAAACCTCCCTTCCAGTTTACAGGAGGATGACAGGGCACAATTGTCACTGCTCGCTAATTGGAGGCCGGTTACTGTGGAGGAAGTCCATACATTAATTGGGAATTTGAAGAGTGGAAAGGCTCCGGGGAAGGACTTTATCCCAGCTGAGTTGATTACATCAAACCAGCCACTTCTGGCAGCACTCTTTACGGTAGTAAATAACTCTGGTAAGGTACCATATAGCTGGAAACATGCTATAGTAGTTCCAATCTTTAAGAGAGGCCACCCAAATGTACCTTCCAATTATAGGCCTATTAGCCTGCTCTCAATAATTGGGAAACTGTATGCCCATTTCCTCAGTAGCAAATTGACAACCTTTCTAAATGAACATAATATACTATCTGAAGCCCAGGCAGCTTTCCGTGAGAATCATTCAACAACAGACCATTGTCTAATGCTGTCCTTCCTAGCTGAGAAGTATACCAGACACCTACAGGGTAAACTCTTCATGGCCTTTATGGACCTGAAATCAGCATTTGACTCCATCCCCAGATCCCAGCTATGGTCCAAATTGAGTCTGATCCTGAAGGACAAACGACTTCTCTTTCTTATAAAAGCCCTCTACAATGGAACCAAACTGCAGGTCCGATGTGGTCGACAGGGACAGCTATCGAACAGCATCGAGATGACTAGGGGGGTGAGACAGGGTTGTATTTTGGCCCCCACATTGTTTTGTTTATTCTTAAATGACCTAGAAGAGAACTTAATGGACCCAGATGGACACATTCCAAAAATAGGAATGAGAAGGACCCCTCTGTTGTTGTATGCTGATGACGCAGCCATCATCTCGCGATCCAAGCCGGGCTTGAATTATCTGTTGAGGAAATTTTCTGATTACTGTTCTGGAAATGGTTTATCCATTAATTATGAAAAATCTAAAATCTTAGTCTTCGAAAGAAGATTCTCCCAGTCTAAATGGGTGCTGGATGGCCATAACCTTGAACAGGTAAAATACTTCAGTTACCTAGGGCTCACATTCCATCATACAAGATCTTGGAAGCACCATTGGCAAACCTCCCTTCAAAAGGCGGAGATCACAAAGCTAGCCATACATAGATTCTTCTTCACAAAGGGCGGCAAATATGTTCCAGCAGCCTTAAGGGTTTTCAACGCAAAGCCCGTTTCCCAACTCCTGTATGCAGCAAATGTCTGGCATAATGGGGACCTGCCAAAGCTAGATGGCTTTCAGGCAAAATTTATACGATCTCTGCTGCAGGTACCTAACTGCGTCCCCAACTCCGTACTTTTGTTGGAAGCTGGTGAATGCCCAATTTCAGTTAGAGCGTGGTGGGCTGCCCTAAGACATTGGCTCAGGATTTCAGTGTTTAATCTAGGGAAGGGTCTGTACCAACATTTGACCAATGAGGAATTTGTCAGCAAATGGCAGAAAACCATGGCTAAAAAAGCCACCTGTATTGGTCTGTCTCCCCCCCAACTGTATTACCTGGGCTATGAAGGCGCCCAAAAGGCGTTAAAGCAAAGATTATGGGACAATGCACACAGTGACTTGCGATCTCGATCACATGCAGTCTGTAGTCCACTGGCAGCAGGAGTTCAATATGGGTATGTCTTTGAGTTAACATCTTACATCAAAAACCTGACAGTACCTAACTATCGAAGGCTTTTTACCAAGGCCAGACTGAATGTCTTCCCCTCTGCAGTGCTGGATGGTAGGTTGAGAGGAGTTCCCTACCAGGACAGACTTTGCTCGTGTGCTCAAGACATCGATTCCATAAATCATATTTTGTTACATTGTGCGAAGTATGAGCAGGTCAGGGCTGAATTGATACTACCCTTGCTGGTGCCTTTCCCGGGAAAGTCAGAGGCTCACTATGTCAGGTTCCTACTGGAAGACCGGACAAAAGCTAGAACTTTGGCAGTGGCAAAGTTTCTATCGGTGGTTGCAAGAACAAATCAGCCCTATATTCCAAACAAAGTGCTTGATTAACCTGAAGGCAGGCTGTATGAACTCTGTATTGATTTGTAATGTTTTGTTGGTCTCTGGACCGTAATAAAGATTGTTGTTGTTGTTTATCATTTTCCGATTCTTACTGTCTTTTCTTACTCACGGGTTGTTGCTTTTCAAAGTTAGATGTTTCCAGGAAGAAAGGTCAGCGCTCACCGACAGCGGCTATGCGGCTTCACTCCACAGAAATAGTGATCGACTCACAGTGCCGCGATACCCCCTCCACGTTCAGAGACCCCTTACGGGGTCCCTTCTCCGTTTTGGGGGGCGCTTCTGGCGCCCGCCGAGTCCCACGGCCACAGGCTCTTGCTGCCTGTGGTTTTCCGATGTGGGTCTCCGCTTCGCCGTAGCGGACGACCCGTTTCCGCGGAGCTCCCTCTTCGCAGTTAGAAGAGGGCAGCCATTGCCGTTCGCGCCGCCTCCGGAAGTCCTCGATAAATAGGTACCGCTTTGGTGGGAAGGTAAACGGCGTTTCCGTGCGCTGCTCTGGTTCGCCAGAAGCGGCTTAGTCCTGCTGGCCACATCACCCGGAAGCTGTACGCCGGCTCCCTCAGCCAATAAAGCGAGATGAGCGCCGCAACCGCAGAGTCGGCCACGACTGGACCTAACGGTCAGGGGTCCCTTGACCTTCACTTTAAGTTACTGTTCCAGGCCCCAAACCCATGTCAGGATGCCAGAGATTATCACTCAGGCAGAGGGGCTGCTGAATACCTGGCCTCCCGCTTTGGGCATCATGGCCGCCCCCATTCATGGCCCAAGCTCCCCCCTTGGTCGCCATTTCCTTCCCAAACAGAACAACGTTGGACAGTTTTGTTCAGTTTCTGTTAATTGATTCTCATGAAAACTTACAGATTCTGGCTTCACACAATTAACTCAAGGCAGTGTCAAATTACTCTTGGCAGAAAGCCAAGGTCTGCTTGACCTAGAAACTACTTACTCTGATTGGTTAACGACCAGCACTCAACTCTGTTATCTAGGAATGCTAGCACAGTTTGGTGGGTTAGGTGTGTTAGGAGTAGAAGTGCTGTGTATGGTTAAGAGAGAGAGAAAGAAAGGATTTATTTTACTTTGTTTTATATGCAGAAACTCTGCTGGTTTCTTTTTCCTTTTAATAAATCCTGTAAATAGTTATTCTGAGTCTAGCTGACTAGTCATTTCCACCTCAACTAGCTTCTTGCTGTGCAGGAAAACTCTGCTACGTTTGGGCTAAAGCCATTAGAGCTATGCCTGACACTTCAAAGTTCCATGAGGTTATGGGTATTGTGCTGCCAGCCTGAGTTGTGGTGGTGTCAGCATCAACGGTGTTGGTTCCAGTAGTTCCAGAAGTTGTTGTTCCTGTTGGTGCAGCAGATGGACACTGGCTGGTTCCTGACTGTTGTGAGCTGGTGACGCAGTGGACACAAGGACAACAGCTGCAGCGTGTGAGAGCTGGGTGCTGTGGTTCCTGTTTTCTCTCTCGGTGGTCGTGAGTAGCTGGTTCCGGGTTCCAGGGACATCGCTCTCAAGATGGCCTCACAACCAGTTCAGATGGCTTTTGAGCGTCTGAATGACTCCAATTACTTGCTGTGGTCGGAATGCATGCAGGCAGTGCTGCAGAGGGATCGTCTCTGGCAAGTGGTGAGTAAGTTTCCTGCGAAGCCTGATGATGAAGACCTCGATAAAGACCAAAGAGCAAGGGCCACAATTGTTTTGGGGCTGGAAGATTCCCAGTTGCCGTATGTGAGGGGAATCAAGACAGCTAGAGGTGTGTGGCAAGCACTTAAAGAACTTCATGTGCGTGAAACAGCGGTTTCCAAGCTGTTCATTCGCAAGGCATTGTACAAGGCAATGTTACAGCCTGGGGTTACAATGCAGGAACACCTACACAGTTTACAGTTAAAGTTTGCTGCGCTGCAGGAAAGAGACTGTGCGTTAGACCAGCAGGAGAAGGTGGCTATTATTTTGAGTTCTCTCCCGGAAAGCTGGGATAATTTAGTTTTGTCTCTAGAAGGCATACGGGAGCATGATTTATCAGTCAGTTACGTTACTGGGCGTTTGATTGAAGAATGGCAGAAGAGGCAAGAAAGGTCGTTTGCTGCAGAGGCTTCTACAGGCGGGCGGTTTGGAAGGAGTTCTCATGCCGTGCCAGAGGTGAAGCAAAAGCAGCGTACCGATGAGGAGTCTGCGTTTGCTGTTAGGCGTTGTTTCCGATGTGGGTCTTCAGCGCATCTAAAACGACAATGTCCGGAGTTGGTCAAGTCTGAGTGGCCGGTGCAAGAGCAGAGACGAGATCAGCAGTAGCAGCAGCAGCAGCAGCAGCAGCATAAAAAGAAATTCTTCAAACAAAAACAGTCGGCTCAGCTGGTGACCGCCAAGGTCAAGATTGCTGATGAGAAACAAACTGTCTGGGTGGTCGATTCGGGCGCGTCTCGGCACATCGTAAATTCAGATGAATTGTTTGTTTCCAAGAACTCAGCACAGCGCAGCCAGGTGGCCCTAGCAGACGGAAGTACTCCCGAAGTGATTTCGGGGGGTGCAGTTTTTGTTCCTTGTTTTCGTGAATGCCTGCAAAATGTACTTTGTGTGCTTTCATTAAGGAGTAATCTGATGTCTGTAGATTGTTTGCTAAAAGCTGGGTTTAAAGTGTATTTTGAAGGAGACAGTTGCATTATTAAGAAGGCTGGTGAGATTTTAGGCACTGCTAAGTCAGAGGGAGGCTTGTTTTGGCTTAAAGCAGGATCTCAAGTTGCAGCAGTAGTCAGTAAATCTCAGCCTGCAGTGAATAACAAAGCTATACATGACAACTGTGTGCACTTATTGCATAGGAAATTGGGGCATGCTGGCTGGAAAAGTGTACTAAAAATGTCTGAATTGGCTGATGGGGGTAATTTAAAGAGTTGTAACAAGTACCTTGATTGTAATGTTTGTAAAAAGGTTAAAACCCACAGAGTCTCTTACCCCAGAAGTGACAGAGTTAGTGAGTCACCGCTACAGCTGGTTCACATGGACGTAATTGGTCCATTTGCTGTAAGCAGGGGTGGATGGCGTTTTTCATTAACAATTGTGGATGACGCCACGCGTTACTCTTGGGTTTTTCCCATGAAGAATAAGGGTGACGTGTTCACTAAGTTTAAAGGCTGGGTGGCATCTGTGGAAAGATTTCTGTCCATTAAACTCAGAAGGATTCAGACGGACAGAGGTGGCGAATTTATGTCAAATGCTTTTAGAGATTGGTTACAAAAGCGTGGTATTGGGCATAGAAAAACGAACGCTTTTTCCCCAGAGGAGAATGGCGTTGCAGAGCGAAAACACAGATCTTTACAAAATATGATGTTTGCCATGCTTGATGATGCTGATTTGCCCATGTCTTATTGGGGGGAGAGCATGCTCACCGCGTGTTATCTCCAAAATAGGCTCTTTCATCAAACAATAGGTACAACTCCGTACTTTAAATTGTTTCAGAAAAAACCCAAAATTGACCATTTGCATGTGTTTGGATCAAAAGCCTGGGTATTAATTCCAAAACAAATGAGAAAGAAGGGAGATCCTAAGACCCAACAGTTAGTGTTTGTGGGTTACCAGGAGCTGGGAAAAGGTTTCCGCTTTGCTGAAGGGACAAATGGCATTGTGATCTCCAGGAATGCCAGTTTTTGTGAACATAGTGGCTGGGAGAGACTACATGCCAATACTGAGGTTTGGTTTGAACCTTCCCAGGAGCTTCATGACTCTGAAGGTAAACATAGAGAATCAGAGTCTGAGGGGGAGGAAAGTTCAGATAAGAGCTCTCAAGAAAGTGGAATTAGCCAGAGACCAGTTGCTAAGCAACAAAAGAGAGGTCGTAGTTCTGAGGAGGAAAGTGGGTCAGAAGAAAAATTTTCTCCCAGAAGGTCTAAAAGACAAAACAAAGGAGTGCCTCCGGTGCGTTTTTCTCCAGATACTGCAAATGTGTTTAGTGTAATTGCAGAGCCCAAGAGTTTTCAGGAGGTGTTAAAGTTACCAAAAGAGGAGGCAGAGCTCTGGAAACAGGCAATGGAAGAAGAGATGTCCTCTCTGAATGAGCACAAGGTCTTTACACCAGTAGCAGCACCTGAGGGGGCAAAGATTGTAGGCTGCAGGTGGGTGTACAAACTTAAACCTCTGGTGACAGGAGATTACAAATACAAAGCTCGTTTAGTGGCTCAAGGATACTCTCAGAGGCCTGGAAAAGATTATGACAAGACTTTTTCCCCTACTGCTAAGGGGGACAGTGTAAGGCTGATTCTAACGCTTGGAGCAAAGAGAAAACTCCTGTTAAACCATTTTGATATCCAGACTGCATATTTACATGCATCAATATCCGAAGACCTGTATCTAGCCGAACCGCCTGGTTATGAGACAGGTTCCAATAGAGTGTTGAAATTGAACAAAGCTCTATATGGTCTCAAACAGGCGGCAAGATCTTGGAACAAATGTTTCCATGAGGCCTTAGTGTCATTTGGTTTCAAGTAGAGTACAGCTGACAATTGTGTTTATGTACGTGGTACAGGCAGTGATCAAGAGTTTTGTCTGATTTATGTAGATGATGTATTGTATGCTTGCAAAACAGATAAACAAACTAAAAGCTTTGCCAAGCAATTGTCCAGTAAGTTCAAAGTGAAGGACTTAGGCCCGGTTAGGACATATCTAGGGTTGGAAGTGTGCTGGGCCCAAGATGGCAGCTGCCTAATTAGTCAGCAGAACAAAGTTAAACAACTACTGACTATATACAGGATGCAGGATTGCAAAGGGGCAGTGGTGCCTATGGATCCAGGTTTCATAAAAACACTTCATATAGATGAGAGTCCTGAATTTGAACATCCTGATATATATCATTCTGTAATTGGAAGTTTATTGTATCTAGCACAGTGGTCCAGACCTGATATTAGCTATGCAGTAGGCATATTGAGTAGATTGGTCTCAAAACCCACACTAAATGCTTGGAAAGGGGTAAAACAAGTTCTGAGATACCTCAAACAGACAATTGGCTATATGTTACAATTAAATTCTTCAGAGGATGAAATGTTGAGTTGCTACTGTGATAGTGACTGGGGAAATTGGCCAGATAGAAAATCTGTCACAGGACTAGTCATAATGGTCGGTGGAGCTTTAATCAGCTGGCGGTCACGCAAGCAAGACGTTGTAAGTGTGTCATCAACGGAATCCGAGTACGCCGCATTGAGTGAATTGTGCAACGAGGTGATTTATTTCAAGCATTTGTTAGCAGATTTAAATGTAAATTGTGGAGAACCAGTACGAGTTTACATTGATAATCAGGCTTGTATAACCTTAAGTAAAACAGAGGGTTTTAAATCACGTTCCAAACATATCTCTGTAAAATACCAAAATGTACGTTGCTGTGTACAAGACAATATAATCACATGTATCAAGTGAAGAAAATGTAGCAGATGTATTAACTAAACCATTGGCAAAGATAAAGAACAAGCAAATGTGCAAGGGTTTAGGTTTGCTGGAAAAATAATCTCCTACATAGGTGTTATTTGATGTTAATTGTCCAGCAGAATCTGTGAGGGGGTGTTCAGTTTCTGTTAATTGATTCTCATGAAAACTTAGATTCTGGCTTCACACAATTAAATCAAGGCAGTGTCAATTTACTCTTGGCAGAAAGCCAAGGTCTGCTTGACCTAGAAACTACTTACTCTGATTGGTTAACGACCAGCACTCAACTCTGTTATCTAGGAATGCTAGCACAGTGTGGTGGGTTAGGTGTGTTAGGAATAGAAGTGCTGTGTATGGTTAAGAGAGAAAAAAAGGATTTACTTTACTTTGTTTTATATGCAGAAACTCTGCTGGTTTCTTTTTCCTTTTAATAAATCCTGTAAATAGTTATTCTGAGTCTAACTGACTAGTCATTTCCACCTCAACTAGCTTCTTGCTGTGCAGGAAAACTCTGCTACGTTTGGGCTAAAGCCATTAGAGCTATGCCTGACACTTCAAAGTTCCATGAGGTTTGTGGTGTCGGGGCGTCATGCGGGGCTTTGAGGAGACACTGCGTGTGTGAATGAAGGGGGGGACACTGCCTGCTGGAGGGGCAACCCCCCCAATCATTCTAAAAATTTCTGTAACATCGGCAAAGGATTAAAAGAGATGAAGGGGGGCATGTCCCCTTCCTGCCCCGGAGGGCTTTTTCCCAGGTGGGGGGGTCTCCTTCCTGCCCCAGAGGGCTTTTTCCCAGGTGGGGGGGGTCTCCTTCCTGCCCCGGAGGGCTTTTTCCCAGGTGGGGGGGGTCTCCTTCCTGCCCCGGAGGGCTTTTTCCCAGGTGGGGGGGGGTCTCCTTCCTGCCCCGGAGGGCTTTTTCCCAGGTGGGGGGGTCTCCTTCCTGCCCCGGAGGGCTTTTTCCCAGGTGGGGGGGGGGTCTCTCCTGCCCCGGAGGGCTTTTTCCCAGGTGGGGGGGGGTCTCCTTCCTGCCCTGGAGGGCTTTTTCCCAGGTGGGGGGGGTCTCCTTCCCTGCCGCCTCCGGGGATCGAACCCGGGACTTTCTCAGGAGAGAATCCGGAAAACGGAGCTGGTTTGGAAGGAGGAGAATTGGTGTCTCCTGGGAGGGAGGGGCCACTCATTCCTTCCCCCCCCCGTCAGTGAGCTCCGCTTCCTAGAGAGGCAGGGAGGTTTGGAGGGGGGAGGGGAGGGGCCTGATCCACCTTCCCGGAAGAGGAGCAGCTGTGCGGAGGAGGAGGAGGGAAAAGAGGGGCGAAATATATCTATATCTTCAGGGGGGGGGGAGAAGGAGGCGCTTTTCCTCCCCCTGAATCTGCAAACAGGGCAGCTGGGAAGGGGGGGCAGGATTTGGGGGGGGAGAAAGGAAAGTGGGTGATTCCTCCCCCTCCCCCTCCCTTCTGGGGATCCGGCGAGCGGGGGAGGGGCTGGTTTAGGAGAAAGGAGCCCCTCCCCGCGAGGGGGCGCCTCCTTGGAGACCCCCAGCTCTTTGTCTTGCGGGAAAGGAAATGGGAATAGCAGAGCGAGCAAGGGAGGGGGGAGAGGAGATGCTCAGCCCCCCCCCCGGGAAGGAAATGGGAGGCCCCCCCCAGGGCTGGGACTTGAACCCCCTGGCAGGAATCCCTGGGGCGCCGCGATCCTAGGCTAGGTGGGTCCCCTTTGGGGGGAGAAGGGTTAATGGGGGCGAGAGAGGCCTGGATGGAGACCCCCCCCCGTCTCCCTCCTGGGATGGGGAGAGATTTGGCAGGAAGGCTGAGCCGGCCAGGGGGGCCTCTGGGGAAAGGGGACCCTGGGGGGTGGAGGGAGAAAGGGAAGCATCCCTGGGGAGGGATTGAAGCCATCTTGGAGAAAGAGAGAGGGACTGGGGGGCCGCCTGCCTTGACTTCTCCCTCCTGCCCAGGAATCTGCCAGGACTAGACCAGGGAGAGATCCCTGAGCAGGAGCCCCGATCCAGCCACCCTCTCCTCCCCTGAAGCTCAGTCCTTGCCCTGCCTCAGGTCCCAGATCAGGAGCTGCAGGGGGCGCTGGGGGCTGTTAGAGCGAGTCCAACCATGGGGGGAAAGAGGAAAGGGAGGAAGCCCCCTTTATCACCCCCCCCCCTTTGAGGCTTCTCTCTGGGCAACTCCAGTCTCCCCCACATGCCTGTGTTTCTGTGCAGAAGCATCTAAAGGGCTCTCCCCCCCCCCCCCCAGACACCTGGGCTCAACTCCTTCTCACCTGGTTTTCACTATTCCCACTATATCAGATTTAAGAGATTGGGAAGATTGCTATGTAAATGGGAGGGTTCCTGTGTCCCCCCCCCTTTATTTTTATTAAACCTATTAGTCTCTTTCTCTTCCCCAGGGCAGCCCAAAGTGACTTACAACCTGTTGTTGTTGTTGTTGTTGTTGTTGTTATGTTCCACGGTGATACTCCAAGGCCTTCTTTGTCGTGTTTCCTGTATTTTTGGGGGGGAGAGAAAAGGCTGTTCTCAGGGCCTGCTTCACCATGAGGGAAACTGAGGCAGCCCCCTCAAGCAGGAGATGCAGGGAGGGGCAAGGAGGGGACGGAGCGGAGTCCCATTTGGGCAGCCCTGTTCTGTCATAGTCCAGTGATACTACTCCATTAAATTCACCCGTAATAATTATATTTCTGTCATAAACCTCAGACATACTTTCCTCCAGTAGTTGGAAGAAATCTCATGCGAAAAGTGGCTCTGAAAGTCCCAGTCCCAAATCTTAATCCTGCCACCCTAAGATATTATAAGCAAGCCCCACATTCCTCTTTCCACCTGCAATAGGGAGGTTAGAACCACACTTAATACCCTGCAGGGATCATAAGAGCCACAGTTGCTTAAAATTGCAGGAAAAGAGAGGAAAAAGTGGATTTAAAATGACCCAACCACAAGATGAAAAGTCTCCCTACTAAATGAGGGAAGGGGGAGGCATGGGGGGGGGGCTTTTGAAGTCTCCCTGCTGGGGAGGGAATCCCAGAGCAAGGGCGCCTCTGTCTGTCTGGAATCCCTCCCTGCCTCTCAATCCAGTGGGGGGTCTTATAATGGGGGGGGGGGAGGAGGGGGGCTGGTGTTTGAAGCGGGGCTTGGCTGCTAGGGGGCTGAGCTCAGCAATGCAGCAGCTGCTCTGCATGCAGAAGGACCCCGGCTGAGTGCTTGGCCTGCAGAAGGAGGCCCAGAAGGAGACCCCAGTGAGACTCCCCGTGAGGAGGAGAGGCAGTTGGGGGGAGGGGGCCGGGTCCCCATGGAGCCCCCAGAGCAGGAGGCCAGAGGCAGCGCCGTCCCGTCTCCTTCCCCTCCGGACACAGGGAGGGGCTGCTCTACACGCCGTAGCTCTAGGGATGCGCGCGTCTCAAAAGGAACCGGAAGTGTCGCTGATAAACGCTCCGGAAGTTTCGAGACCCGGAAAAGGAGGAGGGGCGTCGCTGAAGAGCCCCCCCCTCCGTCGCCGCCCCCCTTTCTATTGCAGACCAGGAAAGCGGACTAATCTGGAGCCAGGGAGGCGGAGGACCAAGAGGTAAAGAGGGAGAGAAGGGGGGGGATAGGGGAGGGGGGATAAGGGGGGAGGACGAAGAGACCCCCCCAAGGAAAGCGCCCTCCCTGGGGCCCGTCGACAGGGGCCCCGATCCAGGCCCCGACCCAGGGGGGAAGGGGGGAGCCAACACCTGCAGGGATCTACACCTGGCAAGATCTCCTGGGCAGCAGCAGCAGCACCGCCAGACTCCCCTTTCTCTTTCCTGGGGGGCCGAGAGATGCTCAGCTGCCCTGCCCCCCCCTGAAAGCCTTGGCGGGAAGGGGAAGGAGGACCCCAAGCAGGGCTGGGGGTGGGGCTGAGGCCCCCCATTCTCCCGGCCTCCCCCTGGCAGGAATCCCTGGGGCGCCGCCATCCTGGCTTGGTGGGTCCCCTTTGGGGGGAGAAGGGTTAATGGGGGCGAGAGAGGCCTGGATGGAGACCCCCCCTCTCCCTCCTGGGATGGGGAGGGATTTGGCAGAAAGGCTGAGCCGGCCAGGGGGGCCTCTGGGGGGGCGGAGGGAGGAAGGGAGCATCCCTGGGGAGGGATCGAAGCCATCTTGGAGAAAGAGAGAGGGCCTGGGGGGCCGCCTGCCTTGACTTCTCCCTCCTGCCCAGGAATCTGCCAGGACTAGACCAGGGAGAGATCCCTGAGCAGGAGCCCCGATCCAGCCACCCTCTCCTCCCCTGAAGCTCAGTCCTTGCCCTGCCTCAGGTCCCAGATCGGGAGCTGCAGGGGGCGCTGGGGGCTGTGAGAGCGAGTCCAACCATGGGGGGAAAGAGGAAGCCCCCTTTATCATCCCCCCCCTTTGAGACTTCTCTCTGGGCAACTCCAGTCTCCCCCACATGCCTGTGTTTCTGTGCAGAAGCATCTAAAGGGCTCCCCCCCCCCCAGAGACACCTGGGCCCAACTCCTTCTCACCTGGTTTCCATTATTCCCATTATATCAGATCTCTCAAATCTGTGGGATTTAAGGGATGGGGAAGATTGTTATGGAAATGGGTGGGGTTCCTGTGTTCCCCCCTCAAGAGCCTGCCTTATTATTAATATTATTACAGTGGTACCTCAGGTTACATACGCTTCAGGTTACAGACTCCGCTCACCCAGGATGAGAACAGACATTGTGGTCCAGCGGCGCGGCAGCAGCAGGAGGCCCCATTATGTTAAGAACACTTTCTTAACCACCGCAACGAATTGAGTACTTAACCCGAGGTACCACTGTAATGCAGTTTCAATTATTGTTATTGTTGTTTGTTTATTTATTTATTTAATCTATTAGTTGCTTTCTCTTGCCCAGGGCAGCCCAAAGTGACTTACAACCAGTTGTTGTTGTTGTTGTTATGTTCCACGGTGACGCTCCCAGGCCTTCTTTGTCGTGTTTCCTGTATTTTGGGGGAAGAGAAAAGGCTGTTCTCAGGGCCTGCTCCACCACGAGGGAAACTGAGGCAGCCCCCTCAGGCAGGAGACCCAGGGAGGGGCAAGGAGGGGACGGAGCGGAGTCCCATTTGGCCAGCCCTGATTTAACCCTCTATCCTCTCATCCAGTGGAAGGTGCTGTCCCATTGCCAGTGTCCCAGCCTTGGGAAGTCAATGGTGCAGGATGATTTGGGAATGTGAGCTGTTGGTTGGACTTCATCAGGAAGATGTTGCAGATCACGGAGGAAGGAGAAATGAAAGTGTTTTCAGGGGAGGGGGAAGAAGGGGAAAGTGTGTCCCCCCAGATAAGACTCCCATCCTCCCTGGCCATGGGCCATCCTTGCTTGGGCAGGTGGTACTTTGAGTCCAACCACATATGTAGGGCCAGAGGTGCCTCACCTCAGTATAGACGGTTCCTCTAGGGCTCGGTGTTACTTGGGAGTTGGTGAAATTGGATCTTAAGGGTTCTTGAGACATTTCTGAGGGATTGTGATTGGTATCCAGACCCTAACACTATAAAGCCAAGGTGTCCACACTGAGCAGTTTATCAACCCTGCTGGCCGCTGGGGAAGACCATCTTCTTTTTTTTCTTTTTTTTGAAATAATATTTATTCAAAATTTGAAAATTACAAAAAGAAAAAAGAAAAATAGAAAAGACAGGAAAAAATACAATCATTTAAAAAAAGAAAAATAACATATTAAACCTTTACATAGCTTTCTTCCTTTACTTATTTCCTTGACCTCCTCACACCTCCCATTTTTGTATTCTAGTTTAAATTGTTATTTCAGCAAATCCTTCCAACCTTGTTTTTATCTTAAAAATTTGTTTTAATATACTGTAATTTTACGTTCTCTCTTTCATCAATTCATTTTTAATTAATCCTTTATATCATTTCTACCAAAATCACGTAATTTTCTTTTTCCAACATCTTTCTAACAATCCTTAATTTTACAATATTTTTGAACATATACTTTAATTTTTTTCCAATCTTCTTCCACCGACTCTTCTCCTTGGTCCTGGATTCTGCCAGCCATCTCCGCCATTTCCATGTAGTCCATCAGTTTCATCTGCCATTCTTCCCTGGTAGGTAGGTCTTGCATCTTCCAATACTTTGCAATAAGTATTCTTGCTGCTGTTGTGGCGTACATAAAAAAAGTTCTATCCCCCCTTCGCACCAATTGGCCGACCATGCCCAAGAGAAAGGCCTCTGGTTTCTTCTGGAAGGTATATTTAAATACCGTATTTTTCGCTTTATAACACGCACCTGACCATAACACGCACGTAGTTTTTAGAGGAGGAAAACAAGGAAAAAAATATTCTGAATCAAATGTTGTACTAAACTATTTAATAAACAACCGATATATCAGAATCACATTACAACCATGTAAAGTGAACAGCAGTCAACAGTGGCATTAAGAACCATCATCACTGTCATTAACAAATGAAGAGAGAATTTTAGGTTCGAGTACTCTTCTAGTCTTCTGTGAATATTTGAGGGAGTCATCCTCCCCCCATGCCGATGGGCATTGCCATTCATATAAGGTACCAGTGTGCATGCACTTTGTCTTGAGATCATTGCAGTATGTGAGATGGGGCTTACCTGTACCTGCCCCCCCCCCCCCCGATATTTTATTGAAGTTGGAAGAGGGAGGGAGAGCTCACATTTGTCCTAGGCAAAGCTGCCAACTCCTATGGGCCTAGGTGCCTTCACCCCCCCATTAAATATTTGAGGGAGTCATCCCCCACCCCCCATTGTGGTATGTGAGGTGGGGCTTACCTGGCTGCCCCCCAATATTGTTTGAAGTTGGAAGAGGAAGGGAGGGAGGGAAGGAAGAGAGAGGGGGAACTCACATTTGTGCAGCTGCCTTGCCTTGAACGGGAGCAAAAATTGGTCGGCCAGCTGGTGTTGAAGAAGGATAAAAATTTCTTTTTGTACGCTACTACGGCAGCAAGGATTCTTCTAGCAAAGTATTGGAAGACACAAGAGCTACCCACGCTGGAGGAATGGCAGGCGAAAGTGATCGACTTTATGGGGCTGGCAGAAATGACCGGCAGAATCCGCGACCAAGAGAAAGAGACTGTGGAAGAAGATTGGAAGAAGTTTAAAATATATCTTAAGAGCTACTATAAAATTGAGGAGTGCTAAAATGCTGAGGGAGAGGAAGACGTAGAATTACAGCGGTAAAGTTTGCTTAGTTTAGGGTGAAATTGAAAAGGAGAATGAATTTATATTTAATTGGCTAAAAGGGTTGTTGAACAATTGTTTAAAAAAAAGGATGCAAAAAGGGGAAGGTACGGGGAAGTCCGAGAAAAGAGGCTTATGGAAATAAGGTTAAGAAACTATGATTTTTTGTGTTTGTTTTCATGTTGTTTTTTGTTGTGTTTGTTAAAAATTGGAAAATTAATAAAAAATTTATTAAAAAAAAAATGAACGGGAGCAAAAAGAGGAGGAGGAGACACAGGGACACGAGCCTTGTAAGCCGCTTTGTTTGAATTTACCGGTGAGGTGCTGGGGGATGGACGGAAGGGGATGCCCTCTTTGTCCCTCCTTCCGGCTCATTGTAAAGAAAGCAGAGCCGCTTACATGTGTGTAAGGGAGAGCCATAGAGCAGGCAAACACTGAGAATCTGAATGCGCTCAGCTGTGCCGGCTTCCCTCCCAGCGACGGAGGAGGAGAGGAGAGGCTGCTGAAAAGCCAGCAAGCAGACAGACAGGCTGTGCTCAGCTGTGCCGGCTTCCCTCCCAGCGATGGAGGAGGAGAGGAGAGGCTGCTGAAAAGCCAGCAAGCAGACAGACAGGCTGTGCTCAGCTGTGCCGGCTTCCCTCCCAGCGACGGAGGAGGAGAGGAGAGGCTGCTGAAAAGCCAGCAAGCAGACAGACAGGCTGTGCTCAGCTGTGCCGGCTTCCCTCCCAGCGACGGAGGAGGAGAGGAGAGGCTGCCGAAAAGCCAGCAAGCAGACAGACAGGCTGTGCTCCGCTGTGCCGGCTTCCCTCCCAGCGACGGAGGAGGAGAGGAGAGGCTGCCGAAAAGCCAGCAAGCAGACAGACAGGCTGTGCTCAGCTGTGCCGGCTTCCCTCCCAGCGACGGAGGAGGAGAGGAGAGGCTGCTGAAAAGCCAGCAAGCAGACAGACAGGCTGTGCTCAGCTGTGCCGGCTTCCCTCCCAGCGACGGAGGAGGAGAGGAGAGGCTGCCGAAAAGCCAGCAAGAGCGGCTCCTCCCGCCTGCATTCGCTCCATAACAGGCACACACATTTCCCTTTATCTTTTAGGGGGGGAAAACTGCGTGTTATGGTCCGAAAAGTACGGTACCTTTTTCATTTCATTATAGATCATCTCCCAGAAGGTCTTAATCTTTGGGCACATCCACCAAAGGTGAAAGAATGTGCCCTCAATCTCTTTACATTTCCAACATTTATTATCGGGCAAATGATAAATTTTTGCAAGCTTGACTGGTGTTAAGTACCACCTGTAAATCATTTTCATTATATTCTCTCTTAAGGCATTACATGCCGTAAACTTCATACCTGTGGTCCATAACTTTTCCCAGTCAGCCATCATAATGTTATATCCATGCCCATTTAATCATAGCAGATTTAACCATTTCATTTTGTGTATTCCATTTCAACAGCAAATTATACATTCTTGATAAATTCTTAGTTTTAGGATCTAACAGTTCTGTTTCCAATTTTGATTTTTCCACCTGAAAGCCAATTTTCTTGTCCAAATTATAAACCTCCCTTATTTCATAATAATGAAGCCAGTCTCGTACTTTATTTTTTAAACTGTCATTGCTCTGTAGTTTTAATCTATCTCCATCTTGTTCCAAAATTTCCCAATATTTCGGCCAATTTGTCTCCATATTAAGTTTTTTCAGAGCCTTAGCCTCCATTGGTGACAGCCACCTTGGCGTTTTACTTTCAAGCAAGTCCTTATATCTCATCCAGACATTAAACAATGCTTTCCTGACAATATGGCTTTTAAACGCTTTATGTGCTTTGACCCTGTCATACCACAAGTATGCATGCCACCCAAATACATTGTTAAAACCTTCTAAGTCCAAAATGTCTGTGTTTTCAAGAAGCAGCCAATCTTTGAGCCAGCAAAATGCAGCTGATTCATAAAAAGTTTAAGATCTGGCAGGGCAAATCCACCTCTTTCTTTGGCATCAGTTAAAATCTTAAATTTTATTTGAGGTTTCCTGCCCTGCCAGACAAATCTAGAGATATCTCTCTGCCATTTCTTGAAACAGTCCATCTTGTCCAAAATTTGCAGTGTTTGAAACAAAAACAGCATCTTAGGCAATACATTCATCTTTATCGCAGCAATTCGGCCCAGCAGTGATAACTTCAATTTTGACCATATTTCTAAATCCTTTTTCACTTCCATCCAACATTTTTTCATAATTATCTTTAAATAAATTCACATTTTTAGCAGTCATATAAACCCCTAGGTATTTTGCTTTCTTAACCAATGTTAATCCTGTCTCCTTCTGAAACCTCTCTTTCTCAATCACTGTTAAATTTTTCTCTAACACCTTAGTTTTCAGCTTGTTCAACTTGAATCCCGCAACCTGACCAAATTCTTGAATTAATTGCAATACTCTTTTAGTACTGGATTCTGGCTGCTGTAATGTCAAAACTAAATCATCAGCAAAAGCTTTCAGTTTATACTGTTTAGCTCCGAGTTGTATACCTTTAACCAATTGGTCCTTTCTAATCATATTGAGCAGAACCTCCAGGACCGATATAAAAAGCAATGGAGAGATTGGGCAACCCTGTCGTGTTCCTTTCTCAATCTTAAACTCTTCTGTAACTACATTATTCACAATTAACTTAGCTTTTTGTTCTGAATAAATTGCACCTATACCGTTTTCAAAACCTTGGCCTACCCCCATTCCCTGTAAATTTTTCTTCATAAAACTCCAAGAAATATTATCAAAGGCTTTCTCCCCGTCCACAAATATCAGAACTGCTTTAGTGTTAATATTCACTTGTAATTTTTCTAAAATGTTAATTATATTCCTTGTGTTATCTGACAAATGTCTCCCCGGGAGAAAGCCTGCTTGATCTTTATGAATTTCTTCTACCAGTACCTTTTTTAATCTTTTGGCCATAATTTCAGCAAAAAGTTTGTAATCCACATTGAGCAAAGATATGGGACAGTAGTTCTTAAGCTGTGTCTTCTCCGATTCTGTTTTCGGTATAAGTGTAATGTAGGCTTCTTTCCACGACTCTGGTGCCTTTTTTCCCTCCAGTATTTCATTACAAACTTCCTTCAAAGGCTGTACTAACCATTCTTTCAAAGATCTATAATATCTTGCAGTCAAGCCATCCGGCCCTGGAGATTTGCCCAATTTCATATTCTGAATGGCTCCTTCCACCTCTTGGTCTGTTATTTTATAATTTAGCATTAATTTATTCTCTTGAGAGATTTTTTGTAATCCATTTATTCTCAGAAATCGGTCAATGTCCATTTCTTTCTGGGTCTCCTGTGTATATAACTGTTTAAAATACTTCTGAAAACACTTCCTGATCTCCACAGGATTCTGTATGTTCTTTCCCTCCACTACCAAATTAGTAATAGTGTTAAGTTTTTGTCTTTTTTTCATTTGCCAAGCCAGCAGTTTCCCGCATTTATTAGCTGATTCAAATGTCTTTTGTCTCATCTGTTTAATCTTCCATTCTATTTCCTGATTCATCAATTTCATAAATTGTACTTGATGTAATTTTATCTCTCTCAGGATCTCCTGTGATTTCGGTTTTGCCCTCAGTCTCTTTTCTCCTTCCTTTATTTTCTCCAGATTTCTTTCCTTTTTTTCATTTTGGGCTCTCTTCTTAATTGCATTTTGTTGTATCAAAAACCCTCTCATAACTGCTTTACTTGCGTCCCAAATTAAGTTTTTAAGTTTTTGTCTTTTTTTCATTTGCCAAGCCAGCAGTTTCCCGCATTTATTAGCTGATTCAAATGTCTTTTGTCTCATCTGTTTAATCTTCCATTCTGTTTCCTGATTCATCAATTTCATAAATTGTACTTGATGTAATTTTATCTCTCTCAGGATCTCCTGTGATTTCGGTTTTGCCCTCAGTCTCTTTTCTCCTTCCTTTATTTTCTCCAGATTTTTTTCCTTTTTTTCATTTTGGGCTCTCTTCTTAATTGCATTTTGTTGTATCAAAAACCCTCTCATAACTGCTTTACTTGCGTCCCAAATTACTCTTTTTTCAGTAGTGGTGCTCATATTTATCTCAAAGTAGTCTCTCAAGTTTTTGGGGGCCTTTTTAGTCATTTCCTCATTCCTAAACAAAGAGTCATTCATCCTCCATCTAAAGGCGCCAATTGGTGTTAATGTCATTTCCATCTTCACGGCATTGTGGTCGGAGCAAGTTTTAGAGCAGATTTCTGCTTTTTTTATCTTCGGGGCCAGTCCCCTAGTTACCCAAATTTGGTCAGTTCTTGTCCATGTCATTTTGGCTTCAGAGAAGAAGGTTCCTTCTCTTCCCAAGAGGTTCTTGGTTCTCCAAATATCAGCAAGGTTCATATTGTCAGCCATTTCAAAAAACGTCTTTGGTAATCTGCCATCTTTTGTCACCACCTGTCTCTGGGCTTTATCCATATTTGTAGACACCACTCCATTCATATCTTCCATCAAGATCTAGATAGTCCAACAAAATTTCATGCAATTTCTTGAAAAATTCCAATTTCCCCTCATTCGGTGCATAGATACCTACTATCAAAAACTTCTCTCCTTGTAATTGGATTTCAATTGCAACAAATCTTCCTTAGTCATCTTTAAATAAAAATTTCGGTGACAGGCTTTCCTTTGCATAAAGTATTACTCCTCTTTTCTTAACTTTATCTGATGAAATAAATTCCTCTCCTAATCTTTTATTACTCAAAATTTTCCAATGTAGCCTTGTCACATGCATTTCTTGTAAGCAAATCAGGTCCAAATGTTCTTTTTTTTAGTATATGAAATACTCTCCCCCTCTTTTCCGGGGAGTTAAGTCCATTCACATTCCAACTTAATGCTTGCAGTGTCATGATGTAATTACTCTCCTTCTCCTCCAACAGCACCCAGTAGTTTGTCTATATCAGTCGGTGGCATTGGTTTCCCTTCTTTTGGTGAACTCTTGTCCAATGCTTCTGGCTCTTTCCCAGGTCCTTTCTGCAGGTCTTCTTTATGACTTCTCAGGAACTTGTCTTTTTCCTCCACTGATCTTATTTTTATCTTTATTCCTTTGTAGCTGAAAGATAGGCCTTGGGGGAATTCCCACCTGAAAATAATGTTGTTTTTTCTCAGTAGGGCAACCAAATCTCCAAAATTGTATCTAAGATCCAAAAGGTGTTTAGGTATATCTTTGAAGATTTCCACTCTTGATTGCAGAATTATCAAAGGGTTCTGGAAATGCAAGCCCAAAATTTTATCTCTTTCTTCTTTAGATCGGAGGGTAATCAAACAATCCCTTGTTTTAATCTTTTTTCCTCCTTTTCCTAATCTGAAAGCCCTCACGATCTTAAAGTCTTCTTGTTTCAATTCCGACTTCCAAAATTCTGCAAATTCTTGTGTCAAAAAATCTGTCAAGGTGCCCTTCTCCAATTCAGGTACAGCTCTGATCCTTAGGTTCGTCTGTTTTTCCTTCAATTTAGTCATGGACAACGTCAGCTTATGGTCTTCAATTTGTTTCTGTAGGCCTGGAACCTTCTCTGTTTCCAATTGCGCTAGCTTAACTTCCACAGCAGCAGTTTTTTCCTGGGTCAAGGTCGATTCCTGCAACAATTTCTGAATAGATTCTGCATTACTGTTGACCTTTTTCCCCAGACTATCTAATGTTTCTGTATTTAAGTCATTTTTTTTATTTGCAGTATCAACCTTCTTATTGGTCTCCTCAACCCTCGTACTGAGTTGTAACAATTTCATTAATCTTAGCCAATGCATTTGCTAAAGCTACTTCTGACATTCCACTAGGCTTAGATTATGTTGATAAAGTCCCAGATACAGTAGGAAGGCCAGCAGTTGATTGCCTTCGCTGCCCCCAGGTCTTCCCAGACCTCGTTGTTCTGTCTAAAGATGACGCGTCTATTTTCTCTTTCCCATCTGCCATAACAATAAAACAGCGGAAGAGCCAAGGTCAGTCTCAGATAAGCTATTCCTGTTTACCAGTGGAAAATTTCCTTTGTTGCAGTTTCTAAGGGTCCCTCTAGGTGGAAACAGTTGCAATAGTCCAGAAAAAAGTAACTTTCTCTTCTTTAAAAAACTCCAATCGAGAAAATGAAACAGTTCCAATTTTTGTTACCTTCCAGTTGCTTTTTCTCCCCCCCCCCAGCTGCCCCCCCCGGGAAGGACATGGGAGGCCCCCCAGGGCTGGGACTTGAACCCAGGCCCCTCTGCGAGTTCCGGCTTCCCCCTGGCAGGAATCCCTGGGGCGCCGCGATCCTGGCTTGGTGGGTCCCCTTTGGGGGGAGAGTGGGGAGTCCATGGAAGGGTTAATGGGGGCGAGAGAGGCCTGGATGGAGGACCCCCCCGTCTCCCTCCTGGGATGGGGAGGGATTTGGCAGAAAGGCTGAGCCGGCCAGGGGGGCCTCTGGGGAAAGGGGACCCTGGGGGGTGGAGGGAGAAAGGGAAGCATCCCTGGGGAGGGATTGAAGCCATCTTGGAGAAAGAGAGAGGGACTGGGGGGCCGCCTGCCTTGACTTCTCCCTCCTGCCCAGGAATCTGCCAGGACTAGACCAGGGAGAGATCCCTGAGCAGGAGCCCCGATCCAGCCACCCTCTCCTCCCCTGAAGCTCAGTCCTTGCCCTGCCTCAGGTCCCAGATCAGGAGCTGCAGGGGGCGCTGGGGGTTGTTAGAGCGAGTCCAACCATGGGGGGAAAGAGGAAAGGGAGGAAGCCCACTTTATTCCCCCCTTTGAGGCTTCTCTCTGGGCAACTCCAGTTGCTCCCCCATGCCTGTGTTTCTGTGCAGAAGCATCTAAAGGGCTCTCCTCCCCCCCCGAGACACCTGGGCCCAACTCCTTCTCACCTGGTTTCCATTATTCCCACTATATCAGATCTCTTAAATCTGTGGGATTTAAGGGATGGGGAAGATTGTTATGGAAATGGGTGGGTTCCCGTGTTTCCCCCTCAAGAGCCTGCCGTATTATTATTATTACAGTGGTACCTCAGGTTACATACGCTTCAGGTTACAGACTCCCCTCACCCAGGATGAGAACAGAAATTGTGGTCTGGCGGCGCGGCAGCAGCAGGAGGCCCCATTATGTTAAGAACACTTTCTTAACTACCAGAACGACTTGAGTACTTAACCCGAGGTACCACTGTACTGCAGTTTCAATTATTGTTATTGTTATTTATTTATTTAATCTATTAGTTGCTTTCTCTTGCCCAGGGCAGCCCAAAGTGACTTACAACCAGTTGTTGTTGTTGTTGTTGTTATGTTCCATGGTGACGCTCCCAGGCCTTCTTTGTCGTGTTTCCTGTATTTTGGAGAAAGAGAAAAGGCTGTTCTCAGGGCCTGCTTCACCATGAGGGAAACTGAGGCAGCCCCCTCAGGCAGGAGATGCAGGGAAGGGCAAGGAGGGGATGGAGCTGAGTCCCATTTGGCCAGCCCTGATTTAACCCTCTATCCTCTTATCCAGTAGAAGGTGCTGTCCCATTGCCAGTGTCCTAGACACAATGCAGCAGCCTTGGGAAGTCAATGATGCAGGATGATTTGGGAATGTGTGCAGTTGGTTGGACTGTATCAGGAAGATGTTGGAGATCACGGAGGAAGGAGGAAACGAAATACAGATACAGTGGTGCCTCGCTAGGCGAAATTAATCCGTTCCGTGAGGCTCTTTGTATAGCGGTTTTTTCGTCTTGCAAGCAAGCCCATTGACAGCTTAGCGGTTTAGCGGCTTTTAGCGGATCAGCTGATAAGCGGCTTAGGGGAAAGGGGGTAAACCCACAGGAACTCACAAGACATTTCGTCTTGCGAAGCAAGCCCATAGGGAGATTCGTTTTGCGAAGCACCTCCAAAACGGAAAACCCTTTCGTCTAGCGGGTTTTCCGTCTTGCGAGGCGTTCGTCTTGTGGGGCACCACTGTATTCAGCGTTTTCAGGGGAGGGGGAAGAAGGGGAAAGTTTGTCCCACCAGATAAGACTCCCATCCTCCCTCGCCATGGGCCATCCCTCGCCATGGGCCAGAGGTGCCTCACCTCAGTATAGACGGTTCCTCTAGGGCTCAGTGTTACTTGGGAGTTGGTGAAATTGGATCTTAAGGGTTCTTGAGACATTTCTGAGGGATTGTGATTGGTATCCAGACCCTAACAGTATAAAGCCAAGGTGTCCCCACTGAGCAGTTTATGAACCCTTCTGGCCGCTGGAGAAGACCTTCTGAAGGAAATGGTTTGTCCCCAAAGTTGCTTCCTTCCTTTCTCCGCTGCTGCTGCCCACACTAAAGGAATGTCTGGATGAAATCCCAGGGATGCTTGGCTCCTATTACAAAGAGATCCAGTTGATATTCTAGAAAAAAGTGTGGCTAAGACTGAGTCACAATCGTGGCTGAGAAATACAGCCAGGGAATATGAAACTGATTAGAAGATTGATTTCTTCTTTACACATTATTGTTATTAGTATTATTATATTACATTCAGGTGGACACACTACTGGTTTCATCTTTCTATTCTTTCTGACAATTAGTGTTAGTCACCTTTAATACTCACCTTTTTCAGTGTCACACATATTTTCATCTTGTGATCTTCATATGAAGAGAGGTATAACAATTTAATAAATAATTCCCAGTTGGAGCAGAGCTACAATATCCAGAAGCCCTGGGCCACCCACGGCGAAGGAGGAAGAACAGTGAGAGAGGCCTGGACAGGGAATGTCCACTAAGATAAGCCAGTGTCAGGAGGCAGGTGCGAGACCTGGCGGCATATAATTATTATAAATCATAATTGGGGTGGGTGTCTCAATCTGGCCATCCCAGCGGTCAGGCTCCAGCTGCTTTCCTTCTGCATCTCCAGCTCTCTCCATTCCATAATGCAAGGCTGAGAGATGGAGGTCCAACCCCAAGAACATTCTCCAACTGAGCACTCCTTCAACCGACCATAAGAACCAAGCCTTGTTACTAGACTTATATATGGGTCTCCCAAAATGGTCACTATGCACCTCCTGAGGCCAAAGAGACTGTGCAGGTGATTAAGAAAGATCTAGAGGTCAAAGGGGACAGAATGTGGCCCAAGGGGTGGAGGATTATAGTGCAGAGGATGAAGAACTTCATGATGAATTAATATTGGCCAGGTTCATGGAACATAGAGCTGCTCCCTTTCCTGTGAGAAACCACTTTTTATAAAACGTAAACCCCACAGTTCAACCGTATTCTAAGATAATGCTGCTTCATTAATGCTTAATGAAGGGTTAGGAAAGGCTGACGATGCATTACCATTATTTAACATTATTTCATCTGTCTTTCCTAAAAACTTGGAACATAAGGAGGACAGGAAAGAATGTACGAGACGTCAAAATAAGAGCAGGTGCTAATTGATGTGTGTAATATTCCTTTGTTCTCTTCCTAGGTTTCCTTTCCCCCCGCTCCTCCCTGTTGAAAGAAGACAATGGAGAAGGCAGTCAAAATTCTAGAGGGCCATGTCCAATGGGAATAACAAAGAAACCATATAAATTCATGGAATGTGAAAAGAGAGAGGAGAAACAATTTGAAAGTATGGAGTGTGGGAAGAGTTTCACTGACAGTGGAACACTTGGAAAACATCAACGGACTCACACAGGAGAGAAACCATTTAAATGCATGGAGTGTGGAAAAAGCTTTGGTTGGAGTTCAAACCTTCGTATACATAAACACACTCACACGGGGGAGAAACCATATAAATGTAAGGAGTGTGGAAAGAGCTTCAGTCAGATTGGACACCTTAAAAACCATCAACGAACCCACACAGGGGAAAAACCATATAAATGTATGGAGTGTGGAAAGAGCTTCACTGATAGTGGATCATTTAGAAAACATCAACAGACACACACGGGCGAGAAACCATTCAAATGCATGGAATGTGTAAAGAGCTTCAGTCAGCGTAGATACCTTAGAATCCATCAACGGATTCACACAGGGGAGAAACCATTTAAATGTTTGGAGTGTGGTAAGAGCTTCACTGATAGTGGAACATTTAGAAAACATCAACGGACTCACACAGGGGAGAAACCATTTGAATGTATGCTGTGTGGTAAGAGCTTCACTGTTAGTAGAACACTTAGAATGCATCATCGAACTCACACAGGGGAAAAACCATATAAATGTATGGATTGTGGAAAGAGATTCAGTCACAGTGAATCACTAAGAAAACATCAACGGACTCACACAGGGGAGAAACCATTTAAATGCATGGAGTGTGGAAAGAGCTTTATTGATGGTACAGCACTTAGTATCCATCATCAAACTCACACAGGGGAAAAACCATTTGAATGTATGGAATGTGGAAGATGCTTCGCTTGTAGTGGAACACTTAGAATCCATCAACGGACTCACACAGGGGAAAAACCATTTGAATGTATGGAATGTGGAAAGAGCTGTATTGATGGTACAGCACTTAGAATCCATCAACGGACTCACACAGGGGAAAAACCATTTGAATGTATGGAATGTGGAAAGAGCTTCACTTCTAATGTTGCAGTAAGAAGACATCAATGGACTCACTCAAGGGAAAAACCATTAAAATGCATGGAATGTGGAAAGAGTTTTATTGAGAGTAGAGACCTGAGAACCCATTATCGAACTCACACTGGGGAGAAACCATTTAAATGCACCGAGTGCAGAAAGAGCTTCAATCGCAGTGGAACACTTAGAAAACATCAATGGACTCACACAGGGGAGAAACCATTTAAATGCATGGAATGTGGAAAGAGCTTTATTCATGGTACAGCACTTAGTATCCATCATCAAACTCACACAGGGGAAAAACCATTTGAATGTATGGTATGTGGAAAGAGCTTCACTTCTGATGGAGCAGTAAGAAGACATCAGTGGACTCACTCAAGGTTAAAACCATTAAAATCCATGGAATGTGGAAAGAGTTTTATTGAGAGTAGAGAGCTGAGAACCCATTATCGAACTCAGACTGGGGAGAAACCATTTAAATGCACCGAGTGCGGAAAGAGCTTCAATCGCAGTGGAACACTTAGAAAACATAAATGGACTCACACAGGGGAGAAACCATTTAAATGTAAGGAGTGTGGAAAGGGCTTCACCAATGCTGGAAATGTTAGAAGACATCAACGGACTCACACAGGAAAAATCATTTAAATGTATGGAGAGTTGAAAGAGTTTCTTTCAGAGTGGAACCCTAATTTCACACACAGGAAACTTAGACGACATCAACAGACTCACTCGGGGACAAGCAAATAAATGTATGGAGTGTGGAAAGAGCGCCAATAGAAGTGGAAACCTTAGCAAACATCAGCGAACTCAAAAAGGGAAAACCACTTACGTATATGGAGCGTACATCGAGCTTCAGTCCTGATGTTCTTAGAAACCATCAATGGACTCGCAAGGAGGAAAAGCTTTACGAGTTAAAACCCTACAATCCACAAACTGAAAAATCTTAAATGGTTTGAATGGAAGGAGTGTGGGAAGTGTTTCAATTGCTTTATATATAGATAATTTTATTAATACAGTGGTACCTCGGGTTACATACGCTTCAGGTTACAGACTCTGCTAACCCAGAAATAGTCTTCAGGTTAAGAACTTTGCTTCAGCATGAGAACAGAAACGGTACTCTGGCGGTGCAGCGGCAGCAGGAGGCCCCATTAGCTAAAGTGGTGCTTCAGGTTAAGAACAGTTTCAGGTTAAGAACGGACCTCCGGAACGAATTAAGTACTTAACCTGAGGCACCACTGTATATACGGTAATTTTATTTACAAATTGCGTTCAAAAATGGAAGCATTCACTACTGGGTTCTTGGCGTTTGAAAGCCCCAAACGTTCAACTTCCGAAGCGTTCTACAACCGAGATTCCACTGAGAATCCAGCAATAGTGTGTTGTCTAACAATAACGAAAATCTAATAGTGCAAAGCCACCTCTATTTTTAGTATCTATCAAAATTTTATACTTTATTCTTGGTGTTTTCCCCCTGCCAGAGTAATCATGAAATATCTCTTTGCCATTCATTAAAGAAGCTTGTATTATTTATTATTGGTATCATTTAGAATAAAAACAGTATCTTAGGTAAAACATTTCTCTTTATGGTTGAAATCCTTCGTAAAAGTGATAGTTTCATCCTTCCCTATATTTCCAAATGCTTTTAACATTTTTTGATAGTCTAATGTAATTGGAATATGTTGTAATTCAGTGTTTTTCAAATAAACCCTTATTTAGTCTCCATCTATACAATGAACTCTTTTCACCCCTCGTTATCATCCATTTTGAGTTTTGATCTGATATTGTTCTTGGCTGGATCTCTACAGTTTTTAATCCTGTAGGCAGTTCCTTCAATATCCAGATCATGTTTCTTCTTCCTGCAGAATCTTTTGAATCAGAAGAACATGTTTACTCTTGTTCTAATGGGGGTCTGAATCTCCAAGCATCTGGGTTGGCAAACTAAGGCCTGTGGGCCGGATCAGGCGCAATTGCCTTCTAGATCCGGCCTGCGGACGGTCCGGAAATCGCCACATGGATTGCCAGCACGCACGTTCTTTCCCTCTCCCTCACCCGGCGGCGCTTTTCTCCTCAGGGACGAGCAATCTTGTCCCACACCAGGTGCCATCAATGGGGGGAGTCGGCTCACCCGCCTGCCTGCCTCAGAAGGGTGGCGCTGGGAAAGGGGTGTGACGCTGGCTGCCGGCTGCTGCTGAGTTTTCCTCCTGCTTCTCCTCCCTCTCCCTCAGTCCGCCCTTCCTTTTCTGCGCCCCTTCTCCGTGCCGCTTCCTCACGCGCTTTCTTCGTCACCCCTCCCTCCTTCATTCCTCCCATGGCGTTCAGGCGGTTTGTTTCAGCGGCCGCTTGCGGGTTGGGAAGCAGCAGCAGTTGGTGGGTAAATGCTCTGGCAATGCCCCTGTTCCCCTGCCTCTGTCCATGGCTCCGCCCGTGGCTCAGCCTCCAACCTGCCCTGGCACCTGTCTGGAGAAGCCCAACTGGGGCTATTGGGACAACAACTGGGACAGGTAAAGCCAAACATCTTCAGGCCTCTTTGTGGGCGGGCGAAAATCACTCATCTCCCTCCGAAATATAGTCCGGCCCCCAACAAGGTCTGAGGGACAGTGGACTGGCCCCCTGCTGAAAAAGTCTGCTGACCCCTGATCTAGTAGATCCATTGTTGTAACCATATCAAAAAAGTATTTGGTATTTTGCCTTCTTCTGAGATACTTTCCCTCAGTGTTCTGTCATAGTCCAGTGATACTACTCCATTAAATTCACCCATAATAATTGTATTTCTGTCATAAACCTCAGACATACTTTCCTCCAATAGTTGGAAGAAATCTCAAGCGAAAAGTGGCTTTGAATCTGAAAGTCCCAGTCCCAAATCTTAATCCTGCCACCCTAAGATATTATAAGCAAGCTCCACATTCCTCTTTCCACCTGCAATAGGGAGGTTAGAACAACACTTAATACCCTGCAGGGATCATAAGAGCCACAATTGCTTAAAATTGCAGGGAGAGAGAGAAAAAGTGGATTTAAAATGACCCAGCCACAAGATGAAAAGTCTCCCTACTAAATGAGGGAAGGGGGAGGCATGGGGGGGGCTTTTGAAGTCTCCCTGCTGGCAAGGGAATTCCAGAGCAAGGGCGCCTCTGTCTGTCTGGAATCCCTCCCTGCCTCATCTCCAGCAGAAAGGGGGGATTTCCAGACTGGGACCCTTCACTGTTAGGGGGAGGTGCTGGGGCCTGGGCAGCTGGATGGATGGACATCAGCCTGCAGAAATGCACACACACCCTTCCTTTCACAGGACTGTTATGGTGTTGCATGTGTGTGACAAGGCAGCACTCAAGAACAGTTCCCACCAACCAACATTACATCATTCCTCCACTGCCCACAAGAGGGCGATCTTTCCTCTACACATGGTAGAATCCTAGAATTGCAGAGTTCATAAAATCATAGAATCGTAGAGTTGGAAGAGACCACAAGGGCCATCGAGTCCAACCCCCTGCCAAGCAGGAAACACCATCAGAGCACTCCTGACATATGGTTGTCAAGCCTCTGCTTAAAGAGCTCCAAAGAAGGAGACTCCACCACACTCCTGGGCAGCAAATTCCACTGTCGAACAGCTCTCACTGTCAGGAAGTTCTTCCTAATGTTTAGGTGGAATCTTCTTTCTTGTAGTTTGGATCCACTGCTCCGTGTCCGCTTCTCTGGAGCAGCAGAAAACAACATTTCTCCCTCCTGTATGTGACATCCTTTTATATATTTGAACATGGCTATCATATCACCCCTTAACCTCCTCTTCTCCAGGCTAAACATGCCCAGCTCCCTTAGCCGTTCCTCATAAGGCATCGTTTCCAGGCCTTGGACCATTTTGGTTGCCCTCCTCTGGACCCGTTCCAGTTTGTCAGTGTCCTTCTTGAACTGTGGTGCCCAGAACTGGACACAGTACTCCAGGTGAGGTCTGACCATGACGAGGGCCTGCTCGCCATAAGAAATAAATCAGTCTCACACCAATGATGGTTTCAAAGGGCCTAGCCAGCAACAACTGAGCTGAACAGAACTGATCAGGCCTGAACATGCTCAAACTGCTGCGGCCAAGCATTTTATTATTTCACAGAACATTGTATCAACTCAACAGTAAAAGACAATACCATATAAGGAAAATCACACCACTATCAGGGCAGGCTATGTAGACCAATCACAGGCCAGCATGGGGTGTCCACGCACTGATCATGCTTAACACAGCCTGCCCTGCCAAAAGGTCAGGCTGTAGTACATTTCTACCCATGCGCCCATTTTCCCTATAGGTAAACCAACCATATTCCCACATGCCCTCTTTTCTTACTTATTTTATGAAAAGTAAAGTTTTTCTTAACCAAACCTAAGCAGAGTCATTTGTCTCATTTTCTAAACGGTTATAACTTGCAACATAAATTCTTCTTGTCATCCCTGTGGCAGGTTGAATTGAATGCAGCAACACAACACAATGAATCCTGCAACAAGCAAAATTACAATTAGCAAAAGTTTTCTTAACCATGCTCTATTAGGCAACCAGGAAGACAACCATTCCCATGGATCAAAACCTTCGGGTGGATTCAAAGGATTATGGGCTATCATTTGTTCCATATAATCAATAGTAGCAGAAATATTGGCCGATTGATCAGATATATACATACAACAATGGGAATGAATTAAGGCACAAACTCCACCTTTGGAAGCAAGGATTATATCTAAAGCATAAAAACTTTGTAAAGCAACTTCTCTTATTTCTGACATTTCATTGTTAATTAATTTTAAAGCCAAGATGGTAGAATTAAGGCTTCAGTCCAATTTGCCAATCTGTGGCAGATCACGGTAATTCATAGCTGCACCTAACGAGGGCAGAAGAGACCTAGAGATGGCTGTCCCTGTATTAACATACTCATAGGTCCAATTACAATATGGATAATGACCTAAAAAATTACTACTATTATGATTGAAAAGAAAACAATAAGACGCTATTTCCACAAGCGACAAAAACACGGGGGGTAAACTTGTACGATTGTCCTTCATATTATTATTAATCTTATATGAGGCATTTACTGGAATACCATGCAATAATATGCCAGACCTCTTTAATTGAGGAGGGATATGTGAAGATCTGATAAGATCTTAATTGCACTGGCCAGCTAATTGCTTTATGGCCCCAATTAGCCCCAGTGGTCCGGCACGCTCCCAGCCAAGCTGCGCAGACCTTCTTCTTCTCCGGTTTCGCCTTGCAGAGTAAAAACACAGCGGATCAAAACTGTCGCAGTCTGCTTCAGATCCAGACAAACACACCAAGCATTGTGTATGTCCAAATTCAACAGTTCTTTATTGCAGCAAATATTTACAGCTCAGCATTTCTCAGCTCCTCCTGGACTGCTAGCATTCATGGCGTCCTCTCTCAGAGACAAAGAGAGAACAACAAGTAGAACTCCTCCCTCTTTCCACACGTCAGAATGGGAGGCACACTCAGAACAGAAATTAACCCAGTAAGTTCTGAACCCCAACACCCCCTCTTGCAGAGCATTCTGACAAGACCTGTGGATGTACCTTTGCAGACCTCTGTGAGATCAATCCCTTCCCCAATGCCTTGCGCCCTCTCCTGGCGTTCCTGTCAGGCATCTGTGGAACATCCTCACAACTCTCAGATTCGCACTGTGCGAAACTCACCCACGCACCTGTGGCCTGATACCTCTCAGGTGGAATTCCCTTCGTTGTGCGACTGGACCGCCTGGGCACAACCTCAGGCACTGCCTCTGACTCACTGTGGTCAGCAGGTGTGTCCCTTGCATCCTGGGATTCCCCCTCTGACTTAACGCGTCTTCGAACCCTTGGAATTACCCTCACAGGAGAACTAGGCTCACTCTTGGGCTCCCTTTTTACAACTTGTGGAGATGCCCCATCCTGCTCCTGACTTTGGTCAGTGAGCTGATCGTCATCAGCAGACTCAGCCCCTGGCTCTCCTTCCTCCTCATCAGAACCTTCCTGCTCTGAATCAGAAAGACATTCTGAAAGAATATCGCGTCTGGCAGGGGTCTTTGACCTTTCCTCCTGCTTACAGAACTCAGCGTGTTTACTGATCAGCAGCTTACTCTGATCACCTGACGGATACGCAAACCTCCATGCACGAGCCGCTGGCTCATACCCACAGAAGATCATTTTCTGGAACTTGGGTTCACCTGGCCCTCGCAAAGCTTCAGGCACCGGCAGCAAGGCCGTTGATCCGAACTCACGGAGGAAGTGTACCTGAGGCTTCCTCCCGTGAAGCATGAAAAACGGTGTGTCTCCTACCACTGAATTGTAGGACCGATTCCAGGTGAAGCTCACATATTTAACTGCCTCCATCCAAAACCTTGAAGGTAACCCAGAATCTGACAGCATCACCTGTGCAGCCTTAACCAGAGCCTCACTTCTGAGCTCTGCCACCCCCCTCTGTTGAGGAGAAGTCACTGTGTGACTTATCCCTTTCTTGTGAAAGAACTTCTGCAAAGCAGACCCAGTAAACTGTGAACCTCTGTCACTAGCAATTTCCCTGACTCTGGTGGAGAACATTAGTTCCACCTCCTCAATCCAACACCTAATCAGCTGTGCTGCATCTTCCTTGGACTTGAGACCATGTGTCCAGGTGTTCTGCGAAAAATCATCCTGCAGTGTCAGCAGAAACCTGACCCCTCCCAAACTTGGTTCCTTCATGGGACCCAACAGATCTATGTGCACAAGATCAAAAGGTTTTGTGGTTACCCTCTCCACCCTGGGGTAACTGCACCCTCTTACCTTTGCCTGTCTGCAAGCCTGACAATCTAGGACTCTTGCACATTCTTCAATTTTACAGCCTTTGGAAACCTCAGGTAGCACCTGTAGTTCTTCAAGACAGGCATGCACTGTCTTCTTATGCCACACACAACAACATGAAACATGAGTGGGAACTGTAGCACGCAGGGCTTGTGCTTTCTCAACCTTCCCCTCACCCTCCAGAGACGTTTTAAGAATGAAGAGATCATTCTGCCCCTTTGCAACTCTGACCAGTTGCTTCCCTCCTTTGGAGATTGTACAAACATCGTGTTCAAAGCAAACCTTAAACCCCTTTTTCAACAAATAAGGCACAGATAAAATACAGTGTTGCACTCCTGGCACAATGCAAACTTCCATCTGCTCCTGCAAAACAGAAAACAATACATTTGCAATTTTATTCACATTTTTCTTTTCCCCACTTGCAAACTGAACAGTTTTCCCAGCCGGAATTGCCTTGCAATTCCACATCTCAACTGCAGGGGTCTCTGAGATCAGGTTGCAGTTAGCTCCTGAGTCGATTAAAAAACGAAAATTAGTGTGTCTCTCAGAGTTGTTCTCAAACAAAACCATACTGGCAGCCAGCTGATAAGCTTCCTCTTCGCGTTTAGCACGTCCGCTCTGCTCAGCTCCACGTCTGGCTGCCTTGCCAGACTGGTTGCCATGGAAACCAGGCTGGTTCCCGTGGGAAGTGACCTTGGCAACATCCTGCCTTGCCTCTCTGCTCCGGTGGGGGCAGTTGCGACGCAGATGTTCAGTCGAATTACAGATGTAACAACGACGAACGGAAAAAGCCTGGACCGTGTATTCCGCTGGCTTGGCTCCGCCCTTACACCCAGAGCCCCCGGTGCCAGCTTTGCCCTCTCTGTGGCGGCGCTCTTCTTCATCTGATAAGCGTCCTGTGACGTAATTCAAAGTCAGCGTTTGGGGATCCATCGATTCCAGAGTTAGACACAGATTATCATAACTCTTGTCCAGAGAGCTGAGCAAAATGTACACTTTCAGCTCCTCTGAGAAGTTGACTTGTAACAGTCTCAGCTGGTTAAACACAGCCAGCATATCAGTTACATGCTTCCTGATGCTATCCCCAGGACGTAACTTCATCTCAAACAAGCGTCTGGTGGTGTGTATCTTTGCCCCAGCCGTGGTTCTGTGGTGCACCCTTTCCAACGCTTGGTAGGCCTCACATGCATTCTCCAGCCCCTCTACCAAAGGCAGCTGTGAGCCATCCACACTAAGCACAATAGCTCCCAGGGCTTTGTGGTTTTTTCTCTGTGAAGCACGAGCATCTGCAATTTCTGCAGCTGAAGCTCCTGCCGCTGGTGTGGGTAGTGGAGGTCCCTGAACAGCCTCCCACAGCCCCTTCGCTACCAGCCATGCCTTCAGCCTTCTGCTCCATTCTTGCCAATTTTTGCCGTCCAATTTTTCAAACGGGACTACGAATGACTCATGGCTGTCTGCCATTTTCTCCTCTTCCCCGGGGCCCCAGCTGCTGTACTCACGTTTCCCCAGTCAGCCCTCCGGCACCCGATTCCTCAGCTGCTTTCCCAGCTCTCTGCCTCAGCAACTCTTGCCTCTTAGAAGCAGGCAAAACACAGAACGCAGACCTCTGCCGCTTCAGTAGCGTCTTCCAGCTATTGCCAAGCTGACTTCAAACTTCAAAGCTCACCGGCAGACTCTTAGCAACAGTTTTATTAGCGGTAATTAGGTCCTCCATAACCTGTGAAGATCTGATAAGATCTTAATTGCACTGGCCAGCTAATTGCTTTATGGCCCCAATTAGCCCCAGTGGTCCGGCACGCTCCCAGCCAAGCTGCGCAGACCTTCTTCTCCGGTTTCGCCTTGCAGAGTAAAAACACAGCGGATCAAAACTGTCGCAGTCTGCTTCAGATCCAGACAAACACACCAAGCATTGTGTATGTCCAAATTCAACAGTTCTTTATTGCAGCAAATATTTACAGCTCAGCATTTCTCAGCTCCTCCTGGACTGCTAGCATTCATGGCGTCCTCTCTCAGAGACAAAGAGAGAACAACAAGTAGAACTCCTCCCTCTTTCCACACGTCAGAATGGGAGGCACACTCAGAACAGAAATTAACCCAGTAAGTTCTGAACCCCAACAGGATATGCATACACACCCAACATTCAGAAAGATTAAGTATAGTGCTGCAGTACTTCTTCCTTCCTGAAATGAAGTTCAGCAGGCGTAAAATTCCTATTGTGAGGGTACAACAGATGATTTAAACAGTAGCTGAGCGGCCTCCCAATTGCTTAAAAGTCAGGTGGGCGCGCTCGACGATTGTCTGCCCTGCAGAGTTGAAGGGAATGCCATGAATCAACCTAACATCCCACAAAGAACAAAAATAAGAAAAGGCCTGAGAAATATATGCAGGGCCATTATCAGTTTTTAGGGTATGGGGTTTTCCCATAACAAAACAACACATCAAATGTTGAATAACATAATGAGTGGTCTCTCCTTTAAGAGGAGTGGCTAAAATAAAGCCAGATGCAGTGTCCACAGTGAGATGTAGCGAACAAATTTGTAAAACTTTGAAGTACTATAAAATTATTGATAAAACATCTTTCTGTACATTTATCTTAACTTACTTAAGGTTGCAGGAACTATAGTAAATGCATAAGGAGCCATGTTGGTACCCTGTTAATTTAACTAGAATTGTATGACAATGCAAAAACATTCTACTTATGATCAGCATTTTTATGAACTACTCCTTATTACCATGGCAAAAGTAAACTCTTATATTCCTTTGAAAATATGTTAAAGAATACCCCACGATACATCCTGCTTTCAAGTGCCATTTTACAGCTGTGTTTTGTTATCACACCAAAAGCTCTGAACGGCACTGTCCAATAATGAAGCCCAAAACAAAATAATACTCTTCTGCTATACCTTGTAGCAATGTTCAAAATCAGAGCTCCACAGTAATATGGAATTACCATGTATTTTAAAAAATCTAGTGTCTTAGTATATTTGTATATGTATCTCTTCAAATATCTTGCTTGTGACATTTACATTTCTTAAAAAGCTGGTGCAGTATGAGCATTCCAAAACTACCATTTTACCCTAACATTTACACTAACACATATTACAATAAACTTACATTGTAAAACTATACCAAAATACAGGTATAAAGTCTGTATGCAAAGCCATGTGTTCTGTTACTTTTGTCTATCATTAGTAAAATGCAGTTTGTTGAGTAGTTTATTTTGTTACATGGATTATAGAGTATGTTAAAAAGCATAAAGAAATAGCAAAGTGATATGTCAAATGACAATGTGATGATTAAAGTGAATTTTCCCCAGTTCACTAGCACAAATAACAATTTGGTGTTCACATTTTTCGAACATTTCAAAACAGTCATAGGAAAAGTCTTGTATTAATTAACATTATGGTAGTTCTTCACCTATTTCTTAAAATACGTTTGGAGTTATGATCGTAAACATTACTTAAATAATTCATTCAATCTCTAAATCTATGGCAAATATGATTCTCTCATGTATCCCAGATAAAAGTTTTAAATTTTTTTCTATGGAGAAACATAATAAGGTGTAAGGAATATATTAGATTCAACTAGCCTTCAAGATAATATGGTTGACCAGGTATTAGCCCAAATTCTATAATGTAATGTTGCATTAAAAAAAAATCCATGCATTTCAAAAGGTTTGATAACAGCCCACAGATACAAAGAGTAGAAGACAGCTTTCTTACTTCTGTTATAACCCCTTAGAAATAGGTATGAGGGAGGGACCTGTTTATGCATTAGACATTTCTTTCTATTACTATATTTGTGTGTATTGAGTTACTCTTGGCCAAACAGGGATAAAAAAAATCTAATCCTGATGTTTATATTGCTCTCTTAAATGAATTAACTAAAATGGAAATCCTTGGGTATTATTTAACCTGATATAAATATCAATAACTCCATAACGCAAGCAGTAAGAACAAAGGATTTCAAGTATGAATGACATTGTTTTCTAAATTGCAGTTCTAAATGCCAGACATTCTTTGGACATCTCAATTTTGAAATATTTTCAGAAAACTATGCTTTTTTTAGTCTAATACACTGAGTAAAAATGGGAACCTAAGCAAAAGATTCAAAACTGATCCTGATTGCTTGGATGAAATAAGCTATATACAATGGTTTCATGATATACTTATAAATAATGCCATAGTAACAGAACACATGGCCTTTTCTTGGCTATTTTATATTGTTTGCAAGGATATATACAACTGAGCAAATCCTTTCACAGTTATAAAGCAGTTTCAATAGATGTGAACACATTTATACAGAAATATTTTAAAACCTCTGCAAATATAAAAACAATAACATTAAACAGATAACCCCCAATCATTCAAGTAAATCTGATAGTTGCTGGGTTATCACAAACATTTTTACAAAAGGTATAAATTAAACAAATTATCATCAATGGCAGGAGTAATATACGACAACGGTAGCACATTCAACAAATATATACGTACTGAGTATCCACAATGAGATTGAAAGGAATATCAGCAAACTGTTGGAATGCTAAAATTACAGTTGCCAATTCAGCACGTTGTGCTGAGGACTGCTCAGAAGCATACAAACTTTTCCATTCGCCCTCCTTTTCCCACACAACCACCCCCCTGGATCTGGTGGAACAGTGAGGGTGGAGGGTAAGGGTAGGGGGGACAAGGCAGTTCGCAGGACATATCGCAGCCCTGTAAGGAAAGACAAACGATGGTCTCTAGGGAGATTGTGAATAACTTTTCCCAAAAAGTCAGCAAAAGCTATTTGAGTAGGAATGGCTGTCATCATCAAATGCATAAATTCTTCCTGGGAGAAGGGCAGGTACACTAACTGTAAGTCCATTCCAGATTTTGGTGCTCCCATCTTGCGCAAGTTGGTCACATGGTCACCCAGTTCTTTGATGGATTTGACTTGCTCATCCAAGTAGTGGGTCTCAATGAAGTCGCATAAATAGGGGTCAGTTGCCAGCTTGTGCAGTTCCAAAAGTGACTGGTTCACATTCTTTTCCAAGTGCAAAGCACACTCCATTGCTGTCAATCCACTCTCCCAGTCAACACGATCTGGTTTTCTGATGTCCTGCAAGAAGATGCGGTTCTGCAACTTCATAAGTTTCTCTGCATGCTCATGCTCCTCGTGGGACTGGTGAAGGAAGTACTTGGCAAAGTTCCTCAGTACCACATCATCACGGTCAAAATAGTAGGAGGCGTAGAGCTCCAGGTTGATCTGCCTGTTGATGGCGGCTTCGCAGTCCTGGAGGTAGTTCTGGCGCACCTGGGAGGGAGACGAAGCCATGGCAGCGCGGCTGTAGGTGGTGCAGCTGGCTCGGGCAGGCAGAGGCGCGGAGGTCGGCTGGGCCCGAGCAGGGGTGGCAGAATCAAAAGCCATCAACGGTGCAGTGGCACAGAGAGATTCTTGAAGAATAGTGGTAGAGGGCCGTGCAGAAGGCGAAAAAGGTGGTGGAGGCAGCGGTGGGACAGAAGGAGCTGAAGGGGAGAAATCCGGTGGTTTAGGAGGTACATAAACCGGAGGATTCGAAGAAGGCAACGTGGGGTGCAAAGGCGAAGGAGGAGCCAAAAGGACAGGTGAGACAGGCAACGTGGCAGTCAGGAGGATATTTGCAGGAGTTAAGCTCGACATAGCTTTGTAAACTTTACACCAGGCATGTAAAACTTTAACATCAATTTGAGGATGATTCTGGAAAAATTGCCCTATTTTTTCCCAGTCTTTTAAATCACAAGTGCTATCCTGAGGAAACCAGGGGCAGTGGGTGTCCAAAGCTTGAATAAGGGCCTTGAGATCAGCATCAAGTACAACAAGGTTGTTACTGGCCAGGAGGAATTTAAGGTCATCAAAAAATTTCTTCTGTGGTGCAGAGAGAGATTGCCCCATGATAGTGAGAACAGCAGAAAAAAGAGAGCAGTCGCTGGGATCCACAAAGGATGAAAAGGAGCGACAAAAGAAGGGAGCACTAACCGGGATCCTAAGGATAGGATGAGTGGTACCTGGAACCCTGGCCGGGCGTGGTCTGTGCTGAGAGGGCCGCAGCGCACGAAGTCCGAAAGAGACTGTCTCACAAAGGCAGAAGGAAAGCACACACCGGGATCCGAAGCAGATGAAAGACGCGTGGTGAATGCTGGATGATGAGAAACAACGTGGAGTCCGAAGTTATTCACACGGGGCACCAAATGACGAGGGCCTGCTCGCCATAAGAAATAAATCAGTCTCACACCAATGATGGTTTCAAAGGGCCTAGCCAGCAACAACTGAGCTGAACTGAGCTGAACAGAACTGATCAGGCCTGAACATGCTCAAACTGCTGCGGCCTAGCATTTTATTATTTCACAGAACATTGTATCAACTCAACAGTAAAAGATAATACCATATAAGGAAAATCACACCACTATCAAGGCAGGCTATGTAGACCAACCACAGGCCAGCATGGGATGTCCACGTGCTGATCATGCTTAACACAGCCTGCCCTGCCAAAAGGTCAGGCTGTAGTACATTTCTACCCATGCGCCCATTTTCCCTATAGGTAAACCAACCATATTCCCACATGACCAGAGCAGAATACAGTGGCACTATTACTTCCCTTGATCTAGATGCTATACTCCTATTGATGCAGCCCAGAATTGCATTGGCTTTTTTAGCTGCCGCGTCACACTGTTGGCTCATGTCAAGTTTGTGGTCAACCAAGACTCCTGGATCCTTTTCGCATGTACTGCTCTCGAGCCAGGTGTCACCCATCTTGTATTTGTGCCTCTCATTTTTTTTGCCCAAGTCCAATTGTGTGTGCCTATCTGTGGGAATAGCTAAATCCAACGCCTAGCTTCTTGGTTGCGCTTTACTAAAGAATTTCTGCCTGCAAGCTTGTGGAAGCAACTTGTAGTTTGGGGTTAACCGGTAACAAAGAAGCATGGCCGTCTCCCTTGAGCTGTGGCTTAAGGTAACCCTGGGACAAGGGAGTGGTGCCAGCCTTACCAGTTCTGTTTCGTCCTGTTTCTGAAAAGGTAAAAGGGTCTGCCAGCCTTGCTCCAGAAACCTGGTCTGGCCGGAGAGCAAAGACAGGTGAGGGAGGGGCCAATGTTTGGGGACCAGTTTACCACAGGACCTGATCTGCTGCAGAGGGTGCATGGCCGGCGACTGAACTCCGATGCGACAACCTGGAAGTCCCAGAGCGGTGCATCAGTTAGAATGGGATGCTTAAGAAACCTCTACAGATTCTCAAAGGGGAGAAGAAAACATTTAGATGTATGGAGTGTTTGACGTTGTCAGGGACTCAGCGGGAGCGCAGGGAGGAGAGGAGATGGAAAGCGAGGGGGAGCAATCCGAGGGCAGCGTAGGAGAATATGACAGCAGCCCGATAGATTCCATGAGCCTCTCCAGCGAATCGGAAGATTCACAGAAGGGGGCGCCGATGGGCAGGGCAAGGGGCGACCCAAGGGGGACACCCCAGAAGCAAGGGGCCAGCGGGGACTCCCAGAGCACCAGTTGCAAATCAGGACCAGCTTCCCCACCAGAGCGTAGTGGGGGGGAGGAGTCCCAGGTGTCAGAGCCCACATATGCACCACCAGCGAGAGAAGATGAGTCAGGGTGGACCACGCCTCCATCGGAGAGCGAGTTAACGGTTAAGAGGAAAGTTGCAGGCTGGGCGCGCGCGCCAAGTTCAAAGGTACAGGCGAGCGGCACAGAAGGTAGCCCGGATAGGGAACCAGGTCCTAAAGCCCGCCGGAAGGAGGGGCAAGAATCGTCAGGGTCAGCGTCAGAGGAGTCGAGGAAGGATGAGACCCTAGCGGGCAGGAGGGCCCAGAGGAGAAAGGAATTTAGGAAGAGGTGGAGCAAAGCGAGAGTCTTAAACTGGTGTGGAGGGGGAGGAGACTCAGACAGGGCTTCGCCGGTCTAAGCTCGGGACGTAGAGTTGCACGCTGCGGCTTTGAAATGGAGACTGAATCTCAATAAAGACTTTTGTACATAACTACAGCCTAGCGTTGGTCCTCTGTGAGCTGGGACCTGGAGGCAGCTCTGACAGTAAGTCCTGTCTCAGATTTCAAAGAACCTCGCAACGTGAGAGGACGCAGCGAGGGGCGAAGATTGGTGCTTCGCGAGCTCACAAAAGCAGCACAAGATGACTACAGAAGAACGACTGGCAGCTTTGCAAGAAGCCGTGGTACAACTTAACGCAGAAATACGAGCGGCAAGGAGGAGAGAAGAGGAATCAGATGCTGTCTGCAAGGATCTGCAAAACAGGTTGGAAATGTTGACTAAACAGGGGCCACCGGCAGCCAAATCAGAAGGGATCGGGCTCGGGAAGAGAGGGGGGAGCCTGGTGTCGCATTTCGATGGGAGTCTGCAGCAATATCCTAACTTCAGAGCAGACGTAGTTTTTGCGCTAAAGTTGCTGGAGAAGGACTTTAGAGATGAGCAGGAGAAAGTAGGCTTTATACTAACGCATCTCCATGGAGAAGCTAAAGCGTGGTTGCGCAATCTGTGGAGAGATAATGATCCAGCCCTCCAAAACGCAAAAGCCTTCATTAAGGCGATGGACGATTGTTTTTTATCGGAGATAGATGTCGATGTCGCTAGAAAAGAGATTCACGGTCTGAAACAAGGCAGAGCCACTGTAAGGCAATATCATTCCCGCTTTTTTGCATTGGTCAACGCGCTGGGATGGGAAAAAGATTCAGCGGCCGTCAGGGACCTGTTCTGGGAGGGGCTGAACGGGGCTGTGAAAGACGAAATCGCAAGGGGGGAGAGGCCACGGAGCACTCAAGAAGTGGTGCAGAAGGCGTTGACGATTGGTGTGCGGCTGGAAGAACGTCCCTGGAGCAAAGATGAAGGGCGTTGGGGACGCACGCCAGCAAGGGCACCTCCTTTCTTCCCCAGAGACTCAGTGCGCGCTCAATCCACGCCTCCACTGGGAGGGGGAGAGGAGCCGATGGAGATAAGTGGTGCCAAGGCTCAGTCAGCGACCAGAGCCCTCACACCAGGAGCAGCCAAGGTGAAGCCTCCTAGAGGGAACAGGAAGTGTTACATCTGCGAAAGTGCTCAGCATATGGCAAAAGAGTGCCCCCAGAGGCTCCACAAGCACAATGCAGCCTCAGCAAAAGTAACAGAAGCAGCTCAGCAGAGGGAACCGCAGCAGGGAAACGACGAAGTCTGGCTGGAAGCAGAGCCGCTGGGGCCCAGCCAGACGAATCAGTGAAGCAGTCCCCAGGAATCTTACAGCCCACAGACCCCCTCCCGCCCAAACCAGTGGTGCAGCTCACCGCAACACTCCAGCTTCCCAATGGGCTCACCATGGAATTGCCTATTACCATTGACTCTGGTAGCAATGCAGACTTTATGGGGGTGGATTTCATCAAGCAACATAGCATAGCGCTCCTGCCTGCCACGATGCCCCTGAAAGTAGTGACAGTCGATGGAAGAGAATTGCTGGGGGGACAGGTGGTACAGCAAACGCCGCCAATGGTGATGCGCATTGGAAATCACCGCGAAGTCATCAGCTTCAACGTCACCCAACTGTCAGACACGCCCATAGTGTTGGGCATGAGCTGGTTGGACAGGCACAGCCCGGCATTGGCATGGTACCAGCGTAAATTGACCTTCTGCTCCTCCTACTGCGCAGAACATTGCATCATGACTAACCAGGAGGACGAGGGGCAAGAGGATGACCCACAGCTACAACTGGGCATGCTGCAAGCTGTACCCGACAAGTACAAGGCGTTTTTGGAGGTCTTCTGCGAGAAGGAAGCGGACAAGCTGCCTCCCCACAGACCCTACGACTGCAAGATTGACCTCCTGCCGGGGGCAACGCTGCCGACCGGAAAACTGTACTCCATGTCTGAAGACGAACTGCAAGAGCTCAGGGAGTTCATAGATCACAATTTGAAGCGGGGATTCATCCGAGAATCCAAAGCAGTGGGGGGCAGTCCTGTTTTCTTTGTGAAGAAAAAAGACACGCCCCAGAAGAGGCTTGTAGTTGATTTCAGAATTTTAAATTCGAAAACCAAGCCCACGGCTTTCCCGATGCCCAAGATCGACGACTTGCTCGCGACGGTGAGAAAGGGACGCATCTTCACCAAGCTGGATCTACGAGGGGCGTACAATCTTATACGCATGCGGGAGGGCGACGAGTGGAAGACGGCCATGTTCACGCCCTTGGGCACCTATGAGTATAGGGTTATGCCTTTCGGTTTACAAAATGGCTCCCACTGCTTCCAAGCCTTCATGCATCACGTGTTAGCGGGGCTCCTATACAAGAAGTGCGTCTGCTTCCTGGACGACATTCTGATCTTCTCGGAATCGCAGGAGGCTCACGAGAGAGATGTCAAGGAAGTCCTGCAAAGACTACGGGAGCACAGGCTTTACGCCAAACTGGAGAAATGCCAGTTCGACATGACGGAGGTGGATTTCCTGGGCTACAAGCTGTCCGACAAGGGAATCGCCATGGACAGCGCCAAGGTACGATCAGTACTGGACTGGAAGAGCCCGCGCAATCGGAAGGAGGTCCAGAGGTTTGTCGGCTTTGCTAACTTTTATCGCAAGTTCATCAAGGGTTTCGCTATGCAGACGGCGGCCATCACGGACACCCTCAGCTCCAAGAAGAAGAAGTTCATCTGGACGGACCAGGCGGAGCAGTCCTTTCAGAAACTCAAGCGTCTTTTCGCTTCCGAGGAACAACTGCTGCATGTGAACCCCAGCAAGCCCATGAGGGTGGAGACGGATGCCTCCGACAGAGCCGTGGGGGCAGTCCTGTTGCAGCGAGACCCGCAAGGGGATTGGAGGCCGTGTGCTTTCTACTCCAGGAAGCTCAGCAAGTCGGAGCAGAACTACACCATCTGGGACAGAGAGTTGCTGGCCATTCATGCAGCATTCAAGGCGTGGCGGCACTTCCTCATCGGAGCCAAACACACGGTGCAAGTTCGCACGGACCATAAGAACCTGGAGTACTGGCGCACGGCGCGGTTCCTGAACCAGAGACACATCCGCTGGGCGGAGTTCTTTGCGGATTTCGACTTCAGGATAGAATATATCCCCGGAGACAACAACGTCATGGCTGATGCGCTATCCAGGAAGCCGCAGTATCTGGAGGAAGCAGCACCGGTAGCGGCCAAACACATTTTCGCACCCAAGGCGTGGGCATGCGCTTCTGCCACAATAGACCTGGAAGCGATACGGCGCGAGCTGCGAACAGATTCCTTCGCGCGCTCCAAGATGGAGGAGGTGCGCAGCGGCACGGCAAAGGACGACGAGTTCCAGATACGCGACGGACTGCTCCTCCGCAAGGGGGCCATCTACGTACCGGGAGATGAACTCCGCACGACAGTACTGCAACAGCTACACGACGCACCCAGCGCCGGACATTTCGGCAGGGAAAAGACGGTGGAATTAGTAGCCAGAGACTTTTGGTGGCCCGAGATGCGGGGAGAAGTCGCGGAATACGTCACGAGGTGCGACACCTGCCAAAGGGCCAAGCCAGTACACAGACCGCCGGCGGGACTGTTAGAACCGCTACAGACCCCGTCCGAACCGTGGGAGAGGGTAGCCTTGGACTTTGTCACTGACCTGCCCAGCTCGAGGGGCAAAACAGCAGTACTTGTGGTAGTCGACATGTTCACCAAGATGGCGCACTTCATTCCTTGCGCGAAGGTGGCCACAGCGGAACAGACAGCCAAGCTGTTCATAGACCACGTGTTCAAGGTACACGGCCTGCCACGGTCTATCCTGTCTGACAGGGGGCGCCAGTTCATCTCGAGTTTCTGGCGGAAGCTGATGGGGATCCTGAACGTCAAGGTCAACCTAGCGTCGGCAAGACACCCGCAGACCAACGGACAAGCGGAGAGGGTCAACGCCGTCATGCAGCAGTACCTGAGATGTTACGCCAACCAGCAGCCCTCGACCTGGGTGGACTATCTGCCCCTGGCCGAGTTTGCATACAACAACACACAACACGTGTCCACGGGGGTGACACCGTTTTTTGCCAACCACGGGCGACATCCCAGGACCTTCCCGGGCTTAGAGAAAGAGGGGGAGGGGGAGCCACAGGGAGCAGAGGCATTGGCAGAGGAGTTACAGGAGGTCCATGAACAGCTCCGTAGACAGTTAGACCTAGCAAAACACGTATACAAGATGCAAGCAGACAAACACAGAAGAGTGGGGGAGGACATACGGGTAGGGGACTGGGTCTGGTTAGCGGCCCAGGCAGTGCCGGCCAGGTCCTTAGCTAAGAAGAAGCTAGGACACAAGCAGTTGGGCCCTTACCTAGTCGAGGCACAGATCAACCCAGTGGCTTTCCGTTTGACACTACCGGAGGGTTCCAGAATGCACCCGGTCTTTCATAGATCGGTGCTAACGCCCTACAAGGCACCTCACAGGTTTCAGGAGCCAGGAACAGCTCCCAGTCCGCTTAGAGATGCACCCATGACAGGGGGGTCGCCGAGGGCGGGGCCACTCAACGAGGTGACGGAGATTTTGGACTCGAGATGGGGGGAAGAGGGAGTCGAATATCTCATCGCAAGGGAAGGTGCCCCGGCCAGCGCCAACAGCTGGGTGCCGTACTATGCGGTGGAGGAGCACTACCTCAAAGACGAGTTCCACGCACTCTTCCCACACAGGCCCATGCCGGAGGATTATTTTGACGAATATCTTTTCACCCCCACACTCTCAGCCAGTACGTTTCAGGGGTTCTCCTCGGTTGAGGAGACGGTTCCAGAGACTACCTCGCCGGAGGGGTCGGTCTCAGACTTGGGTGCGGAGCGCTCTTATTGGTGGGACACTCAACCCGAGGAGGAGTGGCGCAGGAGACTGCTCAGAGGGCCCTGGCACGCAGACTACCCAGAGGAAATGGGGGAACAAGGGGGCATGGACGGGTTGGGGGAGGATCCTGGTTTCGAGCACGCCGGCAACGAGATGGAAGCGGAGGAGAGCGACGTCGATGTACCCGTCACGGACTGGCAGCATGCCAGGGGGGAAGACCGGTATCCGGCATGCACCCCTACAGCATTGGAGCACCCGGAACCCACGCCAGAAGAGGGGGAGGGGGGAAGGGGGGGCTTCGAGGGGGGGATGGATGTCAGGGACTCAGCGGGAGCGCAGGGAGGAGAGGAGATGGAAAGCGAGGGGGAGCAATCCGAGGGCAGCGTAGGAGAATATGACAGCAGCCCGATAGATTCCATGAGCCTCTCCAGCGAATCGGAAGATTCACAGAAGGGGGCGCCGATGGGCAGGGCAAGGGGCGACCCAAGGGGGACACCCCAGAAGCAAGGGGCCAGCGGGGACTCCCAGAGCACCAGTTGCAAATCAGGACCAGCTTCCCCACCAGAGCGTAGTGGGGGGGAGGAGTCCCAGGTGTCAGAGCCCACATATGCACCACCAGCGAGAGAAGATGAGTCAGGGTGGACCACGCCTCCATCGGAGAGCGAGTTAACGGTTAAGAGGAAAGTTGCAGGCTGGGCGCGCGCGCCAAGTTCAAAGGTACAGGCGAGTGGCACAGAAGGTAGCCCGGATAGGGAACCAGGTCCTAAAGCCCGCCGGAAGGAGGGGCAAGAATCGTCAGGGTCAGCGTCAGAGGAGTCGAGGAAGGATGAGACCCTAGCGGGCAGGAGGGCCCAGAGGAGAAAGGAATTTAGGAAGAGGTGGAGCAAAGCGAGAGTCTTAAACTGGTGTGGAGGGGGAGGAGACTCAGACAGGACTTCGCCGGTCTAAGCTCGGGACGTAGAGCTGCACGCTGCGGCTTTGAAATGGAGACTGAATCTCAATAAAGACTTTTGTACATAACTACAGCCTAGCGTTGGTCCTCTGTGAGCTGGGACCTGGAGGCAGCTCTGACAGACGTATTTCTCTCAGAGTTCACTTTTCTTCCCATCAATGAACTCAGATAATGGGAAATCAGTCTTAAATGCATGGAGTGCATGTGAAGTTTTGGTATTTGTATATAAAGTTGTATAGACAGGTCTTTAAAGAAATGAAGGTCATGTCTCACAAGTATAATAGCAGATATAATATAATGTTAGATAGGGAGGGGGAGAATCTGGGGTGCTGGGGTGAGTGATGATGGGCTGAGAGGCAGCTGATTTGGGGGCCTTGGTGGAGAGAGTTGGAAATGTTGGTGTTAGGAGTTGTGGTGGTAGTTTGGGAGCAGGGTTGGTGGGATTAGCATTATAGGAACAGCATCATAACTCCCATTGATGGAACAACAAAGACACAAAAAGACGAAAAGCATCTTATACATTTTGATGCTATGGCCTGTCGGCTACGCAAATAAAGTCTATTCATTCATTCATCTTATACATAGACTGAAAGGTCAGTGAGAAAGAGGAGGATTGGTTTGAGAAGATACTGAATTATTTGGGTAGGTTTGAACAATTTGGGGCAATTAAAATGTTAAAAGTTAAATAAACCTTGTGGAGGGAGGAGCATTAAGGTATATAGAATTGTACATATGGTTGAGCTGAATATGTTATTATTGATTATTATTGAATATGTATATTATTGAATATTGTATACCCAATGTATTTTTTATTAATAATAATAAAAGACACAAAAAGAGTAGAAGCATCTTATACGTACTGCTAATATCCCAAACCTCATATATTGTTTATGTGGATAGATTCAGAACTTACAGGGTTAAGAAGTTCTGAGTGACGTCTCACATTCCTGAGGCGTGGCTAGCTTCACAGAAGGGGAGTGTTTTTGCTCTGTGTCTGTTCTGTTCCGGCTTCTGACGGAGAAGGAAGCAAAATGAGCGCTTCGTCTCCAGGAAATCTCTAACGATGTTTATCTACATGATTAAAGACTGAAAGATATACACACTAACGCCTGAGTGTGTTTGATTCAGTACACACACGCACTGCAACAGTTTCTACGCTGCCAGAGCTCTGCTACGTAGCTGCCGGAGGACGGAGAGAGAGCTCAGCGGAAGTGTGCTGGACCCGATCCAATAAGCTACGCTAATTTCCCAATAGGTTATGGACGTCAGCCAAGCTGTTTGAAGCTGTTGCCAAGGTGTGCCGGTGTGTGTTTGAAGCCAGCTGAAGAAGACGCTGGACCCAGCTGGAGTCCTGCCTGCATTTGAAGCAGAGGAACTCGCTGGGGAGGAGCTGATCTGCTGAGCCGGGAAGCTGCTGCTGGTTAAGTGAGTAAGCTGGGCCCTGGGGGAGAAGATGGCGGACAGCCATGAATCATGGGCAGTTCTGTTCAAAAAATTAGACGGAAAAAACTGGGAAGAATGGAGTCGAAACCTGAAGGCATGGCTGGTAGCCAAGGGTCTGTGGGAGGCTGTCCAAGGGCCTCCACTACCAACACCAGTAGCCGGTGCTTCAGCAGCAGATATCGCTAATGCCCACGCTTCACAGAGAAAAAATCACAAAGCTCTGGGAGCTATTGTGCTCAGTTTGGACGGTTCGCAGCTACCTTTGGTGGAGGGGCTGGAGACTGCTTTTGAAGCATACCAAGCGTTGGAAAGGGTGCACCACAGAACCACAGCTGGGGCAAAGATCCACACCACCAGACGCTTGTTTGAGATGAAGCTGCGTCCTGGTGATAGCATCAGGAAGCATGTAACTGAGATGCTATCTGTGTTCAACCAGCTGAGACTGTTGCAAGTTAACTTTTCTGAGGAGCTGAAAGTGTATATTCTGCTCAGCTCTCTGGACAAAAGTTATGACAATTTGTGTCTAACTTTGGAATCTATGGATCCCCAAGCGCTTACGCTTGCTTACGTGACAGGACGTTTGAGTGACGAGGAGGAACACCGTATCAGAGAGGGCAGAGCTGGCACCGGGAGCTCCTCCAGTTGCAGGGGTGGAGCCAAGCCAGTGGAATGCACGGTTCAGGCTTTTTCCACTCGTCGGTGTTATGTTTGCAATTCTCCTGACCATCTGCGTCGCTCCTGCCCCCAGAGGAGCAGAGAGGCTGAACAGGATGCTTTCAAGGTCGCTTCCCATGGGAATCAGCCAGGTTTCTATGGCAACCAGTCCAGGAAGGGAGCCAGGCGTGGGAAGGCGCAAGGACTACGTGACTTAGACAATGACGATTCTTATCAGCTGACGGCCTCATTGGCAATGTGTGGGAAATACTCCAGTGAGGACAAAGTGATGTGCTGGGTCATAGACTCAGCAGCCAGTAATCATTTGATAACTGCGACACCTGCTGTCGAGATGTGGAACTGCAGAGCTGTTTCAGCTGGAAAGACAGTGCAATTTGCTGATGGGACACAAAAACCTTTGTCTAACATAGCAAATGTTTATATTTCTGTTTTGCAGGCGCAGCTGGAAGTTTACGTGGTACCTGGGATGAAACATTGTCTTTTATCTGTCCCTTGTCTATTACAGGAGGGGTATAAGGTGTGCTTCGAAAACAATGTCTGTACAATTTCCAGAGGGGGAAAGCAACTGGTTAGTGTTGCAAAGGGGCAGAATAATCTCTTTGTTCTAAAAACGCCTCTGAAGGGTGAGGGGAATGCTGAGAGGGCACAGGCTAAGCGTGCTACAGTTCCCACTCATGTTTCATGTGCCTGTGCTTGGCACAGAAAAATGTCACATAGTTCCTTAGACGAGATCCAGATGTTGCCAGAGTGCACTAAGGGTTGCAAAATAAAGGAGTGTGGCAGATCCCTAAAATGTAGGACATGCAAAATGGCAAAGGTAAAAGGGTGCAGTTATCCCAGGGTGGAGAGGGTAACCACAAAACCTTTTTAGCTTGTGCACACAGACCTTTTTGGGCCCATGCCGAATCCAAGTTTGGGAGGGGCCAGGTTTTTGCTGACGCTAACAGATGACCATACCCAGAACTCCTGGGTCTACTCGCTGAAATGCAAAGATGAGGCAGCGCAACTGATCAAAGATTGGGTTGTGGAGGTGGAACTAAGGTTCTCCACCAAGGTGCAAGGGGTCAAGAGTGACCGATGTGCAGAGTTTACTGGGTCTGCTCTGCAGAAATTCTTTTGCCAGAAAGGGATACATCACACGGTGACTTCTCCTCAGGAGAGGGGCGTGGCAGAGCTCAGAAGTGAAGCTCTGGTTAAAGCTACAGAGGTTTTGCTGTCAGACTCTGGTTTACCTCTAAGCTTTTGGGGGGAGGGAATTAGGACAGTGAATTTCACTATGAACCGGTCCTACAATTCTCTGGTAGGTGAAACCCCGTTTTTTATGCTCCACGGAGAGAAACTGCAGATACATTTCTTCCGTGTGTTCGGGTCACAGGCCTTGGTGCCGGTACCAAAAGCAAAACAAAAGCAAGGTGGCCCTAGATTCCAGAAAATGATCTTCTGTGGGTATGAACCAGCAACAAAGGGGTGGAGGTTTGCATATCCAGAAGGTGATCAGACCAAGCTTCTGATCAGTAAGCATGCTGAGTTCTGTGAACAGAATGGTTGGTCAAAGACTCATGCAAGGAATGACGTTCTCTCAGAATGTCTGTCTGATTCTGAGGAGGAAGGAGAGGCAGGGGCTGAACCTGTTGCTGAAGACCAAGTTTCTGAACAGGGTCAAGAACAGGGTTGGGCATCTCCACAGGTTGTTAAAAGAGAGCCCAAGAGTGAGCCTTCGTCTCCTGTTAGCAAAGTACAAAAGGCCCGAAGACGCGTTAAGTCAGAGGGGGAGGATTATGATGGAGAAGACACACCTGCTGACCACAGTGAGTCAGAAGGAGCACCTGAGTTTGTGCCCAGACGGTCTACTCGCGCCACGAAGGGAATTCCACCTGAGAGGTTTCAGGTCACCAGTACGTGGGTTGGTTTCGCGCAGTGTGAACCTGGGAGTTGTGAGGAGGTTCAACAGTTGCCTGACAAGGACGCCAGGAAGGGGCATAAGGCAATGGTAAGTCCCCTCAGGACTGGAGACGAGAGGGGGTGTGGATAGATTCAGAACTTACAGGGTTAAGAAGTTCTGAGTGACGTCTCACATTCCTGAGGCGTGGCTAGCTTCACAGAAGGGGAGTGTTTTTGCTCTGTGTCTGTTCTGTTCCGGCTTCTGACGGAGAAGGAAGCAAAATGAGCGCTTCGTCTCCAGGAAATCTCTAACGATGTTTATCTACATGATTAAAGACTGAAAGATATACACACTAACGCCTGAGTGTGTTTGATTCAGTACACACACGCACTGCAACAGTTTCTACGCTGCCAGAGCTCTGCTACGTAGCTGCCGGAGGACGGAGAGAGAGCGCAGCGGAAGTGTGCTGGACCCGATCCAATAAGCTACGCTAATTTCCCAATAGTTTATATTTTATAATAGTTTTTATTAGTTTTTTTATTAATAATAATCCAATATAAGCAACATTAATACAATACCAATTCATAATACAATTTTAAAAGCCAATTATTCTATTCCAAATTAAGCATTTTTGGATGACTTCCCATGCTGTGGTCTTGGGGAGAGGCTGTTGTTCCTTCTCCTGCTTCCATTCTTTTTTAATTCAAATAGTTCAGTTCCAATGTTGTTCTTTTATCTTGGCAGCCACTGACGTAGCCACTTGGTTCTTATTTAGCTATTCCATATCTTTCAATTTGCCAGAGGGGTTTATATCTTGTAACTTTCTGTGTGGAATATCTTTTAAGGTTGGTGTTTCCCTTCCTGTTGTAATCTATTATTTCCTGTATTCCCCACCTCAACCCCACTCCGAGAACTTGATTCTTGCTGTGCAATTGACTCTGCCATCTTCCATTGGCATTTTGCCTTTTCCTAGTAGTGATGTATGGAAGTGAGAGGTGGACCGTAAAGAAGGCTGATTGCTGAAGAATTGATGCTTTTGAATTATGGTGCTGGAGGAAACTCCAGCACCATAATTGGACAATGTTCTCGAAGCTACCAGCATGAGTTTGACTAAACTGCGGGAGGCAGTGGAAGATAGGAGTGCCTGGCGTGCTCTGGTCTAGGGGGTCACAAAGAGGCGGACACGACTAAACGACTAAACCACAACAACAAGGGCTGACTTCCAGCTTTCCATTACTAATTACCATCCATTAATAATTATATTCCATTAGGAATTATTTTTCTTTCTTGAGTGAAGGATTGCCACATCATAAAACAATGTAGTGCATGTATAAAGAACAAAGGCTGTTAGGATTTCATGCTCCCCAGTGCTGATTTTATGTTTGATATATTTCACACGCCTGTCTGAGTGGAGCGTGAGAAAGGAAGACTGTCTTATCTCTCTTCCGGTGTGAGACTGTGAAACTACTTTCACTTTTATGTCGTTCTGTTTTGTTGTTGGAGCTGATGAGAATGGATGCCATTATGTATATGTATGTAAATATTATGTAAATAAATAGTTTAGAACTACGATGCCTCTTTCTTTTGCTGTGTTAAGCCAGAAGGCTAGTGTGCATAAATCAAGATGGTTTATGTCGCTGGAGAAGGGGATGCCTTTTCCAGAGCTATGCTCACCGGAGGACGCTCGGAGGGAGATCCGGGGGGGGGGGCTGCAGGTAGCCCAGAGTGTTTTCCCACAAAGGCTTCCCTTCACCCACCTTCCAATCCAGTTACGACGATAGTCCTCTCCAAATCGAGACCCTCGCACTCAGTGGCTGATTCAATCAGCAGGTTATCTTGTCTCCTTCTTCCAGAGCATGTCTGTTTTTAAAGTCCAAATTCATATCTATCTTAAAAAACAGAGGAACCGCCGCTCATGGTGACTACGTTGGAGAGTTACCGATAAGTGCAGTGCCATGCACTCAGCGTCCCCTGCCCCACATCTTAGAGGGAAGCGACAGGTATTGGACAATCTGCGAGTGAGAGCTCACCCCCTCAACACAGGGGGGCGGGGGGGCTTGCAAGGAGAAATACTATCAAATCCTCCTTAATTATCTGCACGTCCGCTATCATGGGATCTGTTGTTCACCATGGTAGCTCCAGACTGGAAGGGCTATTGTTTATATTTTACAAATAAATTGTCTCACAACACCTCCTCATTCTTAGCTATATGAAGACGGAAGTGTACGTATAAAACATTATCTCGGGGGGGGGGGGCAGATCTGTTTAGCGGCATAACCAGGAAGGACTGGCCTCCTAGCTGCACATCTTGCATGAGGAGGGAAGGTGGCAGAGCAGAGTGGGCAGTGCCAGAGAGACCTCGATGCAATGGGGAGGTGGCCTAAGTGTGTGTTAAATGCTTCACTGGAAGCTCCTATCACATTATCCCCAAGATAACACACCTAGGGGAGAAACCCTGTGGATGTCTATAGTGTGCGTTTGGCAGGTCCCAGACTTAAGGGTCAACTTTCTACAAATCCACACGCTGCCTGGAGGCAGGAGCCACCTCTGAGCATTGAGGCAGCCAAGAGGAAGCTTCCTTTGAAGGTCATAGGGGCACGTGGATCTGGCGTGGCCAGTTTTCAGGGCTCTTTCCAGGAACGGCTGAACCCATGGTTCACAGGGGGTGGGGAAGGGAGGGAGAGGCCCAAGGTCTCTGCCTCCTCCACATCTCCCAGGGGTTTAGCCTGTATCTGGACTGCACCACTTCAGCCTGCAAGGAAGACCCTCTGTTCTGGGACACATGGATTCCACCACTTGGGGAAGCAGACCAAGTCAGGGGGGAGGAGATGTCTAGCCAGGACCCTCCTCCCTTGGGAGAAGGAGTGCACTGGGGAGCGGTCCATCCTGCCAGCTGCCTCCCCTGCAGTTTGAGGCGGGACAGATCCTGCCCAGCCATAGAGCCACCACTCGGGAGGACCAGGACCGAGAATTTGGGTGCAACTTGCGCTATTGATGCTCCCCTGAGATTTCCTGTAACAGGAATAGCAGCTCCGCTGGGGGACGTCCTTGCAGAACAGAATGAGTAACAGAATGAACTTCAACAGGGACAAAGGTCAGGCTCTGCACTTAGGCAGGGAGACCCACCTGCACAAATAGAGGATGGGGGACACCTGGCTGACTAGCAGTACACGTGAGGAGCATCCAGGGGTCTCGGTGGACCACTAGCTTAACCTGAGTCCACAGGGTGATGCAGCAACAAAGAAAGATAGCTCTGTTCTAGGCTGTAGGGTAGGACTCGAACCCATGGCATCAAGCTGCAAGAAAGGCGATTCTGACTAAACCTTTGCCAGCAAGAGCTGTTTGGCAGGGGAAGAGACTCCCATGAGAGGGGGCGATGCTCTGGCTCTGTCTTCCAAGGGGGGAGGAAGGGGGGAGCCCTGGATCTGGAGAGGAGGGGCGGCGGAAGAGCTCTTTGCTACGAATGGGGGAAAACCTTTGCATTTCAGTCTTGCCTTTGAACCAAAGCTGTCCTGCGAGCAGCTCACACAAAATCAGCGGATATATATACATATAATGGCAAGGGATAACCCCATTTAGGGTGGTCGTAAGTTACTGCTCCAAGTCCCAAAAGTGGGTAGCAACTCCGGTCTACTTTGCGGGGCTGTTGTAACGGGGACCCCCTGCGCCCCGGCCCTGCCTCCCCCCCCGTCGGGAAATGGGGGTGAGACTGACCGGACCCCCCTCTCCCGGCAAGGGATTAAAAGGGGGGGGGGAATATCACCTTCCTGCCCCGGAGGGCTTTTTCCCAGGTGGGGAGGTCTCCTTCCCTGCCGCCTCCGGGGATTGAACCCGGGACTTTCTCAGGAGAGAATCCGGAAAACGGAGCTGGTTTGGAAGGAGGAGAATTTGTGTCTTCTGGGAGGGAGGGGCCACTCATTCCTCCCCCCCGTCAGTGAGCTCTGCTTCCTAGAGAGGCAGGGAGGGGGGCCAAGAGGGGAGGGGAGGGGCCTGATCCACCTTCCCGGAAGAGGAGCAGCTCTGTGGGGAGGAGGAGGGAAAAGAGGTGTGAAATATATCTATATCTTGGGGGGGGTGTTACGGCTAAAATCTGGGTGCGGGGCTACTCTGCCACCCAGCTCGTCGGACTAAGTGTCCGCGGGTCCCTGCGGAAGAAAATGAGCTCAGCCGGGCACAGGAGCAAACTACAGAAGATCCAGGTTTATTGCGCAACAGGTTCAAGACGAGATTGAACAGCGAGAAAGGGGTGACATGAACTTTTGAAACTCCTCCATGTCCCAGAATACAGTGCAAAATACATCCCAGTTACATCATGAATACATTAAGGAAAGGTTGGGTTACACAGATTACATCATGAATACATTAAGGAGAGGTTGGGTTACACCGGATTAACATATGGAGGAGGAAGGGGGGAATATGCAGAGCTGGAGATATGCGCAGATAAGCGCTTCCTGAGTGCCAGTGATGGGAAGACAATGGTCCATGTATGCATAGTCTGTCACCTGGCATTGCCCGGAGGAAAGGTTTGGCAGAGTGATTTGACAGGATTAGGGTCTTGACACCTTACTTGAGGGATTATGGAGGGCAGGGGAGGGGTGATGGAGTCCTAGAGAAATTGAGCAAATTGGCACATTGATTTTCTATGGATTTTATATATTTTTGTCCCTTTTGACATTGACAATTGGGAATAAATGGATATATTGTAGCGAGGAAGGTGAAGAAGACATGCCCCTCCTTCCGTAACAGTCCCCCATTCGGAGATAGATTTGCATTAAAGTTCTGTAAGAACCTGCAAATCTTTTCTCCGCACCCTAAATCTCAGTGAAGGTAGGGGTGCCGTGTGAGTGGGAATAGGCCCTAATGGAAAAGGAGGTGGGTTGAGCAGGGCAGCAAAGGAGGGAGCAACACTGACCAATACAATGTACGTGCGTGTTATAGATATGCGCTAACTAATAACTTGGTATCTACCATACCAGATGTGTGGGTTTATGCCAACCTGAAGGGGACTTGCAAGCCATGCCTCTTAAGGCCATTTGCAAGTATAGTAGTGCAGATAGCTGGATATAGGATATCGCATACCTGTTGTATTTTGTTCAATAGTGGTCTATGCTTTACATTTAGCAGGAAGGTCCACTACTGACTGGAAAAGAAAATGCAGTTTGATTTTTATTTTTTATTTTTAGCCCCACCGTTTTTGTGTTCTCAGGTGCGAAGGTAGCTCTTCTGTGGTCTCACACCGGCATGGTGTCACAGTAGTGGCAATCCCTGGTGAATCCACTTAGGGCTTTCATATTAACCATGTTGCCTGGCACCCACCACAGCTGGCACAGGTTTTGGATACGTCATGAGAGAAATGTCTTTGCCTTGGCCATTCAATTGGATTTTATTATTATAGGCTCTGGTCTTGAAGTCATGGGAAGTTGCTCACTTGCACTTTAAGGACCAAAAAGCTAATTGCAGCCTGGATACACTTGCCCAATTCAAACTGAGTCCAATTTGAATTTATCTTGCCCCATGGTTCTCAACTTTCAAACCAATCTGTTAAAGCAAAACCATTCTTAAGGGGCACTTGTCGAAATAAGTCAATTTAACTCTATAAGGGATTATTCCTGCTAAACCAAAGCATATACACCTTCCTGAAGCTCCTCCTTGGTAAAGTGAGTTTTAGCACATTTTAAAATGGGTAGGGAAGTTGGCAGAGTGCCAGGTGAAACAACTAAATGTGGTTATAAATTTATCTAATTCTAAACATTGGACTACATAATAGCCTGATCTGTTAAAAGGCATAAAATGTATGAGGATCCTCCACTGGGGTGTAAGGAATAAGACATTAGACATAAAACAATTACACACAAAAATAGCCCCCCCCCCATTTGTGGAAATGACACACTGTCAGACACATTTCAACATTCCTACGTAATAACACATAATACAAAACAAACTAATTAAGTATCAGTTGCATATCTTGAGACAATTGTGATATTTTTACGCATGTATCTTCTCAATGCCGGAGCACAGTCTTGAGGTTCAAAAGTGAGAAAATGTCCTTGCAATTCACCTCCTCCCCCCTTTGTCAGCCCCACTTCCCCGGCAGTCTATATCCTTTGAAAGAGATAGGTGTGGCCACTTTGAAAACTTTGGTGTCTGTTGTTGTTGCAGGTCTTGTGGTGGCGAAGGTTTTCATTGGATCTGTAGTAACACCTTTGTAGAAGTGATATCCTGTAAGGGGCAGGGTGGGCTTAAAAGACAGAGTTAAAAAAAGGGGGGAAGGGGCGAAAGGCAAAAGAATGTCCTTCAGTTTCCGTGGGAAGCTGCAAATAATAAAAATCTTAGCGGATTAAGCATTTTATTCATTTCAATATTATTTATCACATTTCCATATAATTACTGTTATTATCTGCTAAGTTTGTTTGCTTTCCTTCACTTTGGTTTTTCTTCTCCCTCCCATATTATTAAATAAAAAATTACTCCATATGTAGAGAAAGAGAACTGTAAGAAAATACAAGGTTAAAATAATAATAACACACACAAACACGCGCGCACACACATACACACAATGACCTATGAGGAACCAAAAATAAATAAATGCTAAGACACACAATTTTAAGAAATCTGAAGTAACAATGAAAATAAAAGAGTGTTTCTTGATGTTACAACATCAGCTAGAATGTTAATAGCAAAATACTGGGAAATGACTTAATGGCAATTTAAAGTTGTGCAAGTGCCTTGAACCAGCCAAAATGACAGAATTATTAAGAAATGCTCAGGCAAAAGGTAAACAAACACCATTCCACAAACAATGTTTGGTTGTGCTTCGATTAACTTCATGGACATCATGGAAAAACGGATTAAATAAGTGAAAACAGATTATTCGTAACTCTAAAAGTGTCAAAGCCACAAAGAGATGGAAGTCACTAATATAGTAGGGATTCAGACTTGTTTCACAGAACAGAAAGAAAGTTGCTGTGGGAGGAAAAAGGGACAAACACTTTGTTATCGGGGTTCACATATCCTGTTAAAATGCACACAAACAAAGTCTGTGATTTAAATCCCATTGAGGGGTGGAATGCTTTGATATTTACCTGTGAAAAGAATTTGGCATGTTAAGATTAAGGGTGATTTCTCTCAATGGTTCCAAGTTTTACATAAACCTCCTCTCCCCCCCCCTACAGTTCCCCCTCCTTCCTCTCTCTCTCTCTTTTCTTTTCCTATCTTTTTTTTTTTTAGCTGATCTAGCCTCTGTGCATGTGCGGAGTTCATGTCTCAGCAAACCTTTTATACTATTGAAATGTTGCATCTTTTGGCTAAATTAGAATTTGAATAAGGGAAGGGTAAGGAGTAGATTTTAAAAATAGGGTTAGATTTTAAAACAAAAAGAGAAACTCAGCACCTGAAGTATTCACCAACCAAAGCTAGCAATTTCAGCCCAAGCAAAGCGACTGCTTCCTTTATGTACAGGAAAGGGCTAATATCCCTCTGGCCATTCGCGGAACAATGCCACGCCCTTATATATGGGGGGGAAATGGCCAGAGAGTCAGAATTCATAGGATTTTTAACATTCTAAGTTATTTCGGCCTTCCCATTTGCAGACAAAAAAATTCCTGCCCTTTATTTACAGGATTGGTCAAGGCCCATATGTATTTGTATGTGCTTAAACTTTGAATTGACTTTGAAGTCCGATTTTTAAATAGTAGACAAAATGATAAACACTGTAATCACTCAAATGCTTGATATTACCAGTTGTGCTTCAAAACATCACAGCTTCACCTCTCACCTTTTAAAACTAAAGAGCAAAGCTAGGCTGAATTTCAACTCCATCACCACACCAGAATTTAAGAATTACCCTGCAATGCTTGCGGACACATGTCCTTCCACACAGCCACAAATTGGGAGAGTTGAAAGGGACCCTGGGGTCATCTAGTCCAACCCTCCAAAATATAGGGTTCACAGCAAGATTCCACAGCAAGATTTGTACTACCAAAGAGACACACACATACTTATGTACACAGGCACTACTGGGGAAGAGAGCACAATCAATGCTCCTATCATGTACTAAGGAAGAGGAAAATAAAAGTATCCAGCTTTATACAGAACCCTCTGTACCCTCTGGGCGGGGTACAAATAATAAATTATTATTATTATTATTATTATTTTCCTAAGATAAGATAGGAAGAGAATTTGGGAGAGAATATTTTATAAGCATAGGGTTATTTCAGTTGATATACCCACTCAAATAATAAAACCAGTCCTGGATTTGATTTAAATGGGATACAAAAGTTAATAATGTCTCTGAACTTGCATAGGGGTTCAGGAGCAGAGGCACAGGGAAGAGAGGAGATGGAGAGCGAAGGGGAAGAATCCGAGGGGAGCGTAGGAGAAGATGACAGTGGCCCGAGGGATTCCATGAGCCTCTCAAGCGAATCGGAAGATTCACAGAAGGGGGCGCCAGTGGCCAGGGGTAGGGGGTTCCCAAGGGGAACGCCCCAGGAGCAAGGGGGCAGCAGGGACTCCCAGAGCAGTAGTTGGAAATCAGGACCAGCTTCCCCACGAGAGCAGAGTGGGGGGGAAGAGTCCCAAGGATCGGGGCCAGTGCATTCCCCACCAGGGAGAGAAGATAAGGCAGGGCTGACCACACCTCCATCGGAGAGTCAGACAACGGAGGGGAGGTCAGATCTGGCCAGTATCCCGGAAGAGGGAAGCAGTGACAGAAGTAGTGTAACGGTCAGTAGGAAGGTCACTGGGTTGGCGCGAGAGGCAAGTTCAAATGTACAGGAGCGCGGGACAGCAGAGAATGAGGATTGGGAACCGGGTCCTAAAGCCCGCCGGAGGGAGGGGGAGGAGCTAAGCGACTCAGCGTCGGAAGAGTCCAGAAAGGGCAATGCCCCAGCGGGCAGGAGGACCCAGAGGAGGAGAGAGCAGCGTAAAAGGTGGAGCCGGGCTAGGATCTTAAACTGGTGTCATAGGGGAGGAGACTCAGATGGTACTTCGCCGGTCTAGGGTTAAGACGTAGAGCTGCGCGCTGCGGCTTGGAAATGGAAACTGAACCTCAATAAAGACTTTTGTACATAACGACAGCCTCGCGTTGGTCCTCTGTGAGCTGGGACCTAGGGGCAGCTCTGACAGTAAGTACCGTCCCCTAAAAACCTCGCAACGTGAGTGGACGCAGCGAGGGGCGAAGATTGGTACTTCGCGAGCTCACGAAAGCAGCACAAGATGACTACCGAAGAACAAATGGCAGCTCTGCAACACGCAGTGACACAACTCAACGCAGAAATACTAGCGTCCAGGAGGAGAGAAGAGGAATCAGCTGCTGTCTGCAAGGATCTGCAAGCCAGGTTGGAAATGTTGACTAAACAGGGGCTACCGGGAGCCAGACCAGAGGGGATTGGGCTGGGAAAGAGAGGAGGCAGCCTTGTGTCTCATTTCGATGGGAGTCTGCAGCACTATCCTAACTTCAGAGCAGACGTGGTTTTTGCGCTAAAGTTACTGGAAAAGGACTTTAGAGATGAGCAGGAGAAGGTAGGCTTCATACTAACGCATCTCCATGGAGAAGCTAAAGCGTGGTTGCGCAATCTGTGGAGAGATAATGATCCAGCCCTCCAAAACGCGAATGCCTTCATTAAGGCAATGGATGCTTGTTTTTTATCAGCGATAGATGTAGATGTCGCCAGAAAGGAGATACATGGATTGAAACAAGGCTGAACGGGGCTGTGAAAGACGAAATCGCAAGGGGGGAGAGACCCCAGAGCACTCAAGAAGTTGTCCAGAGAGCGCTGACGATTGGGGTGTGTCTGGAAGAACGTCCCTGGAACAAAGACGAAGGGCGTTGGGGACGCACACCAGCGAGAGCACCTCCTTTCTTTCCCAGGGACTCAGCGCGCGCTCAATCCACGCCTCCACTGGGAGGGGGAAAGGAGCCGATGGAGATAGGTGGTGCCAAGGCTCAGTCAGCAACCAGAGCCCTAACACCGGGAGCAGCCAAAGTGAAGCCTCCTAGAGGGAACAGGAAGTGTTACATCTGCGACAGTGCTCAGCACATGGCAAAAGAGTGCCCCCAGAGGCTCCACAAGCACACTGCAGCCTCAGCAACAGTGACAGAAGCAGTTCAGCAGAGAGAACCACAGCAGGGAAACGACGAAGTCTGGCTGGAAGCAGAGCCACTGGGGCCCAGCCAGACGTGTCAGTGAAGCAGTCCCCAGGAATCTTACAGCCCACAGACCCCCTCCCGCCCAAACCAGTGGTGCAGCTCACCGCAGCACTCCAGCTTCCCAATGGGCTCACCATGGAAGTCCCTATTACCATTGACTCTGGTAGCAATGCAGATTTTATAGGAGTGGGTTTTATCAAGCAACATAGCATAGCGCTCCTGCCTGCCACGATGCCCCTAAAAGTAGTGACAGTCGATGGAAGAGAATTGCTGGGGGGACAGGTGGACAGGGGAAAAACCATTTGAATGTATGGTATGTGGAAAAAGCTTCACTTGTAGTGGAACACTTAGAATCCATCAACGGACTCACACAGGAGAAAAACCCTTTGAATGTATGGAATGTGGAAAGAGCTTTATTGATGGTACAGCACTTAGAATCCATCAACGGACTTACACAGGGGGAAAACCATTTAAATGTAAGGAGTGTGGAAACAGCTTCACCAATGCTGGAAATGTTAGAAGACATCAACGGACTCACACAGGAAAAATCATTTAAATGTATGGAGAGTTGAAAGAGTTTCTTTCAGAGTGGAACCCTAATTTCACACACGGGAAACTTAGACGAGATCAACAATAGAAGTGGAAACCTTAGCAAACACCAGCGAACTCAAAAAGGGAAAACCACTTACGTATATGGAGCGTACATAGAGCTTCAGTCCTGATGTTCTTAGAAACCATCAATGGACTCACAAGGAGGAAAAGCTTTACGAGTTGAAACCCTACAATCCACAAACTGAAAAATCTTAAATGGTTTGAATGGAAGGAGTGTGGGAAGTGTTTCAATTGCTTTATATATAGATAATTTTATTAATACAGTGGTACCTCGGGTTACATACACTTCAGGTTACAGACTCTGCTAACCCAGAAATAGTGCTTCAGGTTAAGAACTTTGCTTCAGCATGAGAACAGAAACGGTGCTCCGGCGGCGGAGCAGCAGCAGGAGGCCCCATTAGCTAAAGTGGTGCTTCAGGTTAAGAACAGTTTCAGGTTAAGAACAGACCTCCTGAACGTATTTCTCTCAGAGTTCACTTTCCTTCCCATCAATGAACTTAGATAATGGGAAATCAGTCTTAAATGCATGGAGTGCATGTGAAGTTCTGGTATTTGTATATAAAGTTGTATAGACAGGTCTTTAAAGAAATGAAGGTCATGTCTCTCAAGTATAAAACAGATATAATATAATGTTAGATAGGGAGGGGGAGAATGCGGAGTGCTGGCGTGAGTGATGATGGGCTGAGAGCCAGCTGATTTTTGGGCCTTGGTGGAGAGAGTTGGAAATGTATGGAGTGTGGAAAGAGCTTCACTTCTAATGGAGCAGTAAGAAGACATCAAAGGATTCACACAGGGGAGAAACCATTTAATTGCATGGAATGCGGTAAGAACTTCACTGATCGTCAAACACTTAGAATTCACCATCGAATTCACACAGGGGAAAAACCATATAAATGTGTGGAGTGTGGAAAGAGCTTCAGTCGGAGTGGTGCAGTAAGAAGACACCAGTGGTCTCACTCAGGGGAAAAACCATTAAAATGCATGGAATGTGGAAAGAGTTTTATTGAGAGTAGAGAGCTGAGAACCCATCATCGAACTCACCCTGGGAGAAACCATTTAAATGCACCGAGTGCGGAAAGAGCTTCAAGAGCCTGCAGAAATGCACACACCCCCTTCCTTTCACAGGACTGTTGTGGTGTTGCATGTGACAAGGCAACACTCAAGAACAGTTCCCACCAACCAACATTACATCATTCCTCCACTGCCCACAAGAGGGCCATCTTTCCTCTACACATAGTAGAATCCTAGAATTGCAGAGTTCATAGAATCATAGAGTTGGAAGAGACCACAAGGGCCATCGAGTCCAACCCCCTGCCAAGCAGGAAACACCATCAGAGCAGTCCTGACATATGGTTGTCAAGCCTCTGCTTAAAGACCTCCAAAGAAGGAGACTCCACCACACTCCTTGGCAGCAAATTCCACTGTCGAACAGCTCTCACTGTCAGGAGGTTCTTTCTAATGTTTAGGTGGAATCTTATTTCTTGTAGTTTGGAACCATTGCTCCGTTTCCGCTTCTCTGGAGGAGCAGAAAACAACCTTTCTCCCTCCTCTATGTGACATCCTTTTATATATTTGAACATGGCTATCATATCCCCCCTTAACCTCCTCTTCTCCAGGCTAAAGATGCCCAGCTCCCTTAGCCGTTCCTCATAAGGCATCGTTTCCAGGCCTTTGACCATTTTGGTTGCCCTCCTTTGGACACGTTCCAGTTTGTCAGTGTCCTTCTTGAACTGTGGTGCCCAGAACTGGACACAGTACTCCAGGTGAGGTCTGACCAGAGCAGAATACAGTGGCACTATTACTTCCCTTGATCTAGATGCTATACTCCTATTGATGCAGCCCAGAATTGCATTGGCTTTTTTAGCTGCCGCGTCACACTGTTGGCTCATGTCAAGTTTGTGGTCAACCAAGACTCCTAGATCCTTTTCACATGTACTGCTCTCAAGCCAGGTGTCACCCATCTTGTATTTGTGCCTCTCATTTTTTTTGCCCAAGTGCAATACTTTACATTTCTCCCTGTTAAAATTCATCTTGTTTGTTTTGGCCCAGTTCTCTAATCTGTCAAGGTCGTTTTGAAGTGTGATCCTGTCCTCTGGGGTGTTAGCCACCCCTCCCAGTTTGGTGTCATCTGCAAATTTGATCAGGATGCCCTTGAGTCCATCATCCAAGTCGTTGATAAAGATGTTGAATAAGACCGGGCCCAAGACAGAACCCTGTGGCACCCCACTAGTCACTCTTCTCCAGGATGAAGAGGAACCATTGATGAGCACCCTTTGGGTTCGGTCAGTCAGCCAGTTACAAATCCACTGAGTGGTAGCATAGTCAAGACTGCATTTTACCAGCTTCTTTACAAGAATATAATGAGTTGGAGTTGGAAGGGACCACGAGGGTCACCTAGTCCAGCCCCCTGCAATGCAGGAATATTTTTCCCAAAGTGGGGCTCAAAGCCCCGATCCATAGATTCAGAGTCTCATGCTGTACCAACTGAGCTCTAAAAGGGAGTTTCCGTTCAAGCAGAGCCCAGAATAATAAGTGTTGCCATATTTCAAAAAGTAAAAACCAGGACACCCCCAAAATTGTATAACTTTTTCTTTTTTAGACAAGGCCCCAAATAAACACCAAAAAAGCCCATGAGTTTTCAATTGACTTGTCTTAAATCCATGATAGAATGATCTCGAAACGAATCCAAGGCAGACCTTTTAACATCACAGTAATCCAAGTTTATGCACCAACTACTGGTGCTGAAGAAACTGAAATTGACCAATTCTATGAAGACTTACAACACCTTATAGAAGTGACACCAAAGAAGGATGTTCTTCTCATTATAGGGGATTGGAATGCTAAAGTAGGGAGTCAAGAGATAAAAGGAACAACTGGCAAGTTTGGCCTTGGAGATCAAAACGAAGCAGGGCAAAGGCTAATAGAGTTCTGTCAAGAGAACAAGCTGGTCATCACAAACATGCTTTTCCAACAACACAAGAGACGACTCTACACATGGACATCACCAGATGGGCAGCATCGAAATCAGATTGATTATATTCTCTGCAGCCAAAGATGGAGAAGCTCTATACAGTCAGCAAAAACAAGACCTGGACCTGTCTGTGGCTCAGATCATCAGCTTCTTATAGCAAAATTCAAGCTTAAACTGAAGAAAGTAGGAAAAACCACTGGGCCGGTAAGATACAATCTAAGTCAAATCCCTTATGAATACACAGTGGAAGTGAGGAACAGGTTTAAGGATTTAGATTTGGTGGACAGAGTGCCTGAAGAACTATGGATGGAGGCTCGTAACATTATACAGGAGGCAGCAACGAAAACCATCCCAATGAAAAGGAAATGCAAGAAAGCAAAGTGGCTGTCCAATGAGGCCTTACAAATAGCGGGGGAGAGAAGGCAAGCAAAATGCAAGGGAGATCGTGAAACAAACAGGAAATTGAATGCAGATTTCCAAAGAATAGCAAGGAGAGACAAGAAGACCTTCTTAAACAAGCAATGCAAAGAAATAGAGGAAAGCAATAGAATGGGAAGAACCAGAGATCTGTTCAAGAAAATTGGAGATATGAAAGGAACATTTCGTACAAAGATTTCCATAATAAAGGACAAAAGTGGAAAGGACCTAACAGAAGCAGAAGACATCAAGAAGAGGTGGCAAGAATACACAGAGGAATTATACCAGAAAGAAACGGATGTCTCATATACCCCAGGTAGTGTGGTTGCTGACCTTGAGCCAGACATCCTGGAGAGTGAAGTCAAATGGGCCTTAGAAAGCACTGCAAATAACAAGGCCAGTGGAAGTGATGGTATTCCAGCTGAATTATTTAAAATTTTAAAAGATGATGCTGTTAAGGTGCTACACTCAATATGCCAGCGTTTGGAAAACTCAGCAGTGGCCAGAAGATTGGAGAAGATCAGTCTACATCCCAATCCCAAAGAAGGGCAGTGCCAAAGAATGCTCCAACTATCGCACAATTGCACTAATTTCTCACGCTAGCAAGGTTATGCTTAAAATTCTACAAGGAAGGCTCAAGCAGTATGTGGACCGAGAACTCCCAGAAGTGCAAGCTGGATTTAGAAGAGGCAGAGGAACCAGAGACCAAATTGCAAACATGCGCTGGATTATGGAGAAAGCTAGAGAGTTCCAGAAAGACATTTACTTCTGCTTCATTGACTATGCAAAAGCCTTTGATTGTGTCGACCATGGCAAACTATGGCAAGTTCTTAAAGAAATGGGAGTGCCTGATCACCTCATCTGTCTCCTGAGAAATCTCTATGTGGGACAAGAAGCTACAGTTAGAACTGGATATGGAACAACTGACTGGTTCAAAATTGGGAAAGGAGTACGACAAGGCTGCATTTTGTCTCCCTGCTTATTTAACTTATATGCAGAATTCATCATGCGAAAGGCTGGGCTGGATGAATCCCTAGCCGGAATTAAGATTGCCGGAAGAAATATCAACAACCTCAGATATGCAGATGACACAACCTTGATGGCAGAAAGTGAGGAGGAATTAAAGAACCTTTTATTGAGGGTGAAAGAGGAGAGTGCAAAATATGGTCTGAAGCTCAACATCAAAAAAACAAAGATCATGGCTACTGGTCCCATCACCTCCTGGCAAATAGAAGGGGAAGAAATGGAGGCAGTGAGAGATTTTACTTTCTTGGGCTCCATGATCACTGCAGATGGTGACAGCAGCCACGAAATTAAAAGACGCCTGCTTCTTGGGAGAAGGGCAATGACAGGCCTAGACAGCATCTTGAGAAGTAGAGACATCACCTTGCCAACAAAGGTCCGTATAGTTAAAGCTATGGTTTTCCCAGTAGTGATGTATGGAAGTGAGAGCTGGACCATAAAGAAGGCTGATCGCCGAAGAATTGATGCTTTTGAATTATGGTGCTGGAGGAGACTCTTGAGAGTCCCATGGACTGCAAGAAGATCAAACCTCTCCATTCTGAAGGAAATCAGCCCTGAGTGCTCACTGGAAGGACAGATTGTGAAGCTGAGGCTCCAGTACTTTGGCCACCTCATGAGAAGAGAAGACTCCCTGGAGAAGACCCTGATGTTGGGAAAGATGGAGGGCACAAGGAGAAGGGGGCGACAGAGGACGAGATGGTTGGATAGTGTTTTCGAGGTTACCAGCATGAGTCTGACCAAGCTGCGGGGGGCAGTGGAGGACAGGAGTGGCTGGCGTTCTCTGGTCCATGGGGTCACGAAGAGTCGGACACGACTAAACGACTAAACAACAACAACAAATCCAGGACAAAGTGCCTTCTTTTGGAAATCCCCCCCCCCCCGGACGTCAATTCCACCTTTGAAATCTCAGGAAAATCCAGACGTATGTCAGACCCACAATAATATACCTAGGGGGGAAATGGTTCCGCAGGTTTTCAGGGAGGGCGAGACAGAAACTCAGTGGGCCCTGCAGGAAACCTGTGAGCCCAATTCTGTCCCTGTCCCTGTTTAAGCAACACCATCACAGGACATTGTAATTTTAAATGGGGGACATTCCCAGTTCTCCCTGGAGGTGCCAGGGTTGGAACATTGGGCCTTCTGCATGCAAAGTGGATTTTCTTACCACTGAGCTTAGCCAAAAATATTTAAAATGCCACCAGCCAGCTTTTGCTAGTAAATGAAGACAAAGAAAGACTGAAGGCATCTTGTTCTAGGAAAATCCTTGGGCTCACTTGTACACAAATTTATGTTGTTGTTGTTGTTGTTTAGTCGTGTCAGACTCTTTGTGACCCCCTGGACCAGAGCACACCAGGCCCTCCTGTCTTCCACTGCCTCCCGCAGTTTGGTCAAACTCAGGTTTGTAGCTTCGAGAACACTGTCCCACCATCTCATCCTCTGTCGTCCCCTTCTCCTTGTGCCCTCCATCTTCCCCAACATCAGAGTCTTTTCCAGGGAGTCTTCTCTTCTCGTGAGGTGGCCAAAGTACTGGAGCCTCAGCTTCAGGATCTATCCTTCCACTGAGCACTCAGGGCTGGTTTCCTCCAGAATGGAGAGGTTTGATCTTTTTGCAGTCCATGGGACTCTCAAGAGTCTCCTCCATTCAAAAGCATCAATTCTTCGGTGATCTGCCTTCTTTATGGTCCAGCTCTCACTTCCATACATCACTACTGGGAAAACCATAGCTTTAACTATACGGACTTTGTCGGCAAGGTGATGTCGCTGCTTTTTAAGATGCTGTCCAGGTTTGTCATTGCTTTTCTCCCAAGGAGCAGGCGTCTTTTAATTTCGTGGGTGCTGTCACCATCTGCAGTGATCATGGAGCCCAAGAAAGTAAAATCTCTCACTGCCTCCATTTCTTGCCCTTCTATTTGCCTGGAGGTGATGGACCCTCACTAACTCAGGCTGCAGGTTGCTCAGGTCAACTGCATCCAGGCCCAGACGGGGGGGAGGGCATATGGGCCACTTGGCCAGGGCCTCCGATTCCAAAGGGGGCCTCGGTCAGCATATTCACAATCGCAGGGGATGCTCTGTCTTTATCTGCAGGTCTGGTTCAGGCCTTGAAATAAAATTATTTGACAGCATAACTTTTGTGAAAATGATTTATATACTTACTTATTTATAAGACTTCAGTTATCCCCAGCGTAAAAAATAAAAGGCCGGGCACATTATCTCCCTGGCCTAGGCCTCTGCCTGGCTCTGCAAGGCCCTGACTGCATCCACACTGAAATGAAAAACAGCGTGCCTTTCTGCTTCCGGTGACTAACCAAATGCAGCAGGAGGGAGGGAGGAGCAGACAGGGGGGGAATCCACCCGTCTCCCTGCGAGAAGTGAGGGTACAGGGAACCAGGCAGAGGGCCTTCTCGGTGGTGGCACCCGCCCTGTGGAACGCCCTCCCACCAGATGTCAAAGAGAAAAACAACTACCTGAAGTCTTTTAATGGGGGGGGGGGGCTGGTGTTTGAAGCGGGGCTTGGCTGTTAGGGGGCTTAGCTCAGCAATGCAGCAGCTGCTCTGCATGCAGAAGGACCCCGGCTGAGTGCTTGGCCTGCAGAAGGAGGCCCAGAAGGAGACCCCAGTGAGACTCCCCGTGAGGAGGAGAGGCAGTTGGGGGGAGGGGGCCGGGTCCCCATGGAGCCCCCAGAGCAGGAGGCCAGAGGCAGCGCCGTCCCGTCTCCTTCCCCTCCGGACACAGGGAGGGGCTGCTCTACACGCCGTAGCTCTAGGGATGCGCGCGTCTCAAAAGGAACCGGAAGTGTCGCTGCGAAATGCGCCGGAAGTTTCGAGGAGAGGGGAGGAGGGGCGTCAGTGGAGGAACCCCCCCCCCAGCCCTTTCTATTGCCGACAAGGAAAGCGGACTAATCTGGAGCCAGGGAGGCGGAGGACCAAGAGGTAAAGAGGGAGGGAGAGAAGGGGGGGATAGGGGAGGGGGATATAAGGGGGGAGGACGAAGAGACCCCCCCGTAAGGAAAGCGCCCTCCCTGGGGCCCGTCGACAGGGGCCCCGATCCAGGCCCCGACCCAGGGGGGAAGGGGGGAGCCAACACCTGCAGGGATCTACACCTGGCAAGATCTCCTGGGCAGCAGCAGCAGCACCGCCAGACTCCCCTTTCGCTTTCCTGGGGGGCCGAGAGATGCTCAGCTGCCCTGCCCCCCCCCGGCCGCCTGGGCGGGAAGGGGAAGGAGGACCCCAAGCAGGGCTGGGGGTGGGGCTGAGGACCCCCATTCTCCCTGGGGTCGTGGGGCGCCTGGCTGGGGAAACGGAGAGAGGGAGTCCATGGGAGGGTTAAAGGAAGGGGGAGGAGCCTCGACAGAGACCCCTCCCCTTCCATCACATCTTATTCCCCAGCCTCCCTGCTGGCAGTCTCAGATCATCATTGCCATACAGGATTGTCCTGAATTCCACCATTTGGTAGCCAAGCCCAAACCCAAAAGTCCCACTGAGATGATGATTGATAATATTGTCATTTATCCATTTTAGACCCCTAAGTAGCAGCAATTGCAAGGACATTGTGCTGCTCTCCTCTGTACAGTTCCACCCCTATTTCAGACCTTGTGGCTGATTTAAATGTTTAGCTGCTGATAACATGGCAACGTTTAGCAGGTGATATTGGAGGTTTAGCTGGTAATAAACCACAAGTGATATTGTGAGTTTTGGTAATGATAACATTACGATCTTTATCTGCTAATAGCCCTGCAATATTTAGCAGGTGATATTGTGAGGTTTAGCTGCTACTAACATTACAGTGTTTAGCTGGTAAGTTATCGCAATGTTGAAAAGCAGGTGTTGCCTAGCCCTTGCACACATTGTGATTCATAATATATTGCCAGCTCAGTATTAGGAAACCGTTATCACGATGTAAACTTCAAGCCAGTCTTGGGCATTCTACCAATATATCACCCAGCTCTAATCATGACCTATATTTCTGACCCAGTGTATCATTGCTGATTTTACCAGTTTGTCCCCAGGAATCCCTGGGGTCGTGGGGCGCCTGGCAGGGGAAACGGAGAAAGGGAGTTCATGGAAGGGTTAAAGGAAGTGAGAGGAGCCTCGACAGAGACCCCTCCCCTTCCAGCACCCCTGACCCCCCATCAGCCAGCCTCCCTGTTGAGGGTGTTGGCTGTCCCAGATCATCTGTATTCACTAGGACTCATCTCCATACTTTGGATTGTCCTGAATACCACCATTTGGTAGCCTAGCCCAAACCCAAAAGTCCCGCTGAGATGATTGATAATATTGTCATTTATCCATTTTAGACCCCTAGGTAATAGCAATTGCAAGGACATTGTGCTGCTCTCCTCTGTACAGTTCCACCCCTATTTCAGACCTTGTGGCTGATTTAAATGTTTAGCTGCTGATAACATGGCAACGTTTAGCAGGTGATATTGGAGGTTTAGCTGGTAATAAACCACAAGTGATATTGTGAGTTTTGGTAATGATAACATTACGATTTTTATCTGCTAATAGCCCTGCAATATTTAGCAGGTGATATTGTGAGGTTTAGCTGCTACTAACATTACAGTGTTTAGCTGGTAAGTTATCGCAATGTTGAAAAGCAGGTGTTGCCTAGCCCTTGCACACATTGTGATTCATAATATATTGCCAGCTCAGTATTAGGAAACCGTTATCACGATGTAAACTTCAAGCCAGTCTTGGGCATTCTACCAATATATCACCCAGCTCTAATCATGACCTATATTTCTGACCCAGTGTATCATTGCTGATTTTACCAGTTTGTCCCCAGGAATCCCTGGGGTCGTGGGGCGCCTGGCAGGGGAAACGGAGAAAGGGAGTTCATGGAAGGGTTAAAGGAAGTGAGAGGAGCCTCGACAGAGACCCCTCCCCTTCCAGCACCCCTGACCCCCCATCAGCCAGCCTCCCTGCTGAGGGTGTTGGCTGTCCCAGATCATCTGTATTCACTACGACTTATCTCCATACTTTTGATTGTCCTGAATACCACCAATTATAGCCTAGCGCAAACCCAAAAGTCCTGCTAGGATGCATCTTGGCTTTCCTGCTGATGAAACTGAGTGTGTGATGATTGATAATATTTTCATTTATCCGTTTCAGACCCCTAAGTAGTAGCAGCAGCTGCCAGGACATTGTCCTGTTCGCCTCTGTATAGTTCCACCCCTATTTCAGACATTGTGGTAGATTGCAATCAGGGTGAATTTGATATAAATCAAATTGATTTCAATCACAATTTATGATAAATCACTAGTCAGTATGATTCTATTTAAATCAAAAATTTCTGATTTGGTTACACTATTAGACTAATAGACAGATTATTATGAAATCATTCTGAGGTTTAATAAGTTAACTGTCTATATTTGGACAACAGTTCTGCTGTAATTTATTGGAAGGAGAAAAATAATCATTTCCTTAGTAACAACTTAAACAATTTATTTAACTAAAACAATAATATTATAGCATGTTGGTAAAAAAAATTTTTAAATAAAAAACAACAACCAAGCAGGCTGAGTTTTAGTGCACATGAAAAACTCAGAACTTAAGCATTTCACCACCTCCACTACCAGCCACCCCTTTGGATTGGCTTCTGCATCCAGGTGCCTATTCTGTACACTTAAGTGTTAGTGCGGTTGTTGGAACCCAGTGGGATTGAGAAGAGGTTGCCAGCCCTAAAAAGCCTTCAGCGCTTGCCTCAAGTCTGACTTGCACAATTATTACACAAAGACCCCAAGATGTGTGGAGTATTCTGCTCACAAGGTTGCACTTTCGTTTTTACTGCTTCATAGAATCATAGAGTTGGAAGAGACCACAAGGGCCATCGAGTCCAACCCCCTGGCAAGCAGGAAACACCATCAGAGCATTCCTGACATATGGCTGTCAAGCCTCTGCTTAAAGACCTCCAAAGAAGGAGACTCCACCACATTCCTTGGCAGCAAATTCCACTGTCGAACAGCTCTTACTGTCAGGAAGTTCACTGATCGTCAAACACTTAGAATCCACCATCGAATTCACACAGGGGAAAAACCATATAAATGTGTGGAGTGTGGAAAGAGCTTCAGTAACTCCATTCCCTTATTTCCCAAAAGTTTTTTACGAATTCCATTCCTTTTCTTACTCTAATGTCTCTGAAAACCACAATATTTTTAGGTCCATGTCAATCTAACATTCTTTAATCTTATAGTATTTGTTAAGATAGTCCTTAAATTTCTTCCAATCTTCTTCCACTGTCTCTTTCTCCTGGTCTCGGATTCTGCCCGTCATCTCTGCGAGTCCCATGTAGTCTGTCATCTTCATCTGCCATTCTTCCAGAGTGGGTAGGTCTGATGTCTTCCAATACTTTGCAATAAGGATCCTTGCTGCTGTTGTGGCATATAAAAAAGTTCTGTCCTTCTTTAACACCACATGGCTGACCATACCCAGGAGAAATGCCTCTGGTTTCTTCAAGAAAGTGTATTTAAACATCTTTTTCATTTCATTATATATCATTTTCCAGAAAGCCTTAATCCTTGGGCACGTCCACCAGAGGTGAAAGAATGAGCCTTCATTTTCTTTACACTTCCAACATTTGTTATCTGGCAAGTGGTAAATTTTTGCAAGCTTGACTGGGGTCATGTACCACCTATAGATCATTTTCATAATATTTTCTCTCAAGGCGTTACACGCCGTAAATTTCATGCCGGTGGTCCACAACCTTTCCCAGTCAGCAAACATAATGTTATGACGAATATCTTGCGCCCACTTAATCATAGCTGATTTAACTGTTTCATCCTGCATATTCCATTTCAGCAGCAAGTTATACATTTTTGATAAATTCTTAGTATTGGGTTCTAACAATTCTGTTTCCAGTTTAGATTTCTCCACCTGGAAGCCAATTTTCTTATCCATCTTGTAAACCTCCATTATTTGGTAACAGTGGAGCCAATCTCTCACTTCATCCTTTAATTTCTCAAAACTCTGCAATTTGAAGTTACTACCCTCCTGTTCTAAGATTTCCCAATATTTCGGCCATATACACTCCATATTAAGTTTTTTCACAGCTTTTGCCTCCATTGGTGAAAGCCACCTTGGAGTTTTGTTCTCCAGTAGGTCTTTATATCTGATCCAAACATTGTACAGTGCTTTCCTGACAATATGATTTTTAAAGCCTTTATGAACCTTAACTTTGTCATACCACAAATATGCATGCCACCCAAAGAAGTTATTAAAGCCTTCCAAATCTAAAATGTCTGTGTTCTTAAGGAGCAGCCAATCCTTCAACCAGCAGAAAGCTGCTGATTCATAGTAAAGTTTCTGGCAGGGCAAATCCCCCCCTTTCCTTTGCATCAGTTAAAATCTTAAATTTTATTCTGGGTTTTTTGCCCTGCCAGATAAATTTGGAAATATCTCGCTGCCATCCCTTAAAACACTCCATCTTATCAACAATTTGCAGTGTTTGGAACAAAAACAACATTCTAGGCAATACATTCATCTTAATAGCTGCTATTCGACCAGACAAAGAAAGCTTCAAGTTTGACCAAATTTCTAAATCTTTTTTCACTTGGTTCCAACATTTCTCATAGTTGTCTTTAAATAAGTTCATATTTTTGGCTGTCATATTAATCCTCAAATATTTTAAACTCTTAACCACAGTTAAACCTGTTTCATTCTGAAACCTCTCCTTCTCTCTTACTGTTAGATTTTTCTCTAATACCTTAGTCTTAAATTTATTTAATTTAAATCCTGCCACTTGACCAAACTCTTGAATTAATTCCAACACCCTTTTCGTACTGGATTCCGGCTCTTGCAATGTGAGTACCAGGTCATCTGCAAATGCTCTCAATTTATATTGTCTCGCTCTGACCTGAACCCCTTTAATCAGCTGGTCTTTTCTTATCATGTTCAGCAACACCTCCAGGACCGAAATAAAAAGTAGTGGGGAAATTGGGCACCACTGACGTGTCCCTTTTTCTATCTTAAGTTCTTCTGTAATAACATTATTTACAATTAGCTTTGCTTTTTGTTCAGAATAAATTGCGCCTATACCGTTTTCAAAACCTTGGCCTACCCCCATCCCATGGAGATTCTTCTTCATAAAGGTCCAAGAAATATTGTCGAAGGCTTTCTCCGCGCCCACAAATATCAAAACAGCTTTTGTGTTTATATTAACTTCTAACATTTCCAAAATGTCTATTATGTTCCTTACATTATCTGATAAATGCCTTCTCGGGAGGAAGCCCGATTGATCCCTATGAATCTCCCCCATCAAAACTTTTTTCAGTCTCTTAGCTAAAATGTCAGCAAAAATTTTGTAATCCACATTTAATAAAGAGATTGGGCGGTAGTTCTTCAGTTGAGTCTTTTCAGTCTCTGTCTTCGGTATAAGCGTGATATAAGCCTCTTTCCACGTATCAGGTGCTTCTTTCCCCTCAAGGATTTCATTACAGACTTCCTTCAATGGTTGTATTAGCCATTCGACGCGGGTGGCGCTGTGGGTAAAAGCCTCAGCGCCTAGGGCTTGCCGATCGGAAGGTCGGCGGTTCGAATCCCCGCGGCGGGGTGCGCTCCCGCTGCTCGGTCCCAGCGCCTGCCAACCTAGCAGTTCAAAAGCACCCCGGGTGCAAGTAGATAAATAGGGACCGCTTACCAGCGGGAAGGTAAACGGCGTTTCCGTGTGCTGCGCTGGCTCGCCAGATGCAGCTTTGTCACGCTGGCCACGTGACCCGGAAGTGTCTCCGGACAGCGCTGGCCCCCGGCCTCTTGAGTGAGATGGGCGCACCAACCCCAGAGTCTGTCAAGACTGGCCCGTACGGGCAGGGGTACCTTTACCTTTAGTATTTGGATGTCAGTCCATCAGGTCCTGGAGATTTGCCTAGTTTCATGTTTTGAATGGCATCTTCTATTTCTTGTTCAGTTATTTTCTGATTCAAAAGCACTTTGTCTTGACATGAAATTTCCTTCATTCCATTTTTCTTCAAAAATTGTTCTATATCAATCTCTTTTTCTGGCCCTTGTGCATATAATTGTTTAAAGTATCTCTGGAAGCAGCTTCTGATTTCAGTTGGATTGTTAATGTTCTTTCCATCCACTTCTAAATTTGTCACTGTATTTAGTTTTTGTCTCTTCTTCAATTGCCAAGCCAAGAATTTCCCGCATTTATCAAACGTTTTCTGTCTCATTTGTTTGATTTTCCATTCTATTTCTTGGTTCATCAGTTCCATGTATTGGATTTGGTATAATTTAATTTCTCTCAAGATCTCCTGAGACTTTGGTTTTGATCTCAATTTCTTTTCTCCTTCTTTAATTTTTTCTAAGATCTTATCCTTTTTCTCGTTTTGGCTTTTCTTCTTTATTGCATTTTGTTGTATCAAGAAACCTCTCATGACCGCTTTGCTTGCGTCCCAGATTACTCTTTTTTCCACATTTGTCCTCATGTTGATTTCAAAGTAGTCTCTTAGTGTTTTTTGGGCCTTTTTACAAAATTCTTTGTCTCTAAATAATGAGTCATTCATCCTCCATCTGAAAGTGCCAGCTGTTATTTGATTCATCTCCATCTTCACGGCGTTATGGTCGGAGCAAGTCTTTGGGCAGATTTCCACTTTTTTTTTATCTTCGATGCCAGTCCTCTAGTAACCCATATTTGGTCAATTCTAGTCCAGGTCATTTTGGCTTCGGAAAAGAAGGTTCCTTCTCTTTCAAGAGGATTTTTTAATCTCCAGATGTCAACTAAGTCCATATTGTCAGTCATTTCAAAAAATGTTTTTAGTAACCTTCCGTCTTTAGAAATTACTTGTCTTTGTGCTTTATCCATGTTTGTAGAGACAACTCCATTCATATCTCCCATCAAAATTATATTTGAGTCCATGTAATCCAGCAAAATCTCATGCAACTTTTTAAAAAATTCAGATTTGCCTTCATTTGGTGCGTAGATTCCTAGAATCAAAAATTCCTGGCCTTGTACTTGAATTTCAATTGCCAGGTATCTTCCTTGTTCATCTTTAAATATTTGTTTCGGCATCAATCTATCCTTTGCGTATATAACCACTCCTCTTTTTTTCACTCTGTCCGATGAAATAAATTCATGTCCTAATTTTTTATTAATAAGTAGTTTTCTATGTGCTCTTGTCACATGTGTCTCTTGCAGGCAAATCAAGTCCAATTGTTGTTTCTGTAGAATATGAAATACGTTCTTCCTCTTCCGAGGAATATTCAGGCCATTACAATTCCAGCTCAGTAGTCGCAGGGCCATGATGGGGTTATTTACTTGCTCCTCCTACTGCTCCCGATTGTTGCTCTTCGTCTGTTGGTGGCTGTAGTCCAAACGATAAATTTGCCAAGTCCAGTATTCCTTTTCCTGATATTGTTGGCTCTTCTCCAAGTTCTGCTTCCTTCACTAAGTCTTCTTTGTGATCTCTCAAGAATTTATCTTTATCACTTAGTGTCTTTATTCTAACTTTCTTTCCTCTGTATTTGAAAGATAGGCCTTGGGGGAATTCCCACCTAAAGAAGATTCTGCTTTTTTTCAGTAGTACAACCAGATCTTTGTAGTCCTCTCTTACATCTAGAATGGGCTTTGGGATATCTTTGAAGATCTCCACGAAAGAATCCTCAATTTGCAGTGTATTTTGATAGTGCAGGTTTAAAATTTTATCTCTTTCCTCCTTTGATCCCAAAGTAATCAGACAGTCTCTTGGCTTGTTCTTTTTTTGTCTTATTCCAAGTCTGAATGCACTCACAATCTTGACCTTCTCCCCGTGCAGGCCTTCTTGCCAAAAGTCATAAAATTCTTTTGTGATAAAATCCACCAGGTTGTCATGTTCACTTTCTGGGACAAATCTCAATCTTAAGTTGCGATCCCTCCTTTGAAGATCTATCATAGCAAAGGATAAATCATGGTCCGCCAGTTTCTTTACAACCGGTGGTATTTTCCCCTGAGTTTCAGTTGCAATCTTCTTTGCCTCCTCAGCAATCTTTCGTGTAGTGGCTGATTCCTCTAGGAGTCTCCCAATATTCTGAGCATTAGCAGTAACTTGAGTTCCCAATTCTTTTAGGCTGGAAGTATTCAAATCTAGTTTTTTTGAGATCTCAGCTACTTGTTTACTTGTATCAGTCCCTTGTTTCGTTAAAAATTCCAGAGATTCATTTATTTTTCCAAGAGCTGTCGTCAAAGCATCTTCTGCAGACATAGCTTTAGATTTTATTTGCGAGGCCGCAGCTGCTCCTATCACTGAGGCCTTTCTTGGCTGTGTAGTACTGTAAGTTTTGCCGGATCTGAGGTTTTTCTCCTGAGCCTGATCTATCTTTCCTTTGCCATCTGCCATGCCACTATCAGCCAGGCCAAGGTCAGTCCCACACTCCTAGATTTGTTTTTACTAGTAAATTTCCAGTGGCTCAGCTTCTAGTTGCTTAGTTGTTTCTCACAATGTAACAAAGTCTCCTCTAGAGGGGGGAATTCCCAACTTGCATTCACAATTCACAGTTCTTACAGCAGATATATTGTTTCAAAGTCCCCCCCCCCCAGCTCTTCTAAAAGAGAAAGAATCCCCAGTTCCGGCACTTTTTTCTTAAATAGTTACAAATATGTAACAGTCCAGGTAAAGTCCTCAACAGTGTATCTTTCCCAGTTATTTCCAGGCTCACTTTTTTGACAGTTCAAAGTTCTTTTTCCCTTCTTACAAAGCAGTCCGTTCCCAGGATATAAAAGACAGTGGGTAAAGTTCAATTCTTTCCTTTCATGCAGGTTAAATAGTTTCAATGACAGTTCTCCCTCACCGCTCCTGCCCGCTAAGTGAGGTGCTATCTTGCTTTTAGGCAATGGGTTTGTTATTCAAATGCAATCCTCAAAGGTTTCAGCTTAAAAGTCTCTTTGCTTTCTTCTCACTACAATGCGGTAAGGCAGACTTCCCTTTTGTACCTTTCCCGTGGTGGCCAATCTTTTAAACTTTAAAATCCAATTTAAGTATTTAAATCTTTACTCTTTAAAGTCCAATTTAAGCTTTTAATCCTACTCACGAGTAGATGCTTTCAGAATCAATTTGCCGGAAGAAATCAGCGCTCTCCGATAATGGCGACGCGGCTTCGCTCCACAGGCTGGGTAGCGGCTCTCAGCACCGCGCTCCCCCCAACACCGTTCCGGAGCCTTTAAAAAGGCTCTTTCGCAGTTCGGAGGGGTCGTAATGGTACCCGCTGAGCCTCCTTGTTTACAGGCTTCTCCACCTGTAATTTTTAAGGGTCCCCGCTTCGCTGTAGCGGCAGGACCCGAACCTGCGGAGCAGGCTTCTCCCGGAGCTCCGGGAAAAGTCCGCCATTAATCGCTGGCGCCGACCGGAAGCCTCAGCAGAGGACTTCTCCGCTGTCCCGGGCGATCTTAAAATGCTGGTGGGTGGCAGCGAAGGCTTCCTTCACTAAGCGGCAGAGAAGTCCGCTGTCCCGGGGCGATTTTAAAGCCCCCAGGAAGGCAGGCGGGGGGGGGACAAAGACTTTCGCCCCCCGCCAGCCTTCAGAAGAGGTTTCCTAGTCCTTATACACATTGGATTTGCGATATAATGTCAGCTCAAATATTAGGAAACAGCATATTAACCTCAAGCCCAGCTCTAATTATGACCTAAATTTCTGGCCTAGTGTATCATTGCAGATTTTACCAGTTTTATTTTGTTTCCCATTCTAATAGTATCTCATACATTTTGGAAAGTTTTTTTTAAAAAAATTGTTCAGTAGTACCTAAGAGACCAACTAAGTTTGTTCTGGGGATAAGCTTTCGTGTGCATGCACACTTCTTCAGATTGGACAATTTTCTACCTGAAATTTAGGAAACACTTTCTCTTTCCTCGCAATAATATCTCTTTCAAACTGTGAACTTTCAGTCCAAAAACCTCTCCCTTTATCTTGTCCAAACAAGATGATTTGATGGTATTGAAACCAATCCGCCACCACACCTCCCACCTCATCCTGTTTATTCAGTTTTATTTCTTCTTCCGAAAAGTCCAAAAGATCTCTGTAAGTTGCCCTTTGCTTCTTCCGTATTGCATTTTTTAAAAAGCTGTTGCTTTTGTGGGTTGGAGCCAAAGAGATGTTTTTCTTTCCAGCGGATTATTATATTAATCCCATACTGTAAAAAGGATTTTCTGAATAACCTGAGTCATAGAGCTCTTGTGTGTTTTAGTTTTATCCTGCCATAAATAAGCGTGCCAACCAAACCTATTCTTATGACCTTTGTTCTAAGAAAAAACCTGACCCTTTCCCCTTATGGGGTATCCAAGAGCCCATATAGTCCTTAAGTGGGTTCCATATTGGTAGGAGAAAATAACAGAGGCCAACCAGAGTATATGGGAAGCAAAGCGGCTAGTAAGCCTGATCTTTATTACCCTGTTGCAACAGTGTCCCCCCCCCTCACCACAACCAGGAGGGAGGTGTGCAAGGCCTTATATAGTCTTTTGAAATTGCCCACCCAAGTCCACCCCCCCAAATATACAGAAGGAGACTGTCTCCAGCAGGAATACATCACAGGAGGCGGTCTACAGCAGAAAACCTGTCCCCAAGGATACCTGTTAATGGTCACTGACTGCATTACCTGGGCAGCCTGGTCATTCTTTTGTGATGGTAAATACTTTAGTTCCTGAATCCAGGTCACAGGCTCACCCTCTTCATCCCTCCTTAAGACAGTATTTGTAAGCACAAAGACAATGGGAAGGCTTCCATTTGCCTCCTTTACTGCAGAGGAATATTTGAGTACGTTTCTGAGCACAATTCAAAGTGTTGGTGCTGACCTTTCAAGCCCCAAATGGCCTCAGTCCTGTATACCTGAAGGAGCGTCTCCACCTCCATCGTTTAACCTGGACACTGAGATCCGGCGCCGAGGGCCTTCTGGCGGTTCCCTTATTGCAAGAAGTGACGTTACAGGGAACCAGACAGAGGGTCTTCTGGGTAGTGGCGCTTGCCCTGTGGAACACCCTCCCATCAGATGTCAAGGAAATAAGCAGCTATCTTACTTTTAAAAAACATCTGAAGGCAGCTCTGTACAGGGAAGTTGTTAATATTTAATGCTTTACTGTTTTTAACACTTGATTGGGAGCCGCCCAGAGTGATTGGGGAAACTTAGCCAGATGGGCAGGGTATAAATAATAAATTATTATTATTACTACTATTATTAGTCTGTGGTGCTCAATGTTTAGGTATAGTAAATACTAGGATTTAATTAGAACTTGTGTGTTATAGCGGGGATATGCCCGGGCTTCAGCATACAGGCAACTCTCCGCAAGCCGTGGGAGCCCTGCGGAGATCTGCGTGAAGCCTGGAGAGCGAGAGGGGTCGGTGCACACCGACCCCTCTCACTCTCCAGGCTTCAGTGAACGCCTGCATTCACCCCATAGGATGCACACACATTTCCCCTTCATTTTTGGAGGGGGGAAAGTGCGTCCTATGGGGCGAAAAATACGGTACTTAACATTTAGCTTCTGTTACACATTATATCCACATAAGTCAATAGAAAAAGTATAAAGAGATGGTGTTCAAGATGTGCCCTTTGGGAAATTTGGTTTTGGCAACCGCAAAACAACATCCGTGAAATCATATTATATTTAGAAATGACTTTGGCCACGTAGCAAACAACAGGTTTTTTCTTTTCAAATTTAATGAGTTTAGAGATTATTGTACACTAAACGGGGCACTTTTATACATATCAATGTGTCCCATGTCTTAGTGTATCAAAGTGCCCCAACAGATATTTTCAAAAATCTAACAATTGTTAATAAAGCCACTGAACTTATTTGAAAATCACCTGTAATCTTGATTACTGAGTGGAATAACTTACCTTTGGTATTTTTAAATCTTAACTAAATGACGTAAAAAAGTGTTGGAACACTTTTACATTTCACATAATTTTTAGTTGGTCGTGCTAAAAACACACCTACTCTCTTCAAACGCCAACGGCTAACTGGCGGCCAGCGCAGTGGCAACTATTCTACTCACACATGTATAGGCACATTTGGGTGATGTCGCGACACGAATATCATCTCTTGATATTGAAATATTGTTGGTGTGTCAATGTCCCCCTTGCGTCAATGTGCCCCACCTCCCCCATTCCGCATTTTCAGAGGAGGGGGAAGAAGGGGAAAGTGTGTCCCACCAGATAAGACGCCCATCCTCCCTGGCCATGGGCCATCCTTGCTTGGGCAGGTGGTACTTTGAGTCCAACCACATCTGGAGGGCCAGAGGTGCCTCAACTCAGCATAGAAGGTTCCTCTAGGGCTCAGTGCTACTTGGGATTTGGTGGAACTGGATCTTAAGGGTTCTTGAGACATTTCTGAGGAATTGTGATTGGTATCCAGACCCTAACACTATAAAGCCAAGGTGTCCCCACTGAGCAGTTTATCAACCCTGCTGGTCGCTGGGGAAGACCTTCTGAAGGAAATGGTTTGCCCCCAACATTAATTCCTTCCTTCATATGAAGAGAGGTATACAAATTTAATAAATAATTCCCAGTTGGAGCAGAGCTAGAATATCCAGAAGCCCTTGGCCACCCACGGCAAAGGAGGAAGAACAGTGAGAGAGGCCTGGACAGGGAATCTCCACTAAGATAAGCCAGTGTCAGGAGGCAGGTGCGAGACCCGGCGGCATATAATTATTATAAATCATAATTGGGGTGGGTGTCTCAATCTGGCCCAACCAGCGGTCAGGCTCCAGCTGCTTTCTTTCTGCATCTCCAGCTCTCTCCATTCAATAATGCAAGGCTGAGAGATGGAGGTCCAACCCCAAGAACATTCTCCAACTGAGCACTCCTTCAACCGACCACAAGCACCAAGCCTTGTCACTAGACTTATATATGGGTCTCCCAAAATGGTCACTATGCACCTCCTCAGGTGAAAGGGAATGTGCAGGTGATTAATAAAGATCTAGAGGTCGAAGGGGACAAAATGTGGCCCAAGGGGTGGAGGATTATTGTGCAGAGGATGAAGAACTTCATGATGAACTTAGGACCCTGATGAATATTGGCCAGGTCCATGGAACACAGAGCAGCTCCTTTTCCTGTGCGAAAATCCTTTTTATAAAACATAAAGACCACAGTTCAACCGTATTATAAGATAATACTGCATCATTAACGATAATTAAGGGTTATAAAAGGCTGATGATGCATGACCATTATTTTACATTATTTCATTTGCCTTTTTAAAAATTTGGAACATATGGAGGACAGGAGAGATTGTACAAGACGTTAAAATAAGAGCAGGTGTTAATCGATGTGTGTAATATTCCTTTGTTCTCTTCCTAGAAAACTAATAGGATTTTCTCCCCACCCCATTGAAAGAAGACAATGGAGAAGGCAGTCAGAATTTTGGTGGGCCATGTCCAATGGGACTAACGAAGAAACCATTTAAATACATGGAGTGTGAAAAGAGAGAACATAAACAATTTGAAAGTATGGAGTGTGGAAGGAGCTTCACTGACAGTGGAAAACTTAGAAAACATCAATGGACTCACACAGGGGAGAAACCATTTAAATGCTTGGAGTGTGGAAGGAGCTTCACTGAGAGTGGAAAACTTAAAATTCATCAATGGACTCACACAGGGGAGAAACCATTTAATTGCATGGAGTGTGGAAAGAGCTACACTACTAGTAGAAGCCTTAGAATTCATCTACGGACTCACACTGGGGAGAAACCTTTTAAATGTATGGAGTGTGGAAAGAGCTTCAGTGGGAGTGGACACCTTAAAATTCATCGACGGATTCACACTGGGGAGAAACCATTTGAATGTATGGAGTGTGGAAAGAGCTTCACTATTAGCAGAAGCCTTAGAATTCATCAACGGACTCACACAGGGGAGAAATCATTTAAATGCATGGAGTGTGGAAAGAGTTTCAATAGAAATGGACACCTTAGAATCCATCAACGGAGTCACACAGGGGAGAAACCATTTAAATGCATGGAGTGTGGAAAGAGCTTCATTCAGAGTGGAACACTAAGAAGACATCAACAGAGTCACACGGGGGAGAAGCCATTTAAATGCATGGAGTGTGGAAAGAGCTTCAGTCAGAGTGGACACCTTAGAATTCATCAACGGAGTCACACTGGGGAGAAACCTTTTAAATGTATGGAGTGTGGAAAGAGCTTCAGTGGGAGTGGACACCTTAGAATTCATCAACGGAGTCACACTGGGGAGAAACCATTTGAATGTATGGAGTGTGGAAAGAGCTTCAGTGGGAGTGGACACCTTAGAATTCATCAACGGAGTCACACAGGGGAGAAACCATTTGAATGTATGGAGTGTGGAAAGAGCTTCAGTCAGAGTGGACACCTTAGAAAACATCAACGGAGTCACACAGGGGAGAAGCCATTTAAATGCATGGAGTGTGGAAAGAGCTTCAGTCAGAGTGGAGACCTTGGAATTCATCAACGGAGTCACACTGGGGAGAAACCTTTTAAATGTATGGAGTGTGGAAAGAGCTTCAGTGGGAGTGGACACCTTAGAATTCATCAACGGAGTCACACTGGGGAGAAACCATTTGAATGTATGGAGTGTGGAAAGAGCTTCAGTCGGAGTGGACACCTTAGAATTCATCAACGGAGTCACACAGGGGAGAAACCATTTGAATGTATGGAGTGTGGAAAGAGCTTCAGTCAGAGTGGACACCTTAGAAAACATCAACGGAGTCACACAGGGGAGAAGCCATTTAAATGCATGGAGTGTGGAAAGAGCTTCAGTCAGAGTGGACACCTTAGAATTCATCAACGGAGTCACACTGGGGAGAAACCTTTTAAATGTATGGAGTGTGGAAAGAGCTTCAGTGGGAGTGGACACCTTAGAATTCATCAACGGAGTCACACTGGGGAGAAACCATTTGAATGTATGGAGTGTGGAAAGAGCTTCAGTCAGACTGGAGACCTTAGAATTCATCAACGGAGTCACACAGGGGAGAAACCATTTGAATGTATGGAGTGTGGAAAGAGCTTCAGTCGGAGTGGACACCTTAGAAAACATCAACGGAGTCACACAGGGGAGAAACCATTTAAATGCATGGAGTGTGGAAAGAGCTTCAGTCAGAGTGGACACCTTAGAATTCATCAACGGAGTCACACAGGGGAGAAACCATTTCAGTGCATGGAATGTGGAAAGAGCTTCAGTCAGAGTGGAGACCTTAGAAAACATCAACTAACTCACAAAGGGGAGAAACCATTTAAATGCATGGAATGTGGAAAGACCTTCAGTCAGAGTGCACAACTTAGAATTCATCAACGGTGTCACACGGGGGAGAAACCATTTAAATGTATGTAGTGTGGAAAGAGTTTCAGTGCAAATGGAGTTCTTACAAAACATCAACGAACTCATACAGGGGAGAAACAATATAAGTCCTAGGGAAGTGGACAGAGGTTCAGTTGTAGTGGAAGTCTTACAAACCATCAAAAGACTCCCAGGGGTAAGAGCTGTAAGAGTGGAAACACCTACAGGCCATCAATTAAAGAAGAGAAAGGGTTTAACTAGAAGGAGTATTGATCCTGCTTTGGTTATTATGCAACGCTTTTTAGAGATTAGAACCTTTTTCTCTCCAAGTTGACATTTTCTTTCACATCAATAACAGGAAATCAATCTTAATTCCATGCAGCGTATGTTAGCTTCTGTTGTTTGTAACGTGTTCTAGACATTTATTTAAAGTAGTGAAGGTCACATTTCACAATAGTAAGCATAATATAATATTTAATGTGAATCAGTCGTGTTGCTGCTGAATGAGGGTGGACTGAGAGTGAGCTGGTGTTGGTGTTTGGTGGAGGGACTTGGAAATGCTTGTATCTGGGAATGGAGAGTTGCTCAAAGTGGAGCTGAAACTGGTGGTCTTGCATGAGGAGGGAAGGGGGCACAGTGAAGAAGGGGCTGTACCAGAGCATCTCAAAGCAATGTGCTGGGGGGCGGGAACCATGGTGACAGATGTGTGTGTAGAATGCTATCCCCAAAATGAAACCGTAAGGATGAGTATAATGTGGAAGGAGGTTCAGGCAGGTCCCCAACCCAGAGTGCTAAGGGTCAGCTTCCTCCAAATCCACCAGCTGCCCCAAGGCAGGAGCCACCTCTTGGCCTGAGGGTGGAAAGCCTCCGTCCACCTTTGCAACTGGACATGATCCGAGGGCAGTGATGGCAAACCTTTTAGAGACAAGAGTACCCAAACTGCAACGCAAAACCCACTTATTTATCACAAAGTGCCAACTATTGCAATGCGCTCTATGTGGGGCTACCTTTGAAGGTGACCTGGAAACTACAACTAATGCAGAATGCGGCAGCTGCACTGGTGACTGGGAGCAACCGCCGAGACCACAGAACACAGGTCTAGAAAGGCCTATATTGGCTCCCAGTACGTTTCCGAGCACAATTCAAAGCATTGGTGCTGACCTTGAAAGCCCTAAACAGTCTCGGTCCAGTATACCTGAAGGAGCGTCTCCACCCGCATCGTTCTGCCCGGACACCGAGGTCTAGCGCCAAGGGCCTTCTGGTGGTTCCCTCACTGCGAGAAGCCAAGTTACAGGGAACCAGGCAGAGGGCCTTCTTGGTGGTGGCTCCCGCCCTGTGGAACACCCTCCCACCAGATGTCAAAGAGAACAACTACCACCAGACTTTTAGAAGACATCTGAAAGCAGCCTTGTTTAGGGAAGCTTTTAACGTTTGATGCATTATTGTAATGTAATATTTTGTTGGAAGCCGCCCAGAGTGGCCCAGCCAGATGGGCAGGGTATAAATAATAAATTATTATTATTACTATAACGCGGCAATTCTACCTGTATATTTAATTTTTTTATGTTTGTTTCACATTTCTTCTTTATGACTACTGTTGTAATGAATAATCCTTCATAAAAGTTATTGCCTTACATTCTTCATTAAATTGTCTTTCCATTGATCTGTAATGTTATGGTATAACAGTGCTTTTTTTCTTTAAAAAAAATGCTTAGGGGGTACTTGCTGCGTTTGCAAAGTAAAGGAAGGATTGAACTCTGATTAAAAAGGATACACACAGAGACTTGAACCAACAAGACTCTGGGAAGGGTGCGTATAATCGTGTCTCTCTGTGCTTGTCTGATTCCCACAGCCCCCGGCCCAGGCCGTTTTATTCACAAAAGAACTTTTTACAGAGTGTTCGTACGAACTAATCAGATTTCATCTGAGCATTTCAACAAACCCACGTGGGGAGAAAGTTAAACTACTAAAACTAATTAAGCACAAATATTTCTGGGGTAAACAAAGAACAGAACTACAAAGAAGAGCATCTGGCAACCCCAGAGGTCATAAGGAGGGTGGCCAGGAGGACAGCGGATCATTATCACCTTCCTGTGAGATATGTTTCCTGGCCCTAACATTAACATCCTAAGATTACCATGTAGAAACCTACTTCAAAGAAGCTTGCCCACTATCTTTATGGCCCAGGAGGCCTGCCTGGCGAAGCAACTGGGCTGTGTACGTGACTTTTCAGGCAAGAGAGAAATGGGCAGCAGAGGGGAAAGGGCATGAAAAGGGCACGAATGTAGAATCTTATGGGATTTAATCAGAAATTATCGTCAAAATATCAAACCCAGTCAACACAATGTCTTCATCGTGGACACAATGGCTTGATGTATATTTTATAATTCCTCATGGTAATCCCATCTGATCCCTACAGTACTCTCATTTTCACCACTGGGGGAGGGGATAAATACAGTTGTAATTGGGAAAAATAAATACAGTGGTACCTCAGTTTTCAAACACCTTAGTTCCCAAACTACTTGCAACCTGAACTCTTCAAACCCAGAAACGAGTGTTCCAATTTGGAACTTTTTTTCGGAAGCCGAACATGTTCTGTTCTGAGTATAACTTCCGTTTTGAGTGCCATACTTCTGTTTTCCTTGTGAGGGAAGGCGGGCCGGGCGGCAAGTAGGAATGGGATTGGGCTGCTCCGCTAGGCAGCGTTGCTGCTTACACGGGAAGAGGAGCTGGATTGGGGCTGCTGAGCTGGGGAGGGACAGGCTCTGTCGCACTTTCCGTTGAGGGGTTTGAGGCTGCACTCCCCTCAAGGGAGAATTTTAAAGGAGCCCCCACCTCCGCCTCAGATTCCCTGCAACCCCGTGAAGGCAGCCAGGCAGAATAGTTGCTGGGGTTGGGGAAGGTGGAGGCAGCCCAGAAGCTGTATCTGAGAGCCCCTGCACCACTTGAAGGCAGCCAGCCACTCCTCAGCGGGGCTGCCCTCCCGCTCCTACTTGTGTGCAAGGAGGAGTGGAGGCAGGGATCTCTCAGCGCAAAGCCTCCACTTCTGGGATATCTCCACCCTGCTCCTGAACAGGGCTGCCTTCAGAGGTCTTCCAAAAGTCATGTAGTTCTTCCTCTCTTTGACATCTGATATTGGGGGGCGTGTGTTCCACAGGAAGGGTGCCACTACCGAGAAGGACCTCTGCCTGGTACCCTGTAAATGTGAGGGAACTGCCAGAAGTCCCTTGGAAGTGGACCTCCATGATGATGGGGGGATATTTTCTTTTCCTTGTGTTAGATGGATGTTGAAACAAGGTGTGATTGACATGGGCATGTCTGGATCACAGATTTCTGCCCAACACCACTCCTCTTCCGGGACATACCTGTGATGTTTTAATGAAACTATGAAAAATGTGTTGTGGGAACTATTAAAAACTCATGTAATCTTTGTTCTGGACATTTTCTTTTTTGAGACCTTTGTTGCAACAAATAAATGATCAGGCCTTCTAGCCATTGATTTGCTTCCTCTTTGCTTGCCTGCCATCTCGAGTTTTCTGATCAATCCAGCATCCGCAGGGCTAGACTCCAGCAAAGTTGGAAAGCTCCGCCGGGGCTTCTGCTTCTGTCTTCTCCGGCCAACGCAGCCTCCTGCCCTGCCCTGGCAGCGGGCTGGAGAAGCACAACTGGGGCTACTGGGATGACAACTGGTAAAGCCAAACATCTTCAGGCCTCTTTGTGGGTGGGCCAAAATTGCTCATCTCCCCCCGAAATATAGTCCGGCCCCCAACAAGGTCTGAGGGACAGTGGACTGGCCCCCTGCTGAAAAAGTCTGCTGACCCCTGATCTAGTAGATCCATTGTTGTAACCATATCAAAAAAGTATTTGGTATTTTGCCTTCTTCTGAGATACTTTCCCTCAGTGTTCTGTCATAGTCCAGTGATAAGGTAAAGGTAAAGGTACCCCTGCCCGTACGGGCCAGTCTTGACAGACTCTGGGTTGTGCGCCCATCTCACTTAAGAGGCCAGGGGCCAGCGCTGTCCGGAGACACTTCCGGGTCACGTGGCCAGCGTGACATCGCTGCTCTGGCGAGCCAGAGCCGCACACGGAAACGCCGTTTACCTTCCCGCTGGTAAGCGGTCCCTATTTATCTACTTGTACCCGGAGGTGCTTTCGAACTGCTAGGTTGGCAGGCGCTGGGACCGAGCAGCGGGAGCGCACCCCGCCGCAGGGATTCGAACCGCCGACCTTTCGATCGGCAAGCCCTAGGCGCTGAGGCTTTAACCCACAGCGCCACCTGCGTCCCTCATGTCCAGTGATAGTCCAGTGATATTACTCCATTAAATTCACCCGTAATAATTATATTTCTGTCATAAACCTCAGACATACTTTCCTCCAGTAGTAGGAAGAAATCTCATGCGAAAAGTGGCTCTGAATCTGAAAGTCCCAGTCCCAAATCTTAATCCTGCCACCCTAAGATATTATAAGCAAGCCCCACATTCCTCTTTCCACCTGTAATAGGGAGGTTAGAACCACGCTTAATATCCTGCAGGGATCATAAGAGCCACAGTTGCTTAAAATTGCAGGAAAAGAGAGGAAAAAGTGGATTTAAAATGACCCAACCACAAGATGAAGTCTCCCTACTAAATGAGGGAAGGGGGAGGCATGGGGGGGGGGGGCTTTTGAAGTCTCCCTGCTGGCAAGGGAATTCCAGAGCAAGGGCGCCTCTGTCTGTCTGGAATCCCTCACTGCCTCATCTCCAGCAGGAAGGGGGGATTTCCAGACTGGGACCCTTCACTCTTAGGGGGAGGTGCTGGGGCCTGGGCAGCTGGATGGATGGACATCAGCCTGCAGAAATGCACCCCTCTTCCTTTCACAGGACTGTTGTGGTGTTGCATGTGTGTGACAAGGCAACACTCAAGAACAGTTCCCACCAACCAACATGACATCATTCCTCCACTGCCCACAAGGGGGCGATCTTTACACATGGTAGAATCCTAGAATTGTCAAGTTGGAAGGGACCACAAGGGTCATCTAGTCCAGGCCCATGCAATGCAGGAATATTTTGCCCAAAGTGGGGGTCAAATCCCCGACCCATAGATTCAGAGTCTCATGCTCTACCGACAGAGCTCTAAAAGGGAGTTTCCATTCAAGCAGAGCCCAGAATAATTAGGGTTGCCATATTTCAAAAAGGGAAAACCAGGACCCCCGAAAACTGTAGAGCTTTTATTTAGACAAGGCCCCAAATAAACGCCAAAAAAAGCCCATGAATTTTCGACTGACTTGTCTTAAATTCAGGACAAAGTGCCATCTTTTGGAAATTCCGCCTTTGAAATCTTTTGCTAGTCTTTCTTTTGAATGGGGGGGGGGGGTTTCAATCTGGCCAGTCCCCACGCAAAAGAATAAATGGAAACGTATCACAAAGGGCTGCATTTGGAAACCACCCTGGTTGCAAACCACTCCGGGTCCTTTGGCCTCCTGCTAGCAGAACTGCCTGAACTGCTGGCTCCGCACATGGGAGCAGAGTAGGACTTACTTCCGAGTAAGCAGGCATCGGATGGAAGATTGTGTATCAATAAGGCTTTTGGCCATGAATTTGTACCTACAGCTAAAAGGAAAAAAGAGAGAGGAGGTTCTTTATGCAGGCCCCAAACTAGACCCCAAGCAGCTATTTAAGGACAGTGAGGGAAGAATTATTAGTTTGGAAGTGACACTGCCAGGAAGGAGGAACAGTCCTGGAGGAAGAATTATACACAGCACATAGGAAGAAATCAGACTTTTACATACTGTATGGGGTGCAGGCAGTGGTGAGGGTTTTTTATGCAGCCTTCTTTCTAAAGAAGCAGAGAGAACCTCCAAAAGCAAGATATATGAGCAGAAATCAGGGCGAATGAGAAGAAATCCACTAATAAATCAGGGAGCCCGGGGAATCTGCCTCCTTGGCGCCTGAAACTGAGGCGAGGCTCAGATTTCGAAGGGCGGGAAGTTGGGAAAAGGCGGGAAAAGTCGTTGCCCTCAGAGTCGCTGAGGGAAAGAAGCAGCGGGGGGAGGGGCTCCTCCTCTCTTGTCCCTCAGAGACACAACGGGGACCCTCTTGTGAGGTGAGCAGAAAGGAGTCTCCCCCTCCCCCCCTCACAACCCCATTGCATTCTCTCATGGGGGAAGGGGACCCCACCCTCTCCCTGCCTGGCGAGGTCAAGGGGGTCTCTGGGCGCAGGAGAGCCTGTGGGGAGGAGGGGGGGGAAAGGAAGCGCCCCTTCTCTCTCAGGCAGCCCCATGTCTCTTCCCACCCCCCGAGGCTGGGTCCATCTCTAGGCTTCACAGAGGACCTTGCGAGGCAAATCTGGGCGGGAGGGGGAGGAACCCCCTGGCTTCCCTGGGTCCGCCCCTCCCCCACTCTCCTGACCCACAGGGGGAGGGGCAGCCCTTCCCTACTTCTCATTCATCCTCTTCCCTCCCAGCCTCCCTGTTTTTAGATTGAAAACCACGTCCTTCTCTCCCCGCAAACCCAGGTCACCCCCAAATACGATGCCCCCCCCCGCAGCCATCTCGACCCCCTGCTGTGGGGAGGAGGAAGGAGGGGGGCCATGTCCCCATGGAGCCCCCAGAGGCAGCGCCGTCCCGTCCGCTTCCCATCCCAACACAGGGAGGGGCTGCTCTGTGGATGTAGCTCTAGGGGCAAGCGAATCCCAAAAGGAACGGGAAGTGTCGCTACGAAATGCGCCGGAAGTTTCCTGACCGGAAAAGGAGGAGGGGCGTCAGTGGAGACCCCCCCCCCCAGCCCTTTCTATTGCAGACCAGGAAAGCGGACAGGGGCCCCGACCCAGGGGGGAAGGGGGGACCCAACACCTGCAGGGCTGGCCTGGCAAGATCTCCTGGGCAGCAGCAGCACCGCCAGACTCCCCTTTCTTTTTTCTGGGGGGCCGAGAGATGCTCAGCTGCCCTGCCCCCCCCCCGGACGCCTTGGCTGGAAGGCGAATGAGGACCCCATGCAGGGCTGGGGGTGGGGCTGAGGCCCCCCATTCTCCCGGTTTGCCCCTGGCAGAAATCCCTGGGGTCATGGGGCGCCTGGCTGGGTCCCTAAGAGACCAGCTGAGTTTGTTCTGGGGATAAGCTTTCGTGTGCATGCACACTTCTTCAGATTGGACAATTTTCTACCTGAAATTTAGGAAACACTTTCTCTTTCCTCGCAATAATATCTCTTTCAAACTGTGAAATTTCAGTCCAAAAACCTCTCCCTTTATCTTGTCCAAACAAGATGATTTGATGGTATTGAAACCAACCCGCCACCACACCTCCCACCTCATCCTGTTTATTCAGTTTTATTTTTTCTTCCGAAAAGTCCGAAAGATCTCTGTAAGTTGCCCTTTGCTTCTTCCGTATTGCATTTTTTAAAAAGTTGATGCTTTTGTGGGTTGGAGCCAAAGAGGTGTTTTTCTTTCCAGCAGATTATTATATTTATCCCATACTGTAAAAAGGATTTTCTGAATAACCTGATTCATAGAGCTCTTGTGTTTTTAGTTTTATCCTGCCATAAATAAGCGTGCCAACCAAACATATTCTTACGACCTTTGTTATAAGAAAAAACCTGCTCCTTTCCCCTTATGGGGTATCCAAGAGCCCATATAGTCCTTAAGTGGGTTCCATATAGGTAGGAGAAAATAACAGAGGCCAACCAGAGTATATGGGAAGCAAAGCGGCTAGTAAGACGGATCTTTATTACCCTGTTGCAACAGGGTCCCCCCCTCACCACAACCAGGAGGGAGGTGTGCAAGGCCTTATATAGTCTTTTGAAATTGCCCACCCAAGACCACCCCCCAAATATCATACCGAAGGAGACTGTCTACAGCAGGAATACATCACAGGAGGCGGTCTACAGCAGAAAACCTGTCCCCAAGGATACCTGTTAATGGTCACTAACTGCATTACCTGGGCAGCCTGGGCATTCTTTTGTGATGGTAAATACTTTAGTTCCTGAATCCAGGTCACAGGCCCACCCTGTTCATCCCTCCTTAAGACAGTATTTGTAAGCACAAAGACAATGGGAAGGCTTCCATTTGCCTCTTTTACTGCAGAGGAATATTTGAGTACGTTTCCGGACACAATTCAAAGTGTTGGTGCTGACCTTTCAAGCCCTAACAGCCTCAGTCCTGTATACCTGAAGGAGCGTCTCCACCCCCATTGTTCTGCCCAGACACTGAGGTCCAGCTCCAAGGGCCTTCTGGCGGTTCCCTCCCTGCGAGAAGTGAGGTTACAGGGGACCAGACCATTGCCCTGTGGAACGCCCTCCCATCAGATGTCAAGGAATTAAGCAGCTATCTTACTTTTAAAAGACATCTGAAGGCAGCCCTGTTTAGGGAAGTTGTTAATATTTCATGCTTTACTGTTTTTAACACTCGATTGGGGAGTGATTGGGGAAACTCAGCCAGATGGGCAGGGTATAAATAATAAATTTTATTATTATTATTATTATTATTATTATTATTATTATAGGTCTGTGGTGCTCGATGTTTAGATATAGTAAATATTAGGATTTAATTAGAACTTGTGTGTTATAGCGGGGATATGTTATAAGATGGTCTCCTTGAATTTTAGAAAGGGAGTTATGTAAAGGGTTTTTCATGTTTGATCCGTGTTTCTGTGTAAATGCTGTGTGTCAGACTGAGAATGTCGTCAGAAGTGGAAACAAGAGGAAATACCGACGATAGAAGAATGGAGACTAAAAATGACAGACTATGCAGAATTGGACAAATTAACTGGGAAAATTAGATATACTAAAGATCAAAAGTTCATCGAAGACTGGGGGAAATTTGTGGATTATCTGAAAAATATATGTGGTGTGAACACAACGCTAGCGGGATTTAAAGAGGCACTGTAAAAAAAAGACAATAAGTATTGTTTATGAGAAATAATAGGAGTAAGGAGGAAAAATGGCAATACGAAAGAAGGGAATGTGTATTAAAGGTGTAACTACGGATGATTGTCAGAGACGTTGAAGGAAGTCAAAAAATATCTATGATTTGTTGTATGTGGGATTGAACGAAGAATTGGAGGGAATTTTATAAAATGTATAATAATAAAAATTATCAAAAAAAAAAAAAGAGAATGTCGTCAGGAAGGTCTAGGAAAGGGTGCACCTGCTTCTGAGCATCAGAAATGAGCATGGAAAGAGTTAATATCATTAACCTACCAGAATCGGCCCCCACCCTTTGTAACAAGCAGCTGTAGTTCTTTTGGGATTTAATATCAGCTCATGAAAAGTTGGGCACATGACCCAGAAAGCTGCCTGGCTCCATCCGTCTGAAGGCGGAGATATGCACCACACGCCATAGTCGAATTTGGCTGGACTTGCCATGGGAAGAAGGGGCAGAAGGGGCTAGCAAGGAAGGGGGAGACAGCCAAAGAAACCTGCTCTCACACAAGTGCCCCCCCTGCCAATTCCGTAACATTAGCAAAGCCCAAGTTCAAACACCACCCCTATTTAAAAGAGGCTCCCGTAATGACACACTGGACTGCCCTTTACGGTTGCCGTAAGTTACTGTCCAGGGACGCGGGTGGCACTGCGGGTTAAACCACAGAGCCTAGGGCTTGCTGATCAGAAGGTTCGAATCCCCGTGACAGGGTGAGCTCCCCTTGCTCAGTCCCTGCTCCTGCCAACCTAGCAGTTCGAAAGCACGTCAAAGTGCAAGTAGGTAAATAGGTACCACTCCAGTGGGAAGGTAAACGGCGTTTCCGTGCGCTGCTCTGGTTCGCCAGAAGTGGCTTAGTCCTGCTGGCCACATGATCCAGAAGCTGTACGCCGGCTCCCTCGGCAAATAAAGTGAGATGAGAGCCGCAACCCTAGAATTGGCCATGACTGGACCTAATGGTCAGGGGTCCCATTAGCTTTAAGTTACTCTCTAAGTCCCAAAAGTGTGTAGCAACTCCGGTCTACTTTGCAGGGCTGTTGTAACAGGGACCCCTTGCGCCACGACCCTGCCTCCCCCCCCCCCGTCGGGAAATGGGTGTGAAACTGACCGGACCCCCCTCTCCCGGCAAGGGATTAAAAGAGATGAAGGGGGGATGTCACCTTCCTGCCCCAGAGGGCTTTTTCCCAGTTGGGGGGGTCTCTTTCGTTGCCAACTCCAGGGATCGAACCCGGGACTTTCTCAGGAGAGAAACAGGAAAACGGAGCTTGTTTGGAAGGAGGAGAATTTGTCTGTCCTGGGAGGGAGGGGCCACTCATTCCTTCCTCCCCCCATCAGTGAGCTCCGCTTCCTAGAGAGGCAGGGAGGTTTGGAGGGGGTAAGGGGGGAGGGGAGGGGCCTGATCCACATTCCCGGAAGAGGAGCAGCTCTGCGGAGGAGGAGGGAAAAGAGGTGCGAAATATATCTATATATTGGCGGCGGGGGGGGGGGGGGAGAGACTGGGGAGTCCATGGAAGGGTTAATGGGGGCGAGAGAGGCCGGGATGGAGACCTCCCCCCTCCCTCCTGGGATGGGGAGAGATTTGGCAGGAAGCTGAGCCGACCAGGGGGGCCTCTGGGGAAAGGGGACCCTCGGGGGTGGAGGGAGGAAGTGGGAAAAGTTTGTCCCCCCAGATAAGACTCCCATCATCCCTGGCCAGGGAATATGAAACTGATTTGAAGATTGGTTTCTTCTTTACACATTATTATTATTATTATTATTATTACCTTCAGGTAGACACACCACTGGTTTCATCTTCTTACTTTTCTTTCCCACAATGGATGTTTGTTGTTGTTTAGTCGTTCAGTTGTGTCCGACTATTCGTGACCCCCTGAACCAGAGAACGCCAGGCCCTCCTGTCTTCCACTGCCTCCCGCAGTTTGGTCAAACTCATGCTGGTAGCTTCGAGAACACTGTCCAACCATCTCATCCTCTGTCGTCCCCTTCTCCTTGTGCCCTCAATCTTTCCCAGCATCAGGGTCTTTTCCAGGGAGTCTTCTCTTCTCATGAGGTGGCCAAAGTCTTGGAGTCTCAGCTTCAGGATCTGTCCTTCCAGTGAGCACTCAGGGCTGATTTCCTTAGGAATGGAGAGGTTTGATCTTCTTGCGGTCCATGGGACTCTCAAGAGTCTCCTCCAGCACCAGAATTCAAAGCATCCATTCTTTGGCGATCAGCCTTCTTTATGGTCCAGCTCTCACTTCCATACATCACTACTGGGAAAACCAGAGCTTTAACTATATGGACCTTTGTTGGCAAGGTGATGTCTCTGCTTTTTAAGATGCTGTCTAGGATTGTCAGTCCTTTTCTCCCAAGGAGCAGGCATCTTTTAATTTTGTGGCTGCTGTCACCATCTGCAGTGATCATGGAGCTCAAGAAAGTAAAATCTCTCACTGCCTCCATTTCTTCCCCTTCTGTTTGCCAGGAGGTGATGGGCCCAGTGGCCATGATCTTCGTTTTTTTGATGTTGAGCTTCAGACCATATTTTGTGCTCTCCTCTTTCACCCTCAATAAAAGGTTCTTTAATTCCTCCTCACTTTCTGCCATCAAGGTTGTGTCATCTGCATATCTGAGGTTGTTGATATTTCTTCCGGCAATCTTAATTCCGGCTAGGTATTCATCCAGCCCAGCCTTTCGCATGATGAATTCTGCATATAAGTTAAATAAGCAGGGAGACAATATACAGCCTTGCCGTACTCCTTTCCCAATTTAGAACCAATCAGTTGTTCCATATCCAGTTCTACCTGTAGCTTCTTGTCCTACGTAGAGATTTCTCAGGAGACAGATGAGGTGATCAGGCACTCCCATTTCTATAAGAACTTGCCATAGTTTGCTGTGGTTGACACAGTCAAAGGCTTTTGCATAGTCAATGAAGCAGAAGTAGATGTCTTTCTGGAACTCTCTAGCTTTCTCCATAATCCAGCGCATGTTTGCAATTTGGTCTCTGGTTCCTTTGCCTCTTCTAAATCCAGCTTGCACTTCTGGGAGTTCTCGGTCCACATACTGCTTGAGCCTTGCTTGTAGAATTTTAAGCATAACCTTGCTAGCGTGTGAAATGAATGCAATTGTGTGGTAGTTGGAGCATTCTTTGTCACTGCCCTTCTTTGGGATTGGGATGTAGACTGATCTTCTCCAATCCTCCGGCCACTGCTGAGTTTTCCAAACTTGCTGCCATATTGAGTGTAGCACCTTAACAGCATCATCTTTTAAAATTTTAAATAGTTCAGCTGGAATATCATCACTTCCACTGGCCTTGTTATTAGCAGTGCTTTCTAAGGCCCATTTGACTTCACTCTCCAGGATGTCTGCCTCAAGGTCAGCAACCTCACTACCTGGGGTGTACGAGCCATCCATATCTTTCTGGTATAATTCCTCTGTGTATTATTGCTACCTCTTCTTGATGTCTTCTGCTTCTGTTAGGTCCTTACCACTTTTGTCCTTTATTATGGTAATCTTTGTACGAAATGTTCCTTTCATATCTCCAATTTTCTTGAAGAGATCTCTGGTTCTTCCCATTCTGTTGTTTTCCTCTATTTCTTTGTATTGCTCGTTTAAGAAGGTCTTCTTGTCTCTCCTTGCTATTCTTTGGAAATCTGCATTCAATTTCCTGTATCTTTCACTATCTCCCTCGCATTTGGCTTGCCTTCTCTCCCCCGCTATTTGTAAGGCCTTGTTGGACAGCCACTTTGCTTTCTTGCATTTCCTTTTCATTGGGATGGTTTTAGTTGCTGCCTCCTGTACAATGTTACGAGCCTCCATCCATAGTTCTTCAGGCACTCTGTCCACCAAATCTAAATCTTTAAACCTGTTCCTCACTTCCACTGTGTATTCATAAGGGATTTGATTTAGATTGTATCTTACCGGCCCAGTGGTTTTCCCTACTTTCTTCAGTTTAAGCTTGAATTTTGCTATAAGAAGCTGATGATCTGAGCCACAGTCAGCTCCAGGTCTTGTTTTTGCTGACTGTATAGAGCTTCTCCATCTTTGGCTGCAGAGAATAGAATCAATCTGATTTCGATGCTGCCCATCTGGTGATGTCCATGTGTAGAGTCGTCTCTTGTGTTGTTGGAAAAGAGTGATGACCAGTTTGTTCTCTTGACAGAACTCTATTAGCCCTTGCCCTGCTTCGTTTTGATCTCCAAGGCCAAACTTGCCAGTTTTTCCTTTTATCTCATGATTCCCTACTTTAGCATTCCAATCCCCTATAATGAGAAGAACATCCTTCTTTGGTGTCACTTCTATAAGGTGTTGTAAGTCTTCATAGAATTGGTCGATTTCAGTTTCTTCAGCACCCGTACTTGGTGCATAAACCTGGATTACTGTGATGTTAAAAGTTCTGCCTTGGATTCATATCGAGATCATTCTGTCATTTTTGAGATTGCATCCCAGTACAGCTTTCGCCACTCTTTTGTTGACTATGAGGGCCACTCCATATCTTTTACGGGATTCTTGCCCACAGTAGTAGATATGGTTGTCATCCGAACTGAATTCACCCATTGCCGTCCATTTTAGTTCACTGATGCCCAGGATGTCAATATTTATCTTGCCATTTCATTTTTGACCACATCCAACTTACCCAGGTCCATGGTTCTTACATTCCAGGTTCCTATGCAGTATTATCCAGCTGCTTTCCTTCTGCATCTCCAGCTCTCTCCATTCAATAATGCAAAGCTGAGAGATGGAGGTCCAGCCCCAAGAACATTCACCAACTGAGCACTCCTTCAACCGACCACAAGCACAAAGCCTTGTCACTAGACTTACATATAGGTCTTCCAAAATGGTCAGTATGGACATCCTGAGGCCAAAGGGACTGTGCAGGTGATTAATAAACATCTAGAGGTCGAAGGGGACAAAATATGGCCCAAGGGGTGGAGGATTATAGTGCAGAAGATGATGAACTTCATGATGAACTTAGGACCCTGAGGAATATTGGAACATACAGCAGCTCCCTTTCCTGTGAGAAACCACTTTTTAAAAAACGTAAAGCCCACAGTTCAACCGTATTCTAAGATAATGCTGCTCCATTAACAATAATTAAGGGTTATAAAAGGCTGGTGATGCATGACCATTATTTTACATTATTTCATTTGCCTTTCCTAAAAATTTGGAACGTATGGAGGACAGGAGAGATTGTACAACACGTTAAAATAAGAGCAGGTGCTAATTGATGTGTGTAATAGTCCTTTGTTCTCTTCCTAGAAAACAAAAAGGATTTTCTCCCTACCCCTCCCCATTGAAAGAAGACAATAGAGAAGCCAATCAGAATTCTGGTGGGCCATGTCTAATGGGAATAACGAAGAAACCATTTAAATGCATGGAGTGTGAAAACAAAGAACATAAACAATTTGAAAGTATGGAGTGTGGAAGGAGCTTCACTGACAGTGGAAACCTTAGAAAACATCAATGGTCTCACACAGGGGAGAAACCATTTAAATGTATGGTGTGTGGAAAGAGCTACAGTCGGAGTGGAAACCTTAGAATTCATCAACGGACTCACACAGGAGAGAAACCATTTAAATGCATGGAATGTGGAAAGAGCTTCACTACTAGTGGAAACCTTAGAATGCATGAACGGACTCACACAGGGGAGAAACCATTTAAATGCATGGAGTGTGGAAAGAGCTTCAGTCAGAGTGGAGACCTTAGAATTCATCAACGGACTCACACAGGGGAGAAACCATTTAAATGTATGGAGTGTGGAAAGAGCTACAGTCGGAGTGGAAACCTTAAAATTCATCAACGGAGTCACACAGGGGAGAAACCATTTAAATGTATGGAGTGTGGAAAGAGCTTCAGTCAGAGTGGACACCTTAGAAAACATAAACGGAGTCACACAGGGGAGAAGCCATTTAAATGCATGGAGTGTGGAAAGAGCTTCAGTCAGAGTGGACACCTTAGAATTCATCAACGGAGTCACACTGGGGAGAAACCTTTTAAATGTATGGAGTGTGGAAAGAGCTTCAGTGGGAGTGGACACGTTAGAATTCATCAACGGAGTCACACTGGGGAGAAACCATCTGAATGTATGGAGTGTGGAAAGAGCTTCAGTCAGAGTGGAGAGCTTAGAATTCATCAACGGAGTCACACAGGGGAGAAACCATTTGAATGTATGGAGTGTGGAAAGAGCTTCAGTCAGAGTGGACACCTTAGAATTCATCAACGGAGTCACACAGGGGAGAAACCTTTTAAATGTATGGAGTGTGGAAAGAGCTTCAGTCAGAGTGGACACCTTAGAATTCATCAACGGAGTCACACTGGGGAGAAACCTTTTAAATGTATGGAGTGTGGAAAGAGCTTCAGTCAGAGTGGACACCTTAGAATTCATCAACGGAGTCACACTGGGGAGAAACCTTTTAAATGTATGGAGTGTGGAAAGAGCTTCAGTGGGAGTGGACACCTTAGAAAACATCAACGGAGTCACACGGGAGAAACCATTTAAATGTATGGAGTGTGGAAAGAGCTTCAGTGGGAGTGGACACCTTAGAATTCATCAACGGAGTCACACTGGGGAGAAACCATTTGAATGTATGGAGTGTGGAAAGAGCTTCAGTCAGAGTGGAGACCTTAGAATTCATCAACGGAGTCACACAGGGGAGAAACCATTTGAATGTATGGAGTGTGGAAAGAGCTTCAGTCAGAGTGGACACCTTAGAAAACATCAACGGAGTCACACAGGGGAGAAACCATTTAAATGCATGGAGTGTGGAAAGAGCTTCAGTCAGAGTGGACACCTTAGAATTCATCAACAGAGTCACACAGGGGAGAAACCATTTCAGTGCATGGAATGTGGAAAGAGCTTCAGTCAGAGTGGAGACCTTAGAAAACATCAACTAACTCACAAAGGGGAGAAACCATTTAAATGCATGGAATGTGGAAAGACCTTCAGTCAGAGTGCACAACTTAGAATTCATCAACGGTGTCACACGGGGGAGAAACCATTTAAATGTATGTAGTGTGGAAAGAGTTTCAGTGCAAATGGAGTTCTTACAAAACATCAACGAACTCATACAGGGGAGAAACAATATAAGTCCTAGGGAAGTGGACAGAGGTTCAGTTGTAGTGGAAGTCTTACAAACCATCAAAAGACTCCCAGGGGTAAGAGCTGTAAGAGTGGAAACACCTACAGGCCATCAAAGAAGAGAAAGGGTTTATGTTAGCCTCTGTTGTTTGTAACGTGGTCTAGACATTTATTTAAAGTAATGAAGGTCACATTTCACAATAGTAAGCATAATATAATATTTAATGTGAATCAGTCGTGTTGCTGCTGAATGAGGGTGGACTGAGAGTGAGCTGGTGTTGGTGTTTGGTGGAGGGACTTGGAAATGCTTGTATCTGGGAATGGAGAGTTGCTCAAAGTGGAGCTGAGACTGGTGGTCTTGCATGAGGAGGGAAGGGGGCACAGTGAAGTGTTGATTTGCAGTGTCCCGTGCACAGCGGAATGATGAGGAATACGTGCCAACATGCTCTATATTGCTTTATTTACATTTCAAAACTGGTAGGTTACAGAAAAACATCTTGCCTCTGCCGGAGCAGAGAATGCATCATCCTCTCTCCTCTGAAGCACGGAGAGAGAGAAAAAAATAGACACTGAACTGCAAAGAACAGTGAAAAACAGGAAACCAGTGTACGTCACATCCAGTCTCCCTTTCCCGTGTTAAAACCCAACAGCAACTCTGACTGGAATGTAAACATTGTCTTGTGACAAGCAATTCGCTGCACAGTGAAGAGAGCAGAAACCAACATCCTCCCCCTTTCTGTGAACATCACTGGGCAGCATGTTCGTACAATATCAGTACAAACCCAACTTCTGCACATAGGTACAGTGTTGATCCCTTGATACAATCTTGGACAATACATCAGCAGGAATTTCATTACCTGGCATATAGGACACCGTTACGAGTCCCTTCTGAATACGTTCCCTAGCATGTTGCACCTTCAATTGCAAGTGCTTCGTGCTTTGCTTACAACCTTCAGAATTCAGCAAAGCCAAACATGCTTTGTTGTCTTGGTAAACCTGGATTGGACATTTGACAGGAATTTTCATGTCTTTGCACAATTGTAACAACCATTCACAATCCTTAAGTGAATAAGACAGTGCATTCAGTTCAGCTTCACAAGTACTTAAGCTAACTGTTGTTTGCTTCTTGCATGACCAATCAAATAGACCCTGATTGTACATATAGCAAACTCCAGACGTGCTTTTCCTGTCTGTAGTGTCACTTCCAAAACTTGCATCTGCAAATATCTCAAGACCACCAGACTTCTGATTGTTAAATCTCAGTCTGTAATGCATAGTGCCTTTCAAATACCGCGCTATGCGTTTCAAAGCTTTCCAATCCTTAACAGTAGGATTGTTGACTTGTCTGCTTAGCAAATTACAGCTAACAGCAATGTCTGGTCTTGAACATCTGGCAATGAAGTTTAGCTTGCCTAGCACACTTCTGTACAGTGTAGTGTCAGAAAATGCTTCTTCAGTGTCATCTACCTGATAACCTGTTGTCATCGGTGTGTCTACAGGGTTAGCATCCATCAGGTTTAGTTTGTTTAACACATCAGCAATTTTCCGTGACTGGTGTACTAGAATGTTACCATCTTGATCTCTCTCTATTTCCAGAGATAGGTAGTTGTTTACCTCACCAAGATCTTTCATGTCAAAGTGTTCTTTCAGTTGAGCTAGGGCGTTATTGTACATTGTGACATCTTTCCAAAAGAATAAAAGATCATCAACATAAAACAAGCAATACAATTTCTTTTGCCCCTCCTCTTTGACAAATACACATGGATCAGCTTTCCCTTGCTTAAAACCTAGAGAAAACAATACTTCAGTGAGTTTTGTGTGCCAACACCGTGCACTTTGTTTGAGACCATAAAGGGACTTTTTCAGAGCACAAACAAATCCCTGTTTTACCTGTACGCCATCAGGTGGAAGCATATAAAGTGATTCATCTAGAGATCCGTACAGAAAAGCTGTATTCACATCATGGTGACTAATGTGTAGATTCTCCTCTGCAGCTAGCTTGAGCATAAGCCTAATGCTCTCATACCTCACTGTGGGTGAGTAGGTCTCGTGATAGTCTTCATCTGGTACCTGTGCAAAACCTCTGGCTACCAATCTGGCTTTGTGTCTGACTATCTTGCCATTTTGATCAGTCTTCGCTTTGAAGACCCATTTGCTTCCAAGCAGTTTCATTCCTGGAACTACTGGAACAAGGTCCCATGTTTTGTTCCTTTCCAAAGAATCAAGCTCAGCCTTCATTGCATTTAACCATGGCTCAGCTTCCTTTGAATCCAAATCCTGGATTTCTTGGAAACTTGAAGGTTCAAATACCTTCTTGGAGCTTTTAACAGCTGTTACTGCTATCTTAGCAAACTTATCAGCAAATCTCTTTGGAGGTCTGCCTTTTGTGGCTCTCTGTGACCTGCGAATTAGCCGTAGGTCTTCAACACTCTCCTCTTCCTTCTTAGGAGAAAAGCGACCTATTGTGAACAATGGTTCCTCCAATTCTTGATCAGAGCTTTCAGAGGGTCGCATAGAGGCTTTCGCACTCTTGAAATCCTCTGAATCACCCGATTCAGTTTCAGACTCAGAATCAGAACCTTCATCAGTGGGTGTGGGTTGCTGTGGCTGCTTTTGACTATCCTCAATCTCATCACTGTCATCAGGGTAACATTGGAAAATTCCCACATTCTCCCCCCACTTGGCATTGTACTCAACACTTCTTGTGAGCTTAATAGTCTTAGAGTCAGTCATCCTTATTCTGTAAGAACCTTTCTGATAACCTAGAAAGATACCATGCAATCCACGCTTGTCTAACTTGGAGTGTTGTGGTGAGTGAACCCACATGTCAGAACCAAAAATTTTCATGTGTTTGATGTATGGCTTCTTGCCAAACATCTTCTCATAGGGGGTACAACCAATCGCTGAAGATAACCTGCGATTATAACTGTAAGTGAAACATGAGAGAGCTTCGGCCCAATAACTCTCTGGAAGATTTGCATCATGTAGCAAGGTTTTTAACCCTTGAAGCAATGTTTGATTTGCCCGTTCCGCAAGTCCATTCTGCCATGGCGAGCGAGGACTAGACAAATCGTGTTGAATTCCTTTCTCAGTCAGAAAAGCTTCAAACTGCTGAGAAGTGAATTCTCCCCCGCGATCTGTGAAAAAAAATTTTTTACCTTCTTACCATGCACATTTTCCAACCAAGCACAGAATTCTTTGAACCTAGGAAAAGCCTCTGATTTCTGCTTGAGATTGTACACATGAATATACCTGGAAAATGCATCAATGAGAACCATGAAGTACCTATTTCCACCCAAAGAGGGCGCTAGTGGTCCAACCAAATCAGCATGAACAATTTGGTATGGTTCTGTAGCTTGCCTACTAGACACCTTACCTTTCGCAGCCATTTTCACCTTGTTTGCTGCGCATGCCTTGCACTTCATGTGGTACCTGCAGGGTTTAATAGTCATACCTTCAACCAAGGCAGGCATTTTAGATACTGCCTCAAAATTCAAATGACAAAATTTTCGGTGAAAATCATGAATACATCCTGCATGCAAACTTTTGTTAGAACCTGCAATGCAACAAGTGTCATCCTGCACAACATCATCATAATACAAAACATACAAACGATCAACATATTCAGCATACAATACATAATCATTTTTCTTTGTGATGATGCACCTTTTGTTCTTAAAGGAAACGTCAATTTTCCGCTCGTTCATCTGTCCAATGCTGAGCAGATTATGTTTGGCATCTGGCACATAAAGTACATTCTGTATCGATAAGTCCAAACTGTGAAGAACAACAGTTCCGTAGCCTTTACTGGGGATTGTGTGGTCATCCGCCTGGTGAATCGCACCTTCCTGCGGTGTAAAAGATACGAACAGTCGCTTATGGTTGCACATGTGGTGCATTGCTGATGAATCAACAACGAAGAAAGATCTAGACGTCTTCTGGACCTCTGCAACTTTTGGAGTGAAGCGTGAGACCATTGCCTTGGGCTGCGTTGTCCTGGACACTGGACCTCTGCCTTTGCCTCGGCCTTTTCCACGCGATGAGCTTTCGCTGCGCTGCTCTGTTTTGGCCCTGGGATATTTGCATTCCCTCTTCATATGGCCTAGACGTCCACACGAGTAGCATTTCACTGCCTTCAAAGCTTTGGCGCCATCTGGTGGTTCCACTGCACTATGGGATGACGACTGTGAAGTCTCCCCCTTACCCATGCAGCTATCACCCTGGCAATCTGCTTCATTCTGAATCATGGCAGTATCACAGGCTACTCTGAGCTGAGCATGTGGCTGATTGGCTTCAGATTCCCCACTTGCCTCAGCCAGCCTTCTGCAGCTAGCCATCTCTGCTGCTTTAAATCAAGCTGCTTTATACAAGCTGCATCTCTGCTGCTTCAAGCCTCATTCCAAAGGCAAGTTCAAAAGTGCTTTCTTCTCTCTGCTGCCTTAAATAGTGCTGCGTCACTATTCTCTGCAGCTGCTTTACTCCAAGAGCACTTTTAAAAGTTACTTTCGATTTTCCCAGCAAAGTAACTTGATCCTATGATCCTTTGCCTGTGTCCGGCAAACGGCCATAAAAGTTCAAAGTCCAGCCATAAAGCCATTAATTAGATGCTGGCAGGCTGCCCGGAGCAGTAGCACATACCTCATCAATCATCTTGACGCGCAGAGATAGCGTCCGATCCGTCCTTCTGCATTCCGATCCTTTTCGCCGGCATTCAGATGACTGCGTCTTTCTGGGCCCCATAACCAGGAATGTTGATTTGCAGTGTCCCGTGCACAGCGGAATGATGAGGAATACGTGCCAACATGCTCTATATTGCTTTATTTACATTTCAAAGCTGGTAGGTTACAGAAAAACATCTTGCCTCTGCCGGAGCAGAGAATGCATCATCCTCTCTCCTCTGAAGCACGGAGAGAGAAAAAAAAACAGACACTGAACTGCAAAGAACAGTGAAAAACAGGAAACCAGTGTACGTCACATCCAGTCTCCCTTTCCCGTGGGAAAACCCAACAGCAACTCTGACTGGAATGTAAACATTGTCTTGTGACAAGCAATTCGCTGCACAGTGAAGAGAGCAGAAACCAACATGAAGAAGGGGCTGTACCAGAGCATCTCAAAGCAATGTGCTGGGGGGCGGGAACCATGGTGACAGATGTGTGTGTAGAATGCTATCCCCAAAATGAAACCGTAAGGATGAGTATAATGTGGAAGGAGGTTCAGGCAGGTCCCCAACCCAGGGTGCTAAGGGTCAGCTTCCTCCAAATCCACCAGCTGCCCCAAGGCAGGAGCCACCTCTTGGCCTGAGGGTGGAAAGCCTCCGTCCACCTTTGCAACTGGACATGATCCGAGGGCAGTGATGGCAAACCTTTTAGAGACAAGAGTACCCAAACTGCAACGCAAAACCCACTTATTTATCACAAAGTGCCAACTATTGCAATGCGCTCTATGTGGGGCTACCTTTGAAGGTGACCCGGAAACTACAACTAATGCAGAATGCGGCAGCTGCACTGGTGACTGGGAGCAACCGCCGAGACCACAGAACACAGGTCTAGAAAGGCCTATATTGGCTCCCAGTACGTTTCCGAGCACAATTCAAAGCGTTGGTGCTGACCTTGAAAGCCCTAAACAGCCTCGGTCCAGTATACCTGAAGGAGCGTCTCCACCCCCATCGTTCTGCCCGGACACCGAGGTCTAGCGCCAAGGGCCTTCTGGCGGTTCCCTCACTGCGAGAAGCCAAGTTACAGGGAACCAGGCAGAGGGCCTTCTTGGTGGTGGCTCCCGCCCTGTGGAACACCCTCCCACCAGATGTCAAAGAGAACAACTACCACCAGACTTTTAGAAGACATCTGAAAGCAGCCTTGTTTAGGGAAGCTTTTAACGTTTGATGCATTATTGTAATGTAATATTTTGTTGGAAGCCGCCCAGAGTGGCCCAGCCAGATGGGCAGGGTATAAATAATAAATTATTATTATTACTATAACCCGGCAATTCTACCTGTATATTTAATTTTTTATGTTTGTTTCACATTTCTTCTTTATGACTACTGTTGTAATGAATAATCCTTCATAAAAGTTATTGCCTTACATTCTTCATTAAATTGTCTTTCCATTGATCTGTAATGTTATGGTATAACTCAGTGCTTTTTTTCTTTAAAAAAAATGCTTAGGGGGTACTTGCTGTGTTTGCAAAGTAAAGGAAGGATTGAACTCTGATTAAAAAGAATACACACAGAGACTTGAACCAACAAGACTCTGGGAAGGGTGCGTATAATCGTGTCTCTCTGTGCTTGTCTGATTCCCACAGCCCCCGGCCCAGGCCGTTTTATTCACAAAAGAACTTTTTACAGAGTGTTCGTAAGAACTAATCAGATTTCATCTGAGCATTTCAACAAACCCACGTGGGGAGAAAGTTAAACTACTAAAACTAATTAAGCACAAATATTTCTGGGGTAAACAAAGAACAGAACTACAAAGAAGAGCATCTGGCAAACCCAGAGGTCATAAGGAGGGTGGCCAGGAGGACAGCGGATCATTATCACCTTCCTGTGAGATATGTTTCCTGGCCCTAAGATTAACATCCTAAGATTACCATGTAGAAACCTACTTCAAAGAAGCTTGCCCACTCTCTTTATGGCCCAGGAGGCCTGCCTGGCGAAGCAAGAAGCAACTGGGCTGTGTACGTGACTTTTCAGGCAAGAGAGAAATGGGCAGCAGAGGGGAAAGGGCATGAAAAGGGCACAAATGTAGAATCTTATGGGATTTAATCAGAAATTATCGTCAAAATATCAAACCCAGTCAACACAATGTCTTCATCGTGGACACAGTGGCTTGATGTATATTTTATAATTCCTCATGGTAATCCCATCTGATCCCTACAGTACTCTCATTTTCACCACTGGGGGAGGGGATAAATACAGTTGTAATTGGGAAAAATAAATACAGTGGTACCTCAGTTTTCAAACACCTTAGTTCCCAAACTACTTGCAACCTGAACTCTTCAAACCCAGAAACGAGTGTTCCAATTTGGAACTTTTTTTCGGAAGCCGAACATGTTCTGTTCTGAGTATAACTTCCGTTTTGAGTGCCATACTTCTGTTTTCCTTGTGAGGGAAGGCGGGCCGGGCGGCAAGTAGGAATGGGATTGGGCTGCTCCGCTAGGCAGCGTTGCTGCTTACACGGGAAGAGGAGCTGGATTGGGGCTGCTGAGCTGGGGAGGGACAGGCTCTGTCGCACTTTCCGTTGAGGGGTTTGAGGCTGCACTCCCCTCAAGGGAGAATTTTAAAGGAGCCCCCACCTCCGCCTCAGATTCCCTGCAACCCCGTGAAGGCAGCCAGGCAGAATAGTTGCTGGGGTTGGGGAAGGTGGAGGCAGCCCAGAAGCTGTATCTGAGAGCCCCTGCACCACTTGAAGGCAGCCAGCCACTCCTCAGCGGGGCTGCCCTCCCGCTCCTACTTGTGTGCAAGGAGGAGTGGAGGCAGGGATCTCTCAGCGCAAAGCCTCCACTTCTGGGATATCTCCACCCTGCTCCTGAACAGGGCTGCCTTCAGAGGTCTTCCAAAAGTCATGTAGTTCTTCCTCTCTTTGACATCTGATATTGGGGGGCGTGTGTTCCACAGGAAGGGTGCCACTACCGAGAAGGACCTCTGCCTGGTACCCTGTAAATGTGAGGGAACTGCCAGAAGTCCCTTGGAAGTGGACCTCCATGATGATGGGGGGATATTTTCTTTTCCTTGTGTTAGATGGATGTTGAAACAAGGTGTGATTGACATGGGCATGTCTGGATCACAGATTTCTGCCCAACACCACTCCTCTTCCGGGACATACCTGTGATGTTTTAATGAAACTATGAAAAATGTGTTGTGGGAACTATTAAAAACTCATGTAATCTTTGTTCTGGACATTTTTTTGAGACCTTTGTTGCAACAAATAAATGATCAGGCCTTCTAGCCATTGATTTGCTTCCTCTTTGCTTGCCTGCCATCTCGAGTTTTCTGATCAATCCAGCATCCGCAGGGCTAGACTCCAGCAAAGTTGGAAAGCTCCGCCGGGGCTTCTGCTTCTGTCTTCTCCGGCCAACGCAGCCTCCTGCCCTGCCCTGGCAGCGGGCTGGAGAAGCACAACTGGGGCTACTGGGATGACAACTGGTAAAGCCAAACATCTTCAGGCCTCTTTGTGGGTGGGCCAAAATTGCTCATCTCCCCCCGAAATATAGTCCGGCCCCCAACAAGGTCTGAGGGACAGTGGACTGGCCCCCTGCTGAAAAAGTCTGCTGACCCCTGATCTAGTAGATCCATTGTTGTAACCATATCAAAAAAGTATTTGGTATTTTGCCTTCTTCTGAGATACTTTCCCTCAGTGTTCTGTCATAGTCCAGTGATAAGGTAAAGGTAAAGGTACCCCTGCCCGTACGGGCCAGTCTTGACAGACTCTGGGGTTGTGCGCCCATCTCACTTAAGAGGCCAGGGGCCAGCGCTGTCCGGAGACACTTCCGGGTCACGTGGCCAGCGTGACATCGCTGCTCTGGCGAGCCAGAGCCGCACACGGAAACGCCGTTTACCTTCCCGCTGGTAAGCGGTCCCTATTTATCTACTTGTACCCGGAGGTGCTTTCGAACTGCTAGGTTGGCAGGCGCTGGGACCGAGCAGCGGGAGCGCACCCCGCCGCAGGGATTCGAACCGCCGACCTTTCGATCGGCAAGCCCTAGGCGCTGAGGCTTTAACCCACAGCGCCACCTGCGTCCCTCATGTCCAGTGATAGTCCAGTGATATTACTCCATTAAATTCACCCGTAATAATTATATTTCTGTCATAAACCTCAGACATACTTTCCTCCAGTAGTAGGAAGAAATCTCATGCGAAAAGTGGCTCTGAATCTGAAAGTCCCAGTCCCAAATCTTAATCCTGCCACCCTAAGATATTATAAGCAAGCCCCACATTCCTCTTTCCACCTGTAATAGGGAGGTTAGAACCACGCTTAATATCCTGCAGGGATCATAAGAGCCACAGTTGCTTAAAATTGCAGGAAAAGAGAGGAAAAAGTGGATTTAAAATGACCCAACCACAAGATGAAGTCTCCCTACTAAATGAGGGAAGGGGGAGGCATGGGGGGGGGCTTTTGAAGTCTCCCTGCTGGCAAGGGAATTCCAGAGCAAGGGCGCCTCTGTCTGTCTGGAATCCCTCACTGCCTCATCTCCAGCAGGAAGGGGGGATTTCCAGACTGGGACCCTTCACTCTTAGGGGGAGGTGCTGGGGCCTGGGCAGCTGGATGGATGGACATCAGCCTGCAGAAATGCACCCCTCTTCCTTTCACAGGACTGTTGTGGTGTTGCATGTGTGTGACAAGGCAACACTCAAGAACAGTTCCCACCAACCAACATGACATCATTCCTCCACTGCCCACAAGGGGGCGATCTTTACACATGGTAGAATCCTAGAATTGTCAAGTTGGAAGGGACCACAAGGGTCATCTAGTCCAGGCCCATGCAATGCAGGAATATTTTGCCCAAAGTGGGGGTCAAATCCCCGACCCATAGATTCAGAGTCTCATGCTCTACCGACAGAGCTCTAAAAGGGAGTTTCCATTCAAGCAGAGCCCAGAATAATTAGGGTTGCCATATTTCAAAAAGGGAAAACCAGGACCCCCGAAAACTGTAGAGCTTTTATTTAGACAAGGCCCCAAATAAACGCCAAAAAAAGCCCATGAATTTTCGACTGACTTGTCTTAAATTCAGGACAAAGTGCCATCTTTTGGAAATTCCGCCTTTGAAATCTTTTGCTAGTCTTTCTTTTGAATGGGGGGGGGGGGTTTCAATCTGGCCAGTCCCCACGCAAAAGAATAAATGGAAACGTATCACAAAGGGCTGCATTTGGAAACCACCCTGGTTGCAAACCACTCCGGGTCCTTTGGCCTCCTGCTAGCAGAACTGCCTGAACTGCTGGCTCCGCACATGGGAGCAGAGTAGGACTTACTTCCGAGTAAGCAGGCATCGGATGGAAGATTGTGTATCAATAAGGCTTTTGGCCATGAATTTGTACCTACAGCTAAAAGGAAAAAAGAGAGAGGAGGTTCTTTATGCAGGCCCCAAACTAGACCCCAAGCAGCTATTTAAGGACAGTGAGGGAAGAATTATTAGTTTGGAAGTGACACTGCCAGGAAGGAGGAACAGTCCTGGAGGAAGAATTATACACAGCACATAGGAAGAAATCAGACTTTTACATACTGTATGGGGTGCAGGCAGTGGTGAGGGTTTTTTATGCAGCCTTCTTTCTAAAGAAGCAGAGAGAACCTCCAAAAGCAAGATATATGAGCAGAAATCAGGGCGAATGAGAAGAAATCCACTAATAAATCAGGGAGCCCGGGGAATCTGCCTCCTTGGCGCCTGAAACTGAGGCGAGGCTCAGATTTCGAAGGGCGGGAAGTTGGGAAAAGGCGGGAAAAGTCGTTGCCCTCAGAGTCGCTGAGGGAAAGAAGCAGCGGGGGGAGGGGCGCCTCCTCTCTTGTCCCTCAGAGACACAACGGGGACCCTCTTGTGAGGTGAGCAGAAAGGAGTCTCCCCCTCCCCCCCTCACAACCCCATTGCATTCTCTCATGGGGGAAGGGGACCCCACCCTCTCCCTGCCTGGCGAGGTCAAGGGGGTCTCTGGGCGCAGGAGAGCCTGTGGGGAGGAGGGGGGGGAAAGGAAGCGCCCCTTCTCTCTCAGGCAGCCCCATGTCTCTTCCCACCCCCCGAGGCTGGGTCCATCTCTAGGCTTCACAGAGGACCTTGCGAGGCAAATCTGGGCGGGAGGGGGAGGAACCCCCTGGCTTCCCTGGGTCCGCCCCTCCCCCACTCTCCTGACCCACAGGGGGAGGGGCAGCCCTTCCCTACTTCTCATTCATCCTCTTCCCTCCCAGCCTCCCTGTTTTTAGATTGAAAACCACGTCCTTCTCTCCCCGCAAACCCAGGTCACCCCCAAATACGATGCCCCCCCCCGCAGCCATCTCGACCCCCTGCTGTGGGGAGGAGGAAGGAGGGGGGCCATGTCCCCATGGAGCCCCCAGAGGCAGCGCCGTCCCGTCCGCTTCCCATCCCAACACAGGGAGGGGCTGCTCTGTGGATGTAGCTCTAGGGGCAAGCGAATCCCAAAAGGAACGGGAAGTGTCGCTACGAAATGCGCCGGAAGTTTCCTGACCGGAAAAGGAGGAGGGGCGTCAGTGGAGACCCCCCCCCCAGCCCTTTCTATTGCAGACCAGGAAAGCGGACAGGGGCCCCGACCCAGGGGGGAAGGGGGGACCCAACACCTGCAGGGCTGGCCTGGCAAGATCTCCTGGGCAGCAGCAGCACCGCCAGACTCCCCTTTCTTTTTTCTGGGGGGCCGAGAGATGCTCAGCTGCCCTGCCCCCCCCGGATGCCTTGGCTGGAAGGCGAATGAGGACCCCATGCAGGGCTGGGGGTGGGGCTGAGGCCCCCCATTCTCCCGGTTTGCCCCTGGCAGAAATCCCTGGGGTCGTGGGGCGCCTGGCTGGGTCCCTAAGAGACCAGCTGAGTTTGTTCTGGGGATAAGCTTTCGTGTGCATGCACACTTCTTCAGATTGGACAATTTTCTACCTGAAATTTAGGAAACACTTTCTCTTTCCTCGCAATAATATCTCTTTCAAACTGTGAAATTTCAGTCCAAAAACCTCTCCCTTTATCTTGTCCAAACAAGATGATTTGATGGTATTGAAACCAACCCGCCACCACACCTCCCACCTCATCCTGTTTATTCAGTTTTATTTTTTCTTCCGAAAAGTCCGAAAGATCTCTGTAAGTTGCCCTTTGCTTCTTCCGTATTGCATTTTTTAAAAAGTTGATGCTTTTGTGGGTTGGAGCCAAAGAGGTGTTTTTCTTTCCAGCAGATTATTATATTTATCCCATACTGTAAAAAGGATTTTCTGAATAACCTGATTCATAGAGCTCTTGTGTTTTTAGTTTTATCCTGCCATAAATAAGCGTGCCAACCAAACATATTCTTACGACCTTTGTTATAAGAAAAAACCTGCTCCTTTCCCCTTATGGGGTATCCAAGAGCCCATATAGTCCTTAAGTGGGTTCCATATAGGTAGGAGAAAATAACAGAGGCCAACCAGAGTATATGGGAAGCAAAGCGGCTAGTAAGACGGATCTTTATTACCCTGTTGCAACAGGGTCCCCCCCTCACCACAACCAGGAGGGAGGTGTGCAAGGCCTTATATAGTCTTTTGAAATTGCCCACCCAAGACCACCCCCCAAATATCATACGGAAGGAGACTGTCTACAGCAGGAATACATCACAGGAGGCGGTCTACAGCAGAAAACCTGTCCCCAAGGATACCTGTTAATGGTCACTAACTGCATTATCTGGGCAGCCTGGGCATTCTTTTGTGATGGTAAATACTTTAGTTCCTGAATCCAGGTCACAGGCCCACCCTGTTCATCCCTCCTTAAGACAGTATTTGTAAGCACAAAGACAATGGGAAGGCTTCCATTTGCCTCCTTTACTGCAGAGGAATATTTGAGTACGTTTCCGGGCACAATTCAAAGTGTTGGTGCTGACCTTTCAAGCCCTAACAGCCTCAGTCCTGTATACCTGAAGGAGCGTCTCCACCCCCATTGTTCTGCCCGGACACTGAGGTCCAGCTCCAAGGGCCTTCTGGCGGTTCCCTCCCTGCGAGAAGTGAGGTTACAGGGGACCAGACCATTGCCCTGTGGAACGCCCTCCCATCAGATGTCAAGGAATTAAGCAGCTATCTTACTTTTAAAAGACATCTGAAGGCAGCCCTGTTTAGGGAAGTTGTTAATATTTCATGCTTTACTGTTTTTAACACTCGATTGGGGAGTGATTGGGGAAACTCAGCCAGATGGGCAGGGTATAAATAATAAATTTTATTATTATTATTATTATTATTATTATTATTATTATTATTATAGGTCTGTGGTGCTCGATGTTTAGATATAGTAAATATTAGGATTTAATTAGAACTTGTGTGTTATAGCGGGGATATGTTATAAGATGGTCTCCTTGAATTTTAGAAAGGGAGTTATGTAAAGGGTTTTTCATGTTTGATCTGTGTTTCTGTGTAAATGCTGTGTGTCAGACTGAGAATGTCGTCAGGAAGGTCTAGGAAAGGGTGCACCTGCTTCTGAGCATCAGAAATGAGCATGGAAAGAGTTAATATCATTAACCTACCGGAATCGGCCCCCACCCTTTGTAACAAGCAGCTGTAGTTCTTTTGGGATTTAATATCAGCTCATGAAAAGTTGGGCACATGACCCAGAAAGCTGCCTGGCTCCATCCGTCTGAAGGCGGAGATATGCACCACACGCCATAGTCGAATTTGGCTGGACTTGCCATGGGAAGAAGGGGCAGAAGGGGCAAGCAAGGAAGGGGGAGACAGCCAAAGAAACCTGCTCTCACACAAGTGCCCCCCCTGCCAATTCCGTAACATTAGCAAAGCCCAAGTTCAAACACCACCCCTATTTAAAAGAGGCTCCCGTAATGACACACTGGACTGCCCTTTACGGTTGCCGTAAGTTACTGTCCAGGGACGCGGGTGGCACTGCGGGTTAAACCACAGAGCCTAGGGCTTGCTGATCAGAAGGTTCGAATCCCCGTGACAGGGTGAGCTCCCCTTGCTCAGTCCCTGCTCCTGCCAACCTAGCAGTTCGAAAGCACGTCAAAGTGCAAGTAGGTAAATAGGTACCACTCCAGTGGGAAGGTAAACGGCGTTTCCGTGCGCTGCTCTGGTTCGCCAGAAGTGGCTTAGTCCTGCTGGCCACATGATCCAGAAGCTGTACGCCGGCTCCCTCGGCAAATAAAGTGAGATGAGAGCCGCAACCCTAGAATTGGCCATGACTGGACCTAATGGTCAGGGGTCCCATTAGCTTTAAGTTACTCTCTAAGTCCCAAAAGTGTGTAGCAACTCCGGTCTACTTTGCAGGGCTGTTGTAACAGGGACCCCTTGCGCCACGACCCTGCCTCCCCCCCCCCCGTCGGGAAATGGGTGTGAAACTGACCGGACCCCCCCTCTCCCGGCAAGGGATTAAAAGAGATGAAGGGGGGATGTCACCTTCCTGCCCCAGAGGGCTTTTTCCCAGTTGGGGGGGTCTCTTTCGTTGCCGACTCCAGGGATCGAACCCGGGACTTTCTCAGGAGAGAAACAGGAAAACGGAGCTTGTTTGGAAGGAGGAGAATTTGTCTGTCCTGGGAGGGAGGGGCCACTCATTCCTTCCTCCCCCCATCAGTGAGCTCCGCTTCCTAGAGAGGCAGGGAGGTTTGGAGGGGGTAAGGGGGGAGGGGAGGGGCCTGATCCACATTCCCGGAAGAGGAGCAGCTCTGCGGAGGAGGAGGGAAAAGAGGTGCGAAATATATCTATATATTGGCGGCGGGGGGGGGGGAGAGACTGGGGAGTCCATGGAAGGGTTAATGGGGGCGAGAGAGGCCGGGATGGAGACCTCCCCCCTCCCTCCTGGGATGGGGAGAGATTTGGCAGGAAGCTGAGCCGACCAGGGGGGCCTCTGGGGAAAGGGGACCCTCGGGGGTGGAGGGAGGAAGTGGGAAAAGTTTGTCCCCCCAGATAAGACTCCCATCATCCCTGGCCAGGGAATATGAAACTGATTTGAAGATTGGTTTCTTCTTTACACATTATTATTATTATTATTATTATTATTATTATTATTACCTTCAGGTAGACACACCACTGGTTTCATCTTCTTACTTTTCTTTCCCACAATGGATGTTTGTTGTTGTTTAGTCGTTCAGTTGTGTCCGACTATTCGTGACCCCCTGAACCAGAGAACGCCAGGCCCTCCTGTCTTCCACTGCCTCCCGCAGTTTGGTCAAACTCATGCTGGTAGCTTCGAGAACACTGTCCAACCATCTCATCCTCTGTCGTCCCCTTCTCCTTGTGCCCTCAATCTTTCCCAGCATCAGGGTCTTTTCCAGGGAGTCTTCTCTTCTCATGAGGTGGCCAAAGTCTTGGAGTCTCAGCTTCAGGATCTGTCCTTCCAGTGAGCACTCAGGGCTGATTTCCTTAGGAATGGAGAGGTTTGATCTTCTTGCGGTCCATGGGACTCTCAAGAGTCTCCTCCAGCACCAGAATTCAAAGCATCCATTCTTTGGCGATCAGCCTTCTTTATGGTCCAGCTCTCACTTCCATACATCACTACTGGGAAAACCAGAGCTTTAACTATATGGACCTTTGTTGGCAAGGTGATGTCTCTGCTTTTTAAGATGCTGTCTAGGATTGTCAGTCCTTTTCTCCCAAGGAGCAGGCATCTTTTAATTTTGTGGCTGCTGTCACCATCTGCAGTGATCATGGAGCTCAAGAAAGTAAAATCTCTCACTGCCTCCATTTCTTCCCCTTCTGTTTGCCAGGAGGTGATGGGCCCAGTGGCCATGATCTTCGTTTTTTTGATGTTGAGCTTCAGACCATATTTTGTGCTCTCCTCTTTCACCCTCAATAAAAGGTTCTTTAATTCCTCCTCACTTTCTGCCATCAAGGTTGTGTCATCTGCATATCTGAGGTTGTTGATATTTCTTCCGGCAATCTTAATTCCGGCTAGGTATTCATCCAGCCCAGCCTTTCGCATGATGAATTCTGCATATAAGTTAAATAAGCAGGGAGACAATATACAGCCTTGCCGTACTCCTTTCCCAATTTAGAACCAATCAGTTGTTCCATATCCAGTTCTACCTGTAGCTTCTTGTCCTACGTAGAGATTTCTCAGGAGACAGATGAGGTGATCAGGCACTCCCATTTCTATAAGAACTTGCCATAGTTTGCTGTGGTTGACACAGTCAAAGGCTTTTGCATAGTCAATGAAGCAGAAGTAGATGTCTTTCTGGAACTCTCTAGCTTTCTCCATAATCCAGCGCATGTTTGCAATTTGGTCTCTGGTTCCTTTGCCTCTTCTAAATCCAGCTTGCACTTCTGGGAGTTCTCGGTCCACATACTGCTTGAGCCTTGCTTGTAGAATTTTAAGCATAACCTTGCTAGCGTGTGAAATGAATGCAATTGTGTGGTAGTTGGAGCATTCTTTGTCACTGCCCTTCTTTGGGATTGGGATGTAGACTGATCTTCTCCAATCCTCCGGCCACTGCTGAGTTTTCCAAACTTGCTGCCATATTGAGTGTAGCACCTTAACAGCATCATCTTTTAAAATTTTAAATAGTTCAGCTGGAATATCATCACTTCCACTGGCCTTGTTATTAGCAGTGCTTTCTAAGGCCCATTTGACTTCACTCTCCAGGATGTCTGCCTCAAGGTCAGCAACCTCACTACCTGGGGTGTACGAGCCATCCATATCTTTCTGGTATAATTCCTCTGTGTATTATTGCTACCTCTTCTTGATGTCTTCTGCTTCTGTTAGGTCCTTACCACTTTTGTCCTTTATTATGGTAATCTTTGTACGAAATGTTCCTTTCATATCTCCAATTTTCTTGAAGAGATCTCTGGTTCTTCCCATTCTGTTGTTTTCCTCTATTTGTATTCTTTGTATTGCTCGTTTAAGAAGGTCTTCTTGTCTCTCCTTGCTATTCTTTGGAAATCTGCATTCAATTTCCTGTATCTTTCACTATCTCCCTCGCATTTTGCTTGCCTTCTCTCCCCCGCTATTTGTAAGGCCTTGTTGGACAGCCACTTTGCTTTCTTGCATTTCCTTTTCATTGGGATGGTTTTAGTTGCTGCCTCCTGTACAATGTTACGAGCCTCCATCCATAGTTCTTCAGGCACTCTGTCCACCAAATCTAAATCTTTAAACCTGTTCCTCACTTCCACTGTGTATTCATAAGGGATTTGATTTAGATTGTATCTTACCGGCCCAGTGGTTTTCCCTACTTTCTTCAGTTTAAGCTTGAATTTTGCTATAAGAAGCTGATGATCTGAGCCACAGTCAGCTCCAGGTCTTGTTTTTGCTGACTATATAGAGCTTCTCCATCTTTGGCTGCAGAGAATATAATCAATCTGATTTCGATGCTGCCCGTCTGGTGATGTCCATGTGTAGAGTCGTCTCTTGTGTTGTTGGAAAAGCATGTTTGTGATGACCAGCTTGTTCTCTTGACAGAACTCTTAGCCTTTGCCCTGCTTTGTTTTGATCTCCAAGGCCAAACTTGCCAGTTATTCCTTTTATCTATTGATTCCCTACTTTAGCATTCCAATCCCCTATAATGAGAAGAACATCCTTCTTTGGTGTCACTTCTATAGGGTGTTGTAAGTCTTCATAGAATTGGTCGATTTCAGTTTCTTCAGCACCCGTACTTGGTGTATAAACCTGGATTACTGTTATGTTAAAAGTTCTGCCTTGGATTCATATCGAGATCATTCTATCATTTTTGAGATTGCATCCCAGTACAGCTTTCGCCACTCTTTTGTTGACTATGAGGGCCACTCCATGTCTTTTATGGGATTCTTGCCCACAGTAGTAGATATGGTGGTCATCCGAACTGAATTCGCCCATTGCCATCCATTTTAGTTCACTGATGCCCAGGATGTCAATATTTATCTTGCCATTTCATTTTTGACCACATCCAACTTACCCAGGTCCATGGTTCTTACATTCCAGGTTCCTATGCAATATTTTTCTTTACAGCATTGGACTTTGCTTTCACTTCCAGGCATATCCGCAACTGAGCGTCCTTTCGGCTTTGGCCCAGCCGCTTCATCAGCTCTGAATCTACTTGTACTTGCCCTCCGCTCTTCCCCAGTAGCATGTTGGACGCCTTCCGACCTGAGGGGCTCGTCTTCCAGCGTCATAACTTTTATATGCCTGTTGTCTTTGTCCATGGAGTTTTCTTGGCAGGTATACTGGAGTGGCTTGCCGGTTCCTCCTCCAGGTGGATCACGTTTGGTCAAAACTCTCCACCATGACCTGTCCATCTTGGGTGCCCTGCTCGGTATAGTTCATAGCTTCTCTGAGTTATTCGAGCCCCTTTGCCACGGCAAGGAAGTGATCCATGAAGGGGACAATGGGTATTATTCACCTTTAATACTCACCTTTTTCAGTGTCACACATATTTTTATCTTGTGATCTTCAGATGAAGAGAGGTATACAAATGTAATAAATAATTCCCAGTTGGAGCAGAGCTAGAATATCCAGAAGCCCTTGGCCACCCACGGCCAAGGAGGAAGAACAGTGAGAGAGGCCTGAACAGGGAATCTCTGCTAAGATAAGCCAGTGTCAGGAGGTGGGTGTGAGACATGGCGGCATATAATTAGTATAAATCATAATTGGGGTGGGTGTCTCAGTCTGGCCTTCCCAGCAGTCAGGCTCCAGCTGCTTTCCTTCTGCATCTCCAGCTCTCTCCATTCAATAATGCAAAGCTGAGAGATGGAGGTCCAGCCCCAAGAACATTCACCAACTGAGCACTCCTTCAACCGACCACAAGCACAAAGCCTTGTCACTAGACTTACATATGGGTCTTCCAAAATGGTCAGTATGGACATCCTGAGGCCAAAGGGACTGTGCAGGTGATTAATAAACATCTAGAGGTCGAAGGGGACAAAATGTGGCCCAAGGGGTGGAGGACTATAGTGCAGAAGATGAAGAACTTCATGATGAACTTAGGACCCTGAGGAATATTGGAACATACAGCAGCTCCCTTTCCTGTGAGAAACCACTTTTTATAAAACGTAAAGCCCACAGTTCAACCGTATTCTAAGATAATGCTGCTCCATTAACAATAATTAAGGGTTATAAAAGGCTGGTGGTGCATGACCATTATTTTACATTATTTCATTTGCCTTTCCTAAAAATTTGGAACCTATGGAGGACAACACGTTAAAATAAGAGCAGGTGCTAATTGATGTGTAATAGTCCTTTGTTCTCTTCCTAGAAAACAAAAAGGATTTTCTCCCTACCCCTCCCTATTGAAAGAAGACAATAGAGAAGCCAATCAGAATTCTGGTGGGCCATGTCTAATGGGAATAACGAAGAAACCATTTAAATGCATGGAGTGTGAAAACAAAGAACAAAAACAATTTGAAAGTATGGAGTGTGGAAGGAGCTTCACTGACAGTGGAAACCTTAGAAAACATCAACGGACTCACATGGGGGAGAAACCATTTAAATGCATGGAGTGTGGAAAGAGCTTCAGTCAGAGTGGAAACCTTAGAATTCATCTACGGATTCACACAGGGGAGAAACCATTTAAATGTATGGTGTGTGGAAAGAGCTACAGTCGGAGTGGAAACCTTAGAATTCATCAACGGAGTCACACAGGGGAGAAACCATTTAAATGCATGAAGTGTGGAAAGAGCTTCACTGAGAGTGGAGACCTTAGAATTCATCAACGGACTCACACAGGAGAGAAACCATTTAAATGCATGGAATGTGGAAAGAGCTTCACTACTAGTGGAAACCTTAGAATTCATCAACGGACTCACACAGGGGAGAAACCATTTAAATGCATGGAGTGTGGAAAGAGCTTCAGTCAGAGTGGACACCTTAGAATTCATCTACGGAGTCACACAGGGGAGAAACCATTTAAATGTACGGTGTGTGGAAAGAGCTACTGTCAGAGTGGAAACCTTAGAATTCATCAACGGAGTCACACAGGGGAGAAACCATTTAAATGTACGGTGTGTGGAAAGAGCTACAGTCGGAGTGGAAACCTTAGAATTCATCAACGGACTCACACAGGAGAGAAACCATTTAAATGCATGGAGTGTGGAAAGAGCTTCACTGGTAGTGGAAACCTTAGAATTCATCTACGGAGTCACACAGGGGATAAACCATTTAAATGCATGGAGTGTGGAAAGAACTTCACTCATAGTGGACACCTTAGAATTCATCAACGGACTCACACAGGGGATAAACCATTTAAATGCATGGAGTGTGGAAGCAGCTTCACTGATAGTGGACACCTTAGAATTCATCAACGGACTCACACAGGGGAGAAACCATTTAAATGCATGGAGTGTGGAAAGAGCCTTGCTCATAGTGGACACCTTAGAATTCATCAACGGACTCACACAGGGGAGAAACCATTTAAATGCATGGAGTGTGGAAAGAGGTTCAGTCAGAGTGGACACTTTAGAATTCATCAACGGACTCACACAGGGGAGAAACCATTTCAATGCATGGAGTGTGGAAAGAGCTTCACTGAGAGTGGAAAACTTAGAATTCATCAACGGAGTCACACGGGGGAGAAACCATTTCAATGCATGGAGTGTGGAAAGCGCTTCAGTCAGAGTGGAGACCTTAGAAGTCATCTACGGTCTCACACAGGGGAGAAACCATTTAAATGTATTGAGTGTGGAAAGAGCTACAGTCGGAGTGGAGACCTTAGAATTCATCTACGGACTCACACGGGGGAGAATTCATTTAAATGCGTGGAGTGTGGAAAGAGCTTCACTACTAGCGGAAGCCTTAGAATTCATCTCCGGACTCACACAGGGGAGAAACCATTTAATTGCATGGAGTGTGGAAAGAGCTTCACTTATAGTGGACACCTTAGAATTCATCAACGGACTAACACGGGGGAGAATTCATTTAAATGCGTGGAGTGTGGAAAGAGCTTCACTACTAGCGGAAGCCTTAGAATTCATCTCCGGACTCACACAGGGGAGAAACCATTTAATTGCATGGAATGTGGAAAGAGCTTCACTACTAGTGGATACCTTAGAATTCATCTCCGGACTCACACAGGGGAGAAACCATTTAAATGCATGGAATGTGGAAAGAGCTTCACTACTAGTGGATACCTTAGAATTCATCAATGGACTCACACAGGGGAGAAACCATTTAAATGCATGGAGTGTGGAAAGAGCTTTGCTCATAGTGGACACCTTAGAATTCATCAACGGACTCACACAGGAGAGAAACCATTTAAATGCATGGAATGTGGAAAGAGCTTCACTACTAGTGGAAACCTTAGAATTCATCAACGGACTCACACTGGGGAGAAACCATTTCAATGCATGGAGTGTGGAAAGAGCTTCACTGATAGTGGACATCTTAGAAAACATCAACGAACTCACACAGGGGAGAAATCATTTCAATGCATGGAGTGTGGATGGAGCTTCAGTACAAGTGGAGTTCTTACAAAACATCAACAAACTCATACAGGGGAGTAACAATATAAGTCCTAGGGAAGTGGACAGAGGTTCAGTTGTAGTGGAAGTCTTACAAACCACCAAAAGACTCCGAGGGGTAAGAGCTGTAAGAGTGGAGACACGTACAGGCCATCAATTAACTCAAAGAAGAGAAAGGGTTTAAATTGAAGGAGTGTGGATCCTGATTTGGTTATTATGCAACACATTTTAGACTGTGGATCCTTTTTCTCTCCGAGTCGACACTTTCTTTCACATCAATAACAGGAAATCAGTCTTAATTGCATGCAGCGTATGTGAGCTTCTGTTGTTTGTATGTAACGTGGTCTAGCATTTATTTAAAGTAACGAAGGTCACATTTCACAATAGTAAGCATAATATAATATTTAATGTGAATCAGTCGTGTTGCTGCTGAATGAGGGTGGACTGAGAGTGAGCTGGTGTTGGTGTTTGGTGGAGGGAGTGGGAAATCTTTGTATCTGGGAATGGAGAGCTGCTCAAAGTGGAGCTGAGACTGGTAGTCTTGCATGAGGAGGGAAGGGGGCACAGTGAAGAAGGGGCCGTACCAGAGCATCTCAAAGCAATGTGCTGGGGGGCGGGAACCATGGTGACACAAGTGTGTGCAGAATGCTATCCCCAAAATGAAACCGTAAGGATGAGTATAATGTGGAAGGAGGTTCAGGCAGGTCCCCAACCCAGAGTGCTAAGGGTCAGCTTCCTCCAAATCCACCAGCTGCCCCAAGGCAGGAGCCACCTCTTGGCTTGAGGGTGGAAAGCCTCTGTCCACCTTTGCAACTGGACATGATCCGAGGGCAGTGATGGCAAACCTTTTAGAGACAAGAGTACCCAAACTGCAACGCAAAACCCACTTATTTATCACAAAGTGCCAACTATTGCAATGCGCTCTATGTGGGGCTACCTTTGAAGGTGACCCGGAAACTACAACTAATGCAGAATGCGGCAGCTGCACTGGTGACTGGGAGCAACCGCCGAGACCACAGAACACAGGTCTAGAAAGGCCTATATTGGCTCCCAGTACGTTTCCGAGCACAATTCAAAGCATTGGTGCTGACCTTGAAAGCCCTAAACAGCCTCGGTCCAGTATACCTGAAGGAGCGTCTCCACCCCCATCGTTCTGCCCGGACACCGAGGTCTAGCGCCAAGGGCCTTCTGGCGGTTCCCTCACTGCGAGAAGCCAAGTTACAGGGAACCAGGCAGAGGGCCTTCTTGGTGGTGGCTCCCGCCCTGTGGAACACCCTCCCACCAGATGTCAAAGAGAACAACTACCACCAGACTTTTAGAAGACATCTGAAAGCAGCCTTGTTTAGGGAAGCTTTTAACGTTTGATGCATTATTGTAATGTAATATTTTGTTGGAAGCTGCCCAGAGTGGCGGTTGGTGATGCCTGGGTCTTTTTTCCTCTGAGGAAATCCCTTCTCGTCTGCAGATTTTATAGTGTTTGCTCCCTGTCTTAGGGTGAGCTTGATGGTCCTGCTTCCTCCTCTGCCATCACATTGTGAACCGCCCTGAAATCTACAGTTGAAGTATAGAGATTTTAAAAATAAATGAATACATGTAAATATGGGTCCCTGGGAGTGTTTTGCCCTCCTTTCTATCCTTTGGAACTCCCTGCCTAATGAAACCAAGAGGCGCCTTCTTCATTGTTCTCTTTTTGGCACCTTTTGAAAATATTCTTGCTCAGACAAGTTGACCCAGATGTTGAGGAAGCTGAGGTGGTTTTAATGGTGTTTTTTTCATGTGTTTGTGCTTTAAAGCACGGTTGCGATTTTCCCCTTGTTTTATATTTTTGTAAAGCATTTTGAGGTGTTGCTTTTTTTCCACAATGAACTGATGTATAAATTTTATGAAGTGAAATAAATAAAACTCCCCAGAGTGTTTTCCCCTCACCAGCCTCCTGGGATTCTTGGCAGGCTGAGGGGGTTTATGACCCGCCCTCCCCACTAGCAAAAAGTGGTTTAAAAATGGTGTCTGGTCTGCTGCTCTGCTGGCTGACGCTGCCTCCCAGTCTCATCAAGGGGTGCAAAGGGGGCTAATGGAGGTTGTGTCATTCCCTCAGGAGGACTGGGGTGGATAAAGTCAGGACCCACCATGGGGGGCACAGGGTCTCCTTCCTCCTTGTTTCCCAGCCCCCAAATGCCAGGGTTTGGGGCCAAGGAGTGGGGCTGGGGGGTTTGTGGAGGTGCCATCACTGCAGGGGGGTCGTGAGGTGGGGCAGGTGGGGGTTTCATCTGGACATCCATTGTGTTTCCTTCCAAGTCCTGAGGGGATACTATAAATTCCCTCAGACCTTGGTCAACCTTGAGATTTCCTGTCAGTTTCCCCCAGAAACAACAAACAGGGCAGAGTCGGGGGGGGGTAATAATAATAAATAACAACAACAACAACAACAATTTATTATTTATACCCCACCCATCTGGCTGAGTTTCCCCAGCCACTCTGGGTGGCTCCCAATCAAGTATTAAAAACAATACAGCGTTAAATATTAAAAACTTCCCTGAACAGAATCCTGGAGTGTTTCTGTGGAGAAAAGGGCGGATATTTTTTTCTCCTCAGAACAGGCAGGGAAATTTCTGAGGAACCTGAGCAGAGACTGTAGCACCCTGCTTGTGGTTAATGCGTAGCTGGAATGAAATATTCAACGCAGCAATAGAGAAATTAAAATAATAATTTATTTGTCAGACAAATAAATGATAGGTACAGTGGTATATGGTTACCAAAGCTCTGCCTGCCCTCCAGCCCTGATGGCCAGCACTTATATTTCCTCAGCCCAGCCCCCTTGCTCCTCCTTTGGCTGCCTCTGTCCAGACAATCAGCCTGGTTGAAATTCATATTGGCTGTTTGCTAGAACCAATCATAAAAGATACACCCATTTCCTATTACCTTTTATGGGAGACAAAGAGCTCTATTTCCTTCTATCCATAAATGGCAGACAAGTAGCCATATATCTTACATTTGCCTCGACAAGGCACCTTAATTACCAGATCACCTTTTGCCCCTGTTGCCCCTGCATTCCAAAACAAATGGCTAAAACAAATGGCTCGTGGTATTAAGTTCTATCTAAACAGAGATCTTGGGTTCACATTCTCACACACCATCAATGAAATAAGAATCTAACGTAAGAATCTAACATTTCTTACTTTCTAGATCCTTTGCCTAATTACATTAAGCCAACAAATCTCATACATAACATAGATAGCTTTTTAGAAGAAAATGCCTTTGCAAAGTAAAAAGGAACTCAGTAAAAAACAGCTTCAAAAGAAGCCTCTTCAGTTTACACCCCCCTTTCCCAGCCAGCTGCTTTTCCCATTAGCTCTTCCCAAAATTTATTGCCCTTTAACTCTCTCAGTATACCTTAAACCTTAGGAAAATATGGCTAGAGTCTGATGGGAGGCACATGGTATTATTTTCTGTTAAACAATAAATCTTACTATTTACCAACTCTTAATTAGTGTTTTTGCAGCTTGATTGTATTCTGTAATACGTAGGGTCAGTGTAACATTTGCTCCCAGCCTGTAATTCCCTTTTACAACTTTGAGAAACTTGTCTCCTACTACTGCTATAAATCAGGGGAGCAAGAAGATAAACAACTGCCAAAGTACTTAGCCAGCTGGTTTCTGCCTGGCATGAAACATACAAACATTGGCAAATATATCTTTAAGCTCATTTTAAAATATAGGCCTTAATCAGATGCCTCAAGACAAGGGAGTCTCCCTCCGCCTGAGGTGTTTCCCAGTCTTCTGAGGGAGCCCAAACATGAGGAGAAAATGGCTTCCTTTGGAGATTGGCATCCTTCCCTCCTCAGGGCCTGAAGGGTCAAGGAAGGGATGCCAAGGGGGGCAACGGACTCCATGTTTCCTCCTCCAAGGGGCCCACAGTCAGATAAATGGAGGAATAGAAAATTCCCTCAGGAATTTTAGTCACAGGAGGATTCAAAAATGTTTTTCCTCCCCCTAAAAAGTTCATGTTTGTGGAAACACTAGAGAAGGCATTTGGCTCTCCTGAATAGTTAGTCTGAAATCAAATTCATAGTAGAATCACCTCAGGAGACCATGCGGTGTGTGGAGGGTTTTTCCAGGGAAAAAATGGCTCCTAAATCAGTTCCCCTTTGATGGTTTCCACATAGACTGGATTGAAACACGACTTTTCTTGCTTTTATTGGGATGATTGTGTGGTAAACCACCTTGGGGTTTTGAATGGTTACATCAAAAGGCCTTAAAGAAGTCAATAACCCAAAGGTGGTGAATGTTGGAGGCATGACTGAAGGTCACCTTCTTTCAGGTGAAGTTGTGTGGAAATGGGCAGATCAACCCTTTTTCTTACACCCAGGATTGTCAAGTGTGGCGCTCCTTGAATGTTGAAATCTAAAAGAAATAAAATAGTTCAAGGACCACAGAGGGAAGCTGAAGAAAATTTCATTTGTGTGACTCAGGGGAAATACTCTCAAGGCTGTGAAATCTGCTTCTGCCTTGAAGTGGGTCAAATGAGGATCCCAGTCAGAGGGCTGATCCTTAAGATCACAAAAGAGCAGGATATTTACAGAGAAATTAACAAACTACTCTCTCAGCAGGGTGAGGGTGGGGAGCAGGGACTCTCTCCGAAAACGGGACTCATCCTCCGTGTCGCAGGGCTGTGGGGAGAAGCTTGCAATAAATATATTTGGCCATTCACCATTTTACGGAATCATAGAATTGGAAGGGACCCAATGTCATGGCTAAAAATTGGCCGCTGTTTCTTTAATGCTTACAAAAGCTGGGTCAGCATGAGTCAGCGGCCTGTACCGGGTTGTATATATAGAGTGAGAAATGTTAGTTTCGTGTTGGGTTGGTTGGTTAGTTAGTGAAAGCTGGTAGTGTTGATGTGTGTACAGTTGGTCAGTCGCTTTTGCAAAAAGACTTTTAAGAATAAAAGCATAAAGTACTCTGCAGGGATACTCTTCTCATGGACTCTTTTATGCCAACAAGGGTCCAAGGACCAGGCTGAGGCGACAAAGGGAGATCAGAACACTTTTTTATTTTTTACAAACACTGACAGGGTCATCTAGCCCAACCTCCTGCAATGAGTAATCTCAAGCATCCATGACAGATGGCCATCCAACCTAGAAACCTCAAATGGAGGAGAGTCTCTGGACAGTGGCTGAAGCAATAAAAATATTGACTCTCCCAAACTGTAGATGCAAACTGTATCTCAGGAGATGCAAACTGTATCTCAGTGGCGGAACGGCTGCTCTGAGTGCAGAAGGCTCAATCCCCAGCGTCTCCAGGAAGGGCTAGAAAGACTTTCCATCTGAAACCTCAAGGGAGCCACTGCCAGTCCGTGTGGGCATACTGGAGCAGATCTAGTGCAGACACTGCTGAGCTGGATGGAGTCAGTCCAAGGCAGCTTCCGGTGACCCTTTTCCCCCAGCTGAAGGGCAGCTCATCCAGGGAGAGTTGGGGGGAGGAGGTGGGTGTGGGGAACCTTCTCCAGCCCAAGGGCCACGTTCTCTTCTGGGGAACCTTCTGGGGGCCACATGCCATTGGTGGGCAGGAGCAGAGCATCAAAGGCAAGTGTTAATTTTTCACAGGAAACTAGTCTCTGCACAAGCTCACCCTCCCCTCTCCATCCTCCCTCAAGGCAAGCAAGAAACATGAATAGAAAGGACAAAATCCCTGCCAGGCAAAGGAAGGGGCAATGAAAGGCTGGGGAGAGTCCCAGGGGCCACATGGAGAGGTTTGGGTGGCCACATGGGACCCCTCCCCAATTCAGTTGTGAGGCTCCACATCAGGGCTTGAAGGACCAGTCCTGGCAGTCTGACAAGATTCATGGTTGTTTTCAGGGATGTAGCAGGAACGCCCCCCCCTTCCATTCCAATGTACTGCACAAGCACCACACGCACCCCTCCCACCTTCCCCGACCCCGGAGATGCCCCATTTAAAAGCCTTCCGTAAATAAGGAAGCGCTAATTTGACAGCTCTCCGTATTGAAACCCCTTTTCTATAGCTTTTCCATGGGTTGACCGCAAAACCCTTCTTCGCCGTATTCTTTTCATGGGTAGACCAGTTTTCTGAACCCTAGGTCAAACGGCTGCCGCTTCAGCCAATCAGCGTTACCAAACAGCGCCCCTTGTGGCGGCTACGCAGGTACTGCAGGCTAATGCGCACCCTTCTCTATACTTTGACAGCTCTCGATACAAAGTTTCCGGGTTTAATTGACCATGACTAATCCTATCAAAATGTGTTAAGTTGCTTCCGGAAGTGAAAGTGTCCTTGAACTCTTTTTGACAATTTTTGTTATAAATTCACTATAAATCAGCCGTACGTCGGATTTGCACCGGACCACTTTTATTTTACTTCATATGACAAGGACTATCAAAGGGGGGGTCGCTTGATACTGGTCAGCCATAATCCCTAAAGCATGTGAGCACGTACTCTGCAGCCCTTCCCAGTTGGCATGGCAACCCTGATAGCCATCTTGATGGGCTCAGACAGAAGACCATCAAGGACACAATGGATTGCATACACGAATGGCTTCAACACAGACTATAACAAAAGAACAGTGACCGGATTCCCCCTCAGGGGGTAGAAAACTGCGCCTACCCTTTTGTCTTCCGAAAATGACTCATGGGGAGGGGGAGAAGGGAACCAGCCAGTGTCATGATACGTTACCTGCATAACCCCCCCTGACCCCTCCTGTTTATAATGTAGTCATGATGTAGTTATGATGTATTTCTAGGGGTGTAATTTAGGGGATTAGGAACTAATAAAAGTTGGGGTCTTTCTTTGTTTGGGGCTTCCATTTTGCTTCGCCTAGTAGCGGGTGGGAGTCCTGTCGCGACAGTATCTAAATAAAGGCCAAGCCTACAGGCTGCTGAATTGCTCCAAGTCCTCCTGGTTGGTGTCTTTATTTTTATCCAAGGGAGCCCTCGGATTTTCCGGTAACAGGGACAGCTCAGGCTCCTCCTGGGAGATTCAAGGCACAAATTCTCTAGCAGAGAGGTGCAAAGAAGTAAAATCAGGTTGAGATAACATCAACAAGCGGAAAGGGAAACACAAAAAGAAACTTTCCCTAAATGACAAGCAAGCAACAGAGGTGGGGGAGGGGTGGACACTGTCGTTCTTGATCTGTGACTCCTTCCATCCACCTTCCAATCAGGTTTCCACCTCTGAGCATGGACAGAGGGCAACTGGCAGGAAGAACAGAGCTTCTCCACATCCCAGGATCCTGATGGAGCAGCAAAGTCTAACTGATGAGTCCTGCAGGCAGAGAAGAGAGAGACAAGACCATCACTGTGGGGGGAGGAACGGGGAGAAAGGGGCAGAAGAATCCCTGGCAAGACTTGGGGGACACTCCATAGGGCGGCCATCAGATATTGTGAACTTCAATTCCTATTGCTGCCAGTTATGGGCCTGGCAGGGGGGGCTCTGAGGAGGGAAGGAGGCAGAGGGAGGGAGACTTGGCTGGCTTTGACAGTGGAAAAGAGGAGGTTCAGAAGAGACGAAGGAGATCTGTCTAGATCAGAAATGGGGAACCATGGACCCTGGAGCAAATGTGGCCCCCAAGGGCCAAACGCCAGCCCTGGTCTCTTCCCTTTGTCTCTGCTAAGGAACTTTACTTTTTTATATATATATAAATTTTTTATTAAGAGTTTTTTTATTACAATAGAAAAAGAAACAGCTAAGGAACTTTACTTGACTGTCTCCCAGGTGGGACATTCCCCTGGAGACACCCTTCCAGGACATGATATTGGAGTGTGTGCATCAGGGGATGGATTTGTCCATAGAAAGCCCCTCCCCTCTGTTCTACAAGGAAGCCATGGCGGGGGCACAGCAAGCAGCCAGGAGAAGGGGGTGGGGGTGGGGAGGAAGATGGAAGAGCAGAGAGGAAAGTTACCTGCAGGCTGAGGAACAGCTTGCCCTGAGAGAGAGAGAAAAGGATAGAAAGATTCAGTCAGCACCAGATGTCCCCTGAAACAGCTTCTCTGGGAACACACCCCCACCCCCCAAGATCAAGATAACACACTCCAGGAACAGCTAGGAACTTTTTTCTCTCGCTCTGTGCTATGGACTATGGACTATGAGGGGTGAATTAATAAAATAAAAACTTTAAAATAAGGAATTAAATGTTTTGTAGTAAGTAATTGTATGTTTTGCAGTAAGCTGCAAAATATTTGTATCCTTTTGAGTTGCTTTTGAATTTCTCCCTCATATGTTGGATAGGAGGTTTAGGTCTTCATCTACAGATTTAAACCTCAGACCATCTCCATAATAGGTGAGGTTCCATTTGAGGCATCAAGAGGGACCTCCTAGGAGTGGAGAAGGAACAGAACCCTCTCCAGACCCTCTGCCTAAGAAGAGGAGGGGGGCTTGGAGCCCAATCCAGCCCCACACCCCACCCTCCCTCTCCCCCTGGCACCCCACCCTCACCTTTCTTGTTCTTCAGGTAAAGGGCGAGTCCAGTGGCCCCAAAGACCAGCCCCAGCACAATCCCCACAATCCCCGTCCACATCTTGCTCCTGGCAGAGTCCGACTGTGGCTCTGAAGGAAGAAAACGCCACAAGTGAGGAAAGGCAGGTCTGGGATCAGCCCCCTGATGGGGGAGCAACCCATCCAGCCCCCCAGGACTGCCCCCCACTCCCTTGGGCATAGGTGGGTCGGGGTTGGGAAGGCGTCCTACCCCATTTCACCGTGACGGGGCCTTCGAAGCTGGCGTGCTCCACATGGCAGGTGTAGACGTCTCCACGTTCTGGCTTTGTCTCCAGCATCACCTCAATCTGGAAGGTCCAGTTCCCGTTCCGGATGAGGTCCGTGGTCCACACTTTGGGCTCCTCCTTCCCGTTCCTGAACCACTTGATCTCGATCTCCGCAGGGAAGAAGCGATTGACGGTGCAAATCAGCAGAGTGTTGTGTGGTGAAGATTCAACGTTGTCTGTGGGGGTGATCTTCACCTTGGGCTGGACTGTGGGAGGGAGGCAAGGAAGGTCAGAGATTTAGGGAGGGAGGGACCTAGAGGCTTCAAGGGAGGGAGGAGAGGGGAAGGAGGGATCCTCTCCCACCATCCCAGTGGACAGTCCAGGACCATAGTTGGGGGAGGGCTAGCCTGGTTCTCAGCACTGGGTGAAGGCCAGGGTGGTGTAGTGGTTAAGAGCGGTAGACTCATAATCTGGTGAACCGGGTTCGCTTCCCCGCTCCTCCACATGCAGCTGCTGGGTGACCTTGGGCCAGTCACACTTCTTTGAAGTCTCTCAGCCCCACTCACCTCACAGAGTGTTTGTTGTGGGGGAGGAAGGGAAAGGAGAATGTTAGCTGCTTTGAGACTCCTTAAACGGAGTGATAAGCTGGATATCAAAAACTAAATGCTGCTTCTTCCTAGCTTTTGGGGGACTTCCTCCGACCACAACCCCTCCTGGCTGCTCCAGAGTCTAAAAGCATCTGCTGAGCACCAGTGATGCTGATTTGCAAGGGGGAAACCTAGAAAAAGATCCCTCATTCCCTTTCCCCCTGTTTGTTTTTGGAACTGTGTGCGAAAGAGAAATCCTAGAGAAGGTTGCTCTCCAAGCAAAGTGCTTCTGAGTCTTGCTTGTGTGTTCATTTTGTTTGTTTGTGTGTGTGTGTGTATTTGGATCCCTAGAAGACAACATATATGTTTACACCATGTGAATACATAAAGAGGGCACTGCTGCCTACAATGAGGGACGCGGATGGCGCTGTGGGTTAAACCACAGAGCCTAGGACTTGCCAATCAGAAGGTCGGCGGTTTGAATTCCCGTGACAGGGTGAGCTCCCGTTGTTCGGTCCCTGCTTCTGCCAACCTAGCAATTCAAAAGCACGTTAAAGTGCAAGTAGATAAATAGGTACCGCTCCGGCGGGAAGGTAAACGGCATTTCCGTGTGCTGCTCTGGTTCACCAGAAGCGGCTTAGTCATGCTGGCCACATGACCCGGAAGCTGTCTACGGACAAACACCGGCTCCCTTGGCCTATACAGCGAGATGAGTGCGCAACCCCAGAGTCAGCCACGAGTGGACCTAATGGTCAGGGGTCCCTTTACCTTTACCTTTGCTGCCTACAATCAGCTACAAAAACTGAGTATAGAATACCTGCAATTAAAGAAATGTGATGCTGACATACGAAGCACTTTGTATTTATCCCTTCCTGTAATTTGGAACGAAAATGTACCCAATCCACTTTAAATTCCTTAATCGCAATGGTTCAGCAGTGTTACGGGAAAAATCCAGGTACGAGGCTGCTCAGCCATCTAGCTCGTCGGGCTAAGCCTGTGGATCCCTTTGGAACAAAAGGAGTACAGCCAGAGACTGGAGCAAGTTGGAGAAGATCCACCTTTATTGCGCAACAGGTGCAAGACAAGATTGAACCCCTAGGATGACGTAACAAGGACTTTTAAAACTTCCCACCATTTCCCAAAATACAGTTCAGAAAGTATCATCACTACATCACCATTACATCAGAAAAGGGGAGGGTTATACAAAATTAACATATGGGCAGGGGGGAAATAACATGCAAATACAGGGTATGTATTGGAAGGCACGTCCTGAGTACCTACAATCAGAAAACAATAGGGTCTTGGCTTGCACAGTCTGCCACCTGGCCATGCCCAGAGAAAGGGCTTGGTCCGGTGATTTGGCATCAGTGGGGTCTTTCCTGTGCGTATGTGACCTCCCGCTTGGGGAATTATGGCGGGTACCAAGTGGTTTCCGAGTCTCTGTTCCGTAACAGTCCCCCATTCGGAGATAGATTTGCATCAGAGTTCTGTAAGAACTGCAAATCCTTTCTCCGCACCCTAAATCTCGGTGACCATGTATTCAAGCTCTCCAGGGTGTCTCATTTGCACATATTCTGGGAAGGTGGGTGTACTCTCTGAGTGAGAATAAGCTCTGAGGGGAAACAAGGTATTTCGTGTAGGGCAGCGGATAAGGGAGCAGCAAGGGTTTAAACAGTGTACAGCACAACACAGTATTGATACGCAAAGAATAATAATCGCAACAGTCAAGACAATCCCTTTGAGCAGTTGTTGGAGCCAGCCCAACTTAGGCAGCCAGTCCTAAAGATTGAAATCTGACAGTCCCTCATGTTGAATGTCATTGAGTTTCCCTGCCAGCTCATGTATGTTGTTTAAATGTCCGGTGATGTTCAAGGACTGGTCGGTCACATATGTGCAGCACTCCGCTCCAATCAGAGCACATGTCCCTCCCTGACTCGATAACAAAAAATCTGTAGCAATCCTTGTTTGTAAACTGAGTTGTCTTACCTCAGAGAGCTCGGATACCAAAAAGTCCATTATCTGCGTGGCCTCTTGCATGAACTTCAGGAGGATGTCGGTGAGACTGAGAATGTTGACGTGGTTGGATCCAGCTCCATAGGCAGGGAACAGCGCTCGACCCACAGTCTCTCCATTGGCAGCAACGTCTGAGAGGTCTGACAGGTCTTGCTATTCCCTTTTATTCCTCTGTCTCCCCAGTGGTAGGTGCGGGGTGATCCTTATCCCAGGGACAATGTATCCCACAAAGCAGGATCCAGACATGTGCGGGCTTATCCAGGTGTATGCTCTGTGCCCACACACCCAAAACAAGCCACTGAGGAATGACTCCATTCTGCCAGATGCAAAGGTCTGTAAGAACATGAGATCCGAGTGTTGTGGTCTCCAAGTGGACAGGTGGCTCACAGCGGCAGCCCAGGCGGCAGTGAGGTTTGGAAAAGTCTGGGAACCGGCTGAGTTGGTGACAGTCACTTGTCCTGTGGTTAGGATTTCAAGATTGATGTTACAGGTACTAGTTCCTATAGAGGTCCCTTTCCCAGTGAAGCGGCGGCAAAGGGGTCCTCTGGTTGAACCTGTTAGGTACAGATACTGGTGGTTGAGGTTTAAGGCAGTTAAATTCCAGGAGGCAACGTCTCCTGAGCGGTATTGTTCCAATGTTACAGCCACTGGCACTAGTGGAAGGCTTTGCTGGAGGTGGCTCAGTGCATGAGCGCAGATCCAACAGTTCGGGTAGGGAGTCTCCTTAGCCACCTGACCAAGAAGTTGGATGTAGGAGTTCTGTTCCCAGGACGAAAGGAGGTCTTGCCCTGGGAAGGAGAGGTCAGTGCCAAGGCGCCGAGGTGCAGTGCCCATCAGGTGTAAGGGATCAGTGGTGTTCAGGAGTCACCTGTCCTTGGCTATTCCGCCACATCTCAGTGGACCAACGTTGTCCCACACAGGGGTGTGGGAGGGGCATATAGGGTGGTGCCAGCCCTCCAGGTACTCTGCCCCTTTCCAGTCATGAGTAAGTCCGAGATTCTATAGGCAACAGAATCGCCCTAGGCAGAGTCCTTGCAGCTGGGGTTTTCTTGGTTCAGGGGTCATGAAAAGGCATTGGAAGGCAAAAATCAAATTCTCGGAGGGGTGGTGGGAATCCGTATAAGTGTGGGTAGCCCCTCCATTTTCGACCTTGGTCCAGTTCGGGTTTCTGATGATCTCCCCTTGACCATAAAGAAGATAGGTCCCATTGTTGCATCTCAGGCGGTAATACTGGTGGTCAAGGGTGAGAATGGCTGACCCAACGCGCTGGAAACTTTGGTCTCGTATAAAGAGTTCCCAGTATTGGCTGCTACTGAGTTTGGGTACTAACGAGTGGTGCAGCAAGGTCCGTGATTCAGGGAGACAAAAGCCGAAGTCCCCCATTTGGTCAGGGTTGGATTTGTCCCCTGAACCTGTGATCTGATAGTCCAAGAATGATAGTCCGTTTGTAATCCGGAGCAGTGGCTCAACACGTGAGAAGAGACCCCATTCAAAGGGGAAAGGATTAAAAGGGTGAGGATCAGTTCCATATCCAGTGATGGGGTGGCAGATAAAACAATGAAGTGTCAAGGTGTTAAAATTAAGCATTGAGGTGTCAAAGGAAGGGAGCGAAGTGTAGAGCTGTCAAACGACGCGCTGAGCTGTCAAACGACTGCACTGAGCTGCCAGGAAGGGAGCGAAGCATGGAGCTATCAAACACGTTTGGGGCGTAGCTTGATCGTGGTTGCGTCCAGGACGACTTCAGAGGTCCAGACGGGCTCGGGGGTGGTATCTGGTCTGGTCTGGTGGGCCCTATCCTGACCTCGATCTGGTCCTGTCTGTTGGGCCCAATCCTGACCCCGATCTAGTCCGGTCTGCTGCTCCTCCTCGTCATCTATGTAGGAGGTTGCAGCAGAAGGCGGGGCATCAAAGGTGTAGTCCTCTCCTTAGGTCTCCTGCACCTCCTGAGGTGGTTGGACGGTCTTGCACCTCATGTGGTGTAGCCAAGCATTCTTTTCCCCAACTTTCATGGCAGTGGGTGTGGTTAGCACTTGGAACGGACCCTCCCAGGCTGGTTGTAGGGGTAGCTTCTGGTACACTTTAACCAGGATCCAGTCTCCCAAATGGAAGGAATGTGCTGGGACGTTGATTGGCAGGTTCTGTCCTTCTACGGCAGCATACTTGTGAAGATGTTCTAACTGTTTTTGAAGCTGAATGACAATCAGTGAGTTCTGCCTCCCCCACATCAAGTTCGGAGAGGGGGAATAATGTGTTATAAACGGGGGAGGGTCTCCCAAACAAAAGTTTGAAGGGAGATAGTTTCAAAAGTCCTGTAGGAGCGCTCCGGATATTATGGAGAACTAATGGGAGCGCATTTACCCACTATAGTTCGGTTGTACTAGAGTTTCCCCAGTTGAACCTTCACCTCCTGGTTCATGCACTCTACTTGCCCTGAGGAGGCCAGGTGGTATGGTGTATGGAGTTCCCACTTTATTCCCAGAGCTTGGGCCACCTGTTGGGTTACTTCTGTAGTAAAGTGGGTTCCCCTGTCACTATCTAGTCAACGGGGTACCCCATATTGGGGAATGATGTCTTGTAAAAGGGCCCTGGTGACTACAGTAACAGTTGCTTTCCTGCACGGGAACCCCTCCACCCACTATGATCAGAACATGCTTGAATCCTTGGCACTGGGGTAGGTCGATGAAGTCCAGTTGCAAACTTTCAAAAGGGACAAAAGCCCAAGGTCTGGCTCCTGGGGGCCGTTTAGGCTCACGTTTGGCATTGAAGTTTTGGCATGTTATGCAGTTCTTTGAAGCCGCCGTGGCCGCAGCGGCTGTTCCCGGGGCATACCAGAACCTCAGGACATAGTCCATTAGTTTCCCCTTTCCCCAATGAGTCCGTTGGTGGAGGATCCTCACAAATTTTGGAGTCCAGATCCTTGGCATGACGGCTCTGCCGTCTGGGAGGAATCAGATGCCATCTGTTTTGGTAGCACCTAAAGATATTGCAGCCATTTGAGCTGCCCTGTCAGCTCATCTGTTACCCTTGGAGACTGGGTCCCTCCCCTTTGTATGCGCTTTGCAGTGGTCAACCGCTATTGCTTTGGGTTTGTGGATCCTGTCCCAGAGGACAGGATCACACTTCAAAACGACCTTGACAGATTAGAGAACTGGGCCAAAACAAACAAAATGAACTTTAACAGGGAGAAATGTAAAGTATTGCACTTGGGCAAAAAAAAATGAGAGGCACAAATACAAGATGGGTGATACCTGGCTTGAGAGCAGTACATGTGAAAAGGATCTAGGAGTCTTGGTTGACCACAAACTTGACATGAGCCAACAGTGTGACGCGGCAACTAAAAAAGCCAATGCAATTCTGGGCTGCATCAATAGGAGTATAGCATCTAGATCAAGGGAAGTAATAGTGCCACTGTATTCTGCTCTGGTCAGACCTCACCTGGAGTACTGTGTCAGTTCTGGGCACCACAGTTCAAGAAGGACACTGACAAACTGGAACGTGTCCAGAGGAGGGCAACCAAAATGGTCAAAGGCCTGGAAACGATGCCTTATGAGGAACGGCTAAGGGAGCTGGGCATGTTTAGCCTGGAGAAGAGGAGATAAAGGGGTGATATGATAGCCATGTTCAAATATATAAAAGGATGTCACATAGAGGAGGGAGAAAGGTTGTTTTCTGCTGCTCCAGAGAAGCGGACACGGAGCAATGGTTCCAAACTACAAGAAAAAAGATTCCACCTAAACATTAGGAAGAACTTCCTGACAGTAAGAGCTGTTCGGCAGTGGAATTTGCTGCCAAGGAGTGTGGTGGAGTCTCCTTCTTTGGAGGTCTTTAAGCAGAGGCTTGACAACCATATGTCAGGAGTGCTCTGATGGTGTTTCCTGCTTGGCAGGGGGTTGGACTCGATGGCCCTTGTGGTCTATTCCAACTCTATGATTGTATGATTCTATGATGGCTGTTAATAACCTTTCCACTAGAGCGGCGTGGGAGATCTGTGAACCGGCTGCAGTCAGGAAGCCTCTCTGAAGCCAGATTTGCCTGCTTGTATGTACTAACCCGAAGCAATATTTACTATCAGTATAGATGGTTGTCCTTTTCCCTTCGTTAATCTCACAAGCCCTTATGAGGGCAATTAATTCTGCCACCTAGGCGCTGTATGGGGGTTTATGGGATTAGCTTCTAGCACCTCAAAGTCGGAGACTACAGCATATCCCATCTTTCTTTCCCCGTTTATCACCTTGGAACTCCCGTCTGTGTAAAATCTAAGATCAGGGTTTTCCAGAGGGAGGTGGTCTAAATCCTCTTGGGGTTTCTCCGCTTGTTGGACTATCTTTGCACAGTTTTGGCGGGGTGCGCCATCCTCTGGGAGAGGTAATAGGGTTGCCGGATTGAGGGAGTTGACTCTTTTAATGGTAACGTTGGATGGGGTTAGGAGGAGGGCTTTGTACCAGTTTAAACGTGGATTTGAGAAGTGGTGGCAGCCACTCAGAGTTAGAAGGCTGGAGACAGCATGAGGAACATGGATGGTGATCTCGTGTCCCAACACTGTCTCTTGGGCCTTTTGAAGGAGGAGTGCAGTGGCAGCAATGGCTCTCAGACAACTCACTGCCCCCTTTGCCGTATTATCATGTTGTAGGCTGTTATAGGCTACAGGCCTCTCCTGATTCCGGAAGGGCTGGGTAAGGACTCCTGAGGCTACCCCCATTTGCTCATGAATAAACAGATTGAAGGGAATACGATAATCTGGGAGGCCTAAGGCGGGGGCCGATCATAATTCCCTCTTAAGTCGTTCAAAGGATTGATATACTTCCTCTTCCCAGACTAATTCGTTAGGATGATCTTGCCGTGTCATAGCGGAGAGGGGCTTGGTTATCTCACTGTAGCCAGCAATCCATGCCCTGCCATGCCAAGGAAGCCCCACAATTGTCTTTTGGTCTTGGGGAGTGGAATCTTGGTGACCGCTTCTATTCTGTCTGTTGCTAGGCTCTGGGTGCCTACCCCCAGGATATGTCCGAGATATTTCACTTCCTGCTTGCAGCATTGTAACTTCTTGGGGGGATACTTTGTGCCCTGTGTATGCTGGCTCAATGAGGAGATGTTTAGTGTCTGCTTTACATGCCTCCTCACTGGTAGAACATATTAAAATATCTACATAAAGCAGATACTTGGACCCAGCAGGTAGGTGTACATCTTGTCAATCTTGGTGCAGTATCGTGGAAAATATGGTGGGCGATTCTGTGTACCCTTGGGGTAGTCTTGTCCAGGTTAATTGACTTGGTCCCCAGGTGAAGGCAAAGAGGAATTGGCTTTCAGGGACTAAAGGGATACTGAAGAACGCAGAACATAGATCAGCAGCACTGTACCATGTGGTTCCTGCTGGGATGGCATTTAGAAGGGAATTTGGGTTGCCCACCACTGGGTGGCATGGAATTACAAACTGATTTACGGGCCTTAGGTCCTGTACAAAACGGTAACAAACTGGGGTTCCCTTCCCCATGGTGTTTTTATGGGGAGTACTGGGGTGTTGCAGGGTGATGCACAAGGAACTAGAATTCCCTTTTCGAGGAAATCTTCAATCATGGGTGTCAGTCCTTCTATGGCTTCATTTGGTAGGGGATATTGTTTAGTGCAAGGGAAGGGAACGTCTGCACTATAGGTGATCTTAACCGGAGTAGCAGATTTTAAAAGTCCCACCGAGGTGGACTCTGTACCCCATAGCCAAGGAGGCATTTCCTCTTCTAGGTCAGGGGAGAGATCTGGAAATTGGCGTTCCAGTTTAGCATCCTGCACTATTCCTTGGAAGGTGGGGATGGACTCTTCAGGCATGTATAGGTAGATGCCGTCCCCCAAGCACTTTATTGTGATGTTTAATTTGCAAAGTAAGTCTCTGCCAAGGAGGTTTACTGGGCTGCTGGTTAAGAGGAAGGTGTGTTCCGCCAATAAGGGTCCCAGAGTGACCTTGGCTGAGTGGGAGAGTGGACACGTGTGGGGTATCCCGTCCAGCCCCATGACCTTCCTGGTCTCCGATCCAGGTTCCAGGTGGCTATTTGCTAGGGTTGAATATGTGGTTCCCGTATCCAGTAGACATTCGTAGGGATGCCCATCAATCTCAATCGTGCAAGTAGTGTCTTCAGGTGATAGCGCAAGGACGGGGCAGATGGCTTGGGTTTGGTCGGGATCCCCTGTACTTGTCAATAAGACTCTCCCCATCCCATCATTATATCAAGGGGAGGAGGTGACGTGTCCGACGAATGCATAGTTGAGGCAGAGGCTGTACCGGCGGGCCAGGGTTCCCTGCACAGGTCTTCCAACTTCTGTTTGGACAATAGTCTATGGCCTGGGATCGATTTCCAGTATGTTAACACAAATTCAAGGGGAGAGTCAGGGTCCCTCTTGGATTTGGATGGCTTCCATGAAGTCTTCCTCCCGGAGGGAGCCCGCTTGTGTTTGGAAGCTTGGGTAGCCATTTCCTTAATTCACGTGTGTCTGGGATAGAGAGGGAAATGAAAAAGGGTTCTGGTTATCCTATATAGGGGTTTTCTCTGATTCTCTTATCTTCCGTTAGTTAGCTAGTCTCACAGGGTTTCTCCCGAGTCCTGAGCTATCTGATTTCCTCCCCAGACCTTTGGCACTCGTCTTTCCCTTTTCCTATGCCTGGGATGTTTTTCCCACTCTGCCCAGTCCTGCCCAGTTCCTCCCAGGCTATCCCGCCTGGCAACCTCCTACCTATCGTTGCAAACTTGAGAAAAGGGACCTTATTGGATGCCCGTGCAGTGCGGTGCCAGCTCAGGCAACCCCTAGATAGAGTTTTCGAACCAGAATACCCCCCTTGCTTTCAGAAGCGGGCTCACGCACAATACATGTATAACGTGGCATGACTGGTGCGGCTGGGGTAGGGATAGAAAGATAGTCCCTTCTAGCCCCTTGCTTTCAATAGGACACCCATTTGCAGAGGTGAGTGTTTAAGCCGAACCTCTCCATCTTATTTTCGGGTTCCTAATTGGGGCAGCTGGCTGGAAGTTCAGAAAAAGAGCTCCAACCCCTTGCCTTCAATGAGATGCCCATTGTGGTGAGGTGGGTGTTTAAGCCAGTCCTCTCCATCTTATTTTTGGGCTCTCGATTGGTGCGGCTGGCTGGAGGGTTTAGGATAAAGAGAGAGAGCTCAGAACTCCCCTCTCGAGTTGAGCAGTGGTCCACGGTCTCTCTCACAATCCGGACCAAGAGAAAGGTAAGGAAGAACAATAGATAAGAGGGCAGAGAATTCAGTTGCCAGGAGATCACCACCCCCTTCCCACCAGTGCACTGGATTTTGACCTATACTCACGCGTCTTCTGCTGTGATCCCGGGATCGATGAATAAGCCAGCCGGATCTCTCTTTGCTCCCTAGCTGAGCCCCTTGAGGCTTGTCGATTACCGCCCCTGAAGATGGCCGGGGATCCAGAGAGATCTTCCCAGGCAAAAGGGGCCCAGAGTTGGCTGAAGATTTCGGGGGCCCCAGTCAACCCCACGGGAGAACCGCAGCCCCACGTTGGGCACCAAACTGTTACGGAAAAAATCCAGGTGCGAGGCTGCATCAATGGGGTCTTTCCTGTGCGTACGTGACCTCCCGCTTGGGGAATTATGGTGGGTACCGAGTGGTTTCCGAGTCTCTTGGAAATAAAGCAGATTGGCGGTGAAAGCGAAAGAATCAGTGGTACTAGTGAATTTCTGTGAATTTTTCTGTTTTTCCAGGCTTCGTTAAACAGTAGCTGTCCATTCAGAAAGGACTGGTTACACTGTATCAAGTTTGATTGGATTAGCAAGGTTACAAGGTTTCAGTCCATTGTTCTCACAGCGGGGAGCTGTCAACAGCTTATAAGGAAGTAAATGAGGCGTGCAAGAGCTTTAGTTGAGCTGCTTCTGCAGAAGCAAAGCGTTGCATTGATTGGCTGGGGCTGCATTCGGCGCATTCTGATTGGTTAGGATGCTCCCGCATACAAATAGAATGTTCATTCACAAATACACTGGCTGGTTATCCGGTTTACTTGCAAAAGGGATGGGAAGCAGAAAGGGAAAAAGACACTTTTATTTTCGGGGTTTGGGTTTCGTGTGGTGCTTGGTACAATATAGTGAAGGGCAAGGCAGGGCGCCCTCAAGGTCATCACCTCAAACCCTCTGGAGGCATCCTAGGAAGGAGGACCTCACAAACATGCCCCCCCTTCCGTTCCGTAACAAGCAGCCAGCAATTTTTAAACCTTGTGGAGTATTTATTCTTTTATTTTATTCTTTAGAGCCTTTAAGTGCCTTTACTACTCAGAAGTCCCACTGAATTAAATGGAGCTTACTCCCAGGTAATTGTGTAAAGATTCTGCGGTCTTATACTGCAATCTTCAGCATTTTGACTCAAAAGTAAGCCACACTGAGTTCAATAAGACTTACTCTCTGGTATCTTCCTGATCATTATCACAGTTTCCATTGTTATTATTATTATTATTTACATACAGTCATAATATTTCTTAGAATTCCTCAAATGATCTACTGCTCTCTGAGGAGATCTAGTTAAGGGTAAATGAAAGCCAGATACACGCACAGACAATGTTACTATTTGGAGAGACTATATCTCTTTTCCAGCTTCTTTCAAACTTCTTTTTATGCCCTTTATGAACAAATGTGTCAAGTTTTGTGTGTATATACAAATACACATGGGGCGTGTGTGACAAAACCGGGTCTGGGCCCAGGTGACAGAAAGCCTAGTTTGGGGGGGCCCCTGGGACAGTCAGTCAATCCTGTGCTCCCAGCCCCCAACTTCCCACTCCCACCAGTGGGATCTCTGACCCCCCCCCATCTACCCAAAGTCAGCCCAGTTTCCCCAGTGCTCAGGCTGGGCATAGGGAACTGCTCCTCCCTGGGGGTCCTTGGGATGCCCCTCCCCTTCCCATCCTTCTGTGTCATTTCCGAGTCCTGGGAATCTCAGGAGTTTGTCCTTCCTTTTTCCTAGCAAACAGGATGACCTTCAGAATTCACTGCAGAGTATCCTTTTGATTTAGGGATGGTCCCTGGAGGACGGGGGGGGGGGGGGAGCTGGAGGGGAGCCTGGTGGCTGAAAATAGTAATGAGTGGGTGGGAGGGAAATGGACCATGTTTATAATAATAATTATTTAATCCTGAATGTATGTGATTTTGAGATTGTGGGGTTAATTTCTAAACCCCTCCCCCCCTGATTTAAACACCCAAATTCCCTGGGAAACCTGGACGTATGGCAGCCCTACCTGTCAGGTGAACATGAAACGACATGCTAATGTGTCACAATTAATAACTGAGTGATGTCCAAACAACATCATATTGTACTTTAAAAATGTTCAGGGTTTCTGCTTGAAATGTGCTCTCTCTGCTCCCCCTGAAAGGCTGCCTATTCCCCCTTGCAGCCCCCCACTCTAATGTAGTCCAGCATTGGACTGTCTCCCGGGTTCAAATCCCCCCTGGGCCTTGAGTCTCCTGGGTGTCCCTGGGCAGCCCCACCCCCCTCAGCCTGGCCTCCCTCACAGGGCTGTTGTAGGGGTGGAATGAGGAGAGGGAGAACCATGGACAGAACACCATCTCAAGCTCCTCTGGGGAAACGGTGGGGATGCACATGCAGTAGATGAAGTTTAGGGAAGTTTTTAATGTTTGATGTCGTATTGTGCTTTTAATTCTGTTGGGAGATGCCCAGAGTGGCTGGGAAAACCCAGCTTGATGGATGGGGTATTAATAATAATATAAATAACAATAAAAACAACAACAATAATAATAAATCATTACTTCTATTATTATTATTATTATTATTATTATAGTAGTAGTAAATACTGCAGTTGTGTGTTGCAAGCCTCCCTGAGACCTACAGGTATAGCGTGGGATGCAAATTTAATTAATAATAAATATATTGCAATACCATGGTACCTCAGGTATCATACACTTCAGGTTACATACGCTTCAGGTTACAGACTCCACTAACCCAGAAATAGTGCTTCAGGTTAAGAACTTTGCTTCAGGATGAGAACAGAAATCGTGCTCTGACGGCGCGGCGGCAGCAGGAGGCCCCATTAGCTAAAGTGGTGCTTCAGGTTAAGAACAGCTTCCAGAAGGAATTAAGTACTTAACCCAAGGTACCACTGTACACGAAACGGTTTATGATGCTTTGAGGGACACAAAAGCTCCTTCTGCCCCCAATCCCAGCGTCTGCCTCTGGAGTGGGGCACCAGGAAAGGCCCCTCTTCCTCTCTGAAAAGCGGGAGGGGCAGGGAGGGGAGAAAGTCCTGGGTCCACCCCACGCCCCCCCCCATTTTGGGTTCTTATAGGGGGCCCATTTCCCATGACGTCCCCCTCCCCGATTCTGGACTCACTGCGCCGGGCCTGGGCGAAGGGCTTGTAGATTCCGTAGTCGCGCCGGCAGAAGACATCCACGGCAGCCATGTATCTCCGCAGGTCTCTCTTGTCCTGGTTCCATCTCTTGACTTCGGACTCCTCCATTTCAGCCACCGCCATGAACTTCCCTCGGTCGCTGTCGAAGTAGTAGAGCTCCTGACGGTCGAAAAACTCCCTATGTAGGTAGCGGATCCGCTGCGTCCCATTGGAGAAGTGGCACTCGGCCTTCAACTGGAACAGAAAATGCTCTGTGGGGGGAGGGGGAGAATGAAATGGGGGGGGGTGGAGACTTCCGGTTTCCAGTTGCCTTAAGGGCGCAGCTCCCACGAAAGCGGATAGTTGTCCCTGCCGGGCAGGAGAGAGATGGTTTGTCTCTCTCGCATTTTTTTCCCTCTTTCTCTCTCTCCTGTCACATGATCCCATGGCGGGGGGGGGTGGATGAGCAGGGAGACCCTCCTTTCACCTCCTTCCAAAAGAAATGGAGCAGCAGGAAGGCCCCTTTTTTAGGGGGGAGGCACAACCTCCAAGGCCCTGAACCCCATGGGTGTAGCCAGGATATATGTGGGGTGGGCGTGAACTGAGCTATCTGCATTTATTTATTTATTTATTTATTTAGTTAGTTATTTATTTAATGGGGGCAGCTGCTCCCTGCCCCCGATGCTGCCCATGCTTATCTCCAGGTTTTTGAAAAAAAGTAAACCTCCCTCCCCCATTTTATTGCCCTCCGGCTGAAAGAGGAAATGTTGGGGGTTGCAGAGAGACCAGGAAAAGGGCGAGATGCCGAGGAGGGCGGGAGACACTTCACTGCTCTGAATGGAGTTCACTGCCCCTCCCTCCCACGAGACCCCCTCTCCCGCTGCGGGAGACCCAGTTTCACTTTCGCTTTACCTGCCAGAGCGCAGGAAGGCAGGAACCCATTTCAGCGCCCAGAATGGGCAGCTGCCCCCCATCAATAAAAATCAATAAAAGTACATAGGAAACTGAGGTTTCCCCCTCCTAACAAAAGGTCAGCCCCTTCCTAACAAAAATCCTGGCTACGCACTTGCCTGGGTTTCTTACTATTGAGAAAGAGCAAATGAAAGGTATATTTATGCATTATGTGGAGTCCTTTATAGAGTTAATACTGTAATCGGTTATGAGATCTCTTGGAAATGATGGGAGATAAATGGACTAATAATGATGAGGATGCTTTTGAGAGGCAGGTGAAGAAGCGCTCACGGCCAAATTCAGCTGTCCCACCAAAAGTCCCCTAGGGCTGCCTACCACCAGATGTCCTGAAGGAAGACTATTTAATGTGTGAATATTGTAGTTCTATTAAAATTCAATTGAATGTTACTTGTAAGCTGCTGGGGTAGGATTTTAATCCTGAAAGGTGGGATATAATTAATAGCAATAAATAAATGTGCTCTCCTTCCCAATCCCAGAAGCCTGAGCTGCTCTTTTTCAGAGGGGGGAGTGTTTTCCGTTCCCTCCTGCCCCTTTGCCCCCCCCCCCCCGTGACCTGGAAGAAGCAAAGATTACCAGTGTTGAAGCAATGCTTCTTCAACATCAACTTCAAAGGACAGGTCATGCTGTTCGGATGCCTGATTATCATCTTCCAAAGCAATGACCCTATTCTGAACTTAAAAATGGAAAGTGTAATGCTGGTTTGTCAACAAGAGAGATTTAAAGACTCTTCCAAGAAGAATCTTTCAAAATGTAGTATAAACACCAGCAACTGGGAAACACTGCCCTGCAAGCGCTCCAATTGGAGAGCAGCCTTTACCAAAGGTGTCATGGGCTTTGGAGACACTCCAACTCAGGGCGAAAAGGAGAAACGTGCTAAGAGGAAGGCACGCTGGGCAAACTCTCACCTTGATAAACTCCCGCCCGGAAACCTCTGTCCCCACTGTGGAATGACGTGTGGGTCCAGAATTGGCTCCACAGTCACTTACGGACTCACTGCTAAGACCGTGTTCATGAAGACCATCTAGGAGGGATCTTCAAAGGAGCCCCACTGATGGGGGTCCCACTAAGATGAGTTTCCTCTTCCTTCTCCCCCCATGGCAGAATCTTTGCTCACCTGGAGGCGCCTCCACGCCCAGCCCCTCCGAAGCGGAGACCACCAGCATGCCCAGCAGGAGCCCCCCCAAGGCCAAAGGCGCAGCGCCGGAGCCCCCCATCCTTCTCTCTCCTTCGCCCCCTGAAGACTCCCAAATGGGACTTTCTCTGCTCAGGGTCGGGAAAAACTACCAAGCCCCGTCCAATCCGCCTCCGAGTCCAGGCAGCGTCATCGGTCGCCAGGCAGGGAAAGAGCATTATCAAGGGCTCTCTCTGCTCTCAATAGATCTGCAAGTTCCTCTTCTTCTAATCTCTCCATTGTTGTTGCGTCGCGTGTGAATCAATATATTCCCGGAAGACTTGACTATAAAGCTTAACAAGAATCTGCGCTTTTCTTCTGCTGCGTTTTAAGCCGCTAAACGTCGTTCCTTCATGTATCCGGAAAGAGGAAGGAAGTTTCCAGGGGGGAAGAACTGCCTGCTGAGGGAGGGGGCTTCCCCTCTTCGCCCCCCAGCCTGCATCCCGAGGAGACCTGGCAGCCCCCCAATAAGAAGACCCCTCCCCCCAATAAAAGCCCCCTCCAGCCCCCCTTTGCAAGAAACATCCCTGGTGTCTGAGGATCCCCATGAAGAAACACCAAGGGGGGAGACAGAGAGGAGCCCCCGCAGCCCCTTCCCTGGAGGAGACCCCGCCCCTCTTGGGGAGATCCAGCCCCCCCCCAAAAAAAAAATATTCGCTGCCCTTTTCCTGCTGCCCTTTTCGCTCCGTCTCCGGCTGAGGCTCCTGCCTGGGGAGGGTTTACCTGGAGACAGGCTGGTCATCGCCAGGGCGCTTTTTCATTGGCCGAACGGGCAGGGACTTTTCTGCTCCGCCAAAGCCGCCCCCTGGCCGCCCCCGCCCCACAGCCACTTGGAGCCATCGATCAAGCAGGGAGCCCAAGGAAACTGCCGCCTGGTCTGCCAGGAATCTGCCTCCTTGGCGCCTAAAACTGAGGCGAGGCTCAGATTTCGAAAGGCGGGAAGTTGGGAAAAGGCGGGAAAAGTCGTTGCCCTCAGAGTCGCTGAGGGAAAGAAGCAGCGGGGGGAGGGGCTCCTCCTCTCTTGTCCCTCAGAGACACACAGAGACACAACGGGGACCCTCTTGTGAGGGGAGCAGAAAGGGGTCTCTCTCCCCCCCCCCTCACAAACCCCTTTGCATTCCTCTCATGGCGGAAGGGGATCCCACCCTCTCCCTGCCTGGCGAGGGGGCAGCCGGGCCAAGGGGGTCTCTGGGCGCAGGAGAGCCTGTGGGGAGGAAGGGGGCAGAGGAAGTTGGGGGACTGAGGGAGAATGGGAAGCATCATCCCTGGGGGAGGGAAGCGTAGCCCGCCATCGCCAGAGGGGCAGAGGGAGAGGGAGGTCCCCGTCTCTGGAGGGGCTGCCTGAGCTTCTCCCTCCTGCTCAGGGATCTTATGAAGCGTCGGAGAAAGGGATCCCTGAAAATCAGCTGCCCCCCATGTCTTCCTTCCTGGCAGCTTCATCCTCTCCCTCCCTCGAACCCCCAGAAGTCCCAGGCTAGATTCTGTTTCCAACGCTGCTGCTGCGTAGTCTCAAGTCCAGCCATGAAGAAGGAGAAGAGGAAATACAATTTACATCAAAATCTATTAATTTATCTTGGCGACTTCCCATTGTGGGGTCAGAAATTATTATTGATCCTGTTTTTATATAACATAACCAGCTATATTCACAGCTGTATAATTGTGCTTGCTTAAATGTCTCTGCTGGAGAATCTATCAAGTGTTATGATAAAGAAAGGTAGTTGGCAGTCCATCAATCTGGTCTTTTGAAGTTGAATCTGTTCCTTTGTCTATTTGGTAAAGCTAAAGGGACCCCTGACCATTAGGTCCAGTTGTGGCCGACTCTGGGGTTGTGGTGCTCATCTCACTTTATTGGCCGAGGGAGCTGGCGTACAGCTTCCAGGTCATGTGGCCAGCAGGACTAAGCCGCTTCTGGCAAGCCAGAGCAGCGCCCGGAAACGCCGTTTACCTTCCTGCCAGAGCAGTACCTATTTATCTACTTGCACTTTTGGGGGTGCTTTCAAACTGCTAGTTTGGCAGGAGCAGAGACCGAGCAAGGGGAGCTCACCCCATCGCGGGGATTCGAACTGCCTTCTGATTGGCAAGTCCTAGGCTCTGTGGTTTAACCCACAGTGCCACCCATGTCTGTTTGTTAGGAACTCATTAATTACCGCTTATCAGTTTACCAGGAATGTGTTAGGGAGTCATTTCATTGCTCAAGGCCTGTAGATAGACAAGAGTGAAAGATTTACAATACAAGATAACAAGGAGAATTAGCAGGTGCTGGGTTTAAGACAGTACGCATGCGTAAATACCTCATGAATATTAAAAGACACACCCCTTGTCCTTAAATTACTAATTTAAATGTACATGGGATGTATGTCACTGTATGTAACGGTGGGGGCACATATCAAGGAGTAACGTATGAAAGAGGCATTCAAGGAAGTCTGTCCGCTGCAAGTTCTTAAACCAATAGGAATTAGGGGAGGTAGAAAGGAGTAAGGAGAATGTACTTTTATTCATTTATATAATAATAATAATAATTTATTATTTGTACCCCGCCCATCTGGCTGGGTTTCCCCAGCCACTCCTGGCAGTTTCCATAGAAACCAAAAATACACTAAAATATCACACATTAAAAACTTCCCTGAACAGGGCTGCCTTATTGGATCTCCTGTCTACAGGCTCTTATAGGCATCAGCAGTGCCTGAGACAATTTAAGGTTTGATTAGCAAACCCAACACCATCCTTACATCTCACCTGGAGTACTGTGTCCAGTTTTGGGCACCACAGTTCAAGAAGGACACTGACAAACTGGAACGTGTCCAGAGGAGGGCAACCAAAATGGTCAAAGGCCTGGAAACGATGCCTTATGAGGAACGGCTAAGGGAGCTGGGCATGTTTAGCCTGGAGAAGAGGAGGTTAAGGGGTGATATGGTAGCCATGTTCAAATATATAAAAGGATGTCACATAGAGGAGGGAGAAAGGTTGTTTTCTGCTGCTCCAGAGAAGCGGACACGGAGCAATGGATCCAAACTACAAGAAAGAAGATTCCACCTAAACATGAGGAAGAACTTCCTGACAGTAAGAGCTGTTTGACAGCGGAATTTGCTGCCAAGGAGTGTGGTGGAGTCTCCTTCTTTGGAGGTCTTTAAGCAGAGGCTTGACAACCATATGTCAGGAGTGCTCTGATGGTGTTTCCTGCTTGGCAGGGGGTTGGACTCGATGGCCCTTGTGGTCTCTTCCAGCTCTATGATTCTATGATCTGGGCTGGTCTAATTCTCTTCCCTGCTGCCTATCTAACCTCTTAAGGCAAAATCCTATATTACAATCTCGTGTATTTTCTTTCCATTCATAAGTCAAAACCAGTTAAAGAAATTATTTGGCGGTATTGCGTTCTTATATTGACCGAAAAGGGTCTCCATTCTTCTTTCTGTATTTTCGTCTTTCTGGTTGCCCCAAAGAGCAAGAAGCAAAAGGCAGCTCCGCGAGCTCCTCTACGGCCATAGCTCTAGGGGCACGCGAAGTGTTTCCAGGCAGGAGGGACGAGAGGCGGGAAGTTTGGGGAAGGGGAGGAGGGGCGACAATGGAACAACGCCCCCCTTTATATTGCAGGAAAGGAAATCGGAGCAATATCAGCAAGGGAGGCGGAGAGCAAGAGAGGACATAGAGGTAAAGAAGCCAAGTGGGGAGAGGAGAAGGGGCGGAGGGAAAGGGGCAGAGACTCCTGTCCTGGGACCCATCGAGAGGGGCCCAGATCCGTGCAAAACCCCCGCAGGGTCTGCGTGGCACCATCTCCTTGGAAGCGCCATCGCCAAACTCCTGGGGGGCCGTGAGATGCTCAGCTGCCCTGCACCCCCTTGGACGCCTTGGCGGGAAGGGAAATAGGGTGCCTGCCAAGGGGGTCCCCATCCCCAAGCAGGACTGGGGCGAGGCCGCCTTGCTGGGTCCCTCTTGGAGGGAGAGATGGAATCCATGTAAGAGTTAAAGGAAGCGAGAGAGCCTGGATGCCTAGAAAGGCCTGGAAAGAGACCCCTCCCTCTCTCCGCCCCCTCCCCTTGGGTGGTCCCTCTGGATGGAGATGGGGGTGCGCTGGGTAGAGATGGGGTGTGCAGGGTGAGTTGGGCCAAGGAGAGACAGGGGGCAGAGGAAGTTGGGGGGGCGGAGGAGAGAGGAATGGAAGCAACATCCCTGGGGCAGGGAAGCCCAGCTTGCCAGATTTGCAGACTCCATGTAAATGAGAATTGGTGGGTGGGATTATAGTGTACAGCTGCCCTGTAATATTCTCCTTCTATAACTTTTCATGAGCTGATATTGCCATACAAGTTCCAAAATAACTACGCAAAATCTACAAAGAGAATCAAAGGTCAATGGTGGCATGAGCTTTCCAGGTCCAGAATCCTCAGCCTCAGGCTTAAGCACACAAAAGCTGAAGCCATAATAATGTAATAGGTCTGTGGTGCTCAGTGTTTAGGTATATTAAATATTTGGATTTAATTAGAGCTTGTGTCTTATAGTGTGGATATGTTTTAAGACAGTCTCAATGTATCTTAGAAAGGGAGTTCTGCAAAGGGTTTTATGTGTTTGATCCGTGTTTCTGGGTAAATGCGGTGTGTCAGACTTTGAGAATGTAATCAAGAAGGTATAGGAAAGTGTGCACCTGCTTCTGAGCATCAGAAATGAGCATGGAAAAAGTTTATTAACTCGTGTAAATGTCTTAAGTGTGTACCAGTTCTTTAATCCTCCTCAAACAAAAAGTGCTGATGAACACAGGGAAACTCCTTTGTTAGGTGACACCTGGGGGGATTAATAATTAATACTTCAAAGCATCAAAAGAAGTAAATTGGTGCAGGATGATTTGGGAATGTGTGCAGTTGATTGGACTGTATCAGGAAGATGTTGAAGATCACAGAGGAAAGAAGAAATGAAATACAGATATTCAGCATTTTCAGAAGAGGGGGAAGATGGAGAAAGTGCATCCCCCCCAGATAAGACTCCCATCCTCCCTGGCCATGGGCCATCCTTGCTTGGGCAGAGTTCAACCACATCTGGAGGGCCAGAGATGCCTGAACTCAGCATAGAAGGTTCCTATCAAAGGTGTCCACATTCAGCAGTGTAGCAACCCCTGCCAGCACAAGGGAAAGAGCTTTTTAAAGGAAATTGTTCACCCCCAAAGCTACTTGCTTAGGATCATACAATGGGTCCGCCAACCTGAAGCGCCAGAGCTGCCCCTCCCCACCTGCCTTCCTCCACTGCTGCCCACACTTAAGGAATGTCTGTATGAAATCCCAGAAATGTCTGGCTCCTGTTCCAAAGAGGTCCAGTGGATATTCTAGAAAAAAGTGTGGCTAAGATTCTGAGTCACAATTGTGGCTGAGAAATACAGCCAGGGAGTATGAAACTTTATTATTATTATTATTATTATTATTACACTCAGGTGGACACACCACTGTTTTCATCATTTTTCTTTTCTTTCCCACAATCAGTGTTATTCACCTTTAATATTCACCTTTTTCAGTGTGACACATATTTTTATCTTGTGATCTTCAGATGAAAAACAATATACAAATTTACTAAATAATTCCCAGTTGGAGCAGAGCTAGAATATCCAGAAGCCCTTGGCCACCCACGGCAAAGGAGGAAGAACAGTGAGAGAGGCCTGGACAGGGAATCTCCACTAAGATAAGCCAGTGTCAGGAGGCAGGTGCGAGACCCGGCGGCATATAATTATTATAAATCATAATTGGGGTGGGTGTCTCAATCTGGCCCAACCAGCGGTCAGGCTCCAGCTGCTTTCTTTCTGCATCTCCAGCTCTCTCCATTCAATAATGCAAGGCTGAGAGATGGAGGTCCAACCCCAAGAACATTCTCCAACTGAGCACTCCTTCAACCGACCACAAGCACCAAGCCTTGTCACTAGACTTATATATGGGTCTCCCAAAATGGTCACTATGCACCTCCTCAGGTGAAAGGGAATGTGCAGGTGATTAATAAAGATCTAGAGGTCGAAGGGGACAAAATGTGGCCCAAGGGGTGGAGGATTATTGTGCAGAGGATGAAGAACTTCATGATGAACTTAGGACCCTGATGAATATTGGCCAGGTCCATGGAACACAGAGCAGCTCCTTTTCCTGTGCGAAAATCCTTTTTATAAAACGTAAAGACCACAGTTCAACCGTATTATAAGATAATACTGCTTCATTAACGATAATTAAGGGTTATAAAAGGCTGATGATGCATGACCATTATTTTACATTATTTCATTTGCCTTTTTAAAAATTTGGAACATATGGAGGACAGGAGAGATTGTACAAGACGTTAAAATAAGAGCAGGTGTTAATCGATGTGTGTAATATTCCTTTGTTCTCTTCCTAGAAAACTAATAGGATTTTCTCCCCACCCCATTGAAAGAAGACAATGGTGAAGGCAGTCAGAATTTTGGTGGGCCATGTCCAATGGGACTAACGAAGAAACCATTTAAATACATGGAGTGTGAAAAGAGAGAACATAAACAATTTGAAAGTATGGAGTGTGGAAGGAGCTTCACTGACAGTGGAAAACTTAGAAAACATCAATGGACTCACACAGGGGAGAAACCATTTAAATGCTTGGAGTGTGGAAGGAGCTTCACTGAGAGTGGAAAACTTAAAATTCATCAATGGACTCACACAGGGGAGAAACCATTTAAATGCATGGAGTGTGGAAAGAGCTTCAGTCAGAGTGGAAACCTCAGAATTCATCAACGGACTCACACAGGGGAGAAACCATTTAATTGCATGGAGTGTGGAAAGAGCTACACTACTAGTAGAAGCCTTAGAATTCATCTACGGACTCACACTGGGGAGAAACCTTTTAAATGTATGGAGTGTGGAAAGAGCTTCAGTGGGAGTGGACACCTTAAAATTCATAGACTGATTCACACTGGGGAGAAACCATTTGAATGCATGGAGTGTGGAAAGAGCTTCACTATTAGCAGAAGCCTTAGAATTCATCAACGGACTCACACAGGGGAGAAATCATTTAAATGCATGGAGTGTGGAAAGAGTTTCAATAGAAATGGACACCTTAGAATCCATCAACGGAGTCACACAGGGGAGAAACCATTTAAATGCATGGAGTGTGGAAAGAGCTTCATTCAGAGTGGAACACTAAGAAGACATCAACAGAGTCACACGGGGGAGAAGCCATTTAAATGCATGGAGTGTGGAAAGAGCTTCAGTCAGAGTGGACACCTTAGAATTCATCAACGGAGTCACACTGGGGAGAAACCTTTTAAATGTATGGAGTGTGGAAAGAGCTTCAGTGGGAGTGGACACCTTAGAATTCATCAACGGAGTCACACTGGGGAGAAACCATTTGAATGTATGGAGTGTGGAAAGAGCTTCAGTGGGAGTGGACACCTTAGAATTCATCAACGGAGTCACACAGGGGAGAAACCATTTGAATGTATGGAGTGTGGAAAGAGCTTCAGTCAGAGTGGACACCTTAGAAAACATCAACGGAGTCACACAGGGGAGAAGCCATTTAAATGCATGGAGTGTGGAAAGAGCTTCAGTCAGAGTGGAGACCTTAGAATTCATCAACGGAGTCACACTGGGGAGAAACCTTTTAAATGTATGGAGTGTGGAAAGAGCTTCAGTGGGAGTGGACACCTTAGAATTCATCAACGGAGTCACACTGGGGAGAAACCATTTGAATGTATGGAGTGTGGAAAGAGCTTCAGTCGGAGTGGACACCTTAGAATTCATCAACGGAGTCACACAGGGGAGAAACCATTTGAATGTATGGAGTGTGGAAAGAGCTTCAGTCAGAGTGGACACCTTAGAAAACATCAACGGAGTCACACAGGGGAGAAGCCATTTAAATGCATGGAGTGTGGAAAGAGCTTCAGTCAGAGTGGACACCTTAGAATTCATCAACGGAGTCACACTGGGGAGAAACCTTTTAAATGTATGGAGTGTGGAAAGAGCTTCAGTGGGAGTGGACACCTTAGAATTCATCAACGGAGTCACACTGGGGAGAAACCATTTGAATGTATGGAGTGTGGAAAGAGCTTCAGTCAGAGTGGAGACCTTAGAATTCATCAACGGTGTCACACAGGGGAGAAACCATTTGAATGTATGGAGTGTGGAAAGAGCTTCAGTCGGAGTGGACACCTTAGAAAACATCAACGGAGTCACACAGGGGAGAAACCATTTAAATGCATGGAGTGTGGAAAGAGCTTCAGTCAGAGTGGACACCTTAGAATTCATCAACGGAGTCACACAGGGGAGAAACCATTTCAGTGCATGGAATGTGGAAAGAGCTTCAGTCAGAGTGGAGACCTTAGAAAACATCAACTAACTCACAAAGGGGAGAAACCATTTAAATGCATGGAATGTGGAAAGACCTTCAGTCAGAGTGCACAACTTAGAATTCATCAACGGTGTCACACGGGGGAGAAACCATTTAAATGTATGTAGTGTGGAAAGAGTTTCAGTGCAAATGGAGTTCTTACAAAACATCAACGAACTCATACAGGGGAGAAACAATATAAGTCCTAGGGAAGTGGACAGAGGTTTAGTTGTAGTGGAAGTCTTACAAACCATCAAAAGACTCCCAGGGGTAAGAGCTGTAAGAGTGGAAACACCTACAGGCCATCAATTAAAGAAGAGAAAGGGTTTAACTAGAAGGAGTATTGATCCTGCTTTGGTTATTATGCAACGCTTTTTAGAGATTAGAACCTTTTTCTCTCCAAGTTGACATTTTCTTTCACATCAATAACAGGAAATCAATCTTAATTCCATGCAGCGTATGTTAGCTTCTGTTGTTTGTAACGTGGTCTAGACATTTATTTAAAGTAATGAAGGTCACATTTCACAATAGTAAGCATAATATAATATTTAATGTGAATCAGTCGTGTTGCTGCTGAATGAGGGTGGACTGAGAGTGAGCTGGTGTTGGTGTTTGGTGGAGGGACTTGGAAATGCTTGTATCTGGGAATGGAGAGTTGCTCAAAGTGGAGCTGAAACTGGTGGTCTTGCATGAGGAGGGAAGGGGGCACAGTGAAGAAGGGGCTGTACCAGAGCATCTCAAAGCAATGTGCTGGGGGGCGGGAACCATGGTGACAGATGTGTGTGTAGAATGCTATCCCCAAAATGAAACCGTAAGGATGAGTATAATGTGGAAGGAGGTTCAGGCAGGTCCCCAACCCAGAGTGCTAAGGGTCAGCTTCCTCCAAATCCACCAGCTGCCCCAAGGCAGGAGCCACCTCTTGGCCTGAGGGTGGAAAGCCTCCGTCCACCTTTGCAACTGGACATGATCCGAGGGCAGTGATGGCAAACCTTTTAGAGACAAGAGTACCCAAACTGCAACGCAAAACCCACTTATTTATCACAAAGTGCCAACTATTGCAATGCGCTCTATGTGGGGCTACCTTTGAAGGTGACCCGGAAACTACAACTAATGCAGAATGCGGCAGCTGCACTGGTGACTGGGAGCAACCGCCGAGACCACAGAACACAGGTCTAGAAAGGCCTATATTGGCTCCCAGTACGTTTCCGAGCACAATTCAAAGCGTTGGTGCTGACCTTGAAAGCCCTAAACAGCCTCGGTCCAGTATACCTGAAGGAGCGTCTCCACTCCCATCGTTCTGCCCGGACACCGAGGTCTAGCACCAAGGGCCTTCTGGTGGTTCCCTCACTGCGAGAAGCCAAGTTACAGGGAACCAGGCAGAGGGCCTTCTTGGTGGTGGCTCCCGCCCTGTGGAACACCCTCCCACCAGATGTCAAAGAGAACAACTACCACCAGACTTTTAGAAGACATCTGAAAGCAGCCTTGTTTAGGGAAGCTTTTAACGTTTGATGCATTATTGTAATGTAATATTTTGTTGGAAGCCGCCCAGAGTGGCCCAGCCAGATGGGCAGGGTATAAATAATAAATTATTATTATTACTATAACGCGGCAATTCTACCTGTATATTTAATTTTTTTATGTTTGTTTCACATTTCTTCTTTATGACTACTGTTGTAATGAATAATCCTTCATAAAAGTTATTGCCTTACATTCTTCATTAAATTGTCTTTCCATTGATCTGTAATGTTATGGTATAACTCAGTGCTTTTTTTCTTTAAAAAAAATGCTTAGGGGGTACTTGCTGCGTTTGCAAAGTAAAGGAAGGATTGAACTCTGATTAAAAAGAATACACACAGAGACTTGAACCAACAAGACTCTGGGAAGGGTGCGTATAATCGTGTCTCTCTGTGCTTGTCTGATTCCCACAGCCCCCGGCCCAGGCCGTTTTATTCACAAAAGAACTTTTTACAGAGTGTTCGTACGAACTAATCAGATTTCATCTGAGCATTTCAACAAACCCACGTGGGGAGAAAGTTAAACTACTAAAACTAATTAAGCACAAATATTTCTGGGGTAAACAAAGAACAGAACTACAAAGAAGAGCATCTGGCAACCCCAGAGGTCATAAGGAGGGTGGCCAGGAGGACAGCGGATCATTATCACCTTCCTGTGAGATATGTTTCCTGGCCCTAAGATTAACATCCTAAGATTACCATGTAGAAACCTACTTCAAAGAAGCTTGCCCACTATCTTTATGGCCCAGGAGGCCTGCCTGGCGAAGCAACTGGGCTGTGTACGTGACTTTTCAGGCAAGAGAGAAATGGGCAGCAGAGGGGAAAGGGCATGAAAAGGGCACGAATGTAGAATCTTATGGGATTTAATCAGAAATTATCGTCAAAATATCAAACCCAGTCAACACAATGTCTTCATCGTGGACACAATGGCTTGATGTATATTTTATAATTCCTCATGGTAATCCCATCTGATCCCTACAGTACTCTCATTTTCACCACTGGGGGAGGGGATAAATACAGTTGTAATTGGGAAAAATAAATACAGTGGTACCTCAGTTTTCAAACACCTTAGTTCCCAAACTACTTGCAACCTGAACTCTTCAAACCCAGAAACGAGTGTTCCAATTTGGAACTTTTTTTCGGAAGCCGAACATGTTCTGTTCTGAGTATAACTTCCGTTTTGAGTGCCATACTTCTGTTTTCCTTGTGAGGGAAGGCGGGCCGGGCGGCAAGTAGGAATGGGATTGGGCTGCTCCGCTAGGCAGCGTTGCTGCTTGCACGGGAAGAGGAGCTGGATTGGGGCTGCTGAGCTGGGGAGGGACAGGCTCTGTCGCACTTTCCGTTGAGGGGTTTGAGGCTGCACTCCCCTCAAGGGAGAATTTTAAAGGAGCCCCCACCTCCGCCTCAGATTCCCTGCAACCCCGTGAAGGCAGCCAGGCAGAATAGTTGCTGGGGTTGGGGAAGGTGGAGGCAGCCCAGAAGCTGTATCTGAGAGCCCCTGCACCACTTGAAGGCAGCCAGCCACTCCTCAGCGGGGCTGCCCTCCCGCTCCTACTTGTGTGCAAGGAGGAGTGGAGGCAGGGATCTCTCAGCGCAAAGCCTCCACTTCTGGGATATCTCCACCCTGCTCCTGAACAGGGCTGCCTTCAGAGGTCTTCCAAAAGTCATGTAGTTCTTCCTCTCTTTGACATCTGATATTGGGGGGCATGTCTTCCACAGGAAGGGTGCCACTACCGAGAAGGACCTCTGCCTGGTACCCTGTAAATGTGAGGGAACTGCCAGAAGTCCCTTGGAAGTGGACCTCCATGATGATGGGGGGATATTTTCTTTTCCTTGTGTTAGATGGATGTTGAAACAAGGTGTGATTGACATGGGCATGTCTGGATCACAGATTTCTGCCCAACACCACTCCTCTTCCGGGACATACCTGTGATGTTTTAATGAAACTATGAAAAATGTGTTGTGGGAACTATTAAAAACTCATGTAATCTTTGTTCTGGACATTTTCTTTTTTGAGACCTTTGTTGCAACAAATAAATGATCAGGCCTTCTAGCCATTGATTTGCTTCCTCTTTGCTTGCCTGCCATCTCGAGTTTTCTGATCAATCCAGCATCCGCAGGGCTAGACTCCAGCAAAGTTGGAAAGCTCCGCCGGGGCTTCTGCTTCTGTCTTCTCCGGCCAACGCAGCCTCCTGCCCTGCCCTGGCAGCGGGCTGGAGAAGCACAACTGGGGCTACTGGGATGACAACTGGTAAAGCCAAACATCTTCAGGCCTCTTTGTGGGTGGGCCAAAATTGCTCATCTCCCCCCGAAATATAGTCCGGCCCCCAACAAGGTCTGAGGGACAGTGGACTGGCCCCCTGCTGAAAAAGTCTGCTGACCCCTGATCTAGTAGATCCATTGTTGTAACCATATCAAAAAAGTATTTGGTATTTTGCCTTCTTCTGAGATACTTTCCCTCAGTGTTCTGTCATAGTCCAGTGATAAGGTAAAGGTAAAGGTACCCCTGCCCGTACGGGCCAGTCTTGACAGACTCTGGGTTGTGCGCCCATCTCACTTAAGAGGCCAGGGGCCAGCGCTGTCCGGAGACACTTCCGGGTCACGTGGCCAGCGTGACATCGCTGCTCTGGCGAGCCAGAGCCGCACACGGAAACGCCGTTTACCTTCCCGCTGGTAAGCGGTCCCTATTTATCTACTTGCACCCGGAGGTGCTTTCGACTGCTAGGTTGGCAGGCGCTGGGACCGAGCAGCGGGAGCGCACCCCGCCGCAGGGATTCAAACCGCCGACCTTTCGATCGGCAAGCCCTAGGCGCTGAGGCTTTAACCCACAGCGCCACCTGCGTCCCTCATGTCCAGTGATAGTCCAGTGATATTACTCCATTAAATTCACCCGTAATAATTATATTTCTGTCATAAACCTCAGACATACTTTCCTCCAGTAGTAGGAAGAAATCTCATGCGAAAAGTGGCTCTGAATCTGAAAGTCCCAGTCCCAAATCTTAATCCTGCCACCCTAAGATATTATAAGCAAGCCCCACATTCCTCTTTCCACCTGTAATAGGGAGGTTAGAACCACACTTAATACCCTGCAGGGATCATAAGAGCCACAGTTGCTTAAAATTGCAGGGAAAGAGAGAAAAAGTGGATTTAAAATGACCCAACCACAAGATGAAAAGTCTCCCTACTAAATGAGGGAAGGGGGAGGCATGGGGGGGGCTTTTGAAGTCTCCCTGCTGGCAAGGGAATTCCAGAGCAAGGGCGCCTCTGTCTGTCTGGAATCCCTCACTGCCTCATCTCCAGCAGGAAGGGGGGATTTCCAGACTGGGACCCTTCACTCTTAGGGGGAGGTGCTGGGGCCTGGGCAGCTGGATGGATGGACATCAGCCTGCAGAAATGCACCCCTCTTCCTTTCACAGGACTGTTGTGGTGTTGCATGTGTGTGACAAGGCAACACTCAAGAACAGTTCCCACCAACCAACATGACATCATTCCTCCACTGCCCACAAGGGGGCGATCTTTACACATGGTAGAATCCTAGAATTGTCAAGTTGGAAGGGACCACAAGGGTCATCTAGTCCAGGCCCATGCAATGCAGGAATATTTTGCCCAAAGTGGGGGTCAAATCCCCGACCCATAGATTCAGAGTCTCATGCTCTACCGACAGAGCTCTAAGAGGGAGTTTCCATTCAAGCAGAGCCCAGAATAATTAGGGTTGCCATATTTCAAAAAGGGAAAACTAGGACCCCTGAAAACTGTAGAGCTTTTATTTAGACAAGGCCCCAAATAAACGCCAAAAAAAGCCCATGAATTTTCGACTGACTTGTCTTAAATTCAGGACAAAGTGCCATCTTTTGGAAATTCCGCCTTTGAAATCTTTTGCTAGTCTTTCTTTTGAATGGGGGGGGGGGTTTCAATCTGGCCAGTCCCCACGCAAAAGAATAAATGGAAACGTATCAAAAAGGGCTGCATTTGGAAACCACCCTGGTTGCAAACCACTCCGGGTCCTTTGGCCTCCTGCTAGCAGAACTGCCTGAACTGCTGGCTCCGCACATGGGAGCAGAGTAGGACTTACTTCCGAGGAAGCAGGCATCGGATGGAAGATTGTGTATCAATAAGGCTTTTGGCCATGAATTTGTACCTACAGCTAAAAGGAAAAAAGAGAGAGGAGGTTCTTTATGCAGGCCCCAAACTAGACCCCAAGCTGCTATTTAAGGACAGTGAGGGAAGAATTATTAGTTTGGAAGTGACACTGCCAGGAAGGAGGAACAGTCCTGGAGGAAGAATTATACACAGCACATAGGAAGAAATCAGACTTTTACATACTGTATGGGGTGCAGGCAGTGGTGAGGGTTTTTTATACAGCCTTCTTTCTAAAGAAGCAGAGAGAAGCTCCAAAAGCAAGATATATGAGCAGAAATCAGGGCGAATGAGAAGAAATCCACTAATAAATCAGGGACCCCGGGGAATCTGCCTCCTTGGCGCCTGAAACTGAGGCGAGGCTCAGATTTCGAAGGGCGGGAAGTTGGGAAAAGGCGGGAAAAGTCGTTGCCCTCAGAGTCGCTGAGGGAAAGAAGCAGCGGGGGGAGGGGCTCCTCCTCTCTTGTCCCTCAGAGACACAACGGGGACCCTCTTGTGAGGTGAGCAGAAAGGAGTCTCCCCCTCCCCCCCTCACAACCCCATTGCATTCTCTCATGGGGGAAGGGGACCCCACCCTCTCCCTGCCTGGCGAGGTCAAGGGGGTCTCTGGGCGCAGGAGAGCCTGTGGGGAGGAGGGGGGGGAAAGGAAGCGCCCCTTCTCTCTCAGGCAGCCCCATGTCTCTTCCCACCCCCCGAGGCTGGGTCCATCTCTAGGCTTCACAGAGGACCTTGCGAGGCAAATCTGGGCGGGAGGGGGAGGAACCCCCTGGCTTCCCTGGGTCCGCCCCTCCCCCACTCTCCTGACCCACAGGGGGAGGGGCAGCCCTTCCCTACTTCTCATTCATCCTCTTCCCTCCCAGCCTCCCTGTTTTTAGATTGAAAACCACGTCCTTCTCTCCCCGCAAACCCAGGTCACCCCCAAATACGATGCCCCCCCCCGCAGCCATCTCGACCCCCTGCTGTGGGGAGGAGGAAGGAGGGGGGCCATGTCCCCATGGAGCCCCCAGAGGCAGCGCCGTCCCGTCCGCTTCCCATCCCAACACAGGGAGGGGCTGCTCTGTGGATGTAGCTCTAGGGGCAAGCGAATCCCAAAAGGAACCGGAAGTGTCGCTACGAAATGCGCCGGAAGTTTCCTGACCGGAAAAGGAGGAGGGGCGTCAGTGGAGACCCCCCCCCCCAGCCCTTTCTATTGCAGACCAAGAAAGCGGACAGGGGCCCCGACCCAGGGGGGAAGGGGGGACCCAACACCTGCAGGGCTGGCCTGGCAAGATCTCCTGGGCAGCAGCAGCACCGCCAGACTCCCCTTTCTTTTTTCTGGGGGGCCGAGAGATGCTCAGCTGCCCTGCCCCCCCCGGATGCCTTGGCTGGAAGGCGAATGAGGACCCCATGCAGGGCTGGGGGTGGGGCTGAGGCCCCCCATTCTCCCGGTTTGCCCCTGGCAGAAATCCCTGGGGTCGTGGGGCGCCTGGCTGGGTCCCTAAGAGACCAGCTGAGTTTGTTCTGGGGATAAGCTTTCGTGTGCATGCACACTTCTTCAGATTGGACAATTTTCTACCTGAAATTTAGGAAACACTTTCTCTTTCCTCGCAATAATATCTCTTTCAAACTGTGAAATTTCAGTCCAAAAACCTCTCCCTTTATCTTGTCCAAACAAGATGATTTGATGGTATTGAAACCAACCCGCCACCACACCTCCCACCTCATCCTGTTTATTCAGTTTTATTTTTTCTTCCGAAAAGTCCGAAAGATCTCTGTAAGTTGCCCTTTGCTTCTTCCGTATTGCATTTTTTAAAAAGTTGATGCTTTTGTGGGTTGGAGCCAAAGAGGTGTTTTTCTTTCCAGCATTTTATTATATTTATCCCATACTGTAAAAAGGATTTTCTGAATAACCTGATTCATAGAGCTCTTGTGTTTTTAGTTTTATCCTGCCATAAATAAGCGTGCCAACCAAACATATTCTTACGACCTTTGTTATAAGAAAAAACCTGCTCCTTTCCCCTTATGGGGTATCCAAGAGCCCATATAGTCCTTAAGTGGGTTCCATATAGGTAGGAGAAAATAACAGAGGCCAACCAGAGTATATGGGAAGCAAAGCGGCTAGTAAGACGGATCTTTATTACCCTGTTGCAACAGGGTCCCCCCCTCACCACAACCAGGAGGGAGGTGTGCAAGGCCTTATATAGTCTTTTGAAATTGCCCACCCAAGACCACCCCCCAAATATCATACGGAAGGAGACTGTCTACAGCAGGAATACATCACAGGAGGCGGTCTACAGCAGAAAACCTGTCCCCAAGGATACCTGTTAATGGTCACTAACTGCATTACCTGGGCAGCCTGGGCATTCTTTTGTGATGGTAAATACTTTAGTTCCTGAATCCAGGTCACAGGCCCACCCTGTTCATCCCTCCTTAAGACAGTATTTGTAAGCACAAAGACAATGGGAAGGCTTCCATTTGCCTCCTTTACTGCAGAGGAATATTTGAGTACGTTTCCGGACACAATTCAAAGTGTTGGTGCTGACCTTTCAAGCCCTAACAGCCTCAGTCCTGTATACCTGAAGGAGCGTCTCCACCCCCATTGTTCTGCCCAGACACTGAGGTCCAGCTCCAAGGGCCTTCTGGCGGTTCCCTCCCTGCGAGAAGTGAGGTTACAGGGGACCAGTCCATTGCCCTGTGGAACGCCCTCCCATCAGATGTCAAGGAATTAAGCAGCTATCTTACTTTTAAAAGACATCTGAAGGCAGCCCTGTTTAGGGAAGTTGTTAATATTTCATGCTTTACTGTTTTTAACACTCGATTGGGGAGTGATTGGGGAAACTCAGCCAGATGGGCAGGGTATAAATAATAAATTATATTATTATTATTATTATTATTATTATAGGTCTGTGGTGCTCGATGTTTAGATATAGTAAATATTAGGATTTAATTAGAACTTGTGTGTTATAGCGGGGATATGTTATAAGATGGTCTCCTTGAATTTTAGAAAGGGAGTTATGTAAAGGGTTTTTCATGTTTGATCTGTGTTTCTGTGTAAATGCTGTGTGTCAGACTGAGAATGTCGTCAGGAAGGTCTAGGAAAGGGTGCACCTGCTTCTGAGCATCAGAAATGAGCATGGAAAGAGTTAATATCATTAACCTACCGGAATCGGCCCCCACCCTTAACAAGCAGCTGTAGTTCTTTTGGGATTTAATATCAGCTCATGAAAAGTTGGGCACATGACCCAGAAAGCTGCCTGGCTCCATCCGTCTGAAGGCGGAGATATGCACCACACGCCATAGTCGAATTTGGCTGGACTTGCCATGGGAAGAAGGGGCAGAAGGGGCAAGCAAGGAAGGGGGAGACAGCCAAAGAAACCTGCTCTCACACAAGTGCCCCCCCGCCAATTCCGTAACATTAGCAAAGCCCAAGTTCAAACACCACCCCTATTTAAAAGAGGCCCCCGTAATGACACACTGGACTGCCCTTTACGGTTGCTGTAAGTTACTGTCCAGGGACGCGGGTGGCACTGCGGGTTAAACCACAGAGCCTAGGGCTTGCTGATCAGAAGATTCGAATCCCCGTGACAGGGTGAGCTCCCCTTGCTCGGTCCCTGCTCCTGCCAACCTAGCAGTTCGAAAGCACGTCAAAGTGCAAGTAGGTAAATAGGTACCACTCCAGTGGGAAGGTAAACGGCGTTTCCGTGCGCTGCTCTGGTTCGCCAGAAGTGGCTTAGTCCTGCTGGCCACATGATCCAGAAGCTGTACGCCGGCTCCCTCGGCAAATAAAGTGAGATGAGAGCCGCAACCCTAGAATTGGCCATGACTGGACCTAATGGTCAGGGGTCCCATTAGCTTTAAGTTACTCTCTAAGTCCCAAAAGTGTGTAGCAACTCCGGTCTACTTTGCAGGGCTGTTGTAACAGGGACCCCTTGCGCCACGACCCTGCCTCCCCCCCCCCCCGTCGGGAAATGGGTGTGAAACTGACCGGACCCCCCCTCTCCCGGCAAGGGATTAAAAGAGATGAAGGGGGGATGTCACCTTCCTGCCCCGGAGGGCTTTTTCCCAGTTGGGGGGGGTCTCTTTCGTTGCCGACTCCAGGGATCGAACCCGGGACTTTCTCAGGAGAGAAACAGGAAAACGGAGCTTGTTTGGAAGGAGGAGAATTTGTCTGTCCTGGGAGGGAGGGGCCACTCATTCCTTCCTCCCCCCATCAGTGAGCTCCGCTTCCTAGAGAGGCAGGGAGGTTTGGAGGGGGTAAGGGGGGAGGGGAGGGGCCTGATCCACATTCCCGGAAGAGGAGCAGCTCTGCGGAGGAGGAGGGAAAAGAGGTGCGAAATATATCTATATATTGGCGGTGGGGGGGGGAGAGACTGGGGAGTCCATGGAAGGGTTAATGGGGGCGAGAGAGGCCGGGATGGAGACCTCCCCCCTCCCTCCTGGGATGGGGAGAGATTTGGCAGGAAGCTGAGCCGACCAGGGGGGCCTCTGGGGAAAGGGGACCCTCGGGGGTGGAGGGAGGAAGTGGGAAAAGTTTGTCCCCCCAGATAAGACTCCCATCATCCCTGGCCAGGGAATATGAAACTGATTTGAAGATTGGTTTCTTCTTTACACATTATTATTATTATTATTATTATTATTATTATTACCTTCAGGTAGACACACCACTGGTTTCATCTTCTTACTTTTCTTTCCCACAATGGATGTTTGTTGTTGTTTAGTCGTTCAGTTGTGTCCGACTATTCGTGACCCCCTGAACCAGAGAACGCCAGGCCCTCCTGTCTTCCACTGCCTCCCGCAGTTTGGTCAAACTCATGCTGGTAGCTTCGAGAACACTGTCCAACCATCTCATCCTCTGTCATCCCCTTCTCCTTGTGCCCTCAATCTTTCCCAGCATCAGGGTCTTTTCCAGGGAGTCTTCTCTTCTCATGAGGTGGCCAAAGTCTTGGAGTCTCAGCTTCAGGATCTGTCCTTCCAGTGAGCACTCAGGGCCGATTTCCTTAGGAATGGAGAGGTTTGATCTTCTTGCAGTCCATGGGACTCTCAAGAGTCTCCTCCAGCACCAGAATTCAAAAGCATCCATTCTTTGGCGATCAGCCTTCTTTATGGTCCAGCTCTCACTTCCATACATCACTACTGGGAAAACCAGAGCTTTAACTATATGGACCTTTGTTGGCAAGGTGATGTCTCTGCTTTTTAAGATGCTGTCTAGGATTGTCAGTCCTTTTCTCCCAAGGAGCAGGCATCTTTTAATTTTGTGGCTGCTGTCACCATCTGCAGTGATCATGGAGCTCAAGAAAGTAAAATCTCTCACTGCCTCCATTTCTTCCCCTTCTGTTTGCCAGGAGGTGATGGGCCCAGTGGCCATGATCTTCGTTTTTTTGATGTTGAGCTTCAGACCATATTTTGTGCTCTCCTCTTTCACCCTCAATAAAAGGTTCTTTAATTCCTCCTCACTTTCTGCCATCAAGGTTGTGTCATCTGCATATCTGAGGTTGTTGATATTTCTTCCGGCAATCTTAATTCCGGCTAGGTATTCATCCAGCCCAGCCTTTCGCATGATGAATTCTGCATATAAGTTAAATAAGCAGGGAGACAATATACAGCCTTGCCGTACTCCTTTCCCAATTTAGAACCAATCAGTTGTTCCATATCCAGTTCTACCTGTAGCTTCTTGTCCTACGTAGAGATTTCTCAGGAGACAGATGAGGTGATCAGGCACTCCCATTTCTATAAGAACTTGCCATAGTTTGCTGTGGTTGACACAGTCAAAGGCTTTTGCATAGTCAATGAAGCAGAAGTAGATGTCTTTCTGGAACTCTCTAGCTTTCTCCATAATCCAGCGCATGTTTGCAATTTGGTCTCTGGTTCCTTTGCCTCTTCTAAATCCAGCTTGCACTTCTGGGAGTTCTCGGTCCACATACTGCTTGAGCCTTGCTTGTAGAATTTTAAGCATAACCTTGCTAGCGTGTGAAATGAATGCAATTGTGTGGTAGTTGGAGCATTCTTTGTCACTGCCCTTCTTTGGGATTGGGATGTAGACTGATCTTCTCCAATCCTCCGGCCACTGCTGAGTTTTCCAAACTTGCTGCCATATTGAGTGTAGCACCTTAACAGCATCATCTTTTAAAATTTTAAATAGTTCAGCTGGAATATCATCACTTCCACTGGCCTTGTTATTAGCAGTGCTTTCTAAGGCCCATTTGACTTCACTCTCCAGGATGTCTGCCTCAAGGTCAGCAACCTCACTACCTGGGGTGTACGAGCCATCCATATCTTTCTGGTATAATTCCTCTGTGTATTATTGCTACCTCTTCTTGATGTCTTCTGCTTCTGTTAGGTCCTTACCACTTTTGTCCTTTATTATGGTAATCTTTGTACGAAATGTTCCTTTCATATCTCCAATTTTCTTGAAGAGATCTCTGGTTCTTCCCATTCTGTTGTTTTCCTCTATTTGTATTCTTTGTATTGCTCGTTTAAGAAGGTCTTCTTGTCTCTCCTTGCTATTCTTTGGAAATCTGCATTCAATTTCCTGTATCTTTCACTATCTCCCTCGCATTTTGCTTGCCTTCTCTCCCCCGCTATTTGTAAGGCCTTGTTGGACAGCCACTTTGCTTTCTTGCATTTCCTTTTCATTGGGATGGTTTTAGTTGCTGCCTCCTGTACAATGTTACGAGCCTCCATCCATAGTTCTTCAGGCACTCTGTCCACCAAATCTAAATCTTTAAACCTGTTCCTCACTTCCACTGTGTATTCATAAGGGATTTGATTTAGATTGTATCTTACCGGCCCAGTGGTCTTCCCTACTTTCTTCAGTTTAAGCTTGAATTTTGCTATAAGAAGCTGATGATCTGAGCCACAGTCAGCTCCAGGTCTTGTTTTTGCTGACTATATAGAGCTTCTCCATCTTTGGCTGCAGAGAATATAATCAATCTGATTTCGATGCTGCCCGTCTGGTGATGTCCATGTGTAGAGTCGACTCTTGTGTTGTTGGAAAAGCATGTTTGTGATGACCAGCTTGTTCTCTTGACAGAACTCTTAGCCTTTGCCCTGCTTTGTTTTGATCTCCAAGGCCAAACTTGCCAGTTATTCCTTTTATCTATTGATTCCCTACTTTAGCATTCCAATCCCCTATAATGAGAAGAACATCCTTCTTTGGTGTCACTTCTATAGGGTGTTGTAAGTCTTCATAGAATTGGTCGATTTCAGTTTCTTCAGCACCCGTACTTGGTGTATAAACCTGGATTACTGTTATGTTAAAAGTTCTGCCTTGGATTCATATCGAGATCATTCTATCATTTTTGAGATTGCATCCCAGTACAGCTTTCGCCACTCTTTTGTTGACTATGAGGGCCACTCCATGTCTTTTATGGGATTCTTGCCCACAGTAGTAGATATGGTGGTCATCCGAACTGAATTCGCCCATTGCCGTCCATTTTAGTTCACTGATGCCCAGGATGTCAATATTTATCTTGCCATTTCATTTTTGACCACATCCAACTTACCCAGGTCCATGGTTCTTACATTCCAGGTTCCTATGCAATATTTTTCTTTACAGCATTGGACTTTGCTTTCACTTCCAGGCATATCCGCAACTGAGCGTCCTTTCGGCTTTGGCCCAGCCGCTTCATCAGCTCTGAATCTACTTGTACTTGTCCTCCACTCTTCCTCAGTAGCATGTTGGACGCCTTCCGACCTGAGGGGCTCGTCTTCCAGCGTCATAACTTTTATATGCCTGTTGTCTTTGTCCATGGAGTTTTCTTGGCAGGTATACTGGAGTGGCTTGCCGGTTCCTCCTCCAGGTGGATCATGTTTGGTCAAAACTCTCCACCATGACCTGTCCATCTTGGGTGCCCTGCTCGGTATAGTTCATAGCTTCTCTGAGTTATTCGAGCCCCTTTGCCACGGCAAGGAAGTGATCCATGAAGGGGACAATGGGTATTATTCACCTTTAATACTCACCTTTTTCAGTGTCACACATATTTTTATCTTGTGATCTTCAGATGAAGAGAGGTATACAAATGTAATAAATAATTCCCAGTTGGAGCAGAGCTAGAATATCCAGAAGCCCTTGGCCACCCACGGCCAAGGAGGAAGAACAGTGAGAGAGGCCTGAACAGGGAATCTCTGCTAAGATAAGCCAGTGTCAGGAGGTGGGTGTGAGACATGGCGGCATATAATTAGTATAAATCATAATTGGGGTGGGTGTCTCAGTCTGGCCTTCCCAGCAGTCAGGCTCCAGCTGCTTTCCTTCTGCATCTCCAGCTCTCTCCATTCAATAATGCAAAGCTGAGAGATGGAGGTCCAGCCCCAAGAACATTCACCAACTGAGCACTCCTTCAACCGACCACAAGCACAAAGCCTTGTCACTAGACTTACATATGGGTCTTCCAAAATGGTCAGTATGGACATCCTGAGGCCAAAGGGACTGTGCAGGTGATTAATAAACATC